>NC_073352.2:31004000-31657500 GCF_027580225.2 Misgurnus anguillicaudatus | reverse complement strand
TGGAACTCGCGCTGCGTCACTGTGTATATCAAATGTGTATATCAAATTTAACCAATGATGAGGCTTAATGACAAAGACAGGGTGACACGGGGGCCAGGAAGTATATCGCTATCTGATATATTGCCATTTTGGTATGAATCAACATTCGCATACAGAAGATATAAGCCTTAAAAACTAAAAGTTTAGCACATGTGATTAAAGTCTAGAATTTTTATGATATTATCCTACACTACACAGGGAATAATATGGATTTTTTCTAGAAAACTTCTTGCATAAAATAGATTTGTATGCATGTATATTTTCAAAAACTTTCCAGGGCCTTGAATTTTTAGATTATAAGGACACGTGGGAACCCTGTGATATGACTTGTGCAATTGTGAGAAAATTTGCAAAATAATTAGGAAAATGAAAAATAAAAATTATTCGGTTATTTTCATTTTATTCAGCTTAGGCCAAGAATTTTCCTTTCGATGCATTCCTATCATAAAGTAAGAAAACCCCTGATACGTGCTACTGTATAAAGAGGTTTACTTGCGCCATCTAAGAGATTAAAACACAGTTATGGTTGACTCATCATCATCATCATCCTGGTTGGGATTTGGCACATCTTTTAATATGGTGAGAATCTCCTCATTTGACGCTCGGTTTTTGATAGCGTTAGACACTGTGATAGACACCGCATATCCTGGCAATGAAGCTATAAACAAATTGTAAAAAAGAAAGTGGTTATAGACACTAATCTGATTAGGCAATAATCAATATTAAATCATATTTTCCTAATTCAAACACATAGGGACGGTTTCCGGACAGGGATTAGACTAGTCCTAGACTAAAATAAATTAAAGAGCTGTCCAAATAAAAATAAAAAACTTTCACTGACATATTTTAAAATACATCAAAATTCACACAAGTAATGATTTTAGTAAGGCATGTTTGTTAAAACTAGTTTTATTTCATAATTAAACTAAGGCCTAGTCTTGGCTTAAGCCCATCTCTGTCCGCGAAACCACCCCTTAATCCTTTTCTTGCGCAGTATTCAATCTTTTGAATTATATTGCGTTTATGTCTGACTACACTTTAACTCAAATCACAGATGAATACAGGCGTCAGAACGTACCACTGGTCTCATCTCCATATTTATAGTGACACAAGGGATCAGCAGGAATCATAGTTGTGAAACCCGAAGGAACGATGTCCACTATCCGCTGATGATATGACAATCTGCAGATTTGTAAAATCGAGGAACGACACGTTAAAGGCAACATAAGAAGAAACAGATACCATTTGGCAGCTATAATAAAATGCTTGCAATGAAATGTACCTCATACACTTCTCCAAAACTTCTTTAACAAACTTGGGTTTGGGCTTATCAGGCTCCTGAGTCAAGCAGTCAGCCCTGAAGAGACAGTTCAACACGTAAATGACTCGAGAAGCTTTTAGATATGTAAGAGATCAATGATGTCCAAAGATAAATGACTCGGTCTTACCAGTCATCCCAGCTCCATCTGAACTGGAAGTTACTTAAATGATGTGAGAACCAGTTGATGAGTCTGAATGAAAAAAGTCATAAAAGGACACATAGCTTTAAAAATTGAAGATGTTTGCTGCATTTACCGATCAATTTTTAAATGGGTAAATTTGATGTAGCTGATCATATAACGTCACACAGACTCACCGGTCTACACATATGGTGTTCATTGTGTCCAGTCTCATGTACATCATTTCTGTGGCTTGAGCGAGCTGATGAATCACAGGTTAAAGAAAAACTACAACACACGAGCATAACCAAAAACATAACTGGATATTGTCAGTTTCCATCTGGGTAAAGGATACGACTTGTGGTAAAGAGCCCGGCTGCAGTTTACAGAGCTCAATAAGTAATGACGTGTACAAGACATCAATGTGGGGTGGAGCAGGCAACATGAATAACTCACCAAATATCACCTCCACATCAACACATAACATTACACCAGCAAATCAAACTTGGGTATAATAATTATTAGTGCACTTATAGAAAGTTTTTGCTGTGTGGCACAGCACTGCATTATTATTCACCTCCACTATGTGGTAGTTAAGGGGTATCTTGTTTTTGCCAGGATAGCTGAGCAACTGGGCAGCGCTTTAAACAGAAGAAAACATGTTAAAAAGTTAAAAAAATTAAAAATGGAAAACACCTGCAACCAGTGGCTTGTAGGTCGATGTTTTCAGCATGTGGATGATTATATAATTGCAAGTACATCCAAAGTCAAAGAGTCTCAATGCATATGGTTTTTGCATATGTATGCATGTATACATTTAAAGTCGCCACGAAACGGAAGTAGCGATTGCCTTATTTTCCCCGTGGTGACGTATATCTGAATGAAACGGCTTTTGAAATGAAATAAGGCAGGTCTGGATTTGAATTTGTCCATCGAGATCTGATTGGATCGTTTAAAGTTGGGTCGTGTTGCTAATCGTTGCCATCTTCTCCCGGACCCTGCCCACCTGCCGTACTTATGACCGGAAGTGAAGAGAGATCGTTTTGAGGAGGGGTGAGATTTGCATTTTTGATTAAAGATTATGAGCACACACACATTTTTTAAATATAATGAAGCTCACAGATTAGTCATTTGTTAATAATACCACAATATTAAAATATATATATATATAGTTTTTCATTTCAATTTCATTGCGACTTTAAGAAATGTGTACATGTGTATATACACATTTGTATATTTATGTATAATTTAAATGACATATAAATACTTAATATATAAATTTAATTTTTTTTCTTAAAATGATACATGCATGTATGCATATTTATATATATATATATAATTATTATACACAGTTCACACACATATATGATGTAAACAAAAACTTTTATTCTGCTATTGATTAATCATGCATCCCTAGTTCTTATACTTGTTCTTACGTTAGTGAATTGGAAGTATTCTAATGATTGGCCGTCAATTTGCATAATACACGCCCAATCCAGCTCAATACACTGCTAAAAATGATTTTCAAGAAGAAAAAAATTTCTTAGTATTCTTGTCTTGTTGTCAGTAAAAATATCGAAAACTTCTTAAGTTAAGATGCTTTTTCTTGATGAGCAAAACAACCCGGGAGAATGAGTCTAGTTTTTAGACCAAAAATATCAAATTTAAGTGATTTTGTGCATAAATCAAGCAAAAAAATCTGCCAATGGGGTAAGCAAAAAAATCTTGAACATTTTTCTTAAACAGTAAATTCACAGACAACTGCTTACCCTATTGGCAGATTTTTTGCTTGTTTTATGCACAAAATCACTTAAATTTGATATTATTGGTCTAAGAACTGGACTTATTTTCTTGGGTCGTTTTGCTCATCAAGAAAAAGCATCTTAAATTAAGAATTTTTAGATATTTTTACTGAAAACAAGACAAAAATACTAAGAATATTTTTCTGGAGAATCATTTTTTGCAGTATATAAGGGCTTTCCGCATCACAGCGCTGGTCCACAGAAAATTAAAAAGCAGTTTGTCTCCGAAGCAAAAAAATCCATGATCATATTTATAATCTGTAATATTCGGTTTTGCTTTGCATTTTCAATTTGCGAGGTTTTGATGTTGGTGGAGGAAGTCAGATGTGCCGTGTGTCCAACGGAGTAACATTAGTAAAAAAAGAAGTATTGGATGCGATAAAATACATTTAATATGACTTTACGCATATGTAACTAAAATAAAACGGACAGGAGATCAAGTCATTGACGTTTGGCATTAAGCAGACGCTTTCATATAAACATTTAAAAAGTGAGGAAACAAAGCGTAAAGATTTATCATTATGCGCATCATCTTTATATGTATAGAAAAAAAATATTATTATATTATTATTATTATTATCTAATAATGTATAATATATTTTAAATAACAATAGATAATATCAAATATTTTAAAATCAAATATAACAACAAAATGACCAATAAAAGCAATAAAAAGTTAAACTATGATTATCAGAGGACATTTAGGGTCTGCCGGGACGGTTTATTAATGTGAAATTTCACAGCACAAGTTTGTTCATAAAACTGATGCCTTTTTTTCCAATTGTTTTTCACATCTTAAGGTGTTTTTGCAACTACTTTCAGGGTTCCCACACCTTAGTTAACTTCAAATTCAAGGACCTCTCAAGGACTTTCCAGGTTCAATACCCTCAAATTCAAGGACTAAATGTGAGGACACATTTCAAGTGAGAGCAAGTTAACATCGTGTTACCTTTTAAGATACATTGTTGACACTTTGGGGACGCCTCTAGGAGTAAGTGCGTCTGAATGTGTTTATCAAATTCAACCAATGGTGAGGCTTAACGACAAAGACAGATTGATATTGAAATAAATCTGAAATTTCGCCAAAGACGGCGTTACAGGGACGCAGGAAGTATGGCAAGGGAGACGCAGTGTCTCGTTCTCAGGAAAGAACAGTTACATACGTAACCCGAGATGTTTTCATGTGTCAAACACAACTATGCCAAAAAAGCATTTTGGTATGAATCAACATTCACATACAGAAGAAATAAGCATTTAAAGAGAACAGTTTAGCACGTATGTTTAAAAGGCTGGAAATTTTATGATATTATCCTACAATACACAGGGAATAATATGGATTATTGATTATTATTCCAGAAAACTTCTTGCATAAAATAGATTCAAGCACTTTCAATGACCAGTATCTATGTGAGTGATTCTTACGAAACCATTGAAACACCACGGCACTAATGATTTTACCTTTAAAATGTGTAATATAGTAACATTAAAAAGCATCAGAATTAACACAATACTGTGTTCTATCTTGCACAATGTGTGATTTCAACATAAGAATTTATAATTGTAAATTTTATCTCATTTTCTGCTGAAATTCTCATTACCGCAATGTGTCCGGCTGTGTTTGAACATGCGTTATGTTGTAATTTAATCAAATTAACACAAAAATATTAAGAAAAAAAATAAATGGATGTTTTGCTAGACTACTTTAGATGACAGAAAAAATATTTACTGAATATTCATCTATAATAATAATGAAGAAAAATTAGGAAAATGATTTGTCCATGCCTGATGTTCTCATCCTCCGCAACACTTTTTGAGAACAGTTTAAGCACACATACAGAATTTTAATAAAGTTTGATTTTGAGTGACCAAGCACATGGACCAGTTACTTCAAGATGGCTACCAGGTAAGATCATTTTTTTACAGTTAATTTGAAATATTGTCTTGTCAGAATGCTTACACGACATTTTGATTATCATTACCGCAACAGATGCTTATTAAATGTTAATTTAATTAATAGAAGCATAATACTTTGATTTTAAATGCATGTGCAGAATCTCCAAATTATGTTCTTTCAGGTTTGTCATGTCATTTTGAAAATATGTCAGTGTTGAGGTTTTCTGACTGTTGCGGTAATGAGATTTTTTAGGACTAATTTTTTTAATTCTGTTACAAAAAGTGTTAAATGATAAGTAAAAGTTTTAAAATTAATGTTCCCATTTACTCCAGACTTTGTTTTTCAATGTCTGGTGGGGAAAAAGTAAATTTAAGCAATTTTTACATTTTCATGCTTGACATTTTTAAACCCTGAACAATATAATATTTTCTGTAAAAAGTGTCTTGCATAGCTAAAAAACATGATTTCCTGTTGTCTGAATTAGTGTCAATTCTGTTACTGTCAAACTCTCAACTTACGAGTAGCAAATTATTAAAATAATTAAAATATAATCAAGAAAAAGCAAAACAAATATGATTTTGGACACCAATATACATGCAATTATAAATCCCTCGTGTGCAGAGGACTGACCAGGTCTTCCTCTCTTTCCAGTGGGACTTGATGATACAGTGCAGATTCTCTTCGATGACAAAACGCTCAACCGAATGACTGCCTGGCATTACCGGCCCCTGATAATCACACAAACACACAACATCACCGCATTAAGCATGAACGTACAATACTACAAAATACAAGATTGATTTTCCAGTAATCTATGGACCTCCGAACATTTTTATCTGCTGATGTAAGCAATATAGGTGGGGAACGTAATAATATCATCTTAATCTCTGTGATTTCAGTTTCGCAATACATTTCAATTACAGCAGAACTCAAGTATCAAGGGATGTCTGTGACCTCGTACCTCCGGGGCATCAGTGTAATCGAACATGCGAAAGACGACACGGGGCACTGGATAGACGGCGTCATCAGAGTGGGCTGGAGGGGTGAACGGGGGCAGGTTGTGCTGCAGGGCTTCACACAGCACGCTGTCAAATGCGATATACGGCCGCAGGATGTGACGCTCTTGCCAGCGGTCCTTCTTCAGCTTTTGCACTTGAGACCAGAGACAGTCTAAATACTAGAGAAAGAATTTTAAAAAAATCAGAATAAAATTGATAGACATTCTGCATATAGTTAAAGTGACCTGGACGAATCCCGCGGTCTGACTGTCACCTCTTCCTGTGGATGGGGCTTTTCTGCAGTCCACACTTGCAACATGGGAACATGAATCTTCTGTCGCCGCCTGAAATAAAAATTTTAACATGATATAGCAGAGCAAATTCTTCCAATTTACTGCACCAAATTATTAAAATGGATTACTTTATGAATTAACCATCTGAAAAAATAATGACTGGACAACAAATGCAACTGCATTTATAAATCACCCTTGTATTTTTTTCTTTAAGAACTAGAGATCTGTGTAAAGGTTTAAAGAGGAACTTACTTCAGGTAGCCTTCGATTTGGTTAAACAAGCGATCCATTTCTACGTCCTTCTTCTCGTACAACTCCTTGCCAACCCATGGAAGGCTCGACAGCACGGCGTATACATACCAGTCAGACCGCACCTGCACAGACATATCCATTAGCATCCGGTAATCTTTAAACAATAAGAAACCATATCTATAAAATCATTAGATAAAAGTGTCTGCTTAATGACAGATGTAAGATGTGTACCTGTGGAATGTCCTCTTCCTGCGTAACACTGACAAAGTTTTCGAACATAGCAACCATGGAGGGAGCTGCAATGACGTGACAGTTCACCAGGTCACTCAAGAAACGCACCTGCAGTGGAAATGAAGAATAAAGGAAATTAAAAAGACAAAAAAAAAACCTAAACAAACACAGGGTTCCCACCCTAAAACAAATGTCAAATTCTCTGACTTCTACCCAACTAAAAAGCTGAATTTTCATGACCTATATCTGAGATGCCATGAGCCTGATAATGTAGTGTAAATAAATTTGCTTAAATGCATGAAAGAAAAAAACAATGCAAGATCGCAAGATTCACCCCATAATCAGTCAAAGTCCGCATATTTATGCGGGGGCTGCATTTTTTCAAATACGCCGCAGTTTCGCAGCATAAATTGCACATCTCCTTGCGCAAAATATGCGGGTCTTGCTTGATTTCATAATCCCTGCGTTATCGTAGCAAAATTCTCATATTTCTTAGTTATGAAGTTATGTGATTATGTGACGTGAACATCAATGGAAAGCTGCAAACAGTTTTTGCAAGTTTGCACAGTTTTTGCAAGTTCCCGCAATTTCATAGCATAAAATTGCATAAATATCCCGCATATTCCATTGTATTTTTTAAGAAAACATGCCGCAAAATTAGGGCTGGGTATTGGCAAGGGCCTCATACGTATCCCGATACATGGACCATGATACAATGTATCACGATACGATACGCTGCAAGTTGCGGTACATTGCAATGCTTTCCTTTTTTTATCAAAAATGTAAAAAAAATAGAGCTGACTTTTTTTTAGCCAAAGTGCGTCCACACAAAAACTGCAGGTTTTTTTTTTTTTTTTTTTTGCCATATTTTCACTCTAACACACTAACTTCTGAGACACTGGCCGTGTATGACAGACAACTGGACATCAACAACTACAGCAGTGGCGAAGGAGAACGTTTGACGCACACAGAGGGATTATAAAATCTTTTAAATATCAATAGTAGAGATTGAAATATCGATACACTACCGTGGAAAAATTTATCACGATATTTAGCTGTATTGATACTTTTGCGCAGCCCTACGCAAAATCAAGGATTTTTGCCCGCAACAATCACAAAAAAACTCTGCGTTTTTCTGGAAGGACCGATAAACAGCCGTTTAGATTATAATCTCACTTGAAATCAGTGGAGGCTTGGACCCGGAATCAGCATTCCTTACGTGAGAACTTAACAGTGGTGGACAGTAACGAAGTAAATGTAATTCGTTACTGTACTTAAGTAGTTTTTTCGCGTATCTGTACTTTACTCAAGTACTTTTATTTTGGGAGACTTTTACTTTTACTACATTTTAAAGTCAAATATCTTACTTTTTACTCCACTACATTTAAAAAAAATCGGTCGTTCCTTTTTATTTATCAGTGTATAAAAAACGTAACTGGGCAAACTAAAGCTGCACAAAAAAACTAGGATGCACACGTGATGCGTCAAACCACCAATCAGGGTACAGCATGCCCTTCGTTTTGAACTTGTTTTGGTTGCCGCGCTGTTTCACGTAAGCTACGCGAGTCACGCGAGTGCAGCAGCCAGCCAATGCATCGTTTGGAGAATGAAACTGCATTCAAAAACAACGGAGGAGATAACTGACCCGTCACAACAACAATGGCCTTATTTACGCGAGTTTTTTTAAGTCCTTGAATAAAAGAACGAGTCCTTCGTGTCTTCTCTGCCTGCCTTGAAACTGTGCTATTTCGTTTTAAAAGAATACTCTTTCAAATCTAAGGAACACGTAGAGGTAAGCCATTTTTATTCTGGTTATATTTTTAAATGAGCAATCTTAACAGTAGCTTGCAGAAAACTGTTAATTGTGTTGCTAAAATATATACGACGTTATCATGAATGAACTGTACGCTATGCAGGCTGAAGCTATTTTTAGCCGTATAGTTAGCTGTTTCACTTAAGTTCATTGTATTTGAAGCTCAGTGCTCTGTTATTTTGAAATGACAATTAATCACTATCAACAATGTTGTAAAATATAAATGACATTTTGACTAGCCATGCAGTGTATGATGCTTAAACAGGCAGGTGGATTGGAGTGCTCCCTATTAACTGAGATTGTTATTAATATTTTCAAAAGTTTTGCTTCCAAAATATATAAATACATTTAATTATGTATTACAATAAACATATGACATGCTAAAGCACATGAAACGTTTCTGAAATTATATTCTGTAAGGCTTGTTTTATTTGTCAAAGAAAGGGAGACTGATTTCTAGATAACGTTATGTATTTAATGTTTTGAAAACTATTGTGAACCTGTGCTTAAGTCAAGTTTTTATTACACTTAAACTGTTAAATTATTTAACAAATAAATCTTGAAATGAGACTTACTGCTCTCAAATCCTGTTATTTCATTTGATGATGCTAAAGGAAATTTTTTGTTTTTAAGGTTTTAGGCTTATGATAATTTTAATAGACATCAGTGTCTGATTTATTAATGTCCTTCTATTAATAGATTGGTTAGCCAAGAGAGTTATTTCACATAATTTGAGTTTTGTGACAAAAATGATACGGCCATAATAAATCACAGTAGCCTACTTTTGTACTTAAGTACATTTTGAGGCAGATACTTTTGTACTTTTACTCAAGTAAAAATTTTAAGCAAGTACTTCTACTTTTACTTGAGTAATATTTTACCCTGGGTATCTTTAGTTTTACTCAAGTACACGATTTGTGTAATTCGTCCACCACTGGAACTTAACAAGCGGATTACATTTTGATAAATGCAAACTAAAATTTAAAGCGACCCTGATATTTCATGACTTCAATTCCTGACTTTCAATGTCTGGAATAGACCTTTAAAATTCCCTGATATTCCAGAAATTCCATGACCCGTGGGAACCCTGCACAAATGAACTGCAATAACACATACCAGGTAAAGAGCCTCGGTGTACAGGTTTGACTTCAGCGTCTCCTTAAGTTGTCGAATCATGGCCTCCACAAACTCTCCTCCGAAATTGTAGTTGCGAGCATTCAGAAGCCCCACCAACGTGCTGTACACCGTCAGCTTCTCAGGCAAAAGCCTTGCACTGTGTCAACAAAGCAGAAATGCTTCACAAACAACGGTATCAGTTTTGAAGGCATATCCAGGAAAGCAATAGATAAATAGTTGACTTACACACAACATAGGATGCGCAGGATTTTGCTTTTATAATTCGGGAGATCAGCTTCAAGGACACCAGCAAGACCTTCCAAATTACTCTCCAAGGAGGACGTACTCTGAAAACGATTACATCAGTTACATCTGAACAGTCATTTCATAAATTGACAGATCAAAAAGACGTGAGATCATACCTTTTCTCCCACTCGACATATCAGCGACTCCAGACGGTCCTCGATCTCAATAGGTTCTGATGTTCTCCTCCTTTTGTGAGGTTGGGAACCTCCTGGAATGAAAAAAATGAACTTACTCAGCAAAATTGCCTCCATGAGCCAAAGGGATACGTTATATATTTATAAAAAGTTATATATAAGTGCACAAGGTATACAGCATAAGATGCACAAATTTAGGTTGTGTACAGTACATAAAACAATTAGAGACAATACGCATTTATATAAAATGTGCAATGTAGAAATGTATAAGCAGGGCAAAAAAAATGTTTTTTAACAAATCTATGTAATGATGCATATATATACATATAGCTCATCACAACTGAATCATATTTGCTCACATGATGGTGACACATTTTAATTGGTTGCGCGGCATTTTAGCATGCAAATGTGTAATGGATGCTGAGCGCATAATGGAAATAAACTGAAAATTCTCTCAAAACTCTAGCACGAAAGTCGTTCACGAACAAGCATAAAAATAAAAAAAAAATCACAATATTTCAATGACCTAACACATCTGAGATAGCGTGGACGCTAAAATGCTAACACGCTTACCATCATTCTCATCGCTGTGCCTTCGCCTGGACATTGTTCAAACGTAACACGCAAACTTTTTAATCAGTAAAGAAAGCCCTCTATTTACACACTGTTGTTTTGCCGGGATATTTCTATCCACTAAAATTGAATTCAGTGAAGCATAAAGGTTTGAATGGCAACAGCGGTTAGCCACACTAGAAAAATAAAGCGGTCGATTTAAGAAGAGCACTTCCGGCGTCACCGGAAATACGTCACCAGAATTGCGTCTCGTTTTAATCTTCCGCAAGCATGAATTCACGTTGAATTCTTTTGAATAATTTGTGTGTTCAGTTTTATAAAACTATAAGTGTAATTATTAAATTGCACGGACAATTTGAAGGGCGTCACGTGATAAATTTTAGTTTGTTTTTATATGTCTGTGATTTCATAGGGATTGTGTAACGTTAGTTATTTTCTTAAAATAATCATTGGAGTGATAACGTTCTTAATTCAGTTTATAATGGCATGCGATAGCTTCACCGAAAGTGTGCTTGTTCATCTGGATGTTGAGAGTTTTGGTCCAGAGGTCCATAAGGAACACAAACCAGACTTTTCAACAACAAGGAAACTGTACTCTTATATCAAAAAGAAGGTGAGTAATAAAAGCAATAGAAACCATCACACAAATTGTAATGGTTATAATGGAAACTATAATGCTCTATTGGTAATGTATTGGCTTCTGGTTGTGTCATCAAGTGAATGGGAACCAATAGGACACCATTAAAGGGATAGTTCACTTTAAAATTAAAATTCTGTCATCATTTACTCATCCTCATGTTGTTTTAAACCTGTATGAATTTCATTTTTCTGATAAACACAAAAGAAGATATTTTGAGAAATGATGGTAAACACACAGCAATAGTGACCATTGACTTCCATAGTAGGAATTAAAAAAAATATCATGGGATTTAATGTATACCGTCAACTTTGTGCTTATCATCATTTATCACATTATTTCCAGAATATTTTTTCCTACTATGGAAGTCAATGGTCACTATCTGCTGTGTGTTTACCATCATTTCTCAAAATATCATCTTTTGTGTTCATCAGGAAAAAGAAATTCATACATGTTTAAATTAAAACAACACGAGGATGAGTAAATGATGGGAGAATTTTCATTTTAAAGTGAACTATTCCTTTAAATCCTAATGAAAGAGCCAAAACACTACGTGAATGAGTTTTGTAATGCTTGTTCATAATTGCATTTGAAGTTAAAGCCATAAGAATTGGTATCGGGGTTTTTTCAGCAGGGTAGTGATGATGTCATTTAGTGTTTTAAACATATTTCTATTCTCTTCTTAATGTTTAGACATTTGCAACATTTGTGGCATCCAAAAAAGTCACATCTTGTAAAAACACTACGGATCTTTGGCAATGCTGTGGGAAGTCATTTGAAGAGTCTTCATTAATACACAAACATGTTGCCAATGATCACACCAGTGAAATTTACCAGCTGACCACAGAGACCCTGGAGATGATGCTTCACCCGGCAGGACACGAGGACTCCATGCAAGAGTCCATTAATGATGAATTAACAGATGTGTCAACCTGGATCCCTGATACAAGCAACGTCTCAGAGGATGATCTTATCAAGTAGGTGCATTTCATAAATGTAATGAAATAATGCTTTGATTATATGAAGATGAGGGGTTTATGTGGTTTGTTTTAGGGGCCCAGGTGAAGTGTTGCTGTATTACTGCTACTGCGAAGTAAAAAACACAAAACTCATTTGCCAGTGGCAGAAAGAGCTTTGTTCAAAACTTCATCTGACAGGCAAGATTCGAGTGGCTACTGAGGGGATCAATGGGACGGTTGGTGGTACCAAAACAGCCACTAAACTTTACATCAAGGCAATGCTGTCACATCCAAGCTTTAAAATAATGCAAGCACAGGATTTCAAAGTAAAGACATATTTGACTTACACAGTACAGAATTATACTGACATGCACAAAAAAGTCAAAATTAATCTACACAAATATTCTTTTACCTTAGAAAAGTGAAGGTGGTGCAGATTGTTTTTTGGATCTTAGGGTTGGTGTCTACAAAGAAATTGTGCCCATGGGTGTGGATCCAGATACCATCTCATACAGATTAGCTGGTGAGTTTTATTGATAGTATTAATCTTTTTTTTTATTTTTAACTTTGCCTCACAATCTTTGTGTACTTGTATATTTGTAAAAGAGCAATATTAAGACGTGAGTATCTTGCACATTTTGTGTTACAGGGATACATTTGGAGCCAGAAGAATTTCATAAAGAAGTAAAGGCCTTTGTGGAAAATAAGTCCATGTCTAGTGATACAATACTGCTAGACTGCAGAAACTTCTATGAGAGCAAAATTGTAAGTGCCAACCTACTAAGTTAGCAAAGTACACTGCAAAAAATGATTTTCAAGAAAAAAATTCTTAGTATTTTTGTCTTTTTTTCAGTAAAAATATCCAAAAATTCCAAAATTAAGATGCTTTTTCTTGATGAGAGGAACGACCCAGGAAAGTAGGTCTGGTTTTTAGACCAGAAATGTCGGGTTTGGGTGATTTTGTGCATAAAACAAGCCAATGGGGTAAGCAAAAAGATCTAACATTTTTCTTAAACACTAAATTCAAGAAAAATTTGCTTAACCCATTGGCATTTTTTTTCTTGTTTTATGCACAAAATCACTTAATATTGATATTTTTGGTCTACAAACTCGACTTATTTTCTTGGGTCGTTTTGCTCATCAAGAAAAAGCATCTTAATTTAAGAATGTTTAGATATTTTTACTGAAAACAAGACAAAAATAATACAATTTTTGCAGTGTAGTAATCTGATAACCTGTAACCTGTCTGTTCTCAGGGTCAGTTCAGTCAATGTTTAGCACCTGACATCAGGAAATTCAGCTACTTCCCAGACTATGTTGATGAGAATTTGGATCTCTTTAAGGACAAAAAGGTTCTGATGTATTGTACAGGAGGGATCCGCTGCGAGCGGGGTTCAGCTTATCTCAAATCCAAAGTAAGTCTGAATAAAAAATATTGTTTAAGCAAATCTGTAAAGGCTTGAATTCCCAAAGCAATTTTTTACCAAATTACACAGAATGTATGCAAGGAGGTGTACCAGCTCAAAGGAGGCATTCACAAATACCTGGAGCAGTTTCCCGACGGCTTTTACCGCGGTAAACTCTTTGTGTTTGATGAACGTTATGCAATCGCATTCAACAAAGACATCATCTCAGGTGTGTAGTGCAAGCCTTAACTTTCAAAACCATAATGGTGCATGCGAGCGTAGTATGATGTGCTTCTCTATTCCCCAGAGTGCAGATATTGTGGTTGTCCGTGGGATCAATATCAGCTGTGCTCCACAGTCTTCTGTTGCCAGCTGGTGCTGTCGTGCACCAACTGCAGAGCAAGCGGTCTGACGGCCTGCTGCCCTGCGTGCCAAGCCAAAGAGCAACGACAAAGCGCCGGACCTTCTGATGGGTCTCCATATAAAGAGGAATGTGAATGTACTGTGTCACGACCAAGAATCCCCAAAGACACTTTATGATGATTTGAAAATCATCTCAGATTGTGGTTGGCTTTTAAAAAAAATCTGCCTCTTAATGCACGTTTACAGTTTGTATCAGAATCACTTTCACACTGACTGTTGTACCAATTTAGTGATGCTTTTAAAACCTGTACACGGATGTCAAATTTAAAATAAATTTCCACTCTTCTTTCTTGATTTTATTGGACATACAGAATCATACATGTACAAAAGAAAGGACAGGTTACATGACAAAAACTATACACAAAACAATGCCGGTGTAATACAAATGAAAACAAAAGCAAAGTTTTAATTGCATATTGTTTCTGTCAAAAAACAACAACAAATAAATATATAAACAGACTTTATTACACAAGCATATGCACTGCAAAAAATGACTTTCTTACTTGGTGTTTTTGTCTTGTTTTTAGTACAAATATCAATAATGTTTTTAAATCAACATTAATTTTCTTGATGAGTAAAATGATCTAAGAAAATAAGTAGTTTCTAGACACAAAACATCAAATTTAAGTGAATTTGTGCCCAAAACAAGCAAAAAAAATTCTTGAATTAAGGGTTTGCTTGTTTAAAACACAAATTCACTTCAATTTAATATTTTATATCTATAAACTAGTTATATTTTCTTAGGTCATCAAGAAAATGCATCTTGATTTAAGAATCTTTAGATATTTGTACTTAAAACGGGACAAAAACACCAAGTAACAAAGTCATTTTATGCAGTGTGGGTGTCATTTTTTGATTAGGAATAAAGCATGTAAAGCTTCAATCGATAGGATCTCTCCCTTTCACAGAAAGCGTCAGTGAAATGTTATCCGTTTTGGCACCTCGCATGCCTCCAGCATCTGCTCAGGGTGAGAAAAAGTTAAATTAATGCACAAAATGCCAATAAAAACATGCTCAGTAAAATGTATGACAAGTTCACTACCTGGTTTATGAAGGGATCCAGTGATGGACCCTATGGCCAGTGATGGTAAAGGTACCAGATGGTATCGTTGCTCAGTGATGGTCCCATCAATGGATTGAGCTGGGCGAGAATAGCAATCAGCCAGCTAAAACAAAACCAAGTCATAAATAAACAGTCAAAAGAAAGTACACTGCAAAAAATCCCAATGGGGTAGGCAAAAAAAAAAATCTTGAAAATTTTTCTTAAACACTTAATTTAAGTTTACCCCATTGGCAGGTTTTTTGCTTGTTTTATGCATAAAGTCACTTAAATTTGGTATTTTCTTGGGTCGTTTTGCTCATCAAGAAAAAGCATCTTAATTTAAGAATTTTTAGATAGTATTTTTGTCTTGTTGTCAGTAAAAATATCAAAAATTTCTTAAATGAAGATTCTTTTTCTTGATGAGCAAAACGACCCCAGAAAATAAGTCTAGTTTTTAGAACAAAAATTTCAAATTTAAGTTATTTTGTGCATAAAAAAGCATCTTAATTTAGGAATAAATTTTTAGATATTTTTACTGAAAACAAGATAAAATACTAAGAAAATCTTTCCTAGAAAATAATTTTTTTGCAGTGTAAGAAAGTGCACTGCCAAATATTTTTTTTCTTAGTATTTTTGTCTTGCTGTCAGTAAAAATATCTTAAATTAAGATGCTTTTTCTTGATGAGCAAAACAACCCAAGAAAATCTAGTTTTTGGACCAAAAATATCAAATTTACGTGATTTTGTGCATAAAACAAGCAAGAAAATCTGCCAATGGGAAGTAAAAAAATCTTGAACACTAAATTCAAGAAAAATTTGCTTACCCCGTTGGCAGATTTTTCTTTAGCTTGTTTTATGCACAAAATCACTTACATTTGATATTTTTGGTCTACAAACACGACTTATTTTCTTGGGTCGTTTTGCTCATCAAGAAAAGGCATCTTAATTTAAGAATTTTTAGATATTTTTACTGAAAACAAGACAAAAATACTAAGAAAATCTTTACTAGTAAATATTTTTTTGCAGTGTAAGAAAGTGCACTGCAAAATTTTTCTTATTTTTACTGACAAAAAAACAAAAATACTACACTGCAAAAAAATGATTTTCAAGAAGAAAAAAAATCTTAGTATTTTTGTTGTGTTTTCAGTAAAAATATCTAAAAATTCTTAAATGAAAATGCTTTTTCTTGATGAGCAAAACGACCCCAAAAAATAAGTCTAGTTTATAGACCAAAAATATCAAATTTAAGTTATTTTGTGCAAAAAAAAGCATCTTAATTTAGGAATTTTTAGATATTTTTACTGAAAACAAGACAAAAATACTAAGAAAATCTTTACTAGAAAATCGTTTTTTTTTTCAGTGTAAGAAAGTGCACTGCAAATTGTTTTCCTTATTTTTACTGACAACAAGACAAAAACACTATCTAAAATTTCTGAAATTAAGATGCTTTTTCTTGATGAGCCAAACAACCCCAGAAAATAAGTCTAGTTTTTAGACCAAAAATTTCAAATTTAAGTTATTTTTTTTTTATTTGCTTGTTTTATGCACAAAATCCCTTAAATTTGATATTTTTGGTCTACAAACTCGACTTATTTTCTTGGGTCGTTTTGCTCATCAAGAAAAAGCATCTTAATTTAAGAATTTTTAGATATTTTTACTGAAAACAACACAAAAATACTAAGAATTTTTTTTCTTGAAAATAATTTTTTGCAGTGTACAGCTAAGAGAATTAAATCAACATCAATGTGACAAACCAAACAGTTTCCCACTGCCCCCTAGTGGCGGTTTAGAATAAAACACTATCCTATTTCTTCAAAATACTAAATAATTCACAGCAAAGGAGGACGGTATGATCAGTTTATAAAAGATCAATCAGATCAAACAAATCTATAGCACTACAATCCATTTTAACACGTGTAAATGACACCAAATAAATGGGATGGCATGTTTGGTTTTATTTGTAATCAATACTGGTGTTGCCCACAGGCAATGTCTGACTTTCATCTGTTACAGAACAATCAATCAACCTCTTTTACCACATTAAAATAACACTAATTACTCATAAATACGTAAAATTGATAGAAATATAAAGGTTATGTACTTACAATAGGTAGCAGCAAACAGCAGTCAAAACCAGCATGGTCACAATGACTCTGATGGACATAAATCATAGCGATAAAATATTTATCTAACACTTAAGTTACTTTAATAACCTGACACGAAAATAAAATCGTGTTTCTTTAACGATTTCGTGACTGCCACTTGGCATAACTTACAGTCACATGACTCGTCGTTGAACTTACATGAGGACTGAAATAAGTTACTAGTGAAAAAGTACGTTAGTTGCGTTTTAAGGGAATTCATATTTACTATAACTAACGTTAACGTTATATTAATAATTTATCGTCTTTTTGCATGCAATTCAGATCTTAAAACTTTTAATTTAACGACGTTACTCACTTTCCTAAAGTATACTACTACAAACAAAAACTACAAACACTGTTATCTACTTGTATTATTTATAAAGGTACTTACTTACTCTTTATTTTCAAAAGAATACGTTTAATTCATTTTACGCAAGTTTGGTTGAAGGAAATGCTAATGTTTACTCACCCTCGATTCGGTCCTTTAGGAATAAACCACGGAATAACTCCACCAACAAGACCCCAAAACACAGTCATAACCGACACAGAAATCACAAAAGATGTGCTCGCCATTATAAACGTAATTAAAACTCAGTTTATAAACCTATTTTTCTCAAAACTGACAAACTTCTGCGATAGCGCTCGCGCTCTCAACTGGTGGTGTGGAGGGTGATGATCACGTGACCGTACAGGCACTGACACATGACCGATTCCTCACTGCTTCCTCTACATTATTAAAACTTAAAAAAACACAGATCAAACTAAATATACAGCCGACTTCTGATACTACTGACCCCGTCCTTGTCAAACACAATGCGCACTTTAAAGTGTATGTGGCCTGATACTATTTAATCTACAGTGGAGTCACACGAGACCTTTACCCAACATGAATTATTCAAAATGTCACCCTGCATTAATAAAACTAATGAGTGATGTTGTGTATCTGCTGTTTGCATTTCTTAAATTAAAAGCAATTAGCAAATCCATCTGTTTATTCAGTGGCCATATTAGGAACTTTAGATAGTTCCTTAAAACTTCCCCCTTTTCTGAAAACAAGGCATTGCTTAAACTGGGACTTCAAAACATATGAAATCGGGTTATTTGCAGACAATGCATTGTTAGCATTAAATGATTTATGAGAAATCTTTATATCTAAATACTATTTTTATGTTCTTTAAAAATACCAATGTCATAGCATATAATTGCTTGACAAAGTTAAGGTCAATGGCTTCTGGTTTTGTAAGGTAATCTGTGGTACTAACCAATTATATGCACACACAAACTGTGTTGTTTACAAACTTTAAAGGGATAATTTTACCCAAATATAAAATTGTGTAATATAAATTACTTAGCTCTGATGAACACGAAGATATCCCGAGGAATGTTTGTACCAAACTGATCATAAGCCCCATTTACTTCCATAGTAAGAATAAAACACTATGGAAACGAATGGGGTCTCTGATGGGTTCGGTTAAAAAAACCCCTCACAATATCTTTGTGTTTGTGTTCATCAGAAGAAATTTATACAGGTTTGCAACAAAATGAGAACGAGTAAATGATGAGAGCATTTTAATTTTTGGGTGAACTATCCCTTTAAGAATCACAATGTATGGATAGTGCAAAACCAACTGAATGGTAAGATTGTAAGTCACACCTACTACTGGAAAAACAGGGACGTCCATAAAAGTAAAAAAAAAAAAAGGTTGTCACTAACTTAATTTTAACCCATGACATCCAATGCTTAGTAACCCATTCAACACAATATAAATGGATAACTACACACAACTAAGATCCACAGAAGTCAAAACAGGCACAATATCAGTTTTTTACAGTCTTTTATTATTAGCAAAAGAAGCATTTTACTCCTGCATTTTCTCAATGGTCTCCTCCTTGTATTTGCCCTTCTCCTTGCCAGCCTGTCGGGACTTGGCCTTGCGTTCAAGGATCTTCTTGCGGTCCTTGTCGAGCTTTAGCCTGGTGATCACCACCTTGCAGAACAAAAATTTTCAATTTAATACATCAAGCAAGTACATAACACAGCCTAACAGGAAAGACCATTTTTAGAGAGACAGACACATAAATTAGTTATAACAAAATATAACTGCTCAGAACACATGTCGCACACTATACAAGAAGAGCAGCATCACTAGGGCAGGTGTCTCAAAGTCTGCTCCTGGTGAGCTACCATCCTGCAGACTTCAGTGCCAACCGTACCCCAACACACCCGTCTGTAATTATCAAGCAACCCTGACCATCATGATTAGCTGCTTCAGCTGTGTTTGATTGGGGTTGGAGCTAAAATCTGCAGTAGACTGTAGCTCACCAGGAGCAGGGTTGGAGACCCCTGATCTAGGGTATCACATACCGGAGCACCACATACAGACGTCACCAATGTGCATACACTTCTATAAGATGTGTTTGAATTTTAAATGTGCGCTGCACTTCTCGTCCAGTGTGCGACTCCCTTAAAAGGACTAAAAGCATGACATTTGTTTATTCCTGCTGTAAACATTTTAAACGAGTTAATATAGAAAACTACAATTCTTTGTGAAACCACAATTACCTTCATAATAACATACAGATAGGCTGTACACATAAGACATCTTTCAATAAAGCTATATAAGGTTGATAACAAAGAGTTATGATTGTGACAATGGACATCAAATACAAGCCCCACTTGCGGTTTAGATCATCAACACAGGTGGTTGAAACAAAATGGGTTTAACATCAACCATGACTGTTACTGGAAGCTTAAATATGAGGCTTAAGTACTATATAATTTTAAAATCCATTTAACAAACTTTATCGTGTTGCAATCGTGAGTTGTCCATCTTACATCATTAAAACATATTTTGCATATCGATTGGCTGTTCACTAATTAACCGTATCGACCCATCGCTACTTAAGATCTTCCATTCTTCAAAATCAAAGCTGAACATGTTTTGCAATCTTAAAAAATTGGCGTTTCGTACCTTGCTGGGGTGGATGCCAACATGGACTGTGGTGCCATTGGCCTTCTCACGCTGCACACGCTCGATGTAGATCACGTACTTTTTCCTGTAGACCTGCACAACTTTGCCGATCTGCTGGCCTTTGTAGTGTCCCCGGACAACCTGTCAGCAATAAAATGTAAAAGTTACATCCAAGTACTACTGTAACGGACTACTAACTGTAAAAATATTTACTACCCAAAACTGTAAGTATGGGTGTAACAATACATTGTGCGATTCTGCTTGCTATTATTCTTAATGAATTCCCCCGGATTTCCACCGACTGCCAAACGGCGGCAGAGTCAATCTGTTTCCATTCAAGTCAATGTGTGTATTTCCACCGACTGCGTTCCGAATCCGTCACAGCTCCAGCCATCCACAGCCCTCTGGAACAAATACGCAGAGCTTCTATTTTTGCAGGGCGGAGCCATGACTATATTGCGTGATCATACCCTAATTCGCGAGATCTCATGTTGTGATCTGGGCTGGTCCAGCAAAACGTCATAATTTAAAGTCATAATGGGCGGAGACAGAACTAAATATCGCACAATCACCACGTGAATTCGCGAGACCTTAGGATCCTCGTCATTTTAGCTTGCAGCCGCTCTGCAACAAATACGGAACTGGTGGGTATTGGCGGACGGTGGAGTGCGGAGCCGTAACGCAGTGGAGCCGATCTGCAGCCGTTCCGCAGTCGGTGGAAATCTGGCATTATGGTTAAATGTCACTCAATATGGGCTCCAGAAAAAGTACCATTACACAGGCATGTCCAGAAAATGTATAAACATACTTACATCGCTGTTCTTCAAACATTTACAGGTATTTACATGATAATAAATAATATATATAATGAATGACTATGTGACAAGTGTTGCTTTTTCCAAATGCATGTTATAAACGACTCAAACGGTGATTTTAGATTGATAAGGACTTGATGAAATAGCAGTAGTACATGAAAGAGTTCATAATATCGCCATTGCAATTCAGAATCGACAACGGGCAGGTATTATAGTGTGTATCGCAAAATATCGTTACACCCTTAACTGTAAGTGCATCATATATAGCAGTGGTTCTCAATCTTTTTTAGCGTGCGGCCCCCCTTGTGTACCGTGCATTTCTTCGCGGCCCCCCCAAAGAAAATGTATGACAAATTTGTTCTAAAATGTAACATTTGAATTAAACAAAACATAAAATTATTCAAAGAAGTGCTATTGAATAAATTTTTTTTTGTTTAATTACACAGAATTCATGATAAATGAATGTATTTTATAAAATCTCATAAAACTGGGGCCCCCCTGGCACCATCTCATGGCCCCCAGTTTGAGAACCACTGATATATAGAGTAAGAAATACATTAATCAGACCAGTTGCATTTACATATTTGGCAAAACAACTTGCAGTACTTCAAACTATGCATAAAATCGGTATGTGTGATCTATTATGTGAACTACAGCAGCACATGACAGCTAAAATACGTATTCAACTTAAGACAACCAGCTACCAACAACACCTCAGTAAAAAAATGTTAATAAGTGTACATTAGGTTGGGAAAGTCCTTACCTGGACCTCATCATCCTTACGGATGGGCATTGATCTCACACTGTATTTCTGTCGGAGCTCTTTGGACAGAGGAGAGGACATGATCTTCCTGCGGATATGTGATGGGGCATTGAAATGCCTCTTACGGTTCTTGCGACGTGAGGAGGTCACGAAGGTATTGAGCTTCATGATGGCTGCTAGTGACAAGGGGATAAAGTCAAAAGCATTAGGTCAGTAATGCCCATAATGTGATGAGTGATGTCACAAACTTGTGTGCTTGTCAGTTTAAGACCCTTTAACACTAATATGACTTTTAAAAGACAAGCTGTGTGTTGTATCGAAGTAATACATAATCTAACGTTAACTTGTATTGTAATTTTAGACTCATACCAGCACATGTTGTTTGTATTGAACTCCATGTCAAATGTTATTGCCATACAGCCGCCTTCACAAGACTTAAAATTAAACCAACCCCACAATAGTTTATAGTAAGCATACACGAAAGATTATTAGAAGGCTTCCGCTTTAATAAACAAAATTAAACGCGTATGCTTGGGGTAAAGTAACGCTGTTATTAACTCAAGACATGGCAGCGCTCCTGAGGCAGCTAGTACTGGCTAACCTTATGCGGCTAAATCTATCTAAATGTTGAACTGTTAAAGCAAAAATAACACGCGTAAATCGTACATAGTGATTTTGTAAAACAATACTGCGTGGTTTAAACTTTGCAGAGGTGATAACCACGAGGATGGAAGCGGATAGATATAAAATGCTACAGCAATCTTCGCTTACCCTGCCGACTTGTCGCTATGGCCGCCGGAAAAGAGACTCGAGTAGTACTTCCGCCAAAATTAGTTGTGGACCAAATCTCGCGAGATTACAACAGACAAATGGGATTTTGTAGTGGCCGCGTTGACCTCTCACTATTTGTGTTTTTTACGAAATAAAATAATGATAAAACAAATCATCTTTACGATTGGTGATATTTAAAATGAGATAAGGTAAGTATTTGACTGTATTTAAGTAATGTCATTTTATCAAGATTATTGTCTTTATTGTTACCTTAAATTCAAATAAAACATGTCGATAAATATAAATTCATAATTCAAATAATTTTGCAGATAAATCTGGAAAATATGCATAAATACTCAAAAAAATAAAATAATAATAATAATCACAGTAGTCAAGACAACTTATAATTTATATAATTAAAAAAAAATATATATATATTATTTTAGACATTAAAAAAAAGATGTACATTGCACATGTGCTTTGCTTTAAAATAATGCATGAGACTTTCATGCAAAAAGGTTATACAGAACAAGAGAGAAAGTAAATCTTTGACTTTATTAGGCTGACATAATTGAAAAACAGTTTTGATCCAACACAATATTCCGCATCAGTTTTTGGCTTTTATCCAGCCAACCTTTAAAAATAGCAGAACATAGTTTGCCACAACAGTTCTCTTTGAAAATCAAGGCCTATTAAACTGCCCTGACATGTCACAGCAGCAGGTGTTCATTTACACAAGTCAATGGCATCTATTGTGAAAATGAATATGGCATTGAATAAGTCAGATCAGGGGGAAAACATGGATTGACCAAATCTGTAGCAGCAGACACTGTTCTTTTGGGTTACAGTTCCAAACACGGTTCTTTGCTTCACAGAATGCTTCTAAGGCGCATAAAGCTCTGTCTGGTCGTTTGTTCTCTCCGGTCTTTGAGACTTAAGAATAAAGGGTCTGTTGACTGAATACCACTGAATGGATGACAATAACAAAGGTACAAAGCTCCTAATATAAATATTTCTCGGGACTTACTGTTCTGTAACATTTCCTGAACTTCTCTTGAAAACATCTTGTGGCTCTGTAACTTTGTAACAATACTCCTAACTAATGATTATTCAGACAACAGCATTTCCACTAATAACTGTATTAACATAAAAAGTTGTCAACTGATGAAGCTGTCAGAAGGACTACTAACTAGTCCTACACTTTCTGTGTACCATATATGTACCTTTGAGGTACCAGTACTTACCTTAGAGGTACCAATAGAGGTACCGCCCAAGTGACATCTATCTATCTATCTATCTATCTATCTATCTATCTATCTATCTATCTATCTATCTATCTATCTATCTATCTATCTATCTATCTATCTATCTATCTATCTATCTATCTATCTATCTATATATCTGACATGAAAGAGAGTTTTTTCTGAATAGACTTATATATACATTGTTCTTTATGGCCCCACCTTGAACTGTTCAGGAGTTCAGGTGTGTCCCTGTAGGCTACTGTATCAGTGTGAGGCGTGACACTGCAGTATGAGTAATCTCGTACTCAGACTATATCAATACAAACTTAAAGCAAGGAGACCAATGTGATAACTTACTTCTTTCTTACTTAAAACGATGTGGAAACATAAGGTGAGTCAAGGAAAAAGAAAGACAGACATGTTACAGAAAGAGGTTCCTTGGGCTTTTTAAAGATAACGTGATTGTTATATTACCCATGCTTTACAGGTAGTCATGGTCCTGATGTTGGGGAACATGTTAGTGTCTGCAGAGACAGAGAACAGCAGGAAAGATGTGAAGTCTCGGAGACGCAAACTAGATGCGCATCCTCGTGGGGCAGGCTCGTCTGTTATAATTTCTCCGGATCCGATGATGACAGGTTCAGAGTCAGGTGTGGTGATGCCTGGTGCTATTGAAGTGGACTTTGATAAGAGCATTGAAGACATGGTGTCCCAGGTCAGAAATAATCCAAACTTATCCATAAACCAATGCGTGGTGGATCGCAAACTTTGGATGTCCAACAGTCGCAGCCTCTCTCCGTGGTCCTACAGGTGGGTGAAATATAAGAGCTGACGCTGGGTCAGTTTTAGTGCCTTAAATCTCTGCTTTTCTGGTAACACTTTACAATAAGGTTGCATTTGTTAATGCATTACCCAACATGAACTAATAATGAACAATACCTCTACAGCATCAGCAATTACCAATACATTTATTTAACTGTTAATTAAATCACAATTAACCAACATGAACAATTGCATTGGCCTTATTTAATGCTGAAAACTCATTGTTAGTTCATGTTAGCTAATGCATTTATTAATAAAACCTTTACTTATGCTAATATTATAATGAGATCGAAATATCTATACCACTTTTCGTATGTTGGCTACTATTAGGCTATGCACAATGAAATTAACTTTAAATTTAAATAACTACACAATGAAATGTATCCTTCACGTTTTTCTTATCACATTTGGCAATGCATGCAAACGCTAAAACCAATCTCAAAAGAGGTTGATTGATTGTCCACGCAACCCAATGGGCGTTCTTGTGTCATGTGCACGAGCTTACAAGACTCTCGTTTTTTGTACAGAATAAATCACGACGAGGAGCGTAAACCCGTGGACATCCCCGAGGCCGTGTGCTCGTGCGTGGGGTGCATCAATCCTTTCACCATGCAAGAGGATCGCAGCATGACCAGCACTCTCATTTACACCAAAATCCCTGTGCGCAGAATTATGTGCCATCGGCCGACCAAGAAGCCGAGGAAGAATAAGAAATGCGAGCCGCGATACAGGACGGTCGTGGAGAGCATCGCCGTGGGCTGCACGTGCATCGTGGGCTAGCTTGGGTGTGGGACCTAAACCTGTTATGGGCTAATACTTTGTAACATTGCAAAAAATGCTGATATTGTGAATGTATTTATAGGCTATATACTTTTTAATTTGTGAAACAAACAAGAGAAACCATTAAAGCGATTATTCTAGGATTTAATGGTTATAATATTGGTTTTACATTACCAGTAGTGAACTCAAATGTTAGTGGTTTCTGTTGATAGGAACCATTAGAGCACTATTACATCTTACTGAAATAAGACTCCCAACATACATAAATGAATACTGGTTTTGATAACAGCTGGTGGTTCATAATGGTTTTAAGAACAGAATTGTTATATTTCTATTCTTTTCAGCATAGCAAATGCTTTGATTTATTGTGCACGCTTTATTAAAACAACTGTTGAGTTTAAAACATTTCTTTGATCGTTTTCATTATGCAATCCTGTACATATCTTTATTTTTTTGTGTGTGTGTGGAAGCTTTCATTATTTAAACGAATAGCTACAAATGTTTTGTTTCTGGACATTGCAGTAAGCGCGCGTGTGTGTGTTTTGTATTGAAATACGTTTAATAAAAATAAACAAATTAAACAAGTCTTTTGCTTTACTTACGCACTTGTTTATTTGGGATATACACTGTATGGGTTATGTAATGGTCTCTTGCGCCATCAGCAGGACAAAAACAGCCGGTAAAAACTTTTTCTCACACTAGTGGTGGTGAGTGATGAAGAAATCAAGTCAGTGTCAACCAGTAACTGAATCATACTGGTGATCACCGAGGTTAACGGCGCACCATGCCCGGTATGTCATCATTTACACCAACAAATAATGTTCATCTGAAAGTCATATTTATATTCTGACTTTATTTACTATTCTTCTAAAAGGACGAGCTCTCTCAGATGAACGAAACTGGTGTTTTGTGCAAGTAAAGGGACCAGCTGGGGTGAATGCAACAGAAGGTAGGATCTGACAATAGTCAAATATATAACCTCAATTACTTGCAATTTATATATAGTCTGATATCAAATGGATCATTTTCAATCATTTGTGACCCTGTCTGAGAAGTTTAGTGATGAGATCAAAGTTTGATCATTGATTTCAATCTTTGACATGACCTTACTCATTTCTCATGCTTTTTACATTATTGGATGATTTTATGAAAACAGTACATCAAAAGAAATGACATACTGGGTCACAAATACATCTGTGTACAATCTTTAAAAGTAAAATATAAGAGGAACTTTAAAACGATTACTTTTTGGACAGGAATTGTTCAAGAGGGAAGCAGAAAGATGCACCATCTTGAGCATGCATGAAATATCATTATTAGCCAAAAAATATTCACAAATGCAGTTTTCATTAGATTATTACTACTGTATTTATTGTTGTTGGTAAATAAGTGTGCTAATACACAATTAATGCAGTGTTGAATGGAAAATGTCATTGAACTATTCAATCAAAAACTGTTGATGTATACATTTTGATTAAGTAGTTCATATTGTAGCTGTAAAGATGTCAAATCTGTTTTTAGCTATATGCTGTACTGTATACAGAGTATGTGTGGGCGACCTGCATTTCAGCTTGTCTAACTCAGTATATCCAGGTCTGTCAATCTATATTTAGATGCTTTCGCGGCTCATAAATATTCATTGAGGTTTTAGTGCTTCTTTAAAAAAAGAAGCCAGCGTGATATCCCAACAGTGAGTCAGGCAGTGTGTGTCAGAAAGTGTGGGAGGAGAGAGAGAGAGAGATAGGTTTAAATGAACTCTTTGATATTTTGATACACTGATACCCGGGGGATCAGCACAGATGGCACCTGTAGTGAGAGGCGTCGGTCACTCTTGCTGACATATCAGCGTGTGACTTCCATCACAAAATATCAAACTTGATGCCTCCAATTTGCATTTGGGGTCTGAGTCAGTATCTTTAAATGGTTCAGGATAGATAGATGGATAGAAAGAAAAGGCAAACACATAAAAGAGTAAAAATTCCTGTATAGCTCAGTGGTGGGATAGTAGTTAGTAGTGCAAAAGGTCATGGGTTCCAACCCGGTGGCCATGATTTCACCAAGTAAGATGTGATCCTGGATCAACATTTTTTGTTGGTCCTGGATCAACGTTTTAATCAAAGATACCCCAACTTACCTATAACTCAAACCCTAACCTTTACCCTTAAATTAGTGTGAAATAGTTGAGAAGAATCCTCATTCTAAAACTAACATACACCTTCATCCTAATCCTACAATCTGATTGGTTAATGAAAATGTTGATCCAGGACCAACAATGCTGATCCACACTGCAAAAAATGATGTTCAAGAAAAAAATTCTTAGTATTTTTTTCTTGTTTTCAGTAAAATATCTAAATTAAATTAAGATGCTTTTTCTTGATGAGCAAAAAATAAGTTTTTAGACCAAAAATATCAAATTTAAAGGTGCAGTGTGTAATTTCTAAAAGGATCTCTTGACAGAAATGCAAAATAATATACAAAACTTTATTATCAGGGGTGTATAAAGACCTTTTTATAATGAATCGTTATTTATAACCTAAGAATGAGACGTTTTTATCCACATACACCGGACGTCGCCATTTTGTGCCGCCATGTTTCTACAGAAACCTTTAACGGACAAACTTTTTTACTAAGTTGTCTCCGTCGATTACATTTTTTTTTTGTGGTGGCTACTGTAGCTTCTCTATGCGTTTCAAAAGCGAGGGAAGAGCAGTGGACTGAGCCTTTGGTTGCAATTTGCA
Organism: Misgurnus anguillicaudatus; assembly: GCF_027580225.2. Taxonomy (NCBI): domain Eukaryota; kingdom Metazoa; phylum Chordata; class Actinopteri; order Cypriniformes; family Cobitidae; genus Misgurnus; species Misgurnus anguillicaudatus. The sequence continues at coordinate 31,629,095 of NC_073352.2, read as the reverse complement.
ACCTCACCACTAGATGTTGCTAAAATTTGCACACTGCACCTTTAAGTGATTTTGTGCATAAAACAAGCAAAAAAAATCTGGCAATGGGGTAAGCAAACTTTTCTTGATTTTTTTCTTGAATTTAGTGTTTAAGATTTTTTGGCTTACCCCATTGGCTGATTTTTTTGCTTGTTTTATGGACAATATCACTTAAATTTGATATTTTTGGTCTAAAAACTAGACTTATTTTCTGTGTCGTTTTGCTCATCAAGAAAAAGCATCTTAATTTAAGATTTTTTAGATATTTTTACTTAAAACAAGACAAAAATACTAAGATTTTTTATCTTGAAAATCATTTTTTTCACATCTTACTTGATGAAACGACGTTAACCGTTTCGAACCCAGTGATCACACATATTGATAAAAAACATATACCTTGTAATGCATTGTAAGCGTCTGCCAAATGCATAAACACTGTTGTCTTGCTCACTTTGGGCATTATGGCAATAATTTCTGTATAGCTGCTTGAAACCATATGTAGACTTAAATTACTGTGTTTTATTTATTGTAGTCTTTATTCACATTCGAACATCCCATGTACAAATTGTTCAAATCTTGTGCATATGACAAATAAACTTGAAATGAGGTTGTGATGTTACGTACCATAACCACAAGATGGCGCTATTGTGAAACGTTGAATTTAGCAGAAAAAGTTTAGTCACTTTCCTAACCATGATGAATATGATTTCATTGAATGTCATACTTCTCGCACGTCTAAATAAATCTTGCTGATCATCGTACCGATCTGTTGGTAGGTTTCTTTTCTTTTTTTTGTTGTTGCGATATGACAAATAAGGACAATAAATTAGAAAACGCATAGCCTATGAGGCAAAATATTTTAATGTAAAAATGAAAATGCTTACGTAACCCCCCCCCCCCCCAAATTATGTAAACACTTTAAGATTCGTGTTTATGGGACAAATATGTAATAGTCTAACAGCCCCAGTATCGTTGTACTTTCCCATCTTTCGCCGCCCCTCCCAACCGATGCTCGGGAAAACAGCTCAGCCCTCCGCGCTTCTGAGAGGAAAACATGATAAACTGTATGGATGCACCAGCACGTCGCTTGGACAGATGTAGGAAAACTGTTTAGGATGCTGCCCTGACTCCAAACACATCCAGGGACCACATCAGCATCCCTCCTCCGGTCAGGATCTGCTGTGATCACCGGCACGGATGCTGAGTAAAGATCCTCTCAGAGGAAAACGGACGGAAGAAAGATGAAATGTTTTTCCCGGTACCTGCCTTACCTCTTCCGACCTCCGAGTACCCTGCTCTCGTCCAGCTGTCACACGGAAGGTAGGACTGACAGTCAGATAAACAGATATATAAGGATTGATCCTATGGTTTTGGGATCACGGTGTACTTGAAGGGATGCTGCGTAATGACAACTTTGGAAGTGATGGGGATCCAAAGAATGAAGTAATTTTACAACTGCGTTACTTGAGGTGTTCTGAAGTCATAGTTGTATAAGAGCAAGATTTAGGTGGGAAAGAGATGTAAATTTTGTATTTCTTTTAGACAGACAGATACATTTTAAAAACATTAGAGAAAATAGTAAACATTGCATTACAGTAACATACTGTAGACAGACACAATATATTGCAATGAATATACACACAAAATGAATGCTGTAGTTATGCAGTTGTTTGCCGGTAACTTACTGTAGATTTAAATTTATGTTATTTACTAACAACAGTTTGTTCAAAGTTAAATAAACATTAAACATTAACAAGTCTTTATCTTTACAGAATAAAACTATAAAATAATAGCCTCTGTAAAGACAAAAACTTGTTTATATTTGATGTTCATTTAACTTTGCTCGTGACTGCTCATCCGAGGATGCGCTAATTCAAAATAAGTGTTCGTATTGTCACGTGTGTGGTTCCCTTTTCCAAAATATGTGTCCTGCGTGTCGAGAGATCCTGTGTGCATCACGTGTTTTGTCAAAATAAGTGCACACGCGTCAAAACCGTTTATGATAAAAGACACGCTCACGTTCCCAAAATACACGCTAGACACTTTCTTAACAGTAAACTCTGATTATGCATGAAATTATGCGAGTATCTGGCAAACGCGAGCGGCTCTTTTATCATAAACGGTTTTGACGCATGTGCAGCAGGCACTTATTTTGGCATGACACTTTTTTTCTCAAAGCGCAGAACACATATTCTGAAATTGCGAACCACACACATGACAAGCTACATACATGTTGTGATGAACTTCGCATCGTGCGCCCTGTTGACAGTATAAATTTTAAGGGCACCTATTGTCCGATTCACGTTTTTACATTTCCTTTGTTGTGTAAGTGTGTATTAGTACATGTTAACGATATGCAAAAGACACAAACCCTAAAGTAAACGATGACGCGAGTTACACACGGATTGTAGGCAACAGTTTATTTCCTGGGATTTGTGATGTAGACAAGACCGACATTATCATAATTCCTCCCGCTTGGACTCACAGCCTGTAAGTTAACTCCTGGTAGCAACCAAATCTTTCAAACATGGTAAGGAGCGTCACATTTCCGGCTAACATCAGAGGTATTTAGACCAATCACAACGTTCAGATTAGCTGGCCAATCAGGGACCAGAGCTATTAAAATCTGTGTGTTTCAGGAAGAGAGTGAAATCTGGAGCGACAAAAATGTACGGTATGTGGAAAAAATGTGTTTTTTAACCATAAATCACGCGAACACATTGCATTATACCAAATACACAAAATAACTTTGTTTTTTAGCGATGAAATAGGTGCACTTTAAATCTACAGTAAGTTACTGGTAAACAGTTGCCAGTAATACTGTAATTACAGAATTTTTTAACAGTGTACTGTAAAAAAAACTTAAATAACTTCAAATAGATTTTACAAATTCAATACTTTACAAAGTATTGTCGCATAGCACCCATTGAATAAATTAGCATACACTGTAAAAAAAATCAGTAGAAATTACAATGTTATTGCAGCTGGGTTGCCGGTAATTTACCGTAGATTTAAATTTATATTATTTACTGGTAAGAGTTTGTTCAAAGATAAATACATTTTAAATATGAACAAGTCTTTATCTTTACAGAATAAAACTATACAATAACAGCCTCATGCAAAGCATTCTGGGAACCAGAAATCATCATCAACCTTTTTCTGTTTTTTGCTTCAGATTTTGTTTCCCAGAATGTTTTGCTTGATGCTGTTTTTTTAGTTTTACTCTGTAAAGACAAAGACTTGTAAATGTTTAATGTTCATTTAATTTTGAACCAAATGTTGCCAGTAAAAACATAAATTTAAATCTACGGTAAGTTACCGGCAACCCAGCTGCAATTTCTACTGAATTTTTTTACAGTGATAATGCAATGCATATAACGGTAATGAACTGGAAAAGAAAATGATGTTATTTTACTGGGCATGTTGTCTAACAGTGTACGGTATGTGGAAAATAATGTGATTTTTAACCATAAACCACGCAAACACATTGCATTATACCAAATTCACAAAATAAAGCTGTTTTTTGCAATGAAATAGGTGCACTTTAAATCTACAGTAAGTTACTGTTAAACAGTTACCAGTAATACTGTAATTTCTACAGATTTTTTAACAGTGTACTGTAAAAATAAGTTCAAGTAGACTTTACAAACTCTAAGTATTGTCGCATATTGTCCATTGAATCAATCAGCATATCGCATTTCCCATCAATATTGTGCAGCCCTAATAAATACTCAAAACATTAGAGAAAGAGTAAACATTGTATTTGTGATCATGAGGAGTAATGACAAAAACACTATACGTATGTTTTACACGATATGTGCAAGAACAGCAGTAGTCTGAGGAGGGGTTTGGTGCTAGCTCAACAAAAGTCTCACAAAGTTGTCTCGCTCACTGCAGGCATTATAGTTTCTGATGAAACCCTGATGATCCGTGTTTTCCCAACATGACCTAAGAACGAACCATAGAGCATCTCGAATATCTGTGTGAAAGCAAGAAAGTCTGACCTATTGTACGAAAGAAGTGTGACCCTTTGTACAAAACAGTCAACACGGTGGAAATTTGCTTACAAAGTGCCACCTTTTGTACAAACGAGTTAAAACAATCAATTGCACAGTCTGTGAAAACCCAGCTAAAGTCATTTATTGTTTTCCACATAAATTTTTGATTTTATAGATATAAAATAGCTTGTTTGAGTGACTACACGAGAAGGAAATGATATTTTAATGGTTAAAATGATGGTATAATAGCCCATGTTGAATCTCTATAAAAGAAATAAAAATACTGCATTGATTTCTCCAGTATAACTAAGACAATATTCTCATATTCAGTTATGAAGCTTTTCTTTATGCTTTCATGACTGTGCAGTTTTTTCTGTAGCTTTGATATTTTGTGGTCTGTGTCAAACAGGAAGATGTGGTTAAATAAACCAGTCTCCATTAATCTGTCTAGCAGAAGTTGTAATGCTTGGTTGAGACATCATTATGAGTATTTGTAAGTATGTGTGAATTTTATGTACCGTCAGAGTGTCCTCCATCTTTTTTACAGCGCTGTCAAATGGCAGAGCACGTGGATCATAAAACCGCACTTTATTTAGGCTTTTTTCTTGCTGTTTACTATTCATCATGAAAATGTGACCCTCTACGCTTTTAAAATAATCACTTTTCATATATAACTCTGGATTATCTCTATAAATACATGTTTGTTTGTTTGTTTATTTATTAATCTGTATTGTGAGAGAACAACAACAGAGTCGAGATCAGTGGTATTTGCAATAGAACGCAAGATTGTTAGTAGGAAATCAAAATGTTTTGTATTCGAAAAACCCAGCAAGCAATAGCATTTCACCTGGTTACCTATAGACCCGATGTATTCCGGCTATGAGTAACTCACTTATACTTGAATTTGGTTACATGTCGTTTTTGCCAAATAACTTGCAAGATGTCTGATTTTCCATCATGTAAACAAAGTTAACAGTAATAACAAAAATGTTTGGTTTAAGTTATTTATTTATTTAATTGCATTTATTTTTGGGGGAAATTGTTAAACATATTTTCACTGACTGCTTTATTTAGCCTCAATATAGGCTTTGTTTGATGGCTATTAGACGTCTTTTACACGCAAAATTGCTTGCTGAGAACTGTTTTGCAAAGGTTGTATTTTTTGCATTGCCCTTATCTTAAAGGATCAGTCCATTTTCTTAAAAAAAAGTCTTGATAATTTACTCACCACCATGTCATCCAAAATGTTGATGTCTTTCTTTGTTCAGTCGAGAAGAAATTATGTTTTTTGAGGAAAACATTCCAGGATTTTTCTCATTTTAATGGACTTTAATGGACCCCAACACGTAACAGTTTTAATGCAGTTTAAAATTGCAGTTTCAAAGGACTCAAAACGATCGCAAACGAGGCATAAGGGTCTTATCTAGCGAAACGATTGTAATTTTTGACAAGAAAAATAAAAAATATGCACTTTTAAACCACAACTTTTCGTCTAGGTCCGGTCCAGCGCGACCTAACGTAAATGCGTAGTGACGTAGGGAGGTCACGTGTTACATATATAAAACTCACATTTGTGGACCATTGTAAACAATAAACTGCCACAAAGACATTAATTAGTATCAGTTGACATGGGGCGGAGTTTCTCGTTCGTTCTCTGTGACCTCTTGACGTCATGGCGTATTGCGTGAGGTCACGCTGGCGCATCACGACCGGATCTGGACGAGAAGTTGTGGTTTAAAAGTCCATATTTCTCGTTTTGCTAGATAAGACCCTTATGCCTCGTTTGGGAGTCCTTTGAAACTCCGTTGAAAAAAACTGTTAAGTGTTGAGTTAAGTATTAAATGTTGGGCTCTAATAAGGTCCATTATTAATTGAGAAAAATCCTGCAATGTTTTCCTCAAAAAACATAATTTCTTCTCGACTGAACAAAGAAAGACATCAACATTTTGGATGACATGGTAGTGAGTAAATTATCTGGATTTTTCTTTTAAGAAAATTGAATATTCCTTTAAAGTAAGTTATTATACAGTATATAATAGCGGAAAATTATGTTATATAAATTACAGAAACAATACTTTAAAACTTACAGTAACTGCCGGCCACCCTGCTGCCAGTATTTAAATGTAAAATTTAAAGGTCATTTTTTAGCAATCACGTTTGATTCAGTAAGGTTATCAGTTGGCTTTGTTTATCATGAACAGATTTATAGGAAAGCTTTAGTGTTATAACAGCAGATTAATTATTCATCGCTGGCTCACTTTGTTGGCTGTCTGGCCAGAAAGTCTGATGCCTTGCGCTCCTGGTCATAACCTCTGCAACAAAGAGTAGGTATTGTCACTACATAAGCAGTGATGTAACCGGACAGCTGACACACAGTTTGAAAGATGCTGACCAGCATCAAAAGCTCAGCTGTTGCCATTGGCAACAGTGCAAGTGAACAGACGAGCACATGAATGAGAGTGTGTGGTTCATAGAGGTCAGCGATGGTCATTTTAAAGCACATATGACTATCAAAGTGATGCAGACATGTTATGGATCTTATAAAAGCATATTTCCTCTCATCAGGTTTATGAAGTAATATTGGGTGCTTATACGATAAATGAATCGTGCTAGAGAGGTCGCGAGCTGATAGACATGGACCGTACACTCGGCAAATGTGCTTTCCGCATTCAATATCCGGTCGTTCGTTAGAATAATGACTCGGAGGCACCAAAGGGAATTTTCCGAGTGAATCCATCCGCAGATGTTTTGACTTTGTTTTCATGAGTAACGTAATAAAAGGAGGTGGGCCTGGAGGCTGGACTGTGGTTCATTTATCTCAGGATGAAATGGGCTGTTGAAACAACATCACCTACAACAGACGGGAAGTGTCCTGACTGATTTATTGGTGTTTTAGAGTATCTGTAGACCGTAAGGAGGTGAACTGGATGTTTAGTCACTGTGTGCAGTTATTCATGTGTGTATGCATGTTCGATAAATATTGTGGATTACAGTTTTTAACAGACGCTAGGACACATTTCTCAATATTTAGGTCACTTTTGCAAAACTCTTCACACAGTTCTCCTAACCAACTTTCAGCTTGGCAAAGCAATTCATTTCACATTCAAAATGCACTACAACTACTAAAACACTTTATTTAGGTCTCAAATTAATTTATTCTTCCAGAACACTAGCAAAGGTTGACAGCCGACAAACACACTTTGTCACCCACAAAACAATCACCTAAAAAACACTAACAACATGTAGCATTATACAATGTTTTCTTGTGTAAAACAAGGACAAATCTCTATTTATAATTCACTGCAATATGTTACTGGAATGAATCAGACATGATAAAGAATTCTTTAATATTTTATGTAGTTTATTTTTATTTTTTGGCACTGAGTAATTCCAAAATACAAGAATTTGTATACACACCTGGTCTTCTCCATTTGGCCAATTGTTTTTATAGCATTAATTTTTAAGATTTAAAATATATTTTATTAAAATATTACTGTAGAAACAATACAAATGTTTGGTATTATGTTATTGCTTTGAACATAAGTTTAAAGGAATAGTCTACTCATTTTCAATATTAAAATATGTTATTACCTTAACTAAGAATTGTTGATACATCCCTCTATCATCTATGTGCGTGCACGTAAGCGCTGGAGCGCGCTGCAACGCTTCGATAGCATTTAGCTTAGCCCCATTCATTCAATGGTACCAATCAGAGATAAAGTTAGAAGTGACCAAACACATCAACGTTTTTCCTATTTAAGACGAGTAGTTATACGAGCAAGTTTGGTGGTACAAAATAAAAAGTAGCACTTTTCTAAGCAGATTTAAAAGAGGAACTATATTTTATGGCGTAATAACACTTTTGGGAGTACCTCGACTCGGCGCAGTAACACCCTCCCTCTCCCATTATGAGAGTGAGAAGGGGAGCGGACTTTTCAGGCGAGTCGAAGTACTCACAAAAGTGCTATCACGCCATAAAACACAGTTCCTCCTCTAAATCCGCTTAGAAAAGCGCTACGTGTTATTTTGTACCACCAAACTTGCTCGTGTTGCTACTCGTCTTAAATAGGAAAAACGTTGATGTGTTTGGTCACTTCTGGCTTTGTCTCTGGTTGGTGCCGTTGAGTGAATGGGGCTGGGCTGGGTGCTGTCGGGGCGTCGCGGCGCGCTCCGGCGCTTGCGTGCGCGCGCGCGGATGGTGGAGGGATGTATCAACAATTCTTGGTTAGGGTGGTAGCATATTTTAATATTGAAAATGAGTAGACTATTCCTTTAACAGTTTTGAAAACAGTATGTTAGCATGTGCATTTGCTTGCATGTATAAAGAGTTTTGGCAGTTGTGTCTGAGTAAGAAAAGAATTCATGAAATTTGAGAGATGTAGTCATTGAATGCATTTTGTGCCAAAGCAATGATAATTCATCCTTAGTTTAGCCCACATAGACTTCTGTTGTGCTCACTGTGTGAAGAGTTTTGCAAAAGTGACCTAAGTATTGAGAAATGTGTCCTACACTGTCAAAAATAAAGGTACGAAGCTGTCACTGGGGCAGTACCCTTTAAAAAAGGTCCTAATATGTACCATTTAGGTACAAATATGTACCTTTAAAGGTACATTTTGGCAGTTCAAAGTACTAATGTGTACTCTTTGGGTACAAAGGTGTACCTTTTTGAAAGTGTACTGTCCCAGTGACAACTTTTGTACCTTTATTTCTGAGAGTGTAGCGTCTGTAAAAAACTGTAACTGCTTTTATACCTAGTTGATATTAATTTTTAAAAAATGTTATTGTAGTCATTGTTTAGTATGTTTATTAAACTTTTGTTTAAAGTCTAGGCTAAACCTAGACCACACTGACATAGTCAAGAAAGAAAGAGCTATATTTTTGCATGACTGTTTGTAAGCCACTTTTGTTTGAAATTGTATAACATGAGTGTGTGCATGTGCAGGTACATGTGTTTGTGCGTGTGTGCATGTATATGTGTGCATGTGCATGTGTTTGTGTGTGCGTGTGTGTGTGTTTGTATATATGTGTGTGTGTGTGTGTGTGTGTGCATGTGTATGTGCATGTGTTTGTGCGTGTGTGCATGTGTATGTGTGTGTGCGTGTGTTGCCTGAGCCACGGAGAGACACCAGACGGACAGACATATTAGACTCTAGACACATTACATTGTGAACAGTAAGAGGAGCTTGATTTCCTAAAGTGCCCACATAACCTCTTAACTAAACAGATTGTTTGATATAGAGGCAGTGTGTGTATGCCCAGCAGACAATGTTATTGCTGGGATGTTCTTCTATAATTGAGGAGACTTAATGGAGTTCCATATTTTCATTTGTGTGTCTAGTTTTTCAATGTCTTAATATTTACTTGATAATGCAGTTTGCAGATATTTATGGGAAATCTTTGAAGTCATACTGAAATATCTGACTTCGATTGCAGACTGGTAAATCTTTGCACAGGTTGAGAGATTAATGAGATCTCTTCTAAAACTCTAAAGGAGACTTTTATAAGATTACTGATGTTTTTTCTTTAGTGGAATTTAGCAACGTGTCAGTTTGCTACTAATTTAGGAGCTGTAGGTTTTTGACTAAAAATACTATAGTATAATTTAAGAGTTTCGTTGCAAAACGAGATAACTCCGTTTTTTGTCAAAACATGTTTATTATCATGTTATCATGTTATTATTTTGTTTTATGGTGCTACTTAGCTGTATTTTTAAGTTATGAAGGTTTAAATCAAAACAAACCAACTGCAGTTGAATTGATATTAATTGGAATGCACAACCAAAAAACTCGTTTTGCTACGAAACTCTATAATTGTAGATATTTAGGAAAACAATGCTTTCGCCAGTTATTCTCTTTTTTAAAAAGGCGAAAAGACAGTAACAACTTCTATGTCGAAATGGCTGTTTTAGTGTATTTCGACAGCCGGGTTGCCAGTTATTATTGTTGCTTAAAGGTGCCAAAGAATGCATTGAAATAATCTGTTAAATTGTTCTTTGATATTTACATAGAAGGTATATACTTTATTAAGTGCAATAAATATCCAGAAATGTTTTTACATGTCCATTTACATCCTTGTCCTTTGAATGAAATTGTCTATTTTTGTCCTATTTGGAAGGGTCATGAATATGCACAACCGGCGCAACTTCATAGAATATCTCTGAACAGGTTCACGCCCACTTTTGGGGGAAAACAAACTAGACCTCCCATTGACTTCCATACAAAATAGCGGAACAAAGCAACATTGGTACACACCCGGCAGGCGTAAATAACTCAAGAAATCACTCAGATTAAACAAGTTAAGTAATTATAGGTACACCCTGCCTGCCATAGAGCGCGAAAGATACATTAACACATTTAATTTGGTCAATATAAAAACATGTCCCTTTCATTCTCGTAAGTTGTTTGGACGCCCCGTTTCTATTGGCCGCGCGTGTAATCGTCACAGAGCGCAGCGCAAAAGTTAAACTATTTTGAACTTTGACCGCGGCGTGAGCGCAAGCTGCGCTCGCTGCGCTTGCGCTTTGCTCGACGCAACAACAAACCGCCCTTGCGCGGCGCAAGCCATTGAAATTAATGGGTTTCATAGCGCAGTGCGCACCGTGTCCTATGTGAAAGCCGCATTAGACTCAAAAGTCAATGTTACAGCTCCCTTAATCTCATTCCTTTTAGTAGAAATAATTGAGATTATAACGTCATCTCATTTGTGATTTTTACTTGACGGATATGAGAGTGGTACTTACCAGACACCCCAGGGAGATCTTGACCCATAGCCTCATGAGTAATGAGGTAAATTTGAGCTACGAGTCCCATGAAAGAACAGACCGATCTGCTCCACAGATGATGTCCTGTCTGTCACTTTCATTCTCTTTAGCTTTCTTCATCTCTCCCTTTACTTAAAAAAAAGTTTTATACAATATTTCTTTATTTTTTACTATTTCACTTTTGTACAGTGGACCCAGATTTAGACACAATTTAAACATTTTAAATTTAAAAAATAAAATAATTGTATTATATAAAATAGAAATGTTTCACAAAGATAACATTGCGCCATGTTACAGCAGCAAAGTCATTGATTATTACACCAGAATGAGAGTTTAGTTCCTAGCCATATCTGCCAAGAATATTGCAATATTTAATTTTCTGTCGGTCTTAGTACATGATATAACTACAGAAGAGTCAAGTTTTAAATAGAAAAAATATTAAAACTCTTCGGTTATTTTTTAGCGCGATGCTAATGGTCTAATCAGATTCAATGGATTATGCTTAGCTATGCTATAAGTGGTAGCGCCAGACCCGGAGATCAGCTGAATGGATTCCAAAACAATAAAAATCAAAAGTTTAACACTAGGAGAGCTGGAAAATGAGCATATTTTAAAAAAAAAAAGTGGAGTGTCCCTTTAAGAACAGTAGTACTTGGGTTGATATTTTGTCGTGCAATGACATGTGCTTCGAATGTTTTATAAAACACATTTGTTCATCTTCAAAGCCATGTTATCAGCAAAGTATACGCTTTGAATTACCAGGTGTTTATCATCCACACACACACTCTTCATCTAAAACCTTCATCGGTTTCGCACTGGATGCATGCATTAGTCTTTTCATCCACTCATTCAGTGAGAGAGGAGAAACCATAGCAGCACAGATCCTGCTTTGTGTTCCCAGACTCAGAGCAGGTCAGCTGACTCAAATCTGTGCTGAGAGTCCAGACAGAAAGAGAGAGAGAGAGAGAGAGAGAGAGAGAGAGCTCAATGCATATCACCTATATACATGCTCAGCCCTTTAGATATTTTTGGGCTGTAGCTTTGCAGCATTCAGAGATAAGAACCTCTATTGTGTTCGTTACATTCTCCACATTCAGGAAACACAGAGCCGAGGGGAAGTGCGGCTTTAAAAAGGACCTACTGGATCAATTACCTTCATTGTCTTCTGGCACATGACTAAGCAGAGACAGAAACGCAGGCCAGATGAATCAGCAGACTTTCTATATATTTTCTTACACGTTCTTTCTTCTTCATGCATGCCTGTATACACATTATTCCTGCTTTTTCTGTTATTTAAACAGAAATGGGGAACTTGCGGTAAAGTTGCCAGCATTTGTTTGAATTATTGATGCAACATGAGTGCATGTGTAAGTTGTGTTAATGCAGAACACTGTGTGTGCATGCGTGCACTAAGTAGGCCAGTATGTGACGAAAATAAACACACATCCTCTTCTGTAAAATTATTGACGAAACACCATTAAAAGATCTCGGCGAGGCGCGGGACCCGTTAAGCTAGGATGATTCATAAATGTTGGGCATTTTTGTAGAACGTAGTGTAACTCCCACACCGTTTGAGACATGTAATGCGATACGATCTACGGCCGATTGATCAGTGAACACTTTCTTAAAATTAGGATCTGGCTTCTTCAAAGCCACCGTTGTATCTGAGCAAATGTGTTACATTACAAGAGTTGTTCAGACATCTGTTTCATCGAGTGATGAAATGCAAAAACTCATCAACCTCTATCAGGTCTTTTTATCCAACAAGTTTTATGCTAATGACCTTTGAAGAGCTCTGAATAGATCACATGATACTTTGATGAGAGACTCTTTCCTTTAGTCTCTCTCTCTCTCTCTCTCTCTCAGTACTGTGTGAGTCATACTGTAGCTGGTCTGCGGGTTTAACACACACGAGTACACTCAAGAGACTGAAAACACAGCCGTGCACTAACAAATGATTGACAGGCCCATGCAGACAGTCTTAACAGGAGGTTTGGTTTCAGTTTGCTTCAAATAATAGAACTATAATAGAAATAATAGCTTTTGAAAAGGAATCTGAGATTTATAAACGTGTTTCTGGAGGGTTTAGGTGGTATAGGACAGGGCTTACAGCGGTAAGGTATGGGTTCGACCCATGCAGAATACATTTGACTAATAAAAGTGTATTTTAGGTGCAAAAAACCTTAATGAAATAAAATCAATGCATCATATTAGAACTACTGAAACTAATTTGACAGCAAAAGACCAACAATTAAGAAAATCGTGTGATTATTTGCAATGACAAAACAAGACCTGGTGATTCTTCGCATGCGCAAAGTTAATCTCCCAGAGGATTCCAATTGACGATTTGCTCTTTTTATTGGGAGGCGGACTAGAGTGGCTGTTCTAACCGTTGGCATCTTAAATATATTTGGGATGTTTGCCCTCATTAACATATCAGCATTGCATTTGGTGATCAGAAATGTGACTAGATACGATCCTGAGGCTATTTTGGGGATTTCGGTCTCGATTTGGCCTTCCCAATTTCAAAAGCTTCCCATACCCACATGCAGAGGTGGACATACAAAAGTTTGGTATCATTTTACAGGAATTCCTTTGAAATTTCATAAAACCCTGTTAAAAGTGCTAAACATGGTTGTATGTGTTGTCAGTCCTCTAATAAACACAAAAATAAATAGGCGCTTTTTGATTTTTTTTTTCTAAAGTCTTTATTTAAAAGTGTATAACTCTGGCCCTGAGTGGTAACGAAACCTGCAGACAGTTTTGTTTGATTCCAGCAATTGTCCGCTTCCAGAGGAAAAGGAATTTTTTCTCTATCATAATGTATGCAAAAGTTATTTTACTCCAACTGATGGGAGGAATAATACCCTTTTTGTGTACAATTTCCGCATAAAAACATTTCAAGGGTCCCCATAACCACATACAGTGGAATAAATGCAATATCATTTTACAGAAAACCCTTTGAACTTACATAAAAAGCTGCTGTTTGTGACAAATATTGTTATTTATGTTGTTTTTCATATGATGAAACACCAGATTTTCTTTTTTATGTTGTAAATACTGTCTTTGATAGTGTATAACTCTGGTTGTGGGTGCTCTAGCAGACTGCAGACAGTTCTGGTTGTTACCAGCAGCAGACAGTAAACACCCAAAAAAGAATGATCTCTTTAGTATGTCGCATTTAAAAGTTATTCTTATTTAACTGAAGGGTGTGAAAATACATTTTTCATATAAAAGTACGTTTTTGTTTTGTGCATATAATAAATAGCAAGGGATTATTCATGCACACAACCAAAGAAAATGCTGTGAATGGACTCATTGTTTAGAGTAGGACCTAATATAAAAGATGGTGTATCATTTGTGGCTATCTGTGCTATCTGAGGCAGTTCACGCTCAAGTTTCACATACATTTACAAAAGACGATTTTTTTTACCTCATTTGACAATTGTTGGATATGTGATGATAATAGAACAAAAATAACACTGTAGCCTTATTCCTGAGACTGAGAGCTTGATATAAGACTTGCCCATGTTTGTCGTATTTGAAAAATATGAAATATGTGAATATTAAATTATATAAAAATATTGGGGGATGGCGATAGTGGAAATTAAGTGTAAATAACTTTCTTACAGTAAAATATTTGTCAAAGTGATGCATATCTGCAGAAAGTAGAGATTCTAAGCTTTAAAACTGTATCTCATATGTGGTACTGGGTCCATGACAGACCATTAAAAATTAAAGGAATATTTGAAGAGTTTCGTTGCAAAACGAGATAAATCCATTTTTTAACATTTTTGTCAAAACATGTTTAATATTATGTTATTATGTTATTATTTTGTTTTATGGTGCTACTTAGCTGTATTTTTTAAGTTATGAAGGTTTAAATCAAAACAAACCAACTGCAGTTGCATTGAAATTAATTGGAATGCACAACCTAAAAACTAGATTTCTGAACAATTAAAAAAACGGTGGTTATCTCGTTTTGCAACAAAAAAAAGTAATAATAAATTAAGAGTTAAATTGGTTAACACAAAATAACTTGGCTGTGTGCACACCGCTAGCTACTTTGTCTTTAAATGCATTTCCATTAAAGATTTGCAAAAAACTTTAACATTATTTGTAAACAGCGTTGGAGGTAACACATTACAAGTAATGCGCATTACGTAATAATATTACTTTTCTAAAGTAAAGCGTAAAGTAACGCATTACTTTTTAAATGTACACATTAATATTTTAGTTACTTTTTCAAAAAAGTAATGCAAGTTACTTTTTAGTTTAATTATCTTGATTAAAAAATTGTATGTACTGAATTAAACTAAACGTAGTCACATTATGCACTTTATGCGTACCGTTTGAGTCAGAAACTGATATGGCAGGCCAGAGCTCGACATTTTTGTGATGAAATATGCAATTTCTGAATGCAGAACTTTTCAGTCATAAAAACACCTGCAAGGCCTGAAAGAGATCACGCCTCAGCCAAGAAAAAGTAACGCAAAAGTAACTAAAAAGTAACGTAAGCATTACTTTCCATGGAAAGTAACTAAGTAACGCAATTAGTTACTTTTTATGGGAGTAACTTATTATTGTTATGCATTACTTTTAAATGTAACTTTCCCCAACATTGTTTGTAAATGTCGAAAGAAAACTTGAGAAATGACGGCGTTTCCATTAACCAATAATATGTGACAAAAATTTAATTTTGTTGCCGTGTGATATGTCATTTCATGAACCATGCCAACAGGTGTGTTTTCGACTTCATACAACGTGGCACTGACCGACATCCTGACTATATTAAAATATCACGAAAGCGACTGCAAAGCATATAAAACAATTGACTCTCAAATCGATCTTGCTGTATTTTGATGTCATGCCCATGTCCGTGAAGTCGGCGGACGGCGGATGGCACATGAAGTTGAAGTTGTCTTGTCCTATAAACGAACATACAGCGCCATATTTAAAGAATGATTATTTTACGCACATCAGCTGACCTGCAAATCCGAAATAAATCCATTTCAGTTTTGTGATATATTCCTTTTTCGAACTGCCTAAAAAACCACCTCACCCATGCGTAAAAACTAGTTTGCGATATATGGGAGTTTATGCGAAATTTTCGTGTTTCCACTGCCTGCATTTTTAATTTGCTATTTTAATTTGCCCAATTTGAAGGGTAATAAAAACACAGCTATTGTGTGTCACCCGTCTCTTTCAATAAGGCCGATATAGGAGACATTTCTAATTTAAGATGTCCTAGTAACAATTATAAACCAATGAGTGATGAATGACATGAACTGCTTCAATCCCATTGGTAATCCGAAAGTCGCTCCTCATTTGCATAAAGTTGAACTTTTCTCAACTTTGTTGTGTAGCTGGACACACTTCCTGTCGTCAACGGTCATTGCTGCTCATGTCACCAGAAGTTGCTAAGCATCCAAAATAAACAACATCACGTCACTGGAATTTAAGCGAAAACGCTACAAAAGTTTTACCCCTGTTTAAAAATGTCCCTCGTGTGAATGAATGACTAAATGAAGGTTGCGTTATTGGACGTGACAGCACATATGTGACCACGGCATTGCTGATTTTAAACAAATTTCTTGGCTTACAGCATTTTCACTGGGACACTCAGTGGTGTGCATTAATCAGTTTCACTTTTGGGAATGAGGTCACAGCTGTCCTTCAAAGATTAACTGGAAAGCCACACATCCCACAGAAAGTCAATGTTTGTGTTGAAAAAGGGAAATCTGGATTTGGGAAGTGTATAACATGCAGGGTCTCAGAGCAAAGGTGCGTCTGGCGATAATTCTTCATCTCTGTGATTTCTCTCCAGCGAGTGTTAGGATTGACTTTCCATGAATGAGTGAAAATTAATTATCCTAAATTAAGGATCTTAAAGAAATTCATGTATGGGTCATGAACCTCCAATGAATGTGCATTAAACGCATGTTCAGAGATAAAAACATTATTTATTTAAACCATGAATTTTTTAACTTTACATCTCATATCAAGGACCCCCAAATATGATGAATCTTTTGTGAGAGACCCCCTACATAATATATATATCAATTTATATTTTTATGTATAGCGAATATAATTGGCTACACTAAGAGTAATGTTAGATGTATAAACCTAAAGAGAAACATTTTTCAATTAAATGTATGTGTACTGCAGCAGCTTGGACAATAAATCTTGTTTCATAGCAGCTTTACTGCCTTACAAGCCCTAGTAAGTAAAACAAGAGGGACTGCAATAAGGAAAGCACACTAGATAGATACAAAGCAAATATATATGATTCTGATAATAAATTGTACAAATTTTTGAAATTTACTGGGTTGGGCCCCCATGGACACCAGTTTGATATCTAAGTAACTGCGTTTCTTTGATAGTGTTTGTGAAGTTATATTTTGGCAAAAACTATGTATGCTGTACAGATAAAATAAATTTGGCTTAAGGAACATGATGAGGTTAAAGCTGGAACTTAAAATAAATTAATAAAGTGTGTTTAAAAGTAAAGAGGGCTTGCAAGTTAAAATGTGCAAATCTTGTAAAGGAGCTGTGACTCAAACAATCAATTTTAACTTGTTCTTTTCTTATATATGAGGTCATCGTACTTGAATGAACATCCTGTAAGTTTCAGAACTGAAAATGTCCTTGTTAATGAAATATCAACTGTTTTTGACACCAAGCTAAGAAAACGCCATGCAAGTGAAAATGCGCAAATCTTGTAAAGGTGCTGTGAATCAAGGAATCCATTTAACTTGATCTTTTCTTATCATCGTGTCATCGTACTTGTTTTTGACAATAAGCTAAGAAAACGCCATGTTTTTGAAGGTACCTATTTATGATGCAGTAGTCGATTTTTTAAACACCGCCTCCACTTAACGTCTACTTTCGGAAGTACTGGTTCACGCAAACCTGATAGTGTCCAAACAACAAATGTGTCGCTAAAGACTGCAAAATATTGTGCAGTGCCTGGTTGTGGAAGAACACAGTCGCTCCATAACCTTCCCTCGGACTCTGATATTAGGAATGCATGGATCAGCTCAAGTGATAAAACATTGAACGAACAAGCCACAGGTCGAAGCTGGATTTGCAGAGAGAGACTGCAGTTAAAAAGCAATGCTGTTCCATCAATATTAGATCCGGATAGAATGGCACAGCAATCTTGTGTGAGTAAAACCTCTGTACTGATCCTACCGGATCTATCCGACACTTTTGACACTGTCAATCACTACATTCTCCTTTCGACCCTGAAGGCTATGAGTGTCTCTGGTATGGCGCTACTATGTTTCAAGTCTTCTCATTTAGGGTTTCCTGAAGAGGTGACTTCTCGGAACCCCAATGTTTTAATACCGGGGTACCTCAAGGCTCAGTGCTTGGACCACTGCTATTTTCGATATTTATGACATCCCTGGGTTCTGTCATTCAGAAATATGGCTTTTCCAACTATTGCTATGCAGATGACACACAACTCCACTTGGAGTCCACCCTGAAGACCCCACGGTTTCTGCCCACATCTCAGCATGTTTGAGGGCCATCTCACTTTAGATAAAGGATCACCATCTCCAGCTGAACCTTGCAAGACGGGGCTGTTTGACCATAAGATTCATCACAGCCACATCCTTTGTATAACTGTGTCTGTGGTCAAGCCACCTGCAGATTGAAAATATTTGTTGTTTGCTACTTTACGCATTGGCATTTTTGCCAATTGGCATTGGCATATTTTACATCACAGGTGCATTTCTGTATCTTAATGGTACATATAAGGACCCAACTGAAGGTACCGTCCCAGAGTCTAGCTATTAACATTAACCAGTAGTTTGCACCAGTGGCGGTCCTGGCTAGATTTACGCCCTGGGCGAACCATCCCTTGGCCGCCCCCAGAAAAAAAAGAATTACCCCCAAACCCCGCCACCAACATGTATTATTTTGTTATATATAATCTTGAATACAAAAAGGTAGCAAGAACAGAGAAAAACATGTAATACAGTATAAACACCCACTCATGCACATACACACACACACACACACACACACACACACACACACACACACACACACACACACACACACACACACACACACACACACACACACAGTTGCTGCTGTGGAAGTATCTGACTCCTCATTTTGGCCAGTGGGTGCTTTAGCTCTAAAATATTTCAGAAGTGCCCCCGAATTTACAATTAAGATACAATTATGTAAGTTAGATACACTTATTTCACACATGCATCAGTTACTCAATTAAAATGACCTTAACACACATTTTATTAGTATTTGTTAACATCCTATAAACTAAGCATACACTGCAAATTATTTAAAAAGCTATATCACTGTAGCTTACAAAATGCCATGTCAATGTTTATTAGAAGTTATTTAAGTTGACACATATAGCGTAAAGCAATAAAAAATTACACTGTCAGGAGGTCTGTGTGAATTTGCACTTTTTGTTGCACACACAAACTAGACTGTGTTGCCTATAGAGTGAATTTAGTTGCATGACATGATGCAGGGCCGGTTTTTGCTATGGGCAATGTGGGCGAACGCCCAGGGCGCAATCTATGTGAGGGCGCACGAGCGCCCTAAAAAAAAAAAAAAAAAAAAAATCAAAACCGCTCATTTCTATGTCAAGTTAGTGCTGAGAAACACAGTTGTGTGCGTCTCAGAAAAGGCACGGGTGAGGGGGGCGGGGAATCAACTTGCGACTGATCCCAGGCCAGAGGCCACATAACACAAACTGCTGCGTCTGCTTCCAAATAAATTGTATTTTTCATTCCTTAAATTAACATAGACATATACCTACAAACATGTAATTAATTGGGTTATGTGAAAAAAATTCTGTAGAGTCATCTACGTGACTCCGTTTGATTGACGGGTAAAACGGACGTTGTTGTTGGCAAAATGTAATGCAAAGTTATGATGTCGAGTCTTCATCTTCATCATCATGGATCAAATTAAAAGACCAAAGTAGCCATCTCAGTTGCCCGGTTCAGAAAAAGAAGAAAAGAAGATGAGGAGAAACGGGCAAAAGATAAAGGTATGCCGATTTCTATGAGTGACAACGTGAGTGACGTGACAGTAGGATATTTATATTAGCCTCGCACTCTTGCTAATATGTTGCTATTAGCCACAGAATACGATTGTATTTGGTTTTAGTTTTGCTGAACTAGCAACTATTAGAATTGAGGCATCATGTCATGGAACTAAATTCACTCTATAGGCAACACAGTCTAGTTTGTGTGTGCAACAAAAAGTGCAAATTCACACAGACCTCCTGACAGTGTAATTTTTTATTGCTTTACGCTATATGTGTCAACTTAAATAACTTCTAATAAACATTGACATGGCATTTTGTAAGCTACAGTGATATAGCTTTTTAAATAATTTGCAGTGTATGCTTAGTTTATAGGATGTTAACAAATACTAATAAAATGTGTGTTAAGGTCATTTTAATTGAGTAACTGATGCATGTGTGAAATAAGTGTATCTAACTTACATAATTGTATCTTAATTGTAAATTCGGGGGCACTTCTGAAATATTTTAGAGCTAAAGCACCCACTGGCCAAAATGAGGAGTCAGATACTTCCACAGCAGCAACTGTGTGTGTGTGTGTGTGTGTGTGTGTGTGTGTGTGTATGTGCATGAGTGGGTGTTTATACTGTATTACATGTTTTTCTCTGTTCTTGCTACCTTTTTGTATTCAAGATTATATATAACAAAATAATACATGTTGGTGGCGGGGTTTGGGGGTAATTCTTTTTTTTCTGGGGGCGGCCAAGGGATGGTTCGCCCAGGGCGTAAATCTAGCCAGGACCGCCACTGGACATGATGCCTTAAAGGCGGAGTCCACGATGTTTGAAAAACGCGTTGGGAAAGGAGACGGGCCGACTACCAAAACACACTTATAGCCAATCAAATCAAATTAAATGCCGGGTTGCGTATGTGTGGGGCGGGTCTATCAACAGAAGGTCCAGATTCTATTGGGGTAGGGGCGTGTTTGTTTAGGTGATTTCAAATATCAACATTGGCTTTCAAAAATCATGGACTCCGCCTTTAATTCTAATAGTTGCTAGTTCAGCAAAACTAAAACCAAATACAATCGTATTCTGTGGCTAATAGCAACATATTAGCAAGAGTGCGAGGCTAATATAAATAGCCTATTTCCTACTGTCACGTCACTCACGTTGTCACTCATAGAAATCGGCATAACGTTACCTTTATCTTTTGCCCGTTTCTCCTCATCTTCTTTTCTTCTTTTTCTGAACCGGGCAACTGAGATGGCTACTTTGGTCTTTTAATTTGATCCATGATGATGAAGATGAAGACTCGACATCATAACTTTGCATTACATTTTGCCAACAACAACGTCCGTTTTACCCGTCAATCAAACGGAGTCACGTAGATGACTCTACAGAATTTTTTTCACATAACCCAATTAATTACATGTTTGTAGGTATATGTCTATGTTAATTTAAGGAATGAAAAATACAATTTATTTGGAAGCAGACGCAGCAGTTTGTGTTATGTGGCCTCTGGCCTGGGATCAGTCGCAAGTTGATTCCCCGCCCCCCTCACCCGTGCCTTTTCTGAGACGCACACAACTGTGTTTCTCAGCACTAACTTGACATAGAAATGAGCGGTTTTGATTTTTTTTTTTTTTTTTTTTTTAGGGCGCTCGTGCGCCCTCACATAGATTGCGCCCTGGGCGTTCGCCCACATTGCCCATAGCAAAAACCGGCCCTGGTTTGCACAACGTAGATTATGTCAGATGCATTGAATGCAGGACAAAAAGGAACCTTGCACCGATGAACCTTGCACGAGAGAGTAAATAAAGTCAGTTTTCACATTGACTTCCGCTACTTTCTGTCCACACACAGGCTGTCATAGAGATTCCCAAGATAAAAGATTCTGTCCCTATTGATAAAAGCAAAATAGCACTGGCTCCATTACTGCTTATTTAAACTGCTAATGGGCACTTGAACTCTTGTAACCTCAATAACACAACATGTCAGGCTGTAGTCGGCACTTTTTCTCAGATTAATACACCCGATATATCTCTTTAAAAGTACTGGAGTTAAACAGCACCTTTGTCATGATCTCTATTCAAGGTATCTAATTTTCAGGTAATTACCTCTCGCATTCAGTATAGATAATTGGACTGAAGTAAGCTTCAGCAGTCAGTTCGAGAGCCTCAAAGCTGCAGGAGGAGGTTGCTTAAAAAATCTGTTGAAATCCTGTATAGCTAAAGCATGGAAATTGTAAATGAATTATTCAAGCAGCAAATGTTTCAGTTAAAACTAAAGCTTTTAACCGTTCGTTGCAGTTTGTAACCTTAATTCAAAAACATGCAAAGAGCATTTAAAGTTCCTAATTAATAACAATTACTGTTCCCTTAAAGGAAAAGTTTGTTTTTGCATAATATATGTGTGTGCACTGTGTGTAATTATTTTGTATATATACTCACACAAGCATGTATATATTTAAAAAACATTTACATGTATAAATAAAAAATGTATTTATGTAGATTTTTGAAAAATGTATATACAATATAAAATATATCAAAATCTAAATAAATAAATAAATAGTTATTTATTTATTTAGATTTTGATATATTTTATATTGTATATACATTTTTTAAAATATATTTTTTGTATACATGTATGTGTGTATTTATATATACATAATAATCACACACAATACACACAAATATATTATGCAAACACAAACTTTTATTTTCTATGCGATTAATTGCTATTAATCTTTTAACAGCCCTAATTATTTTACTGTTTTATAGTCCCTGCACATAGTCCTAAAATAACATTTTAACATTTCCTAAGTACATTTTAATAAAAAAGTAATTTGGCAAGTTTAAGTCTGCTTAAAAATCTGAGTTAATTTAACTTAAGTGTATAAAATGCATTAAACTAAAACCTTCAAGTGAAATTAACTTAAAATTATCAGCACATGTTGTAAGGAATACCCATAATCCTTTGTGCATGAATATTTTGATTATTTAAGCTTTTTTACAGAAAAAGAACTGATAAAAAGTTTAACTAGCCTACTTAAATATTTGTTAATGAAATGTAATAAAGGTTTAAGCTCTTATACTATTCATCGTTCATCGTCATCGTTCAGGTGATCCGTATTTTTCTGTTCAGAACATTTTATTGTATTTTTCTCCACAGTACTGACAATGCATGTGTGTTTTTTGTGGAGAATTAAATTTAGTTATTTGTGTTATACCATTTATAACACTAATAGTCCATACAACTATGTTAAAAAAATAACTTATAGTTAATACAATCTATAAAAATATTTCAATAAGAAATGCTTAAAAAAAAGTTATAGACTTTACCTAAACAATTCAAGTCTAACTTCTAAAATAAAAATAATTAAGTGACATTTACTTAATTATTTAAAAAAATTTTATGCATTATTAAGTAGATTTTATTTGATTTTGGTAAAAAAGCAGTAAATTTTAGTGTGCAAATCGTTACGAGGATATTTTAAACAAATTTGTTTAAAGTATAATAAACATTAAACATTAACAAGTCTTTACAGAATAAAACAGAAATAACAGCCTCATGCAAAGCATTCTGGGGACCAAAATCTAAAGAAAAAACAGAAAAGCAATGATAAGGATTTCTGGTTCCCAGAATGCTTTGCATGAGGCTGTTATTTTTGTTTTATTCTGTAAAGACAAAGACTTAATGTTTAATGTTCAATTTACTTCAAACAAACTGTTGCCAGTAAATAACATAAATTAAAATCCACAATAAGTTACGACAGCAAATGTTTTATAGTGAAGTCAAGAGGAAATCTCCAGGGCATGTTTTCGAGAGAAAAATACATGAAAGATACAAAAAAGAGGAAATGTTGAATACAGCCACAATGTCACCCGCTTTTATCCACAAAACAGGAGGTCTTATTGTTATCTCTGACGTTTGTGGGTATCCCCAGTATAGACAGAGTTATTTGATGTTGTAACTTGGAACAGTAAGAGCCTCCGGGCTGCAAACAGTCCCACAGCCGAGCATTGATCCGGCCCCGTTTCCTCTTAAAAGCTCACGCTTCGGGCATAGATGGGTAGAATGAGGGCACGGTCATTGTCGTCTACTTTAAAACGCTATATAATGGGTGAATTGTAGTCCAGCATGCTTATGCATGCCTATGAAGATGTGCATATGTATAAGTGTGAATGTGTGTGTTCCTGGAGAGAAAGGAAGTGTGTGAGAGAGAAGGATGATTTGTGTGGGCTCGGGGGTTGTTGGACAGCGAGACAATGAGGGTGTTGGTTTGTTTTTGGAAGAAAAACATTTGCACAAGCAGGAAGGAAGGATATGACCGTCTATGGGTGTGTGATGAACTTCTCTCGTCTATCCCATCGTAAATCACAAAATGATATCATGTTTTTTTCTTCAACCAAACAATGAGATTCCACAGCAATTAAACTGATGTGAAAGTGTGCAGGAAAAAGATTTCAAACATTTCTCATAAAGTGCAAACGATAAGTTTTAGGAAATACAAGTGAGACTACTTGTTCAAGTGTATGTAATGAAGTAATATTGGGATATATTATATCATTGTTATGTTAGAGAAAGCTCAAAATATGATCTTCTAAGAATTTCTTCCTTTGTATGTTTTACCTACATTGTGGAGCAGAATATCTATTGGACATGCAAATTACAGGGTTCCCACGGGTCCTTGATATCCTTAAAAGTTTGTGAATCTGAGGGAAAAAAAATTCAAGGATGTTTTTGAAAATATACATTCATAGATACAGGTCATTGAAAGTGCTTGAATCTATTTTATGCAAGAAGTTTTCTGGAAAAAAATCCACATTATTCCCTGTGTAGTGTAGTATAATATCATTAAAATTCTAAACTTTTTAAGCACACGTGCTAAACTGTTCGCTTTAAATGCTTATATCTTTTGTATGTAAATGTTGATTCATACCAAAATGCTTTTTTGCATAGTTGTGTTTGACACATGAAAACATCTCAGGTTACGTATGTAACTGTTGTTCCTTGAGAAGGGAACTGTCAGGGTCATGGCCGTAGCCAGGGTTTGAAAATTACCGAGGTCCAGGGCGGGTTAACAAATGCTATCCCAGGTGAAAAAAGTGCACTTAAATAAAATACACTTTTTAAGTATACTCGTGCACTCATTTTGTGGCTTATATATCACATTTGTTTTTGGTACTTTTCATGCAACAATGCTTATTTTGTAATCATTTTAATAAGCAATATTATATAACAAAAATGTTACAAGATTTTAAACAAGAACTTGTTTAGTGCTCTTATTGTTTTCAGCATGACTTTGTTAAAGGTTAACTTCTAAATTAAATTAAATAACAGAATTCTTAATGCTTATGTTTTGTTGAGATTAGCTTTACCGTTTTACGCTACGTGTTTTAAACTATTTGGCATATTTTATTTAAACCCAATTCTTCTACATCTTTGTCCCAGAGTTATTTTCTGTTTTTCGATAGTGTTGTTGATACTGTTGATATCAAATATGATGATTACTGCTATAATCCTGTCAGCAATAACCTGCTCGCGCTGAATGATGCATCTTATTTGATAGTTGATTTAGTTTCCATGTTGCCAGATATTAGTACGAAAAACAAGCAAAAATAATTGGCCTTAAAAACAAAGTTCGTCCAAACCTTGTATTTTAGAAATAAATCAGAGAAATTGCTAATACTAACCTACACCTAACAATCACTTTATAGATTATGTCAAAGTGTCACATTAATTGCTAAAACTTTATAGATTATGTCAAAGTGTCACATTAATTGCTAAAACACTACGTCTAAAGAGGATTTTTAACAATAGGATCTGGCAACACTGCAAATTCTGTACCCGCGCTGTCGCAGCTTAAGCCAATCTACGTCATTTTACACTAAACTATACAGTACACTGTCCAAACTTAATTATATATGCATATTCTTTTTGAAAAACTAAGTAGTCATTCAGAGAACTTCAAATTACATTTTTTTAATATGAAAAAATTACAGAGGTCCGGACCTCTGTGACCTAGCTGGCTACGGCCATGGTCAGGGTTTGAGATGGGGAACAAGAGAACCCAAGCGCAGGCGATATCGGGGAGTGAACATAGAACATTTATTAACTGAGACATGAAAACAAAAGCCCACGTGGGGTCAAAACTACATACAACATGATCTTATACAAACACTGACTTGACATGATAAACTAGACTCTAAAGAAAACATATAACTGAATGAAGACCGCAAAACAAGACACGTATGAACACAATGAACCAGCACAAGACAAGAGACAAGAGGAGATTAAATAGGGGAACTAAACGAGGGCAACACAGGTGCGAGGGATGAACTGATAATGAATAATTAACAGGGAGAACAAGGGGGTAGGGGCTAGAGACGAGACACCAGAGGCACATGACCCAAAATACAAGGCCATGACAGAAACAAGAGACTGTCAGAACCCTGCCATCACGATAAAACAAATATAAAACAAGACTCTCATGGCAGAGTCCTGACAGGAACGAGACGCTGCGTCTACCTTGCCATACTTCCTGCATCCCTGTAACGCCGTCTTTAACAATATTTCAGATAGCGATATACTTCCTGGCTCCCGCGTCACCCTGTCTTTGTCTTTAAGTCTCATCATTGGTTGAATTTGATATACCCATTCAGATGCACTTACCCCTGGAGGCGTCCCCAAAGTGTCACCGCAGTGATGCAGCACGAGTTCCCTTGAAAGGGAACCGTAACAATGTATCTTTAAAGGTAACACAATGTAACCTTGCTCTCACTTGAAATTTGTCCCCATATTTAGTCCTTGAATTTCCTTGAATTTGAAGTTAACTAAGGTGTGGGAACCCTGAAATTAAGTTTTAAGATTGAAACATGCAATGTTTATAGTAACGCGTTGGCGACCGGTGAGTTATTTTTTCCAAAGGGTTTATAAAAGACACGCTCGCGTTTTCCAGATAGGCTACTCGCATAATCCCATGCGTAATCATGTTTTGTAGTTGGGTTAAATATCATTAGCTCAATGAAGTCAATAAAAAAACACAAAAGCAAATGTTTATGTGTGGTTGTTTGTCACAGTGTGTATGTTGGTAGATTGACATTTGACTCAAACTGTGAAAGACTAACAGCAGGTTATGAGTAAATATTGCAAGCAACATGGTCAATGAAGTGACTGCTAATCTATTTTGTGTGTTATAGCGCCATCTGCTGTTTAACTCAGAGTATTACTTCAATTTCTATGGTCCGTAAGAAAAGAGCTGCACTCCTTACTAGAATCTATCTAGTATATGGTATTACCATTACTGGACATGATACTTTTGTAATACTATGTCTTTATAGACATTTACCATGGTAATATAATTTTTGGACACTTGCCATGTCCTGTTGTATTCTTACAGTACATTAGAGTACATTTTAAATGCTATGGTGTAAAAATATAATATCATAAAATATTATAGTGTATTTTAAATTACCTTGATGTTACAACATGCTGACAATATCGTTGCATGTTACACACAATTCATGTTTGTAGGTCTCAGGCCAGCAGATGGCGCTGTGGCATTAGAAAGATAATCTAATACAGAGGATTTTAACTCCCATTGTCCACAACAATATTTAAAGCATGAAAATATTCTAGATCTATGATTGTTAAAAAAACACTAATAAATATTTTTGCTTATTTTAATGCTTGGGTTCGTGTAATGTTAAATAATTTAAATTTATTCTGAGAAGTCATCCTTGCAAGTTTGTTGAGGCTTTTATTGAACCCTGACCCTCTGGTTAACTAATGCTGGTCCAGTGTGTTATGTTATGTCTCAAAACGATTTTTGAAAGGTTATAGTTTTTCATATTTTAATACATTTACGATAATTATTTGTCTATTCGTTTTCTTTGTCCTTTTTTATTTATTTTTCTTTCATTCATCTTTATTTCTACACTGTTAGAAAAAATAGTCCCTAGCTGTCATTGAGGGCGGTACACTTTCAAAAAGTACACCTTTGCACCTAAAGAGTTCATATTAATACCTCAAAGAAACATATTAGCACCAAATGCATATGGGTCAGTGACAAAAACGGTTTGGCAAGATGAGAAATTCAAAAATCTTTTTAAAAAACTTGTTTTAAAAGCAGGCATCAGGTTTATTTCAATGCACATAGTGCATTTATGTTAATTTTGTGCAATAAAAAATGAAATTTGCAAAATTTTTTGAAAGGTAAGACTGAATGGACCTGAAAATGTCAAATGGTGTAACCGCCAATTGCGCCAAAAAAAAAGAAATATTTTATCTACCTTATTGGCATGAAAGTGTAACCAAAACATTTTAAAAAATAATTTTATTAGTTATTTCTAAATGTAAATTTGAATATGTTTTTGTAATATTTTTTCTGACATATGCTGAAAACAGCCCTGTTTTCTAAATAATCTTTGACAAATGAGGTAAAAATGTATGTAAAAAAATCATATTACACTAAACTAGAGGATCATATTTTATTCCATAATTTGTATGAATATATTTACATTTTCATTAAAAAGAAGTACTTGTTACACTGATTGATACAGACCGGTTACACCACAATTACATTTTTGCAATTATTCCCCAAATATTCTTTCAAAATAAAATAAAACCAGAAATTTTAACTTGGTCCTCAAAAAAGAGAATGTATGCAAGTAATCTGCAAATTTATTTTGAAATTTGAACCCTTTTACATTTCATTGAACAATGTAAAAACCTTCTGTAGAAATGACAGTATTACTGGGTATTACTGGCAACTAGCTGCCAGTAACTTACTGTAGATTTTACATTTATGTTATTTACTGACAACATTTTGTTTAAAGTTAAATGAACATGAAACATTTTCAGTCTTTATCTTCTACAGTAAGTAACCGGCAACCAGCTGCATAATTACAGCAATTTTTTACAATGAACCATATGGACATAAAATAATTAGCGTCACGTCATTGACCCACATATATCTGTATTTATACTGTACATATTAGGACCTTTTGAAATTTGAAGGGTACTACACCATTTTTTGGCCATTCTTTTTGACAGTGTATTTTTGTCATAACATTTACAACTGAAGAGTTTGGTTCCAAAACACGATAAATGCCATTTTTGAAAAAAATGAGTTACTGCCAAAATCAGTATAATATCAGGTCAGTATTTAAAAGTAAATTCTTAATTTTACGCTAAATCCAATATCTGCCGTGTTATTCTGTCATCTTTTCTCCCTTTTTTCCCAAATTGCGATAAACGCCACTCCTCATTTTTTCCAGAACGCAATAAATCCGCTCCACATATTACAGGACACCATTAACGCAATGTAAACAAACAATGGCGGCGCGCTGAGCACTATGAGTCCTAGTTTTCCTCATATACTTTGTACTTCGTGATCAACAAACAAAACAAAATAATACTTTAATTGCATTGATAAACCTGTGATGTTTTTCTGTGATGGGAAAAAAACGTAAGCAATCAACATCTAATAATTTTCGCGAGAGGCACTCGGGAGACGGGTGCTTGTTCTCCCGACAGCATCAAGCTTCTCATGCTAACACATTGACCTCATCTTATGAAAATCTTTACATTATTTTACTCAAAGTCAACGAAAATCGAGCAGGACCAAAACATTTTACAGCGGATCGCTTTGAAAAATTTTAAGCGGCAGCGTCAAGTATAACCGCAGCAATGACAGTGTTCTTAATATGACAAAGTAAGTGTTTTGATTAATGCCATTAATGTTTATTTTTTTGTTAATCAGTTTGTACAACTGTTCAACTAAATGAATATAACATGGCAAAGATGAATGCACATTTGATTGAATAGATTTCTAGCATTTTGAAAAAAAACTGTGATGGATTTATTGCATTTTGTGGATAAAATAATTCCTTTTTATAATAAATCTTTGAAAATCAAGTTATGGATTTGAATTGTTTATGTTTTTATAACCTAAAGATGATATAGTGAAAGTTTGTAAGAGAAAATAGTGGTTTTCATCTTGTCACTGTCTTGGTATAGAAAACACGTTTTTACCGAAATTTGTCAAAATGGATTTATTGCGTTTTGGAACCAAACTCTTCAACTTTACTGTACTTACATTATATAGCATATGCTCATTAAGTGATTTATGTCCTTAGGGCAACATTATGTTGACCGTGGGACAACATTTTATTTAACCAATCACATTTCAGAAATAAGTTTACAGTTTGTTTCAAAAGTGGATTAGCTGCTTCTAGGCCATTGTTTTTCAGTTATCCTTAAACCCAATGGTTACGGTTGTGCTTTGGGCTTAAGGCTTTATTTACAAAAATGTTGTCCTTGGGTCAACACAATATGTTGCTTTGAGGACATCTCTTAAAATCAGGTCGAGCTTATAATATAGGCAAAATATACACAAATAGATTATATGGGTAATTCTCACGAAACCATTGAAACACCACGGCACTAATGATTTTAGCTTTAAAATAATATAGTAACATTAAAAAGCATCAGAATTAACACAATACTGTGCTCTACCTTGCACAATGTGTGATTTCAACATAAGAATTTATAATAGTAAATTTGATCTCATTTTCTGCTGGAATTCTCATTACCGCAATGTGTCCGGCTGTGTTTGAACATGCGTTATGTTGTAATTTAATCAAATTAGCACAAAAATATTAAGAAAAAAAATAAATGGATGTTTTGCTAGACTACTTTAGATGACAGAAAAAATATTTACTGAATATTCATGTATAATAATAATGAAGAAAAATTAGGAAAATGATGTGTCCATGCCTGATGTTCTCATCCTCCGCAACACTTTTTGAGAACAGTTTAAGCACACATACAGAATTTTAATAAAGTTTGATTTTGAGTGACCAAGCACATGGACCAGTTACTTCAAGATGGCTACCAGGTAAGATCATTTTTTACAGTTAATTTGAAATATTGTCTTGTCAGAATGCTTACACGACATTTTGATTATCATTACCGCAACAGATGCTTATTAAATGTTAATTTAATTAATAGAAGCATAATACTTTGATTTTAAATGCATGTGCAGAATCTCCAAATTATGTTCTTTCAGGTTTGTCACGTCATTTTGAAAATATGTCAGTGTTGATGTTTTCTGACTGTTGCGGTAATGAGATTTTTTAGGACTAATTTTTTTAATTATGTTACAAAAAGTGTTAAATGATAAGTAAAAGTTTTTAAATTAATGTTCCCATTTACTCCAGACTTTGTTTTTCAATGTCTGGTGGGAAAAAAAGTAAATTTAAGCAATTTTTACATTTTCATGCTTGACATTTTTAAAACCAAGTTTTCGTGAGAATCACCCATATAGGCCTATGTAATATGTACAAAACTCTAAGACAGAGGGAACATCGCATTTCTTTGGTTTTAGGACATTTGTGGTGACTCAACTGTTCTGCAATCAAAGATTTGAATATAAATTAATTTGCTATCAAACACAAAAGGAATGAAATTAAAATTTAAAAAATGTAATTAATAAATCTTTCTCTTACATACACTTCATGTCAGGTCTGTCACTGTACAAATGTTTTTGATTGCCACATGGCCATGACCATATGTTACAAGCCCGTCCTCTCAGCTAGACTCTTGCTTTTACTGGAGCACTCGCATCCGCTTTAATGTCACAACTATAATGTATTACCCAAGCCTACAGTCTGATCAAAACCATATTGCAAACACAGATGAGATTATTGGCCTCTTTTATTGATGTGACCTTTACATTAATCAATCATTTCTTGCCTTGATGCAGGAATATTATTGCATTTTATTATTAATGCATTTTTATTTAAGCATTTTTATTCCACCTTAAAATCTTTCTGAATGTTATTCAGTGCAAATTTTAAAATAATCATGAAACAGCAGATATGCATGCAAAAATATATATATATATATAGTTAATTTTCTCCAAATCTAAGCTTTGTCATTATTATAGATTTCTTTTCAGATCATGACTGTATTGAGCTATTCCCAGTGTCAGTCCTTTCCACCTTTAATGGTTCTGTCATCACAATGTCAAACAGTAACCCTAGATCAGTTCCAGAAAGCAGGAAAGAAAGACGTGGGTCTCAAAGCGCCCCTGGGCACCGGAGCGTGATGGGGGAAGGGGGTGTGAAAGCGAGAGAGTACGAGACTTAAAGAAAAACTGAGAGAGAGAGAACTGAGTGATTGGAGAAGACAGGGAGAGGATGAGTGGAAAAAACTGAGCTGGTGGTCCGTGTTGGGATCTCCATGGACAGCTTGGCATCCCCGCAGGGGGAAGACTGTGATCGGCCCTGGCAGCTGCTCGGCCAAATGGGATTGTCCTGCAGATTAAGGGTCTGTGTTGGGGCAAAGGAGAGGGGAGGGGCCAGGAACGATGGGGAGGGGCTCTGCGTAAAAAACATCTTTAAATCTAGTGGGGCTTGTTAGGGCTCTGGCTGAGCATTATTGTAGAGTCTGACTCAAGAGATCCAAATCCCAGAATCTCTCGCTGTCTCTCGCTCTGATAAAATATTCATCATTGGAGTAGAGTTATTCCTGCCATGCCAGACAGAAAACCCTAGAGAGCGACTTGAAACATAAAGAGCTTTTGGACGAATGAAAAAAAATGCTGCTTGTTGGTTAAGAATAGAGGCGATGGGTGATGGTGCAACCATTGTAGATAATTACTACAAGCCACAATTAAATGATTGCACATAATTACTATAATGGTACAAACTCGGGCGTCATTTGGAAATGGACAAAATAACAATCTGACCTATAAGCTTTTCGTTTTGCTATTGGTTTTTATGTATTTCTCTAGCGACACAATGGTGGGTTGAAAAATACCCAATATTTTTAAAGTGTACTATGTGCATGTGTGTGATAAGTCAACCCATTCTCATGAATTTTCTCACGCCTTTTGAAAAGTCTCGCAATACAAACGCCAAAGTCTAATTTTGAGTGCATATACGCCATACCTTACTCTCATGTATAATCAGAGTTTACTGTTAATTGAGTGCAGTGTTGGATGTAACCATAAACTGTAAAAAAAGATGGACGACGCCCGTTCGCTCTCTTCCATTGGTGAAAAGTGAAGCCGTCAGTGTCCCGCTACAGCGCTGACATCTTTGGTCTTGAGTCTGCGCAGTAGCGATTTCAGGACCAGTCCTGCGTAGTAGTGAGCAGAAAGTAATGCCGCGAAAGCAAGGCCCCGCCCTTGCTCTCGTAGAATGTGCATATCACAGCTGTCAATCATGACGTGCCACCACCGTATTTATAGCATTAAATAACTAACTAAAAACAAACTTATTTTACAAACAAACACTTCAATTTACATCAGCATGATTAAAACTACAGTAAATGACAGAAACATCAAAATTTCACGTCTAAGGTTAAAATAAAAGCAATAAGCCCCAAGAAGCAGTGGGTTACCAGTGCACTGTAACACCACTGCTTCGTGGGGCTTATTGCTTTTATAAAACGGTTACTTCATATGCATAGCAGGATTTCATAAAATAAAACATTGTAATTAAAGTTGTAATTATATTAGTACAAATATTACTCTTCCAGAATCAAGTGTGGCTGCAACAGAGCGCAGTTCCCAACCAACACAGACGCAGCAAAGACACAATGAAAATATGATTAAAGACTGTAGTGTTTATTTTCATAAATCATCATTCATCTAATTTATACATTAACATTTATATCGTGCAACTGTTGAGGTGATGATCAAATATGCTTTGAAGCATGCTTAACTCTTTCCCATTCAGCGGTTTTTTTTTTAAGTTGAAACCCAGTTTTAGTTTATTGCCTTTCAGAAAAATTATCTACTTTAAATAAACATAAAATATATAAAATGAAAGAACAGACGCACCGCTTTCAAAAAAAACAAAAAAAGTTTTATCCTACCTTCATTTGTTCTCTTATCACCTCTCAAACTTTCAGCTAAACGCTGAGATAATTAAATTTTTGTGAATAACTTTTGTAATAGATCAGATTCAGGGCCATGATCAAAACTTACACTGTGTTTTTAGTGTTGAGTGAATGCGTCAGTGTTTAAAGGCGGAGTCCATGATGTTTGAAAGCCAATGTTGATATTTGAAATCACCTAAACAAACACGCCCCTACCCCAATAGAATCAGGACCTTCTGTTGATAGACCCGCCCCACACATACGCAACCCAGCATTTGATTTGATTTGATTGGCTATAAGTGTGTTTTGGTAGTCGGCCCGTCTCCTTTTCCAACGCGTTTTTCAAACATCGTGGACTCCGCCTTTAAGTTGTGTAAGATCGCCATATAGTGGATAATAACAGAAATACGGATTTGAGGTAGGGAACGTTTTCTCTTTATTGATGAGATGACTCAACAATATTTGAAGAGTTTCGTTGCAAAACGAGATAACCACCGTTTTTTTAATTGTTCAGAAATCTCGTTTTTTGGTTGTGCATTCCAATTAATTTCAATGCAACTGCAGTTGGTTTGTTTTGATTTAAACCTTCATAACTTAACTCTTTCACCGCCAGCGTTTTTTAAAAAAGTTGCCAGCCAGCGCCAGCGTTTTTCATGATTTTCACCAAAGTTTAATGCCTTCCAGAAAATTTTCTTTAAATGTATAAACATACAATATACCAAATGAAAGAACAGACCCTCTGCTTTCAAACAAAAAAACCCTGTTTCATCCTACCTTCAGTGGTTCTTTTGTAATCAGCTTTTAAATATGGGTAGGTTTCTGCAAAAACACCACATTTTGAGCAAAAAGCAGAGATAATTCCATTTTTGTGACGGACTTTTCATAGAGATCCCATTCAAAGCGATCTTTAAAACAGACACGGACATGCAGCTGCTTGCCATAGGGCAATACTTCCGGGTTTAAAAAGTTGCGGAAGGGCGTCATTGGCGGGGAAGCGTTTTCTCTTGATTGACGAGATATCTCGTCAATGGCGGTGAAAGAGTTAAAAAATACAGCTAAGTAGCATCATAAAACAAAATAATAACATGATAACATAATAATAAACATGTTTTGACAAAAATGTTAAAAAATGGATTAATCTCGTTTTGCAACGAAACTCTTCATATATTGACATTTATCTGGATATCGCCATAAATTGTGCAATTATAGAAAAATTAAAAATATGATTAAAGACTGTGATGTTTATTTTCATAAATCAGTACGTAGCAACAGTGGCGCAGTGATACTTATGTAATGCGGTCTGAGCTGTAGGGTTACCGTGGTATTTTATTACGGCTTAGAACGTGTATCAACCAATTAGAATCACTGAAATATTTGCTGTTTATTAATACTTAAAAAGCACATATTGATGCTGCAAAACCTAATTCTACATCCTTAATTCTACCCAAATCCTACCAATACTAAAACTTAATAAGTACTTTACTAAGTATTAATAAGCAGTAATTAGGAGTATAATAAGGCAAAAGTAGTTAATAGTTAAGTGATAGTGAGAATTAGACCTTAAAAAGTGTGACCAGAATAATTAATGTACTTTTATATGATTTATTCAAGCTGTTTCAAGCCTATCTTTGTATTATTTACTAAATAGGATTTAAAAAGTAATTAGTAATAAGTAATTAAACACTTTTTGGAGAGAGTAATTTGTACAGTAATCTAATTACATGATTATTAACTTTTTTGAGTAACTTACGCAACACTGATTAAATGTCTTACCAGTATTTTGTGAATTTGAGCGTCTCTTTTTTCATAAACCCTTTCGACACGTGCACCAAACACATATTTTGACACGATGAGCCACACACGACACTCCGAACACATATTTTGAATTTGCGCCCCTAAGTCACCGGCCACAACTCCTGGGCATCCTATAACCCAAACTCCAATCCCAAGCGACGATGGTTAAAAAATAAATAAATGGAGAAATCAATGCATAAAAATGACACGAAATGATGGGTGGTATAAAGTGAACGGGAATGATTGGCGTATCATATGCACGTAAACTTAGACCTTGGTGTATGTATTGCACGACTTTTCAAACAGCGTGCTATTTATATGAGAACATGAGAATGGGGATAAGTACTAAGCAACAAAAGAAACATTTTTGTCTGAATGGTTCGATAAAGAAACTTTAACAACCAAAAAACCTTTCTGTTGCCTTGTAGTGAAGAAAGTTTTTTTTTTAGAAAGTTTTAAAAGTTAAAATGGTTCTTGGAGGAATCAAAAAGGTTCTTCTATGGCATCATTGTGAGCACCTTTATTTTTAAGAGTGTATTTGCACGTGGGTTTCATGTCATGTAATCTTGAAACTCCACATATACTGTGAGATATTAATTCAAAACCTTATAACAGGTAAACTAATTTCAATATTCATTCGTGCTTAGGCAATTAACCTTTATGTTAGGACTAGCGTGAGCAATGCTTGAAGTGAATTAAAACCGCTATGGTTCAAATAATGACGTTTAGGATTTTTAATGATCCAATTATACTGACAGCTGTTAGCTGCATAGCTATGGTTTCTTCTATAAGCAGTTACTTAGCAACCACTATGATAGTAAAGGATTGAACAGCTACGTTTCTCACCTCACAATCACAACTGGGAAAGCTTTGAAACGCAGACTGAATTCTATAAGTTGAAACACTGTGTGTGTGTGTGTGTGTGTGTGTGTTTGTGTGTGTGTGTGTGTGTGTGTGTGTGTGTGTTTGTGTGTGTGTGTGTGTGTGTGTGTGTGTGTGTGCGTGCGTGCGTGCATGTGCGTGTTACTAGCATACAGACCGAGAATATTTGCACATGTCTTTTGAGATCAGCACACACTTGTTTGTATTTGCTCTCTCTTTTTGTTTCTTGGTCGCCCTCCCTTTCTGATTAAATTTTGTCAATTTCTTTGTTCTTTTCCTTATTGATTTTATATCACTAAAATTACTAATTTGAACAAACTAATGAAAGATTACATATCTGTTATCTATCTTCATCTTTTATTAGCTGATTTACAGAAGTGCTTCCAAATAGTTTCAAAATGTACATCTGTCAATGAATAGTGTTTTGTGGGTTAGGAGCAAATATTGTACCAAATATGTTCATTTCGATTCACTTTGTGCATGCTATTTGATATCATAATCCAATCTGAGGGTGCAAAAAAATCTAAATATTGAGAAAATCACCGTTGTTGTCCAAATGAAGTCCTTGGCAACACATATTACTAAGGATAAATACATTTTTGATATATTTACAGTGGGAAATTCAGAAAATATTTTCATGCAATATGATCTTTACATAATATCCTAATGGATTTTGGCATAAAAAATTTAATTTTACCCATATAATGTATTGCTGGCTGTTGCTACAAATATAATCATGCTACTTATGACTTTTTGTGGTAAAGGATCACAAACTTAAAGGGACACTTCACTTTTTTTTGAAAATATGCTCATTTTCCAGCTCCCCTAGGGTTAAACATTTGCGTTTTACAATTTTGGAATCCATTCAGCTGATCTCCGGGTCTGGCGCTAGCACTTTTAGCATAGCTTAGCATAATTCATTGAATCGGATTAGACCATTAGCATCACGCTCACACATGACAAGAGAGTTTCGATATTTTTTTCCATTAAAAATTTTCTGTCGTCTTAGTACACGGTGTAAGAAGAGTCCAGTTTTAAACAGGAAAAATATTAAAACTCTTTGGTTATTATTTTGTAGAGCAATGCTAATGGTCTAATCAGATTCAATGGATTATGCAAAGCTATGCTAAAAGTGGTAGTGCCAGACCCGGAGATTGAAAACGGTAAAAATCAAATGTTTAACCCTAGGGGAGCTGGAAAATGAGCATATTTTCAAAAAAAGTGGAGTGTCCTTTTAATACAAACATATAATACTGCAAAAAAATATTTTCAAGAAAAAAATTCTTAGTATTTTTGCCTTGTTTTCAGTAAAAATATATAAAAATTCTTAAATTAAGATGCTTTTTCTTGATGAGCAAAATTCATAAGTCTCATAAGAAAATAAGTCTAGCTTTAAGCGAAATTTAAGGGATTTTGTGCATAAAACAAGCAAAAAATCTTGTATTTTTTCTTGTATTTAGTGTTTAAGAAAAATGTTCAAGATTTTTTTGCTTACCCAATTGGCAGATTTTTTTGCTTGTTTCATGCACAAAGTCACTTAAATTTAAAATGTTTGGTCTAAAAACTAGACTTATTTTCTTGGGTCTTTTTGCTCATCAAGAAAAAGCATCTTTATTTAAGAATTTTTAGATATTTTTACTGAAAACAAGGCTCTGTTTACACGTACATGGTTATTTTTAAAAACTGAGAGATTTACCTTCGTTTGTGCCCCTCTTTACACGCAAACGGAGAACTCGCCTCTGAAATCGATTGTTTCTAAAAACTCCGGCCAGAGTGGAGATCTTGAAAATCTTCGGTTGCACGGTTGCATGTAAACTGAGACAAACGGATGTTTAAGCAGGCAACGTCACAGAGTATGCGCCAGAGCTCGCACCTACGTCAAAAGTGCGACCGTTTACATGTGACTGCTACTCTGAACGCTTCCAAGATCACATTTATGTTCGTGCAAACTCGTTTTGTGTGCTTGTATTTGCAAATACAGCTGCTCCATTATGTCGAGGACAGAGACGAGTGCTCAGAGGTCAGCAATTTTACGCGTGTTTGACTTCATGCGGTGCTGCAAGAACCGACGGACGGATGATGTCAAAGTACCGCGAGAGCGATTCGAAATTAGACCTCTACGTGTGATTCCTCAACTCGCTCTCGCGGTACGTTGACGTCATCAATCACCTACTGCAACAACTCCTCCCTTCAACATGAAGAACCAGTTCACGTCACCACCAGCGCTGCCGGTGATTGGCTTACGTGGGCTTGAGCGTCTCTTGACGACAAATATGCACCGGTACGTGTAAATAAACACTTTTCTGAAAACTGACATGTGTGCACGATATTATTTTTGAAACCGGAGAGGTTGAAATGTCCGTTTATGAAAATAGCCGTCCACGTGTAAACATAGCCCAAGACAAAAATACTACGAATTTTTTGCAGGTGTAATATCAATTATTATACACTCAAATAAACGGATAATGTCCTGGTAGAAAATTACCGGCACTTTTTCCGTTATGTTTACAGACATTTCTGTTTATTCAAAAACTGAACATTCTGTAGATTTACAGAACACTGTCCGTAGATTTACAGAACATTGTCCGTAGCCTTTAGGGACACTTCAATCCGCCTATGAAACGCAACAATGGTGACAATCAACAACAAAGCTTCATGCCGCAATGCATGTTGGGTACCAATATTGTGGAAAGCTCTTTCTTAACATTTACTCTCACCATTGTTGAGATTTGTATTCAAAGTGTTGATGTCTCTGAAGCAAAAACCACAGTTGACACATTTGCTTCAATCTTATTCAATACAGTGTCTTATTAGCATGGAGTATACATTTCAATTCTTTATTCTTATTTTATCATTTCATATTTAAATGTTAGGCAGCATACCATAAAAACAACCAAGCTTATATGACATCATAGACAATTCTCCTTCCTCAAGCAACAAACAAGTTGTAATTACTACAAGCAATAACACTGTTGCAATGTTAAGAGAGCAGAGTCAGTTCTGGAAGTTCAAGGGACAAAAGCCTAACTAAAGGGAACACTAATCACCATAGTGGTGACTTCAAATGAATCTAAAACAAACACAAACTGTAGATTTAATGTGATAAAGGTTGTGCTAAATATCCATTTGACTTACACGTCACGTCAGAAAGAAGATTTGTCTAATAAATCACATGTGTCGATGCTAGAATAGTTTAACACTTGTATCTTGTTCTGACAGCATTTGTTTAGAAGTTAAACATCATCCATGTTAGAAAAGAACTCTGCAAGCAAGTTGTAATTTTAGGTTTCAAACAGAGATGGGGATAGAGAGGCAAAAGTGAAAGATTGCAGCAGGAGTTGTTGCACCCATAATGCACAAAAAACAGATAAACGCCTGTAAAAACATAAATACGGAAAATTCCTTCATACTTACACAGTACTTTGTCAATTTTTTTACGGATTTTTTTTTAGAGTGTACAACCCAGCGTGGGGTTTATGTTTATATTTGACCCAGCATTTTGGGTTGAAACACCTAGAACATGATAAATTACAACCCAACACATGGGCTCATCCCTTTCTGACCCAGCACCGGTTTGAAAATAACCTAGCAATTTTAGAGTAAAAATGTTCAAATAATGCAAATTTACAGGTGGGTGTTTTTAATTGGCCTTGGTAATATGCTAAAACCCAATCAACACAACCTAAAAATCTTAACACCCCAGCATTGTGGGAAAGCATCACCTACATTTTTCTTCACAAAATGTTAGCCTTATCTTTAAAAAATGTCTTTTTCTCCCCCTCAATTACTTAAGACATAATATTTATAATGTATTTATGAGTATTAATGACTTCACCGGCAACCCTCTAAATGATCTACACAGCATGCGTGCACTCTCTTTGGATGTCACAAGTCTTCGTGTCAGTGTATTTTACACAGTGATGGAGAGAGATATTCGATCTTTTAATTGTAATGACTTCACATTTAAACTGTCTCGACTAAGGTGCTTGCCTTTGGGTTGGGTTTGAAGCGTTCAGCCAAAACTATACATCCATCTGCTTGTCTCTCCCAACCCCCTTCTCTCATTCAGTCTCCCCATCCCTCTTTCTCCCTCCTCCGTTTCCATGTTGATATAATCAGAAAATGTTTCAAGCAAAGAAAATGATGACATACTGTCCGTAATAAATACTGAATCGCTCAATTGGAATTAACATATATACTTTGGATAGGGAAGTCTTATTGACTTAAAGGATCTCTTTTACTAGTAATTACTGGTAAGTCCTACAGGCAGACCTTTTATTTATATAATGTTAATGTTTTTATCTATTAACAGAAAAGCCATTTGATTCAGTGCTAACTATTGATTAGGTACAAATAATCTTAGCACACCAAAAACCTTAAAGCGTTTCTGCAGGACACATCATTGAGGATTAAGGATCAATAGTGACGTATTGATTAACCATTGTGAAAATACTATAGCCGTTCTCTGTTAAGGCTTTAGTGACCGGTGTGAAGTGCTACAGGCAGTCAGTGACTGGCGTCCTCAGGCCAACACAATTACTGCACAACACAACGAGTAATTGAGCATGAGGATATCACACTATTGTAATTATCGTCATGTTTTGTGTTGCAGCCTTGATGCACACCATTGCATGGGCTAAACTGCAAGAGAAAAGCACAAGGCCTTTTATGCTTAAAATACATCTCTACATGTTTCCAAGGGGAATTGTGTAAAAATACATTTTGATCTTTCAGTATTTGATCATTTTGTTTGAATTGTTGTGATATACAAAATTGTGTTTTCACAAGGAACAGATGAATGCAAGGTAGGAGAGATACTGTATATAAAACCCTCCGATGATCAGAGCTTTTCTTTAAAGAGACAGTCCACCCAAAAATGAACATTTGTAATGAATGCTTACAGAATTATTGACACAAAAACGTTTTTGCCAAAACAGATCTCTTCCGTACACTGTCAGAAAAAATGGTCCAAACAGTCCCAAGCTGTCACAGGGGCGGTACCCTTTAAAAAGGTCATGTGGGGGTGGTTTCCCGGACAGGGATTAGCTTAAGCCAGGACTAGGGCTTAGTTTAATTAGGAAAATAACTAGTTTTAACAAACATGCCTTACTAAAAATATTATGTACTCAAAAAAATTATTCAAGCCCTTCTTAGAGATGACACATTAAAATTGTGTTCAATTAATTAAAAATACCTCATTAAGAGCAATAAGTATGTATATTTAATTAGTCTAACACAAAATGAATATGTACTATAATTTAGTGATATCTTTTTTATTGAGTTAACACAGTTAGATTGAGTTTGGGTTCTGGAAAAATAATTTCCAAGCATGCTTTGCATGCAACTGCTTTTGGAGAGTCATTTTTTTAATTAAGTGATATTTAATGCATTTTTAGGTGAAGAGAAAGACTTAATAGTGTTTTATGTCCATTTATCTTATTGATTTCAAAGTGTTTGTGTTATATTTTTTCAAATTGTTTGGTTACCATCGTGCAGAAGAGTGGCGCTTGTGGTTAGGTTGTGGATGTGCCATATTTCTCTCAATGAGCACTGTGCTAATGCCTGTTTGGAGATCAGTCTCTTCTCACATGTTCATCCAAAGTATCATATGTTATTATTAGTAGCATGCTAACATGTGCTTATGCTAATTAGTATGATATAAAAACGTTTTATTTAAAATAACAGAATTGAGTTAGTCAGACTACACTACATTGAGTTATTCAAACTACGCTAAATTTAGTTATTCAGACTACACTAAATTGAGTTGAGGTAACTAATTGAGTATTGCCATTTACTTTAAATTGAGTGTAAATCAGTTTTTTATGAGTTAGGGGTACACATTCATATTGGATGGAAATCCTACCCACAATTTTATTGAGTTAATCCAATTAATACTTTTTTTGAGTGTGTGTGCATTTTGAAGCAAAACAAAGAGCACTGATGTATTTTAAAGAGCACAAAATATTCGATTCATGATTTTACATTTCCTTTGGTGAAAGTGCGTATTAGTTCATGTTAACGATATGCAAAAGATACATACCCCAAAGTAAACAATGACGCGAGTTATCGTCTCCAACGTAAATCTCTTTTTTTTGGACTACAACACACGGATTGTAGGCAACAGTTTACTTTCTGGGATTGGAGATGTAGACAAGACAAACATTATCATAATAACTCCTGTTAATTGCATTGTGACCGAATCTTTTAAACATGGTAAGGAGCGTCACATTTCCGGTTGATGACAGAGGTGTTCAGGCCAATCAAAACGTACAGATTAACTGGCCAATCAGGGACACAGAGCTTTTCAAATCTATGAGTTTTGTACAAAATCAGAGTTTCAAGAAGACACGGAAATCTGGAGCTACAAAAATGTACGATATGTGGCGCAAGCACATTGTATATTACTA
The DNA here is from genome assembly GCF_027580225.2 of Misgurnus anguillicaudatus. Classification (NCBI taxonomy): domain Eukaryota; kingdom Metazoa; phylum Chordata; class Actinopteri; order Cypriniformes; family Cobitidae; genus Misgurnus; species Misgurnus anguillicaudatus. The sequence continues at coordinate 31,586,331 of NC_073352.2, read as the reverse complement.
AATACACAAAATAATCTGTTTGTTAGCAATGAAATGCGTGCACTTTAAGATGTCAGTGCAAGTTGTTTTCAGTTTGGACAGCTCTTACATTTATTATAGTCTAGGATTAGTCTAATGCAGGGTTCACACCAGACGCGGTAGAGTGTTTTACATGTTAAGTCAATGCAAAGACGCGATTAGGCATCCTGCGGCGCGGTAGGCACGGCGTGAATTGAGCGTTGCCGCGGGAAATGCGAGAGTTGAAAAATCTGAACTTCGGCGGATTTCCGTGCCGCGTTAACCAATCAGGACCTTGCTGTAACGTGATTACAGGAAGCGAGCAGACTGGCGGAGTCTCAGCAGAGTCGCAGAAGCCCCTCCCATGAAGCGAATTTTCGCGTGAATGACTAGAATGATTAGAATTTCACACGCGGCTTTTACGCGCAAATGAAGTGAGTAAACTCAAATGTTCAAGCGTCTAATGTTATTGCCGCCTCTACCGCGGTTGGTGTGAATGCACCATAATCTCTGTCTGGGAAACCGCCCCCAATATGTACCATTTAGATACAGATGTACATTTCACTGTAAAAAAAAATATGCAGCATTTTTGTCAAATCAACATATATTTTTATGTTGCTTTAACAAAAATATAAGTTAAACAATTTCAACTTGATTTTAAAGTTATGTCAACTTATCACATGCCAAGACTTAAAATAGCAGGTTGAATTGACTTGCAAAACCAAGTTGATTTAACTTAACTGCATTTTACTGACTTTTTTATGTTTAAGTGCTATAATTGGGTCCCCAGTGCTTCTATTAACCTAGAAAACGTGAATACGATCAACCCAGTAACTTAGTTTTGGTAAACCATTCTCCACAAGCATGTGAAAAAATAAGTTCATTGAAATTTGGTTCCCCTTGTGATGTCAGAAGGGAATAATGCCGCCCCTTAATCTGCACTCTCTAACTACGGCACTGCCATTTAGTGCAGAGATCAACTCATTTGCATGTTAAATGACACACCCAAAACATCACATTTTTGCACACACCTACAAAGTGACAATTTTAACATGCTATAATAAATTATGATATTTTGAGCTAGAACTTCACATATGTACTCTGGGGAAGCCAAAGTATTATATGACATCTTAAAAAAAATCTTGTGAAATGTCCCCTTTAATATGTATTATTGAGGTTTTAATATTAACTCTTTAGGTGCAAAGGTGTACTTTTGAACCATTTTTTGACATTGTATACAACAACATAGTGACCACATCTATTGAGAGCTATGAAAAGTAGTCTGTATGACTTTAAAGCTTTAAATCACACAAAAATGAAGGGTGTTCATTGACAGGGTCACATATGGGTTTGTGATGACATAAGTTAAATGATGAACGATTTTTGGGTGAACTGTTACAGTAAGTGTGCGTTATAAAGAAATGGAGAGGCGGAAAATCAGGACTTTAATTAAAGCAACACCATTGATCTTAAGCAGAGTGCTGATGTTGCTGGCAGTGTTTTGCTTTCACTCTAATTATTCTGTAAAATCCTCTCTCCTCTTTTCTTTCCCCTTCGGATTCTTCCCGTCTCCCTCCCTCTCAATCTCGTTTTTTATTAATGCACCTCTGCACCCTCTTCTCTCCCGCCATATCTCTCGCCCTCTCTCTCACTCCAAGACTGACAGATAGCTTCTATCCCCGTTGATCTTTAAAAGATGCCAACTGGAATTTGTCATAGCCCCATCCTCCCCTCCCATGACAGAAAATCATTGATTTTTGTCGCCCTGTTGGAATAATGATAAGGACTGTTGTTAGTGGAGAGGAACGGTATGCGGGGTTGAGCTTAGACGCTAAGGTTTAAAAAAAATACATGGAAACAGGTGCAGAGCAATATATCTAACCTTCATTTTAATGGAAACTAATGGGTGATTAAGTGGAAAATGGCATGTGATGGTGGACTGTATACGAGAAGTCGTCTAAAAAGGCCTGTAGGCGTAATGTGGCACTTGGATTTCATTTGTATATTGGCTTTTGGAATTAATTGCCTGATGGATTTAAAAGAGATGGACATTATATTCATTGCCCTACTATTTTGATTGTAAATTTTAGAAACTGGGATCAGACAGATTAAAGTAGAAGCATATGCTCAAGATATCAGAGAGCGGGAATAGCAGGGGAAAGTCCCCGCAGAGTTTGATATTAAAATCAGCATGCAAATCAAATTTGTCCAAAATGAACGCGCCAACGGCAAGCCTCTAATCGAATTTATCATCGTCTTGTCTGCGATTTACCGGCACACTTAAGAAAAGGAGTCCCTCTGGAGAGATCTGACTAGAATCCGGTCTGTCAGATTCTTTGTGCACACTTAACACTTATCCAAATCAAGACAAAATTAAGTGGATTGTTTTCACATTTTTAAAACAAACTAAACATGCATTTACTGATGGAAGTACCCATTTTTTCAGGACAATAAAAGAAAATTACAAACATTTTAGCCACGCTTAGGTTTTAGGGTCTGGGTCAATATAAATACTTAAATGCTTGATATGAAAGTTGCATGACACGTACAGTAGTATGCATTGAAATGGATGCATAAAACTAACTAGATTGTGAAATATATGCAAGAAAGACCACTCACAACTCAAATTGCAAATAAATACAAAAAAGAAGACAGTTCCATACACAAATATTACTATGATTTATTGCTAAATTAATTTTTGCTTATTTTTACAGTCTGTTATTTACATTTATGTATTTGGCAGATGCTTTCATCCAAAGTGCATTAAAAAAATAGCACATCTAAGAATGAAATCATTTAAAATATGCACAGAGTCTGTTCGAGCTGAAGGTATTAAAGGTGCAGTGTGTAAATTTTAGCGGCATCTAGTGGTGAGGTTGCGAATTGCAACCAACGGCTCAGTCCACTGCTCACCCCTCACTTTTGAAAGACATAGAGAGATTACGGTAGCCGCCACTGGACAAACATGTCATCGTCGGAGACAACTTAGTACAATTTTTTTATCCTTTTAAGGGCTTCTGTAGAAACATGGCCGCCCAAAATGGAAACTTCCATGTAAGGGGACCCTCGGTGTAAGTAGATAAAAACGTCTCATTCTAAAGTAATAAACACATAACGGTTCATTACGAATGGTCTTTTTACACCCCTGATAATATAGGTTTGAATATTATTTTGCATTTCTGTCAAGAGATCCTATAAAAAATTACGCACTGCACCTTTAAATAAAAAGCTAAATAAATGTCCTTGTCATTGCTGTAGTTATTTTTGTATTTTTATTTTTTGAAGCTACATGAAATAATACCAATACAATTTGTAAAGAAGTGTCAACAATTGTGTTTTATGTCATGTGTTCGCACTCACAGTCACAGTAGTGCTCAGGTGCAGATAACTGTATTAGCGCGTGCTGTCATTTCAGCACTGGACAGCGTCAGTATGAAGGGGTGGTGCGCGCGCTCGCGGTGCACAGCAGGACTCTTTTTAGAACTTTAAGAACATTAAGATCCAATAAGATAGTGGTTCTAGTACGAACCAGACGGCTTCTGTTTATCAGCATAACAAGATCGATCGAGCGAGCGAGATAGAGAGAGAGACAGAGAGAGGCTTGGAGAGGCTTGACGCATAACCCCGCCCCTCGACTCAGAAGGTGGAAATCCCTGCCCTAGTTTTAAATCCTTACTTTACCTCATTCAGCGCACCTCGTTTACCGGGGTCCATCTGCCAGGGACGATTTTACACATTTGCTTTCCATTCAGCCTCTCCTAAAGGACATATTTTAAACGCATCGGCCAGCGCACCTGTTAAGCGTCCCCATGCGTAAAACATGAATTGCTGAGAGATCTTCGGTACCGTGTCGAGGTGAACGGACAGGATCCGCCGCTGAGCATCACATCATCAGTCTCACACACACACACACAGACACGAGAGGAGCGACCGGTGTCATGATGGACCCGCGAGCCGCGTGCTGATGTTCGGAGTCCACGATGGATTCCTGCGCGTCTACTTCAAGATTCCCACACAACCGTATTATAAATGGAGGAGGAGAGTGATTGCCGCAAAATTAACAACAGCTTCCTGCGGGACCACAACTATGCAACTGAAGGTATTTGGAGAAATCGGATTCAATTCGGATTCTTACTAATATATAGACTAAATAAAGGTGGGGGGTGGATAAGACGCGAATGGGCTTCTGTTGCATGGGCGTTAGTGAATGATGGTTTATTGGTAATCATTAATACAACTTAAAGTCTTGGGTTCATTGTATGTAGTGTGCATTAGATTATAAGTCCATATGAGATGTGCATCGTGCATTTGGCTTGGAATAGGAATATATTTTATAGTCTGAGAGCAATTTAGGACTATATATAGATAGATCTGGTTTAAGGTGTTACTATGGGGCTGTGGCCATTGAGGGATGACGTGTACAATGACTCAGATATGACTGGCATAACAGAACACAGCAGACTGGAGATATTTAGGAGCACTGCAGCATTAAAGTGGAAATGTTGCAATGAAGGGTGTGTCAACATTGATGTATAAAATGTGCCGGATTTCCGTTTGATGTCTTCATCGGAAGTTATGCATGATGGGAAGTTTTAGGGATACATGCTATAATAGCACAAGAGTCTTTAAATGTAATCAGCTGTAATTTTCTTAAAATGTGATCTAGCAAAGATTTCAGATCAATCACCTTCTGTCATGCTTAAAGCATAGGGCTACAGCAAAAGCTGCTCCTCGAACCCTCCCCCAGCATTGGGCATCTTCATGGGCGCTGATTAATGTTTGTTGGAGGTTTTGCAGAACGGACTCGTTAAGCAAAATCAATCTGAAGGAATCGTATGCCATCGGTTTTCCTCACAACTAGACAGAAACACACGCAGCTTCTTTTACTCTCAAACCTTTTGTCTATCTCTCTCTCTCTCTCTCTCTCTCTCTCTCTCTCCTAAGCAAATTAATGGCACGTGGAGTCTCAAAGGAGAACTAAAGAAGAAGATAGTGTCTGTTGGACATAGATTTTAGTCTGACTGCATTATGTTTAAAGTTAATTATTTCATTTTAAATCGAATCGATACGAATAAATGAGCCTTTATGCTGCTGTTTAAGGACAGACCCAAAATTTGATGTGTATCCCAGTTACACAGACTTGGAGATGGTGTCCTAGAATTGCATAAATATAGTCAAAACTGCACGTATAAAATATTTTTATTGAAATTAGGAGCAAATGTATAAAAGTATATTGATCCGACACTATTCTTAATATTGGAGAGAGGTGTCATACAATATTCATTTATAAAATAACCCAGCATGGGTCAAAAATGGATGAACCTAATCCATTGGGTTGTAATTTAACCTATGCATTGTTGGGTCAAAAATAAAAATTTTCTGGGTTAATTTAAACCAACGGCTAATTTTTTCTTTTTGACCCAATGCAGCCCAGCATTTTTCCGAGGGTGGGTTTTTTCAACCCATGTTAGGTCAAATATGGACATTTTTTATATTCATTTAAACCAGCAGTTGGGTTTGTCCATATTTAACCCAACTATGCAAATGGATGAACCCAATCTGTTGGGTTGTTATTTAACCTATGCATTGTTGGGTCAAATACAAACATTTTCTGGGTTAATTTAAACCAGCGGCTAAGTTTTTTTCTTTTTGACCCAATGCAGCCCAGCATTTTTTTTATAGTGTGGGTTTTTTCAACCCATGTTAGGTCAAATATGGACATTTTTATGTTCATTCAAACCAGTGGTTGGGTTTGTCCATATTTAACCCAACTATAGGTTGAAGCAACCCAGCATAGAGTGTATACAGTATATATGTGTCTTTGTTATCGACTTACTACAAAGAAAACAGACTTATATTTCTGTCACAAAGTGGGTCGCCATTCTCAAAATGTCACACACATGTTTGAGTGCCACAATGCCTTATGTGTCAATCCATGCCCCGCCCCCTCACCGCTCTGCACATACCCATACTGCCTTGCTCACGTGATGTCACAGATGATGGTGGTAGTATTTCACCGGCTGCAGACATGCTTAAAGGTGTAATTGAGGTCCACGGTTACTCTCTCCCACCCTCAGGCTGTGCACGTAGACCGAGTTTAATAACACATCGCTATAACCCTCCTGTGTGTTTCTTTCTATAGACACACACATAGATTGGCAACGCTTGTTATTTTCCATTGGGATTACTTATAGTAGTGTAAAGTGTGTTGATGCACAGGCGGTCTATATACACACACAGATAATTGCTGTTTTATGGAGCATTCCAGGCAGTTTGATTTTGATAATTGAGCACACTCTTTTTTTGCAACAACTGGTGCTATCTGCCCTATGACCCGGGATTGTGACCTACCAGAGGACCTTTTCTCTCCCCCAATTTGTCTAATTCACTAAAGTGGCATTGCCTTTGTAATTGGATTTTGCTGGGTAACTTCGTAGTCCCAGTAGTGGTTTGTTGGGTCCCAAATCTAATAAAGCATTGACGGAAAGGGCGATATTGAACATCCGTTATTGGTACCCCTTTTCCCTCCTCTCCGCGGTAAAGAGAAATATCAAAATATGCTATGGGGATTCATAAAGACCTTTTAGGTATAAAGATAATATTTCACGTATGCAATGTAAACGCTGAATATTAGTTTTTTAATAGCTTCCGGTTTATTGCGCACCTCGAAACGATATCCAGGGGAGTCGTGCTTGCTCACACACGGGACACATTCCCAGCGCAAACCTCATTTGCATGGGGAATCCTTGCTGCTACACACCTCTCGTGTGACAAAAATTAAAAAGCGAAACCAGACATTTCGAGGTCCTTTTCTTCTTGTAAGATGGAAAGACAAAATTTAGCACAGATCCTAGCAGGGTGACAGCATAAATAGCTGAAGGATGGATGCGACCACGCGGAGACAGAAAAAAGATTTCGCTTTTGTCTTCATTTGGGTTGCATGGGTTTAACTGAGCAGAACGCTCCCCCTGCACGCTTACACATCGGGCCATTCTAGCACCCACGCTACACAACACACTAATGAATGAAAATACACTGACAACATCATCAATCGCTCCAGGCTTGCAAAGTAGCTCACTTATAAAACAGAAGGAGAAAGATAAAAGCAAGCCTGGCAGAGAGAAGCCATTGCAGTATTCCAGTCTGCAATGTAGGGACCGAGTCCAACAGAACTTAGTCTGGATGGACAGTAATGGTTCTGCGCAGGCAGCCGTCCCAGACACAGTTACATTACTGCTTATGTAGGCACTTCTGCCCTAAAAGGAAGATATTGCAGTCTATTTCTATGTAATGCCATTCCAGCATCTATGGATATAAAAAACAGTTAAACTACACACAAGTTGCATCTCCAATTAACCAAACTTGCATGTCTTTGGACTGGAAGAAACTGGAGTACCCGGAGTAGACCCATGCTGACACAGGAAGAACATGCAAACATCACACAAAAAGACCTCCCAACCTAGACGAGGCTCAAACTGGGGACTTTCTTGCTACCCACTGTGGTGCCATTCAAAGGTCAAGTTACCTTAAAATGGATTTTAAAGAGTGTCATCCTTTACTTACCCCTCCAAAGTTGTGCTACAGATTGCTGATGTTTCTCATTTTACTCTTTAATAATGAAAGCGAATGGAAACTGAGGCTGCAGTCACTTACATTCTGCCTAAAATCTCTTTTTTCCTGAAATCCCTCCAAAAGAAAGCCCCCCTCCCAATTCTCTTTGAGACGACCATAGTTAATAGGGGTGTAAATTGGACAGTTCATTGCGGTATGATACAGTATTCAGGGCTTCACTTTTGTGCAGCGATTTTTTTTTTTTTTGGACGACCTAGTTAAGGCGGTAGGGTTCCCTAGCTTAGGTGGGCCGCCCGAACTGCAAAGTGCTGCGGGAAACCCTGGTATTATCTCCGCCGGCGATACGATGTTTGCTGATACATTAAACATTTCTTCGATGCAATTACGATTTGATTCGATTAATTTATTGATACTTTAATATTACGACCCTTGTTAAGCAGTTAAATTTTTTATAAATCACAAATGCAACCAAAATATATAACATGAATGTATTATAAAAGGCACAATCTCTGTCCCAATTCGGACATTTACAACAACAATTTTTTTATAAAGAAAAATAAATAATGATGGAAAAATTTAAAATCAAGTTTATGATGGCAACAGTCAAAGTCTTTAGCATTTCAGCTGGTTATGGCAAAGGTTTTCTGCCGATCTGTTTGTCCAATCTATTTTCCAAATACAAAATATTTCTAAACCCAAGATTTGCGTCTGATAGCAGTCACAACGTCTTTCTGCCTCTTTCGCTGTGTTTTCGCTGCTGCGACTGCTTTGTTCATTATCATTATCAAAAATGATCATTACCGCAACATGACATAAATATATACATTTACAAACTCATGTTTCGGTAATGAGAACTAAAAAGTTGTCTAGTTACTATGACAAACCAAATTTGAACTTTTATCTGGAGAGAAAAAATAAGAACTGCTTACCTGGTAGCCATCTTGAGTGTCACAGTCAATTATGTCCCTTCAAACTATTTTCTTATGTTGTTGAAAATGTTAGTTCATTGAGAGCTTAAACAATGATTGAAAATTGTTGCGGAGGATAAGAACATTTTTCTTGAACACAGTTATATTCCTTATAATTGTCTCTACATTTACCAATGATCACCAAATGCCACATGTTTCTTTACAATAAATGTTTATAGTATAACATGCACTGAAACTTTTTATTTTTTAGATTTTTTAATTATAAATATTTCAATGTCAAAGAACCCAAATCCAGTCATGGACACGTTGCGGTAATGAAAATTTTCCCCTTAAATGTGGAAAAAACAACAAAATTGGTTTGTATGATGTCATTTGTAATCATGTGCAAAATAGTACATGAAAAGATGTTTGTAACTGTATGCTTCTTATTTTTATAGCATTTCATTTATTTTTTATCAAAATGTTTCATGACACCTCAAAAGTCTAATTTCGCGAGAATCGCCCTATAGGGTTCCAACTAAATATAAGAAAATATATCCGAATAGATATAAAACAGTTTGTCCCCTTATCAGTGAAAACTCAACATATAAGGTGGAATGAGGGGTGGTGTTGTAGGTATTAAATGCACTTACAGTATGTTTAAAGGGATAGTTCACGCAAAAATGAAAATTTTGTCATCATTTTCTCACTCTCATGTTGTTACAAACCTGTATACATTTCATTTTTCTGATGAACACAAAGGAAGATATTTTGAAGAATGTTTGTAACCAAACAGTTCGTAAGCCCCATTTACTTCCATAGTAGGAAAAAAGAATACTGTGGAAGTGAATGGGGCTCACAAACTGTTTGATAAAAATATCTTCATTTGTGGTCATAAGAACAAAGACATACAGGTTTGTAACAACATGAGAGTGAGTAAATGATGACAAAATGTTCATTTATGGGTGAACTATCCCTTTAAGTAGTCTTGTGTATATTATTGTACTTAATGTATGTACTTTTGTGCGACAGCCTTTATGTCCAAGACAAATGTCCCTAAGGAGACAAATAAAGTACTCTTGAAAGTCATGCAGTTTTTAAACAACATTTGGGTGAGTAAATGAAACCGATATAATTTTGATGCGAACTCATCTCATTAAAGGTTACCTCACTCGAGGGCAATCTTAATATAGCCTAACGTCACCACAATCTTACATCACTCTTACCTCACCGCAATAAAAACTGAACTCATACAATATTAATAATAAATTGTACAATATTTCATCAACTTGATATATGAAACCTGCATATTTTCAGAATAAACAGGTGGGTTGTCTGGTTGACTAGGTCGTCTACAAATAAAACACAGCAGAGGCTGTCATGACACAAATTGTAGTAGGACAACAATAAAAATTCTTCTTTAATAAATATTTTAGTTTTTATATAAAATACATAAGCAAATAAAAAAATCAATCAAATAAATAAGTGAAATAGCTATTAATCCTCTTACAAGACACCACCCCCGGTTTCACAGACAAGGCTTAAAGGGATAGTTCACCCGAAAATGAAAATTCTCTCATGATTGACAAAAATGTCATTTTTGGGTGAACTATCCCTTTAAAGCCAAAGGTATACTAGGGACATCCGCGTATGCACGCCATCCGCATGACGTCATTTTCGTCATCAGAAGGGTCCAAAATTTGAGACCGCATGGACAGTCCACGTACAGCTTTGTTTATATTCGCGCTTTGGTCCGCAACGCGAGCCTCCGCTGAACAAACGGATGAGGCGTTTATAGTTGACTCACTCGCTGTTGCACTATTCCTTGAACCGCCAGGGGGCGACACGAGCAATCAAGTCAAAAACATACACAAAGAAGAGGATAGAAGTTGTTGTCCGGTGGAACAACCCTGGTGCTTCTAACATCAGAACTTGATATATAAATATGAGAACATGAATAAAACAACACGCTCTTAAATATGAGGTGCACAGTTTTAAAGCCGCTCTATGCAATTCGGCGTTTTTGTCAAACAGCGACCCCTAGAGTCGCTGGAGAATACTTGCAACTGTCGTAATTTCCCACTCTAGTACTCCAAAGATAATGACCAGGTAATGTTTCACAATTTCATACAAATATTAGGCTACTGCATAGTCTACTTAACTACCGATGATGGTAATAGGATAATAAGAAGTTTATTACAAGTGTAAAGTGCATATAATAATAAAGTACCGCGTTTGCTAGCTTATAACGTTTTAACATGATTGCAGCTAAATCACAAGTAAACATTACACAATGCCATGACAAAGTTAATTGTGTACGTTGCATTATCTCATAACATTGTTCGTTATAATGTCACTATACATGATTATTGCTATTTATCATAATAGTTTGCAAATTGTGCATGTTTACACTATTTTCAACCTCTAGACTTATTTATGTCCTGATAATTATGTGAGATATTGACAACTGTTGTCATGATAATCGCATGACATACTACAAGCAAGCGCAACAACATAGACCGCAAACAAGTTTACAAATGAGAGATTTACCTTCTAGTCCATCAACAAGATCGCCAGATCAGCATCCCATCCAGTGCTGTCTTTTAGCTCGCGCCAACGAGTAAAAACCTGACCGTGTGGGACTCTTGTCCGGTTCCTAACGCGGTCAGATTCTCTTTTCCTACTCACTTCCGAACGCACTTTCTTAACTTTTAAATCGTTTAGCCTCACGTCTCAAATTCGCGCGTGTAGTTGTTGTTATGGGCTTGATCGACTTCATGCAGCGCTGCAAGAACCGACCGCCGGATGACATCAAAGTGCCGTCTCGGATCATTCTCGCGTTACTTTGGCGTCGTCCGGCGGTCGGTTCTTGCAGCGGCGCACGGAGTCGAGCAAGCCTAACGTGTGTGACGTCGTTGCCGTTAAGCAAGTCGTGATTCTCGCGAGATTTGTCAGGGGCGGTTCTCTCAAGTTTGCATTGCTGGTTTTGGTAGCGGCGTCCTCCCCGAGCTTCAACAGGAGGATGATTTGCCCTACTATGACTTGGTTTACCACTGAAATAACTTTGAAGCTGTTATATTAAGGTAAAATAACTGCATAGTGTGTCTTTAATGGTGCAGGTACTTTTAAATGACCATAACTTGCTCAATTTTCTATCGATTTTCAAACGGTTTGGTTTCTTACAAACGTTATGAACGTGGCTATAATTCTGGATGATTTAACATGTTTCATGAATTTTTTTTTGCTTAAGTATGCAGTGTCATAGGTACATCTTTGACGTTTATAACAAAACCAAACGGTTTGAAAATAGGTACAAAAATTAAGCAAGTTATGGTCATTTAAATGTACCTGCACCATTGAAACTCAATGCTACGGGTGAGCGAGCTGCCTGTGGTAAGATGGCCGCCAAATGCAGACGTTCCACTCAATTGGCCAGCAGCGCAGGCGAGACATCTAGCCTTTATACATATCTATGGTTTGAACACTATGAAAAGGAAATATAACGCGTGCAGTTACAAAAATTGCCGTGCACACCTCCACTCGAAATGGGGTCTCGCGCACCCAACGCGCACAACTGCCCACTCGTTGACGTCATTTTTGCTGCGTGCACCAATGCGCCCGTGCAGACTCGTTGAGTATAAACATAGCTTACGACAGCGCATGCACATGAAAATGTTGAGACAGGACACTACACTATAAACAATAACACAGAAACAGCATTTGCACACCATCGTCTTTTCTTCATTTATTTTCAAGAACAGAAAGCCGTGGAGCATTTTTGTCAACATAATGTTTGATTTCTGTTCTTTGTTTTCTTGTTGTTTGTTCTAAACTTTGTTTGCAGTGGTGGATCGCTACTTTTCTTCATCTATCCTATTTTTTTAATGTACTGTAAATGTTGCAAATCAGTGCTTCCCTGATAGCCTGGTAGAGTAATCATTTGAATAAGAAATCATTCGTATTGCATATACGTGTCCAACGCGGCCATCCGTGTGTAGCCCTGGCAAGTGTACTCCACGGACGCGTGAGTGCGCGAGCCGGACGCGGAAAAAGTATACCCCTGCCTTAAGTCTAGTCCTAGTCCTAGACTAAAACACATGTTTGAGCTAAAAATAACTTGCATTGACAGGCCTTAAAATATGGCAGTGCCATTGATTTGTCTCAAGATACACACCAGTAACATCTTTCTCTAAGGCATGTTTAAAAAAGATGCTTAAGCATCTAAATTTAACTAAGGCCTAGTCCTGGCTTTAGCTAAGCCTCGTCTGTGAAACCAGGCCCAAAAGTTAGAAACATCAAAGCTGTAATTTTTATAAAATTGACAACTAGTCATCCATCCAGACCCATTAAAATGAATGAAATTGTGGTAGTGTATACTCAGTATACTGTATACCTGCCCTGCCTCACAAGCATCAAGGGAATTAAATGTCATTTACAGAACAAAAACATGGTCATTCTGTACAAACTATAAACCTTGAGGGGAAACAACCCCATTTCTTGTCACCAAATCTTCGTCTTGACATTGTACCATACTTTTTTTCCAAACGATAGACCTCTCTGCGGTAAGCATGTAATGGTTTTGTTTAAAAAAGCTCTGCAGTTTCTCTGAGGAGCCCAGCGGGGGTTTCACCCAGCCCTGCAATACAATTTACACCCCCATGCGCTAACATCATGGATAATGACATGCGCTACCCCGCACGGGCCTGATGGTCTCATTCAGGAAAGAAAGAGAGCGACAGACAGACATAGAGACAGACAGACAGACTCAGTATAGAGGCTGCCAACACAAACGGCCCCAGGCTACATTTTAAGACTTTAATCATAAAGAGAAATATCTCTCCGACCCAAAGGGTCCCATTTATAATTCAGAGGGTAACAGTGAGGCACTAATGTTGATCCCCAGTGTCAAGACTGAGTGCAAGAGCGGGACAAACAGCGAGGGGCCAGTTTAACATTTAACTGCTGTCAAACTCTGAGGTTTTTATTGACAAATGCAGTCAGTGACATCTAAAAAAGACCTGGAAAGATTTAAACATGGCTTCTTCAGCATTACTGAAGCTCACTTCCAACATTTTAGCTTAGGGGGCAAAAGTAAAATGTTTCAGAAAAACTTAATTTTAAAAGATAATGTTTTAGACAGAGATATATTTTTGCTGTGGTCACTAACTCACAAGTGTGGTCTATCAATACCATGTGAACTTTTGAACAAATGTAAAATGACTTCTGTATAATTTCACTTTACGTAAGTAGTGAATTGTTACTTTTGACCCTGACTGCAAGGACGAAAGTAACACACAGGTGGGTCAAAAGTAACACAACAAAACAAGATAGATTTTTGTGTTACACTTGTTTTTAGTAAATGACTATGACCTCATTAATATGTAACTGCAAACATATTTTGTCATTTATCTTTGTAAAAAGTAATGAAAATACATTTTTATTTTAAATTTCAGTTTTATCAAATGTTTCAAAAGCAACCAACAGTACAAACTTAAATTGTTGAGTATAAAACATTATTTTAACAGTTTGAACCATAGATATGTATAAAGGCTAGATGTGTTATGTGTGAGTCTCTAACGTCATCATCTGGCGGCCATCTTACCACAGGCAGCTCGCTCACTCATAGCATTGAGTTTTAATGGTGCAGGTACTTTTAAATGACCATAACTTGTTACATTTTCTACCGATTTTGGTTTCTTACAAACATTATTCAGTCCTTCCAGAAAAACGCTGAGTTTTTTGTGATTGTTGCGGGCAAAAATCCTCGATTTTGCGCCACGTTTTCTTAAAAAATGCGATGGATTATGCGGGATATTTATGCAATTTATGCAATGAAATTGGGGGAATTTGCAAAAATTGCGTAGCTTGCAAAAACTGCGGAAACTTGCAAAAGCTGCAATGATGTTCACGTCACAATCACGTCACTTCATAACGTTCCCATTGCAACAGAGGACACGGCTGCACTTGTGTGAAGTAAATGCAAAATTTTTCAACTTTCTGCTAATATATATGTGAGTTTTTGCTACGAAAATGGGGGGATTATGAAATCATGCAAGACCCGCATATTTTGTGCGCGGAAATCTGTAATTAATGTGGCGAAAGTGCGTCGTATTTGGAAAAAATGCAGCCCCGCATAAATATGCGGACTTTGGCTGATTATGCAATAAATCGTGCGATCGCACAATCGCGTTTTTCTGGAGCGACTGATTATTAACGTGGCTATAATTCTTGATGCTTTAACATAAATCATGATTTTTTTTAAGTATGCAGTGTCATAGGTACATCTTTGACGTTTATAACAAAACCAAACCGTTTGAAAGTCGGTAGAAAATTAAGCAAGTTATGGTCATTTACAAGTACCTGCACCATTAAAACTCAATGCTACGGGTGAGCGAGCTGCCTGTGGTAAGATGGCCGCCAAGTGCAGCAGGCCAGCAGCGCGGGCAAGACATCTAGCCTTTATACATATCTATGGTTTGAACATATGAAAATGAAATAAATAAAATTAGAATAATATCAGTTTTCAACATATACAACAGTACTAGCAGCGGGACAAAAGTAACAAGTGTTACGTTTGTCCCGACAGAATCTCCTCACATTTAAACTCGGTTTACTTTAATTTTGAAAAACTCTGAGAAGTGAAACTTCAGGATGTGTTAGAGAACTAAATAACCTGTAGATTGATCAGTACTGTAACACATGAAACCTAGAAACAAAACGCTTTATAAGAAAAAAATACCACTTTAGGAATTTACTTATCATGGTTGAAAACAGCTTTCTGGATCTACACGCAAAAAAACGGTGAGTAAATAATACGATATTTGTCAGGTCCGTCAATGGTTTGTGTGCTAAATATGCTGTCATAGTTTGGGATGCAAATGTTATCAGGGCTCGGAGAAAATCGCTTTGTTACTTTCGTCCCACTTTACTTTTGCCCCGGTTCTCATCTACATTGTTAGAAAAAGGTGTCTGTTGGGGCAGCACCATTTAAAAAGGTTTTAAAACCGCGGCGAAAGTAACACGGGATGAAAGTAACAAAGCGATTTTCTCCGAGCCCTGACTACATTTGCATTCTAAACTATGACAGCATGTTTAGCATCCAACCATTGAAAGAGCTGACACATATCGCATTGTTTCATTACCGCTTTGCGCGTGTGGGTCCGGAGATTTGTTTTCGGCCATGGTGGGTGGATACCTAAAGCGGTATTTTTCTCTTTTAACACGTTGTGTTTCTGGTTTCATGTGTTGCAGTGCTGATCAATCTATACTGGTTGTTTGGTGATATGGCACATCCTGAGGTTTGACTTCTCAGAGATTTTCAAGATGGAAGTAAATCAGGTTGAAATGTCAGGTCAAAAGTAACACTCCCGTTGCTAATACTGGTGCATTATGTTGAGAATTTATATTAAGCTAATTGGATTTAATTTAATTTTCATAGTGTTGAAATTTTTTTATTCTACCTTTGTAATGTCGGGTTGCTTGTGAAACATTTGATGAAACTGAATTTTAAAATGAAAATATAATTTCATTATTCATTTAACCATTATTTCGTGTATAAGCAGCTAACTCTCAACTCAATCGATTCAGTAGACTGAATATCAGCATGTTTCAGAGAAAATGAAATCTAAAAACAATATAAACACAATCCACAGATATTGAGTCAGATAGACTTGGTCTTATAGTATAAGACAGAACTGTTTTAAAGTCCAATTTTATATATAGTCAATATACTATATAGTCAATCTAGTAAAGATATCAAGATTATATTTTCACTTTTACATTATGTAGGAAAATTTGTCTAGTAAATTATTAGAAAAATTGCAAAAAATAATGACTTCAGATGGATTTTCCCGGGCAGGGTCACATGTCTGAACATTTATCGAAATCTTTAAGTCATAATGTCCTCATTTTTAATATCTTGGTAATGAGAAAAGATGCTGTATGTAAATGAAGCAGTCTCTATTTCACTTTTCTTGTGTTCCTTGTGGCGTCCCACAGCTTCAGTTTACCACATCTGTAGTTAAATTATGTATCTGTTAATGGCGTATGAAATTCAAACCAGTTTCCCCATTTCAGAAGTTCTACATGCGGTCTTCCTCTCTCAAACACACACAACCAACACAGACTCGCCCTCCATGTCCGCTCCCCAGAGACCCACCCCTCCTCTCCCTTCCATTTCCACGGGGCATTTTTCCAAGAAATAAGGTTAATTAGCTTTTTTGCTCTCTCTCTCTCTCTCTCTCTCTCTCTCTCTCTCTCTCTCTCTAAAGGAGAGTCACAGGCGTTGTTGTCGATCAGCAGGTGGTCAAGCTTATTATAACCAGCTCAAATCACGTCAACGCCTGGTGAAATCGGCCCGACCTGTTTCATTCTGTAGCGGGCTGAAGGCAAAGCGTTATTCCATTGCTTTTGAAACCGCCAGACATCGACAAGTCGATGGAGTCATCAGTCGATACAATCCAGGCATGTTAACAAAACAGCAGGCGCAATGTGCTGCATGTGGTTTTGTTTGCTGTCCTAGTTGTAAAGTATAGATTTGATGATCGATACGATTTGATTTTCATGCTCAGAGAATAATAGAAAGGAAAAGATTGAACATCGAGAACTTGCTGTGTTAACGCTGATGTCTATTCAACGACGGTAAATCTGAGCAACTTTGACTGCATATGTTGGTTTTAACAGAATATGTAATCCTGTTGGAACGATCTGGCTTTGAAGCCTGTGAAGAGTGAATATAGTGAATTATTTTGAAAGATCCATCGAAGTTAAATTATGAAGACAGACCTGTGCAGATATGACTACAATGTAGAAAATGGTAAAATTACGGCAGCTGGGGAAAAATACCATAAAATAACGGGCACAATAAATTACAGAAATTTTCTGTGATACAAAAATACAGTTTTTTGCTGTAATTTTACATGCATATTGACGTGTTTTACGTGCTATTTTAGAGTGGATATGTAAATATGCAGTATATTTCTGTAATTTTACCATTTTTAACTGTATTTAAAAAACCGTAGAAAATAAATAAGTAAAATAAAATTGTAAAATTCCCTAAAATAATTTTTTTACAGTATAGTATATCTAATTTGTTAAGGAAAAATCAGTGTGTTTAAATTTACAATTCTGTAATTATTATTAATAATTATTTAAGGTATTGCGGAGGATTTTCTTTTTCCGGGTGGATATCAGGAGTGTTGCGCAATTGCATTTTTTAAAAAAGTGGAGAAGGTGGTTCTTTTCTAAAATTCGAGAAAATCCTCTGCTACACCTTTAATTATTTACTTAACGTCATGTCTATTTCGCTTGTAGCATAAAACTTTATATTTCTAGCAAATGCCTTTAGAATTCAAAATTTTATCTGTGAAAAATATCTTGTTGGTAGTGTGTACAGTAAGTGTCATAAACGTTTGTCAAACGGAGAGCTTATTTTTTGCGATAATCCAAAAGTCTATTGAATGGGAATGAGAAAACCAGTGACGCGCTAACTTAACGTCATCCCTGCAAAAATACGTCATCCCTGCGGCACTCTATACTTTGATGTCATATGCCGATCGATCTGCACAGTGTCGTGTATAGTCAAACCTATGGATCCTACGCCAGCAAAAGTGTAAACTGAGGATAACCTGGACACGATTTGTTAACAAGTGACCCTGAAAACAGGCGCTGGTTAAAACTGCAAATTCTCTACATTTAACATTGTTGAAAACATTTGCGATAATGCAAGTACGTATGTGAACAAAGTATATGAGACATTGTGATAGTGATTTTTGTAAAAATCTTAATGCAAAAATTGTACATATTGTGCCTTTAAGGGGTCACCTAACCAAACACGCATTCTGAGTAGTTGTTTATGCCCAAAGAGACGTTACAGTTGCTTTAATCTTCTGTTCAGACTGATCCTTTGAGGCGCTGAGCGTAGCAAAAGTGATTTAATCCCGGACAGCACTGAATGTGTAATCGTTCATTACAACACAGTTCTCTATCAGGTCCTGTGATAATAGCAGATTGGATGCTGACATCTTTTAAGGCTTTGCACATTTTATTTTGGACTTAACTTTAAAACAAGCATAGTTTTTTTGTTTTAAAAATGATTGGATGCTCTTTAGCCTGCTTGGTAGATGCAGACTGACCTACTTTTGCCTGAACCAGACGCTTTTGTATGCAGGAGACAGCTGTGCTATGCTGAAACCTCAGCTATAGGTCTTGATTATTTAAGAGGGTTGGCAGTAGATGCTAAATCCATTAAACTCCAAACAATATGAGTGTATGAATGTAAGTGAAACTATATTAGAATTTGTAGGGATATACAAATGATGATCTTCCAACATTGCTTTAATTTAGTAAATGATGTATAGTTATGATCTAAGCAATAAATATGATTGGCCAAATAAAAAAGGCCTGATTTAGTCATCACACCTTCAATAGAAAGATCAAATTAAACGCAGTGCATAATGGGATATGGTATATACTGCACATTGTGGGAAATATAGTAAGTCATGTGGCTATTTCACGCCTACTGAAAATGCACAGACTGTAGCAAAAATAGTATGACTAGTATGGTATTAAGCTATCCCCTGCACAGCTCATATTTTTGGTATTTCCCATGATGCCTTGGTGTTGGGGAAGCCATGATCATACATGTTGCAGGGCTGCTGGGATTAGACAGGTTGGCACGGTAACCCACTTTATGGTGTGTGAGTAATGAGAGCGGCTGCAAATTACAGCTCGGAGAAATCGGTTCGTTCCCAGCAGCACTCTGGTATATGAGACCCTGACCTTTGACCCTGCTGTTGCAGACATGGCTGCCTGCAGGATTTATGGACTGCACAATGTAATACACTGCTGCATAGGTAGCTAAGCAGAATGACATTCAAACCATCTATCTATTTATCTTTCTATCTATCTGTCTGTCTGTCTGTCAGTCTGTCGTATCTATCTATCTTCTTATCCTATCTATCTATCTATCTATCTATCTATCTATCTATCTATCTATCTATCTATCTATCTATCTTCTTATCCTATCTATCTATCTATCTATCTATCTATCTATCTTCTTATCCTATCTATCTATCTATCTATCTATCTATCTATCTATCTATCTATCTATCTATCTATCTATCTATCTATCTATCTATCTATCTATCTATCTATCTATCTATCTATCTATCTATCTATCTATCTATCTATCTGTCGTATTGTATCTATCGTATCGTATCCATCGCACCGTGCCGCATCGCCTCTCATCGTATTGATCTACTGATCCATCCATCCATCCATCCATCCATCCATCCATCCATCCATCCATCCATCCATCCATATCTGTCGTATCTATCTACCCTTCTGAAAAATCCAGATAAAACCAGCATAAGCCTTCAAGCCTGACCAGCTAAGTCCAGCTAGACCAGATTAAAAAGTGACCAAATCACAGCTAGACCAGCTTGCTACACCAGCAAAACCAGCTTGCAACACCAGCAAAACCAGTTAAAACCAAGGCTGGGAGACCAGCTAAAACCAGCTCACCAACTTATGCTGGTCTTAGCTGGATTTTTCAGTAGGGTATCTATCTATCTATCTATCTGATTTTGTCAAAAATAATTGTAAAGGGCGACCCCAACTCTCTTACTCCATTTCTATTTCTAAATCTTATTTTACGAGGTGGCTAATTCATATTAATTTGTACGACTCACAATACAAATTCTCGTAAGATCCGTCTGGTTTTTCTCTCCTCTGTCATTTATCCTAAGAGCAAAATGAGGAATAACATGTCTGTAATTGAGCAAACTCATTAAAACATTGTCATCAGTTTTCTTCCTGACGCGACCGCATCGCGCTAATGTCTTTATAATGAGATAGGCTTGCGTTATTGTTGAGCGATGTGTGTATCACCCGACGCACTTCAAGAATAAATCCTATATTGCTGTATCCAAGAGCTGCTGTGCAAAACTGTATCATCACCTTATGAGACAATGTGCATTATTGAGGCTTTATCGAATCTTAATGGCCTGTTGAGAAACAAAAACTGCAAGATGAAAGTTTAATTAGTGAATTAGAAAATTTTACTGTGCGTGGCTATAATTGTCTTTAGATTACCCCCGCCCAAACACACACACCGGTAGGCTGTTTATATCTTTCTGTGCAAATATAGATAAGAATTACAGCCCTGTGGGATCTTAGCGTATATGTGCTTTTTATAGGGTGTGCATGACAGATCTTTTGCCATGTATTGACTACTGGACAATGAATCAGTCATTTACCAGCGTGGCTGTGAAACAATGGGGCCACCGTGTCCTAATCCTCTTATTTGGACTCCTCCATCATCCTCATTTAAAAGAGGGCATGGGTTTTTCTAAGCCCCACCCAACCCTACTGAGCCCTTTGCTCAACACTAATTATTTTTACATTTTTGTTTATTTAATAAAAATGAAAAAATTAATGCAACACAATGTTAAAGATTATAGGAGCCAGGCAAAACCTTATTTACAAAAGGTTTTATTGTCTCTTGTACCAATCTGACTGCTGCCATATTTCAGTATTTTGTGCACATGTTAAAAATAGAGGCTATGAGAGCTCTCTCTCTCTCTCTCTCTCTCTCTCTCTCTCTCTCTCTCTCAGTGTGCCATTGACTGGCGTCAGACACTGTAGACGATGCATTCAGGCTGTTTAACATACCCAGCAAGGTCTAGAGTCAAATGCAGCAGTAATGGAAAATGGTTTCCATGGCAACCACATCCTCTCGTTTTCAATTCAGCAAGCAAAAATCTATTGAGTGTGTGGGTTTAAAAAAAATGAAACACTCCTTCCTACTTGTTACATCTCTGCTCCTCCATCTTTCAAGAGGACGGCAGTAAGCGCAACGCTGAAAGCATGCTTCCAATTTTTCTATTGTGTTTGCCAGCGTTTCTGTTTTTCACCGGAGCAACAGTGTACATGACCTACAAAATGTACTTTGACTTTTTGATGATAATGCTCTCAAGGTTCTCTCCGTGAATCAGATGCATCTATTTGAGGAAGGTAAACAGATATTTTTTATACTGTAGATTGGAGACCCTCCTACAGTACAGACATTGACGTAACCCAGAACTAAGAGGCAGATTTTGTGATTTCGGTGTTGCATTTTAAATGCCAGAAGGGGGTTCAGATTTTTTTGGGATTGTTGTACGTGCTGTTTCTGTACAAAATGTAAAAATCAATCTTTCTGGAGCTTGATTTATTAGATGTCTTCTGCTAAACCTCCCGTATGTAAATCTAGTGTCAGTTCTGTCTTCAGCAGTGAGTGTAGTGTTGAACACAAAAGATGTTTGTGTATTTCTGTCTCCGTTTATAATGAATGAACTGTGCAGCATTGTTTTTAAGTCAGAAGAGGGGTGCGATTGCTCTCTCTAGAGGAAGAATTATGAACAGTTTCATGCTTCAAATATGGCAACAAGTATGTACAATCTATTGCTTTGATCCAGGACTAAAAAGATATGTAAAATCAAAAAATGTTTGGTCACTTTATTTTACGGTATCACTGTTACAGTGTAATTATACAATAAGTACTAAGTAATAATCATCATTAACAACATGTACTTACTATAGGGTTGGGGTGAGGATTAGGGTTTGGTTTAGGGTTGCATGTAATTATGCCTAATTAACTGTTATTACTATAATAATTACAAAAAGCATGTGTAACAAAGAGACCGTAAAAAAAAGTGTTACCAAATTATTTTGGGGAATTTTTGTTTTGTTTGAACTTATTTTCTCACAAATTTGGGTTACTTATTTCATGCTGCATATGTTGGATGTTATTCAAAGAAGCAGATTATAGAACAGCATGATAATATGCAGAATTAGATAGATTAAGTACTGTTTCTCCACATATCACATGTTGTTTGGATAAACTAATACATTTAACTAGTACTAATTATTGTAGTTAATAACACTCTCAGCTGCTGTGATTAATACTGTATCTTTTTATTGAGCATGCATTGTGACTGCGTGTTTCATACATATTTTAAGCACCACATTATTATGTAGAATAATGTAAAGACCGGAAATGATCTGAAACAAACCTGTAATATTAATGTGCCTTTCTGTATATTTAAGGGTGTATACAAGTCTAATTTGCAGTACATGTACAGGATGCAATCTACACTGGGTTACTTTCAACCCAGTGTTGGGTCAAAAAAGGTCAAGACCAGCTGTTGGGTTAAATTAACCCAGGAAATGTTAATGGGTCAATGACGTGATGTTAATTATTTTGTTTCCGCATGGTTCAATCAAATGTAAAAGGGTTAAAATTTCAAAATAAATATGCAGATTACTTGCATAAATTCTATTTTTTGAGGACCAAGTCTAAAATATTTTTTTATATATACATTTTATATAATATATTTTTTTACATACATTTTTACATCATTTGTCAAAGATTATTTAGAAACAGAGCTGTTTTGAGCATATGTCAGGACAAATATTACAAAAACGCATTAAAATTTACATTTAGAAATAAATAATAAAATGATATTTTAACATGTTTTTTTTTTTTAATGATTACGCTTAGATATATGGAGCCCCTAAGGGGACACGGAGCAAAAATTAAAAAAAGTTTAGTTTCGCGTGCTCACGTGAAACTATTGCGTGCTCACGTGAAACTATCACGTGCTCACTTTTTTAAAGTTTAGTTTCGCGTGCTCACGCAGTGTCGGCGCCAGAGAATACAGAATGAGGGGGCCTCCTATTTTACTGGTGGGGCACCTGGTTCATCTTATTATTTTATTATTATTATTACTACATGGCACTGTAAAATGCTTGGTACTGATTGGCCACTGGCCAGTCGCAACATTCAAAGGTATTTTATTCCTTGAACAACCGCCTGAAACACAGCCTCACCCAGGTACTGCGAGTGCGAGCGAGTCACGTTAACAGGGACAGTTTAATACCTACGAATTAATACAGAATAAATATGCATAATTAATAACGTATATGAGATTGTATTTACAATGATTAAACCGAATGTTCCTCTTTTGACTTTTAACTTGTTTTAACGCGTCTGGAAACGTTTTGCCAGAAGGTTTGCATTTCTTAAAAATAAGCTAATAAAAGACATCAAATCAAAATGTTATGTCTATATATTTACTCATATAGCAACTAACCGTGAAATTAGCAGGATTGATACAGCCAGCCAAGTTGTTGTCGCAAATAAATCCCTCATATAGTAAAACCATAACTTATAATGACGTTAAAGTGCAAGACTGGATAACTCACGCAAATAATAAAGACCAGTACATAACCAAATAACAGCAAAAGAAAACAATGTTACTGACATATCTAACACCAGAATGAACTATGCGTTTACCTTCAGAAGAGCTGCAGGCGACGAGAGGACTTTTTAAAACTTTTTAAGAAGGTCCTTTTATTTGTCGCGAAATTTCTTCGTCTTGCTCAAATGCCAAGACTTACAAGTATACATTATTTAGACAGAAAATGAGTTGGCCATTGAGCCCCCGAATGTGACAGTAACGTTCAGTGCAGACAAAACACTGGGGATACCTTTAAGAATTTGTGTTGTTCAAATGTAGTGGCTGCGTGTATGTAACTGGCTGACTATGTTAGCATTTGTTACCTTTTTATCATCCGCCTCGGCTATCGTGACGGTAATTGTAACAGTTCACTCGGGTTTGTTTACACGCAGTGATGAGCAGACAATGTGGTTCCGAAGCACATTTTTTTTTTATTTCCAACGAAACAGTCTCCATCGCTTTCTTATCAGGTTTACATCATCTGAACACCCGGGTGGCAGGGCAAAACTTGCAAATAAACTTGAGATAAACATGAAAACAGCTCGTATTTCCTTCTGTGTATCACTATTAACAACGCACATGCGAACACAGCGCTCCTTGACTACATTACCCAGAGTTCAGCACGGTCTGCACTACAAGCCCCACATTCTTAAACATTGTGGGTTAGTATTTTAAATATTATTTTTTATTAATTATACTCCGAATTTTATTCAGTATTCATTGTATAACCAAATGTATTTGCAGCACATTTTTTTTAATTATTAAGTTCATTGTTATTTTGAGAAGTAAGGGGGCACAGTGACTCAAGTGGCCGGGCCATGCCCCCTAGGGCCCGCTCGTGGCGCCGACACTGTGCTCACGTGAAAATATTGCGCGCGCACATAAAACTATCGCATGCTCACGTGATAGTTTCACGTGAGCATGCAAAACTAAACTAAAATTCTGCACATGAAGGTTTTGCGTGAGCACATGAAAGTTTCGCGTGAGCACATGAAAGTTTTACGTGAGCACATGAAAGTTTCACGTGAGCATGCAAAACTAAACTAAAATTCTGCACATGAAGGTTTTGCGTGAGCACATGAAAGTTTCGCGTGAGCACATGAAAGTTTTACGTGAGCACATGAAAGTTTCACGTGAGCACATAAAACTAAATTTTACATTTTTTTTTACTCCAATGTCACCTTACGGACCCGGTATTGATGCCATTAATGTAGATAAAATATTTAAGATTTTTTATTGCACAAAATAAACATAAATACACTATGTGCATTGAAATAAACCTGATGCATGCTTTTAAACAATTTTTTAAAAAAGATTTTTGAATTTCTCATCTTCCCTGACTCCAATATTGGATCCAACAATGGATAAAACAACCCAAGTGTAATTACTGGTTTGTGTTGGGCACTGCTGTTTACTTTTTCATATGCATTAATCTGTAATGGGTTGAGCCCAGACGTTTGGTTGAATGAACCCAGATAATGTTTATATTTGATCCAACAATGGGTTAAAACAACCCAGCATTTTGGGTTGAAACAAAAATTACAACTCAACATGCTGGGTTCATTACTTTTTGAACCAACACTGGGTTTTAAAATAACCTAGCATTTTTTTAAGTGTACTATATAAATGATATAATTCACTTTTGCTCCTGAACACCTGTCTTATTATATAGCTATGCTAGTTCTGTGTATGACGTTGCGGCCTATTTCGTCACGTAATAAAACCAACTTTATTATTATATAATGTAAATGTTGATGTAAATACAGCCGGTCATTATCTCAAAATAAACCCCGTTTAGGTGTGATACCAAATCCTGATGATCACACCGTAAGGGGTTTATTGTGTGGTGACAGCTAATAGTACATTATAGGGATTATGTACATGTAATGTTAAGCTGTGTACACATAATGCTTCTCTTGTATTGTTTTGCAGCTGATATCATCTCTACTGTGGAGTTTAACTCTACAGGAGAGCTCCTGGCCACCGGAGACAAAGGAGGAAGAGTGGTGGTTTTCCAAAGGGAACAAGAGGTAGGAAGACGATTATAAAAAGTTTCCTATACGCTCTTTCATGTGGACAGCATGTTGACAGCAAGTCAATTGAATCTGTGCTTCCTTTACTGTGCGAGCAAAGCCTCACCCTGTAATTTAACTTCCTGTGGCTTTTAACAAGGTTCAATGGATACACCATAACCGTAAAACAGGTGAGGTCTTTGAAGTAACAGGCACCTGATAAACCACAGGTTTAATATCATGTCCACATGCTCAAACATGAAGCTTTCATGAACTCTGCAGCCACAAGCAGATTTTTTTTATTCTTTCTTTTGCCTGCCAGACTTTTGCTTTTAGGTAATTAAGTCAGACACACCTGCTTTCTCACATATTTACCTTTACATATTGGGCGGATGCTTTATCCAAAGTGATTCATAGTGCATTCCAGGATACATGTGTTCCCTGGGAATTGAACTCATGACCTTTTGCACTGCTAGCACAATGCACGGATAACTCACAACACGCATGCACGCACGCACGCATACACACACACTCATAATCACCTCTAGAGAGGGACATATTAGCCCTCTGTTTACTTTATTTGAACTGCTTGAGCCGTTTCCACAATTATTGATTTTGATGTTCCCAACGTGAGCACATCCTTATTTTATTCAGCCATTGATTGTAAGTGCATTCATGTAACAAACCAACTGTGACCAGGAAATACAGCTAATTAGAAATGATCAGCTTAAATACAGAATGTGTTTTTTTAGTAGCTACCTGTAGAGGGGTGAGGGGGCACAAACTAACGTGGGGTTAATTGTAACACAGGTATTTCACACACTGTAAAAAGTAAAAGTTTAATCAAGTTTACAAATTACTTCAGTTGGTAAGGGAAAATAATCTTTTGAGTTTTTTTACTAAATTTTTTTCAAATTAAGTGAAATTTTAATAATATATTTAGGGCCAGATTTACTAACAGCTTGCACCAGCGCAAACCATAATTTTGGCGTTAAATAACGACTGTCACGATTAACTAAAGACGCGCAGTGGATAATTAGCGCTGTAAAGGTGTGATCTAGCTATTTTTGCGACTGACCTTATTGTATATGTATTTCTAGGAGTTTCCCTTTCAGACGCAAAATTTATGGGAGGAAAGTATTTAAATGTTTCTTGCAACACGATTTTTTAATGTTTGCGCAAATTGCGCTGTTTTTTGCGCATAAAATCATTTTGCGTTTGATATGAAATTGTAGCTGATAAAAGAGGTATCAGAGAGCGTATGGTACAAGGCAGAGGATTTTTTACATTTTATTTTATTTGGAATGCTATAGGAACATATTATTCAAAATATTGTTTGCCAAGCCATTTTTTATTTTCTGGAGGAAATAAAAGGGGAGTCACTATAAGTCACACAGTAGCAACTTATTGTAAAGCTTCACATCATTGTCCTATGGATTTGTTAGCTGTGATGTCCGTGGTGCTGAACTCAAGCGCATCAGGCGTTAGTAAATCGCCGCACCTCATCAGCTCTACCTGAATTTGCGCTGCTTTTATTAGATTGTGTTGGTCATTAAGGAAATCAGCTGTTGTGCCTGCGTTATTTAAATTGCCCCTTTTTAGTAAATAACTAGCAGATATTACCACACCCATTGGTGCTTTTTGGGATTTGCGCTCTCATAATTTGCCCCATTTAGTAAATCTGGCCCTTAATGTGTCACCAATTGAAGTAATTTTATAAGGTTTTTTCACCTTATAGTGAAAAAATGTAAGTTTATTCAACTTATTTTTTTAGGTCTTAACATAAACTGTTAAAAAAGATGGACGTAGTGTCCATGATGTCACCCATTCTGAAGATCGTTTTTTAAGCTTAAAGTAGGCGTTGCCTGCCGTCGCCATCTTGGTCACGCGTCATCGCGCATCACTCGCGGATATTCGAAAATAGGTAAAGAGGTGGGACGTGGATGAAGCTGAGGTGTCTGGTTGCTGAAACCACGCCCGCCTAGCTCGACTAGTGACCCGCTGGCTGTTCACCCCTCACTCAAGTGCCCACGCTTAATATAAAGCTTAATATAATTTAAACGGAGGAGTTACAAAAAAATTCACCCCCTCAGAGTTGTCGTGAAGGGCAAACTTAGCTATATAGACAAAAAATTTTTTTTGTACCAGGCTGTAAACATATTATTTTCTACTGTAAAGTTGGCCATTTTAACATGGGGGTCTATGAGAATTGACTCCCTTTTGGAGCCTCTAGTGGCCATTCGATGATTTGGAGTTTAAGTCACTTCCGTATCGGCTTTTTTAGAGAGATCGGAAGGTTGCCCCTTGGGTCTTACCAATTGAAGTACGTTTTTTAAGTAGAGACGCTTTTACTTTTTACAGTGTAGTGACAAAGGACCGCGCAATCTGTATAGACAAAGCTGTAATCACATTGCATTCATGCATGAGACACATAAAGTCAAATATTTATAGTGCATTCACCAGTGACATCATCATCCATGGAGATCCTATACAAAAGTTTGGTAAGCAGCTTTCCTGGACTAGACAATTTACAGCAGATTTTATTTCAAAACTTTGACAAACTGTTCCTGTAGCTCACAGTGACAGCAGGTCTTAGGATTCACACATACTAATAAATAGTAAAAATTGAATGCACTAAAAGTTGCTTGAATAAAAATGTAAATGTGTCTCCTTTCTTCCACAGAGCAAAAATCAGCCTCACAGACGTGGGGAATACAATGTTTACAGCACGTTTCAGAGCCACGAGCCAGAGTTTGACTACCTGAAGAGCTTAGAAATCGAAGAGAAGATCAACAAGATACGCTGGCTGCCTCAGCAGAATGCTGCGTACTTCTTGCTATCCACCAATGGCAAGTACACGCTTGAGGTCTCAAACTGTTTCATGTTTCAGATTCATCTGTATACTTCAAAAAGAATTCACTTTCGCAAAAAGCAAACAAAACATCAAACGGCATTTCTGTTTGGATCATTCGGATTCAGCATGTATGAACTCTTAAGATCATACACTTTAAAAAATGCTGCATTATTTTCAACCCACCGTTGGGTCAAAAAAGGATGAACCCAACCTCTTGTGGTTCGTTATATAACTTGTCGTGTCGTTTAGTATTTAAAACACAAAAGATGAAGAATGGCTGAAGTCTGTATCCCCTACCTATGACATCATACATCTCTACATGTTCAGATGGTATAACAGTGGTTTACATTCTCCGCAGGTGCTGGATCTTTTCCAACAGTGTGCCAGATTGTGTGCCACAGATTGCAAAATGTCCCACTCCCCATCTTTTTATTTTCTATATGCTTTTATTATGTCACTTGTTTGTTGAATTTGCTGTGTGTGTTATTTGTTTTAGATAAAACTGTAAAACTGTGGAAGATCAGTGAGAGGGACAAGAGACCTGAGGGATATAATCTGAAAGATGAAGATGGAAGGATCCGAGACCCAACGACTATCACCACGTTACGGGTGCCAGTACGCTTCTTGACATTATTTACACCTGATTTACAGTTATGCATGATGAAGATGAGATGTGAATGCTAAACACATACTAATAATCTATTAAATGTAATGTTTGTTAGAAGTGTGGTAAATCACATTCACTATAAATAAATAAATTAATTAATTGTAAGTTGCTTATAGTAAATTAAACCCAGCCTGATCTCACAAAAAATCGTACATATTTTACGAGTTGGCTAATTCGTATCAATTCAAATGAAGTTATGCATGATCAAAATTAATCCTCATGGAAAAAACTACAACAAAACCGAACCCCTAACCCCAACGTCACAGGGGTCAAGGTGAAACGTGCCAAAACTTACGAATGTGGTCGTATTAATTAATACAAATTAGCCAACTCGTAAAATATGTACAAATTCTCGTGAAATAGCGTTGGATTAAACCTATACATTCACAAAATTATATATTTTATTATAGATGACAATCTGTAATTTTTTCGAGTTTAGAAAAAAATTTGAGGTTTTGTAAGATTCATTAAATCTTTTTCTTCAAAATCACAGACTAAAATTTACAGTGTGACATTTTCTAAATGATTTGTTTCGCTTAAACATAACGACATTTCAAAGTGCACCAAAAGGCGATTTAAACAAACTAACTTAATGTACAAACATCACAATGCTAGTGTCAATGTAAAGTAAATGCTCTAATGAATATATGTATTGCAGTCGAGCATAAATGTGTATCATATTTTTGGTATTTACAAATAACTGGATTCGCTTTACCTTCTTTAAACGCACCTTTGAAAACCACAGTTTCTGAAATTTCTATACATAGCTTTTATAAAAATTATCCGCACTATAGGCGGTTTCATCACACGTTGTCATGGTTAGGCGTCTGAACCGAAGTGAACTTCCGGTCTGTATTTATTTATTAATCTTGGGTGCGTTTGCCGAACGACATAATTTGCTGCTGAACCACCATAGTACCATGCATAGTTGGAGAAACTAATTACCTTGTTTCCTGAAAGCATAGCAACTTTGTCGCACATCCGTTGTTTAAACCATGTTGGTTCAACAACATAGTTGATGATGTCACGTGGGAGGTGGAGTAATAATTAATTTGTTCAAATCTATTTAATATCAGATTACTGCTTTAAATAACTTACATTGCATCGGATTTTGTTACCGTGATTTAGTTCTTTGTTGTTTAATTCAAGATATTTCATTTATGTGCAAGTTTCCTCTTACGTCACTCCTCCCAGGGATTCCCCAGGGTCTTAAAGCCTGTAGGGTTGCACGCATGCACACTTTTCAAAAACACTCATTTGTTTACAAACTAAAAGACACAAAATGGACTTTGTATATATTTAAAATGATGGTTACAGAATGCACTACATGTTTTTTGCTTATCTAGTTCAAAAGCATGATCAAAGTAAGTCTATATATTATAGTAACGAGGAATTAAGCTTCTAACAACAAGTAGCTGTAGTTCCAAACACACAAGTTTGCGACGCAGTTTGTGAATATCCGCTGGAACGATGGTTTTGCAAACACCAGAATCGCTGAACTATGCTGAAACGCCTGAACTTGCGACCATAGTTGCCTAACCGTGGGTTCACACCAGCCGCGTTTGAGGCTTCAAAATTGCGTCTATAACGCCTAGTTTGCCACTTGAACAGTTTGAGTTTACTCGCTTATTCGTGTGTGAAAGCCGCACGCAAAATTCTAGTCATTGAGACATTCATGCGGAAATTCGCATCATGGGAGGGGCTTCTGCGACTCTGCTCGCTTCCTGTAATCACGTCACTACTAGAGCAAGCTCCTGATTGGTTAACGCAGCGCGTTCTTTCGCCAAAGTAAAAAAATTTCAACTCGCCCGTTTGCCGCGGCAATGAGGCAGAATCGCATCTACCGTGCCGCACAATATGCCTCATTTGCGCCGTGAGACCTACAGATGTGCGTCAACGCATCTTTACATTGACTCAACATTGAAATCACTCGCGCTTGATGCCTCTACCGCGCCTGGTCTGAATGCAGCATAATGATGCTTTTGGGAAACTCACCCCTGGCTAGTGGCTAAACTGATCTCTGAAACAAATACCTCATCGAAAATAATATGTTTTGGGTTGCTTAAAACGAGGGGAGACGACGAGCATTGATCTGTGTGGGGAGGTTTGGCAGCCAGGCAAGGATTCAAGGACCTGTCGCTAACATTGTATACAATAATTTTACACAATAACGTTAGCTCCGTGAAATAGTTGATACACGTTATATTTATGAACGGAGGTTATTCACTTATCATTTATTTTCCTTATTATCAGAAATAAATTGTAAAAGGACTCTGTTGTTATTCATTCTATGTGGAAGTCTACCAGAAGTTGCGTTTAGTCCACAAAAGCTGTTTGTTTAGGTTGTTACTGCTGAAACGGTCTATAAAATCTTATTTTCAATAGAATATGGTAGTGATTTCTTATAAATTATTCATATGTGTATATATTTTTTTAAATTCATGTGCCCTCATAATTTTTATTCATTAATGTTAACCTCCAAACCCCCTCGAAACGATTTCTCTCCCCATCACGGTTTATGGCATGAGGGCGGGGCACTTGGGGACTCGCCCCAGTTGATCGTCCTTGTGTTTTGTTACATCACGATATGAAAATTAAGACAATCCCTTTCATTTCATTCTTATTTGAACTTCTATTAAAGGCAGGGTGATTTTTGAAAAACCCTTTAGAAAAGGGAGTCGGGCCGACTACCAAAACACACTTGTAGCCAATCAGCAGTAAGGGGAATGTCTACTAACCGACATCGTTGCCTGGGTTGCGTATGTGTGGGGCGCGTCTATCAAAAGAAGGTCAAGATTCTATTGGGATAGGGGCGTGTTTGTTTAATTCAATTCAATTCAATTCAATTTTATTTATATAGCGCTTTTCACAATACTCAATTGTTTCAAAGCAGCTTTACATTAATAGAAGCAGTAAAAGCACAGAAAAATGACAGATAGCACAACATAATACACAATAGCATAAGCTGTCAAATTTGCTGAGGCTATGACTCGACATTATGAACGAGCGTATTACTAATGTAACGTCTAGGAGAAGAAGCTAAATTAAGCCCAAGCAGGCTACCTCCCCGGGGTAAAAAACCCCCTAGGAGAAAAAAAACAAAAACCCCGGGTTGTTGATCCGAGGAAAAAAAAAAAAAAAGTCCTAGGAGGGAAAAACCCTTGGGAGATATATATGTATATAAACACATATAAACGGATAAGGAGATTAAGCGGGGATTAAGCGGGGTTTAAGCGGGTTCTGCCGGTGGTCGTTGGTCAGGCATCAGCTGGGCATCACAGTGATGGACGACCAGTAGATCAGAGGTGAGTCGACTTTCACATCTACCGGAACTGGGTCTGTTTGTCCCATTGTCCTCAGGGTCGAGGACAGGACAGGGAGAGAAAAACAAAATCATATTAGCGTAGGGGCCGTTCACATGTAATGCAAGTGTCACACAGTGATGTGGTTTAATCAGCTTAGTTTCAGACAGACTAACTATTGCGGCATAATTATATTATCCACAGTTGAGGATTTTGCAAATTGGGGGCCCACTGCGACGGTATATATGGTAACTAAGGGTCACCTTCTGATTTTTAAGAGAAAGAGAAAATGAAACCTGTCGACCCGTTTGACTAAGGCCTGTAACCCCACTGTCGTCGTTAATGCAGGTTCAGTGGCAAACGGGTCTATATTGCATGCTATTTACAAGATCATGAGAAAACGCCAACATCGCAACCTGACCATACGTGCCAACCCGTTTGACTAAGGCTGGAGGCCCCACTGTCGTCGTTAATGCAGGTTCAGTGGCAAACGGGTCTGTATGGCATACTATTCACAAGACACAAAAAAGCGCCAAAATCGCAACCCGACCATACGTGCCAACCCGTTTGACTAAGGCTGGAAGCCCCACTGTCGTCGTTAATGCAGGTTCAGTGGCAAACGGGTCTGTATGGCATAGTATTCGCAATATAAAGAAAGCGCCAAAAGCCCAACCCAACCGTACGTGCCAACCCGTTTGACTAAGGCCGGATGCCCCACTGTCGTCGTTAATGCAGGTTCAGTGGCAAACGGGTTTGTATGGCATACTATTCACAAGAACAGGAAAGTTCCAAAATCGCAATCCGACTATACGTTAAGATAAGGTTTTTATTTATTTATTTGGTTGGTCTGTTTTATGACCGCGAGTGCTTTGTTCGGTACAAATAACTATTTCGAGTTAAGTACTTTTACTAGACGAATGCTTTGTTGAAGAGAAAAGTTTTAAGTCTAGATTTAAAATTATCGACTGTGTCTGATTCTCGGACATCGGTTGGTAAATCATTCCAGAGCTTAGGGGCTAAGTAGGAAAATGACCTTCCACTTTTAGACACTTTTGATAGTCTAGGGATAATCAAGAGACCAGAATTTTGTGACCGTAGTGTGCGTGATGGATTGTATTCTGATAGTAATTCTCTAAGGTATGACGGTGCTAGGCCATTTAAAGCTTTGTAGGTGAGTAGTGATATTTTAAATTGTATGCGATATTTAACTGGTAGCCAGTGTAAAGATGCCAGAATTGGGCTTATGTGGTCGTACTTTTTAGATCGAGTAAGTACCCTTGCGGAAGCGTTTTGAACTAGCTGAAGCTTGTTTACTTGATTTGCATGGCATCCCCCGAGTAGCGAGTTACAATAGTCTATTCTAGAGGTCATAAAAGCATGGATAAGCTTCTCTGCGTCAGATGTAGACAGTATATGGCGTATTTTCGAGATATTTCTAAGGTGGAAGAAAGCTGTACGGCAGACGTTGGCGATATGACTATCGAAGGATAAGTTGCTGTCGAACATCACACCTAAGTTCCTTACCGTGGAAGATGGCACCACAGTGCAGCCATCTATGTGCAACGTGTAATCTGACATATTATGTTTGTAGCGATTCGGTTCAATAATAAGTATCTCTGTCTTATTGGAGTTCAGCTTAAGAAAGTTATGTGCCATCCAGTCCCTAACATCGCTAAGGCAGTCTGTTAGCTTAGAAAACGTGTGTGTTTCGCTGGGATGTGAGGAGATGTAAAGCTGGGTATCATCCGCATAGCAGTGAAAACTTATGTTATGTTTCCTGATAATGTCTCCTAGAGGTAACATGTATAACGAGAACAGGATAGGACCTAAAACCGATCCCTGCGGTACACCGTATTTAACCAGGGAGTGATATGACTCTTCCTCGTTTACATAAACAAAGTGATAGCGATTGGTTAGATACGACCTAAACCATGCTAGCGCCTGACCACTGATACCAACATAGTTTTCTAGTCTATTGAGTAAGATTGTATGATCTATTGTGTCAAAGGCTGCACTAAGGTCTAATAATATAAGAATTGAAATGTCACCACGATCGGATGTTAATAGGAGGTCATTTGTAACTCTAAGCAACGCTGTCTCTGTGCTATGGTGGGGCCTGAATCCTGATTGGAACTTTTCATATGTACTATTATTTGTCAAAAATGTGCGTAACTGGCTTGCCACTACCTTTTCTAATATTTTCGAAAGAAAAGGGAGATTTGAGATTGGTCTAAAGTTATTAAGCTCTCCCTGATCAAGCTGTGGTTTTTTAATCAGCGGTTTAATAACTGCTAGTTTGAAAGATGTTGGAACGTATCCTATTTCTAGCGATGAGTTAAAGATATTTAGAACCGGGGTTGATACTACAGGAAATACCTCTTTAAGTAGTTTTGTGGGAACGGGGTCTAATATACAGGACGATGATTTGGATGACGTTACTAGTTTAGAGAGCTCTTCTATTGTAGTAGGTTTAAATGAATCAAGATGTTCGTGTGGTAGTCTAGTGTTAAGTGAACTAACGGGTAGAGTGGTGGCTGCCTGTGTAGCTACGATGTTTTCCCTTTAGGTGATTTCAAATATCAACATTGGCTTTAAGAGATCATGCATCCCGCCTTTAAGAGTATATTTCTTTTGCAAATTGCATTATAAAGCAATTACTGGCTTTTACAACTACTTGTGTGAAGAATAAACATAGGCTTTGTGTAGACGTAAACTCTCTTCCATTATACAAATAAACACTACTTTCAAAGGGATATCCCATTATAAAGTTGTTGTAAAACACTAAGGACAGTGCATCCTTTAAGAATGGGGGCTACATTTATTGTCCACTATCTGTTTTAATCAAGCTTTTAGAAGTTACTATTGGCCCACATTCTCTCACAAAATTCGCTATGTTCAGCACCAGCGCGCTAAACAGCAAGCTGTCATCGACCAAAAAGCATTTTTCCTAATCAAATAGCAAGGACAAAGAGAGATGATAATGTGTAGTGAAGGAGCTCCATCATTCGTGCCTCTCGTCTCTCTCGTTCTCCACTCATCTCCCCGAATTGAATACAGATACAGAGAGGGCGTGACTCCGAGTATCCATTAATGTTTGGTGCGATGTCTGTTTTATGCTTCACGGCCTAATGGATTAAAGCACTCCACTCCTGCACCATTGTCTGTCCAGGCAGAAGATTAGCCTGACACCGGGGTGATGGCAGGGAGCGGACGGCAATCCCATTTGGACCGTGAAATGTATGTGCGTTGGAGATGGGGGGACAGATTTATCACAGAGCTCCGGTTGAGGGGGGAGGAGGGGAAAGAATTGGGATGATACACGCATGTCAGGTGTTCTGGCGGTGTGCTTTGCCAGCGCTGTGATCTTTGTCTCGTCTCAGTATGTGATTGTACCCCTGAGGTCGGCAGTGGACTAGTTTATGCAACCCCTGTCCTGCATGCTGCTGCAGGTGTGACCAATGTGCCACTTAAAGCCAGCCTGACCTTTATTAACAATACATTTCATCAAAATGAATACCTGACCTACTAAAGCGATCTGGTCAAATAACATAGAAACGGAAATATAAGGTTGTGCCAGATTTCACAGTTGTTTATTGTAAAGAAAAAGACTTTACAATAAGGTTGTATTTGTTAACATTAGTTAATGCATTAGCTAACATGAACTAACAATGAGTAAAACTACGATGACTTTATTAATCTTAGCTCAACAAATCTATTAGTAAACGCTTAAATTAATGTATATGTTATCAAAATGGTTAATATTATTTAATGAACAATGAATTTACAATTGTTTTGCCATTGGAAACACTTTGGAAAAGGGAGTCGGGCCAAGTACCAAAACACACTTGTAGCCAATCAGCATTAAGTGGCTTGTCTACTAACCGATATCATTGCCTGGGTTGCGTATGTATGGGGCGGGTCTATCAAAAGAATGTCAAGATTCTATTGGGGTAGGGGCGTGTTTGTTTTGGTGATTTTAAAATGTCAACATTGACTTTCAGAGATTCTTGCATTTTGAAGACACATTATTTTTAATGTGCATATCTGTTAAACTACTTTTGGCCTTGGAGTTACAGTAACAACCATGCACTTAAAGCCACAAAACTTTCATTGTTATTATATGTGGTCCTTAGTTTTCCAAATAAGGAAAACTGTCCGCCTGTTCTGACCTGCTGCTTAATTCAGCATTCTTTAAATAGAGTTGTGATTTATTATATAGACACAGTATGTCCCATTTTTGCTGATGAACGACATAAAGGTCCCTAGTGGAGAGAATATGACCAGCATTCTGTGTTGAGTCTGCACTGTTAGACTTAACTGTAATTTCTACAGTAACTTACCACAAAATGCCCAGTAAAATGCCATCATTTTCTTTTCAAGTTCATAACTGTAATATGCATTGCATTATGGGTATTAACATTTAATTTACAGTGATTTACTGTATTTTTTAATTTGCGGTACACTGCTGTAAAACAACAGCAGTAGTGCTACTGTAGTTGAATAAAACAATGTTATTAACGTAAATTTTGCTGGAGGCTACTTGGGGAGTGTAGCGAGTAACTTTATCAAGTGGCACCGTGGTAGTGTTACGGACCTACAACATTTTTAAAACTAGGTTACAGTAAGGGTAGTATACTGTAAAATGGAACTGCGGTAAGGGCATCATACTGTAAAAAACATGTACAGTACTGTAATGGGGCAGTTACAGTAACTTACCGCATATATACAATAAAAAGTCTAACAGTGTGTGTTAGCTCATTTGGATGCTTCTTCCTTTTTTCATCTTCTCTCAGGTGCCAGTATTGCAGCCCATGGACCTTATGGTTGAGGCTACACCTAGAAGAGTGTTTTCAAATGCACACACGTATCACATCAACTCGATCTCTGTAAACAGCGACTATGAAACCTTCATGTCCACGGATGACCTGAGGATCAACCTGTGGAACCTGGAGATCACCAACAGAAGCTTTAGTATCCTTTGATGTCATATCACACTGACCACAACTGTTTTAGTTTGCTGTAAATGTTAAGGAGATTTCCTGAGCTGTTTCTCTTCAGACATTGTAGATATAAAGCCAGCAAACATGGAGGAGCTGACGGAGGTGATCACAGCGGCGGAGTTTCACCCTCACCAGTGTAACACATTCGTCTACAGTAGCAGTAAAGGCTCCATACGTCTGTGTGACATGAGGGCCTCGGCACTCTGTGACAACCATTCAAAATGTGAGTCGTTACCTCAGATGTTTCTCTTAAAGTCTGTGTAGAGTCTCAACACATTATACATGTTAGAAATGTATTGCTGAAAGATGGTACAAAGACTAAAGTATGTAGTACTGAATTGTGGAGTTAAGAGCTCTTTATAGTTGTGCGTAGGTCCTACGGTCCTTTTCGAAGTGCAAAAACACGCACTGGTAGGCAGTATCCACGTGTGTAACAACAGTAGCAGCGCGACCATCAAAGAAGAAGAAGAGTGGCAAGTTAACCCACAAGCGAAGAAGAAACAGCAACCTGTTGTGTATGTTTTGTGAAGACCAGCAATGATGGAAGTAAATAAACAGCGACATTTGTTGCAGTTTGAATTAAATCACTCCTCAACTTGGCCCATCTTTGTTTTCACCGTCACAAACGGAAATACCTATGACGCAGGTTTTTTACATGACGGGAAGGGTTCTGGTGGACCAATCACAGCGCTTGCAGTCCGCGTAGAACTGACGCACTGTTAAAAATTTTGCAAGGTGCACGTCAGGCTACGCAGAGCTACGCACAGGCTACGGATAACGTACGGCGTAGCTACAGCGTAGAGCTTACGCACGACTATAAATCGGGCTTTAAACTGTAAATTAGTTTTTCACCATTCAGATAATCTGGGCGGGGCTAAAATTGTGTCTCAGTGACATACTGGAGCCATAGAGCATGGCCAATCGCGAGCATCCATTCAGGTTGTAACAGAAAGTTGAAAGAGACGCCAGTTTTTCCGCGAGGGGGCGTGGTTTCAGCTGCGCTTATGGACACGCCCCTAGCGTTTGAGAGCAGAGTATCCTGCTTTTTTCAATATTTTAAAGAGCACCTATTGGTCGATTCACGTTTTTACATTTCCTTTGGTGTGTAAGTGTGTATTAGTACACGTTAGCGATATGGAAAATGTACAACCCCACAGAAAACGATAATGCGGGTTATCATCTTTAACGTAAATCTCTTTTCTTGGACTACAACAAATACACGGATTGTAGGAAACAGTTTACTTCCTGGGATTGGTGATGTAGTAAAGATCGACATTATCATAATTCCTCCCGCTTCGGACTTACTTTTTTTATTTAAATTTGGCTGAAGGTTTAACTCTTTCCCTGCCAATGACGAGTTTTTACGGCAATCCATATTTCCGCTGTTATCCACTAGGTGGCGCTCTTACCCAACTTATAAAACACTAAAGCATCCACTAATACAAAAACAGTAAAAACTCTGTATATTTTTGATCGTCATTCTGAATCTGATCTCCAATAAAAGTCCTTAAAAAAAAAAAATTATCTTTCATTTGATATATTGTATGTTTATATATTTAAAGAAGAACAATTTCTGGAAGGCATTCAATTTTTGTGAAAATCATAAAAAATGCTTGCGCTGGCTGGCAACCTTTTTTTTAAAACGCTTTACGCGAACTTTAATCTTCAGACGATAGAGGCAGATCAAATGAAACAACTGAAATTTGTTATATCTGTTGTTAAACAGCAGTTTAATGTTTGGTTAAAATTACTAAAAGATACAAAAACACATATAAATGTGTGTGCTTTTTGTTATTATTATAAACCAAATATAAAACATTAGAAATTCAAGATACCGTATAACTTTATGGTCCCCAGAGAGCGTGAGCGGTACGTACACCATGACAGAGATTAGCCTTTCTTCCACCCAGAGCAAAGGAGGTGGCATTGAGGATTATGCAAATGTTTAATATGATTGCGTCTCTTTTGGCTTAACCGGCTAATTTCATTTGGGGATGGACTCGATGCTTGCTGATGGACCAGTACTGTCCATATACGGTCAAAGCCCCGCTGGGTGCACATGGCTGAATTGATAACCACAAACTGACACCATTTTCATTTCCAAAGTAGTAGATGCATGTGCATTTCATGATCAGATTGAATGCATTGACATTTAAGCTCGGCATCAAAATCAATGCTTGAGGACAGATAGCCTAAGCTTTAGTTTTCTCAACGCTGCAGGAATTCGGTCATATCCTTTGTGTTTACTGGTCCGTGCATTTGGATCCTGTTGAATACGCCATTTGCATTCTGCCGTTGAATTTTAAACACGGGCAAATTTGCTGGAGGGTTTTCTGTGAAAGCTACGGTTTTAGCTGTCTGGGTTTGTATTTCCAGCCACATGCCGTCTTACATTGTACACACATCTGTCAATTTTTTTCTTGTACGTGAACTCACAGCAGGCCGATGTGCCAGTTTGCCTCAGGAAAGACTTCCTCTACGTCTTTACTACCACATGTGTGTGTGTGTTTAGGATTGTGTGCAGATATTCTTTCCACCCACACTAATAAATCTCCCAGGCATCCCAGAGGATATTCGTAAAAATCAATCTATGATGTAAGTTGGGGGAGGCTAACCTAGCTCAGCGGGGTTATCGTGCCCCGACGGACTCATTAGCCCTCGGTGAATGACACACAGCGTGACCGCAGGTGGACAGGCTCTCATTGTGACCTGCAGTCCAGCAGTGTCCAAACATCTCCACCAGCACTGATGTGTGTCACCTTTCCCTCTGCTTACATTGTTTACCCGCTGCAGAGATGCCTGTGGACACATCACAGGATAATCCACAACTGAATCAACAGCACTATTAGGGGAAAACCGGTAGTAGATGATAAATATCTGTTTTTCTGTTGTGGCATGTGCATTATTTCCCTGGTGAGCTCGGTGCATTTGTTACGTGCTGGGAGGCAAACAGTTGAATTGATTCGGAAATACTTTCTTTGGAAGTTTGGTTTCAATAAAGTTAGTTGTTCAAGTCAATGTGAAATGGCATTTGTTATTAAAAAATGCTATGAATTTAAATGAGTGGTTGCAGTATAAGGATTGAAAAATGATGACATCCGTTAAAAAGGAAAGTTATTTAGAGGAAAAATGTTGGCTGTCACGATTATGACATTTGGCTGACGGTTAATTGTCTAATAAATTGTGACCGTTGTGACGATTATTTGCCTGTTTTAGGATTTTGACGATTATGTCGATTAATTGTCTGTTTTATTGCTTTGACATTTAATTCTCATAATTTTTTGTTTGTTCATGAAATAATTCATAGTACACTGCAAAAAATGAAATCTTAGTATTTTTGTCTTGTTTTCAGTAAAAATATTTAAAAATTCTTAAATTGGGATGCTTTTTCTTGATGAGCAAAGCAACCCAAGAGAATGAGTCTAGTTTGTGGACCGAAAACGTCAAATTTGGATGATTTTGTGCATAAAACAAGCAAAAAAACTTGCCAATGGGGTAAGCAAAAAAATCTTAAACATTTCTTTAAACATTAAATTGAAGAAAAATTAGCTTACCCCATTGGAAGATTTTTTTGCTTGTTTTATGCACAAAATTGTTGGGTTGTTTTGCTCATCAAGAAGGGGCTTCTTAATTGGATAATTTTTTAAAGATGTTTTTGCTGAAAACAAGACAAAAATACAAATCATTTTTTGCAGTGTAGCCAATCCTACTAAGGTCATATTAGTACTGGACCACATGTCTGTAGTGGCTGCAAAAAAATCAACTCACTAAATTTGGAATTGGTGTTTTGGAAATGTATGTTTTACCTGGCAATTCATACTAATTATCAAAGTTTTGCACCATTTCTTTAAATGCTGTTTTTTCCACTGTATTGAATGGCATTGCGATGTTTCGCATTACATTGTCAGTTAAGAAGCTCCATCTGATACTGTCTCGTTTTTACAGGCACTGCAGCTCCCCCTTGTGTTTTTTAAAGAGATGTGCAATCATTGCGGTGATCTGCATCGATTATTTAATCATTGTGACAGCCCTAAATGTTACATTTGATGTTAAATTGTTACATGTCAGACTATGAATATAAACATCTTTGAATTATTAATTCTGAATTATTAATATGGTCAAATTATATTATAAAAGCCAGAGAATCCAATACGTCTTTCTAAATTTGGTTTCTATTTTTGCATGTCTAGTTTTTGAGGAGCCAGAAGATCCAAGCAATCGTTCCTTTTTCTCTGAAATCATCTCTTCCATCTCTGACGTGAAGTTCAGCCACAGCGGGCGCTACCTGATGACACGTGACTATCTGACAGTGAAGGTCTGGGATCTCAACATGGAGAGCAAACCATTAGAGACCTATCAGGTAAAGCACTTGCATTTCAAGCATTAAAAATAAGTTTTTAAAGGCCCAAAATGTCTGGTAGATTTAGAGCAAACCTAACATTCAATTTAAGGGTACAGTGTGTAACTTTTAGAAAGATCTCTTGATGCTTGATGCTGCTAAAAAACACACACTGGACCGTTAAGGGCATACTCACATTGTACTTAAAGGCGGTGTGTATAAATTCTAGAGCCATCTAGTGGTGAGATTGCGAGTTGCAACCAACAGCTCACCCTTTAATTTCAAAACGCATATGGTAGCCGCAACAGGACAAACATGTTGTCGTCTAAAACCAACGTTGGGACGAGACGCGCTTGGTAGAACAGTTTAGAGCTACTGTAAAAACATGATGGAGACATACATGCAAGGACACCCGCGATGTATGTAGATAAAAATGCTTCATTCTAATTCTGCGTACACACCAAACGCGAAGCATCACGTTCCTCGCTTTAGATTACTCGCGGGATTTAACTTCATATGAATTTTTCATCTTGCGCAAAGACGTGTTTGAGGTGAATAACGCGTGTTTTCGCAGCAACGCGCCACCCAATTTGCATCATTCGCATTGCACTACGCGAGTTTCCTTTTATTCACATCTTTGTATTGATTTTGTATGTAATCTCCTCACGCAAATCATTGAAATTTACGTTTGGTGTGTACACCCCATAAGGTAAAAAAAATATCCAGTTCATTACGTAAAGTCTTTATACACCACTAATAATATAGATATGTATATTATATTGCATTTCTGTCAAAAGATCCATCTACAAGTTACACAATGCATCTTTAAAGGGACACTCCACTTTTTTTCAAAATAGCCTCATTTTACAGCTACCCTAGAGTTAAACACTTTTACCGTTTTGGAATCCATTCAGCCGATCTCCGGGTCTGGCACTACCACTTTTAGCATAGCTTAGCATAATCCATTGAATCTGATTAGACTATTAGCATCCCGCTTAAAATAACCAAAGAGTTTTGAAAACTAGTTACATCCTGTAATAAAACTGGCGTAAAATTTAAAGTTGTGATTTTCTAGGCAGATATGGCTAGAACTATACTCTTATTGTGGCGTAATAATCAATTACTTCATGGCTGCAGGAGGCGCAATGATATAACGCAATGCCCGGAAATAGTGCCCTGCTATTGAAAGTTACCAAGGGGACTATTTTCGGGCGCTGCATAATATTATTCCGCTTGCTGCAGCCATGGTACGGCAAATTCCTTGATTATAGTTTCTAGCCATATCGGCCTAGAAAATCACAACTTTTAATTTTATGTCGGTTTATTTTATGCTCTACCAATGAGCTATACAGGAGCACTTACTACTATTAACACACAAACCTTTACACAAACCATGTCACTATTTCATCCACCAGGTTCACGACTACTTAAGAAGTAAACTGTGCTCACTGTATGAAAACGATTGCATCTTCGACAAATTTGAATGCGTCTGGAATGGATCCGACAGGTCAGTTTTACAAACCTATTAAAATATTATCCATTAATCTGTTGAGATATTAAACATTGTTGATGTTTCATCTTCTGTCGAGTGTGATCATGACAGGTTCCTACAACAATTTCTTCCGAATGTTCGACCGCAATACAAAGCGTGACGTGACGCTGGAGGCATCTCGGGAGAACAGCAAACCTCGGGCGATCCTGAAACCCCGCAAGGTGTGCGTCGGTGGTAAACGTCGCAAAGACGAGATCAGCGTTGACAGCCTGGACTTCAGCAAGAAAATCCTCCACACTGCCTGGCATCCCTACGAAAACATCATCGCCGTCGCAGCCACCAATAACCTTTATATATTTCAGGATAAGGTCAACTAGCACAACTGTACCACCTACGAACCAGATAACATTGTAGCGCTGCTCGATGTGATGTCGAAGGGTGTGTTTGTGCTAGTTTTGTAACCCATGTGGGAGGAAGACTGTAGGGTACGAATAAAGCATTTCCGATGCTGCAGGTGGCCCTGCACAATCCCTCTTCCTATTAAATATCTGCATTTCCTCTCATTTTAACTGTTTATTTATTGTATTTATTCATTTTCTGTGCTGAATGGAAATGCCTCCCTGAACCAATGCAAGTGTGCATTGACACAATGATGTGAAGTTCGGCTGTGGACATGGACCCCTTTATCGACATCAGAGAGGTGCCTTTATAAAAGACATACTGAATAAAAACAAAGCCCTCCTGATTTCTGCCAAAATGGCAACTATAGACTGATCTAAACTGATTGATCCCGACACACAATCTATGGATGCAATCGCAGCAACCTGATTGGACGGAGCGCTGGAGTAAACGT
Organism: Misgurnus anguillicaudatus; assembly: GCF_027580225.2. Classification (NCBI taxonomy): domain Eukaryota; kingdom Metazoa; phylum Chordata; class Actinopteri; order Cypriniformes; family Cobitidae; genus Misgurnus; species Misgurnus anguillicaudatus. The sequence goes on along the minus strand of NC_073352.2, from coordinate 31,542,054 downwards.
CAATCTCATTGGTCAAAACGTCATGTTTCATTATTTCATGTCGTCCTCTTGTTTTGATGTAACCATTAATAAGCTGTGGTGCCTTCTTTTCGTATGTGGGTACTGGGGGTCAGATAGGGTGGTTGGGTGGGATTTGAATTGGGTGGTTTTTGGGTCGTGAAGTGTGAATGTTTTTACAAGAAATGTGAATAGCTTTGTGTACGATGGGAAAAGAATTGCAGCGACGTGGTGTATGAGTACACAAAATTGAAGTACTTGAATTTTCCATTATAGTCTACATTATCTATGCTCATGACTCAAACCATGTTATTTTTTAAACTTCAGTGCTGTGCCGGGTGTAAAGTATTATTGCATGCAACATGACGTCAGCAATGAGCCAATGAAGAAAACAGACGTATACAAACATCAGATACCATCTTTTTCATTCGAACAAACCTGTTTCTTTCCACAGCATTTGTCTGAGACTGTTAAAACGTTGTCCTCGTTCACTTCTGTCACTTTGGCCTGAGGATGACTGAATACCGGTATCATGATGTAGCCTATACATGACATACGTGAAGGTTAAATGATATCAGGGACTTTTATGTACAAACGAACCAGTAATGTTCTCCTCTTAAGAAAAAAAACTTCAGTTGAATTCTTAATGAATCAAAGTTTTATAGCTCAGAATGTATCTACATGCAATTATTTGCCATGCAGTCTTTATGCTTAATGGGATTCGTTGAAATAAAAAGACACGAAAAACTTGAAGTACAGTCTGTCTTAAACAATGGCGCCATCTTGTGGCAAGAAACGCATTATTTTGACTATCAATGCAAGTCTGTTTCTTTATAACAATAAATTTGATTTAAGATTGATATTATGCATATATACTTACCGAATTTCCTTAAAATTTGCAGCTTTGACGCAGCTTCCACTGAAACCGGAAATTAAGGCGCGAAATATTGAGTGGCTGGCTCCTCCTCTTTTTAAATTAGCCAATAGCGATTAGTTTACCTCACCGACTGGAAGCTGAAGCTGAAGTGAGTGAGTGTAATATCTTTCTATATCTAAGTTTTGAATGTTTCTAAATAAGGATTTTGTCAATGTTTTGGAGCACAATTCGTTAAGGTTAACATAGTCATATTAATAGCCAAAAATAACCTTCAAATTTTATTCCATGGGTCATTTTCATCAAGTTTTAGTTTAAAGTGCACATTAATTATTGTGACCCTGTCGGTAAAATTTAGGCAAAATTCTCATAATTTATTATGGGTTTAGGTTCAGTAAAAAAAAATAGGTAAATAAAAAAAAAGATGAATAAATGTGAGTATCCTAAACTATAGTGTGAAATGATATATCAAAGTTTATACTTTGGAAATTGTTTTGAAATTGTGTAACTATTAAGAGTATTATTATTTCTGAATAACTTGAGACATACAGCTGTTTCTCTTATTTCTAACCAAAATGATCAATCCTTATAAACTCTGAAATGACAACTTTATTAAAACTTAAAAAAAAAACATTAAAACTGAATAATATAAGCTTGAAAAAAACGACACTGAAAAAAAATGATTCATTCAAATTTCTCTTTTTTTTAAGGTAAGTGGTTGCAATCAATTTATTTAAGCTACATTTAAACAAAAGTTTTTTATTTGATTTTACTTTACCAATCTTTTTGTTTAAATGTAGCTTTAATAAATTGATTGCAACCACTTACCTTACAAACATTGAGTAAATTGAATGAATCATTTTTTTCAGTGATAACCTTTCATATTTCAGTGTGGGGTAAACCTCCATCAAAAATATTTTTTATAATATTATGCTAAAATTTTTATAATTAGATAACACTGTTGCATTTGTTAACATTAGGTTGATATTAAATGATTTTAATTTCAGCATTTAGCCTAATCAAACATTTTTAAAATCAAACATTGATTTGAATATTAATGCCCAATTAACTAACATGAAAAACTGTATAAATAAAAAAAAAAATTTACTTCTCAATGTATTGAATTTGCATTATTACTTTTTAAGAAGCCTCACCCTGGGCCATTTTTTGTCTTTATTATTCGTTCAGTCCAAGTTATGCATTTCAAAAACGTTTAACTTAAATGTTAGTTTTCTAATACAAAATTAATATATTGGTACAATTAAACATTTTAGCATACACCAACAAATCAGAATATTTTTAATATGAGAAACATTTTATTCAAAGAACCCTAAACTTTTGAAGGTTATACATTCAAATTGAACCATTTTGATGTTAATTAAAACACTAATAATGCATCACCAACCCATCTAGGTTAATCGACTGTGACAGAAATATTAAATATTTCAAATGTTTTTTTCAGTCTGCACTGAAATGTGTTGCCGAGACAAACTCAATTCCTCATCAAAATTCATACATTCCAGCTCCTCCATATTTCCATTTGCAATCATCCTTTATCTCAGACAGGAAATAAAAGAATCCATCATTTCCCGAGACAATAGAGGAAATATATTTTACTCGACTGGAGGTCGCAGCTGTGTGCAGCTTATTACCCGAAATCATTTTAATTGGACTCGGGAGGATGAAATTAAGCGCTGCGTGTCATCTGGAGACGGCACCTGTCAATCAAAGCATCCTTTATAAGCGCGCTCCGCTTGCGCGCTTTGGCACTTTGGAGAGAGGCGCGCGGTCGGGTCGAAAGCGCACGGATTCATCCATTGCGCGGAAGTTTATTTTATTTATCTGAGAAAGTAACTTTAGTTAGTTACTAAATTTGTCTCCACTTATCTATCAATCCCTGTGGAAATGGATAAACTGGCGAGCACGAACGCAAGCGTCGGGAACAGCTCCCTGGATAGGCGCTCATTTCTGGAGCGCAGTGGATATCAGCATCTTGATCAAGAAGACCTGAGGGTTTTGATTCCTGTCGTGCTGGGAATCGTTTGCGTCCTTGGCTTTACCGGGAATGTCACGGCTATGGGAGTCCTGATAACCAACGCGCGTAAAGGGAAGCTGTCTCTGATAAACGCGCTCATCCTCAACCTGATGCTGGCTGATGGTTTGGTCCTGGCGTTTGCTGTACCCTTCAAAGCTGCTGCCTATTCCCGTGCCAGCTGGACACTGGGTTTGTTTGTCTGTAAGACCTGTGATTGGTTCCTGCACTCCTGCATGACTGCAAAGAGCTTCACGGTGGCCATCATGGCCAAAGCTTGCCACAGGTATGTCAGTAATCCCACCAAGCAGGTGACCATCCGGTTTAAGACTATCGTGGTTGTCTTGCTCTTCACTTGGCTCCTAGCGTGTGTGGTACCCATACCCCAATGGCTATTTGCCACCCTGCAGAGAGAAGCAGGTGGAATGATTTGTGTGCAATCCGTGCCATCTGACGCCCACGATTTTATGTCCGTGTATGTCAAGGCGTACCCCCTTCTGGCCTATTGCATGCCATTAAGCTTTGCTTTGCTTTACTTCTGGAAGGCTTATGGACGGTGCCAGCGCCGGTCCAGCAAGACCCAGAACCTGCGAACGCAGATCAGATCACGCAAACTGACCCTCATGTTGTTCAGCCTGACCGTTGCCATGGCCATCATGTGGCTTCCTCAGTGGGTGTCATGGGTGTGGATGCGGCACGCGTGGGAGACTGAGAGCATCTTTCCTCCTGTCATTTTTTCTCTCTCCGCCCAGCTTCTCATGTTCTCCATCTCGCTGATCAACCCTCTCATCGTTCTGGCCCTTTCTGAGGAGTTCAGAGAGGGTTACATAGACCTGTGGCGTAGACTAACCCTCCGCAAACAACCGGCAAAACACAAGCAAGGGCCGCACACCCCGACCGCACCAAAGTCACCCACCCCAAGACCCGAGAGATCGGCCCACCTGCCTCCTCATCGGCCTGAGCAACCAGAAGAACAGAAACTGGAGAAGGACACAGACCAGAACGGAGGAAAAAAACAAAGTCCAAGCAACAAGGATGGAATAGTACTGCAAGATGTGGAGCAGTTTTGGTACGAGAGAGAATCCGGTTCCCATTCACTAGAAAATGACCCTGTGCCCTGGGAACACCAAGACCACAAGCAAGAAAAACAGTAAGACTGTCCTACCCATGGCACTGAGTGTTATAATTTATCTTTTTTTTTTCAACACAAACTAAAATCATACAACAGATCAGACCTCACTTGAATGAATTCCTCCCAATCTTCATGTTTAATCATATTTATTAATTTTCTATTGTGATTATGTTTATAAAAATGAGAACAGGTTTGGTATCATTGAAGTGCGTATATATAATGACTTTGTATAATTTGTATTGTATTATGCTGCTTTAAAATCCAGTTGAATGTATTATATATTGTAACAGGTAGAGACGTCGCTAAAAAAGCTGTGCGTGTTGCTGTATTATGTACAACAGGACAATAATGATGCCGGAAAGCTGTGCATAGCTCTCTCCTGCCTATAGTGTTTTGAAAATAGATGTTTCAGTTTTGGTTATAGGACCGTGTGTTTGGGCATTTTCAGAAAGTGAGATCTGTATAGAAAAAAAAAACTATTAAACTAAGAAAAAATATTCAGAAAATGCATTTGTGTAAAACAATAAATTTGAATACATTATATAAAATGGAGACGTGTTTTTTGTGTTAAAACTTTAACCAAATAAATATTGGCACACAAGTTTAAAAAATGGGTTGCTTTTATTCAAGTTCAGCTGTACATAAAACAAGTCCAAGAAACAAGATTTTTGTAAGAAACATCTGAACAGTTAAATTAAACCGTACGACTTGCTGACATGGTCAACTGCCAGTGCGGTCATTACACAATGTAAACAAACTAATGAATAGATCCATACATATTCATCATCTAGAAACATGACCAAACAGTCTGTTAAAATAACAAATGCACACAGAGGCTAATTCTTGAATATCTGTGGGTGACGGCAGCCACCAAATAAATGTTCCAGAAACTGAGACGTTCTCCCAGTTTTAACAAATCACAGTTTTTTAAACAGTTGGGAGAAGTGGGAGACAAAAGATGGATTTTGAGATAAATGAATTAAAACAGGTGACTGATATCCTTTAGGATATCAACCAAACACAAGACTGGATGGATAATGGATAAAGTGTGTCTTTAATACTCTCTGGCTTTTGGTATAGATGACCTGAATCCTACGAAAACCCCTCTAAATTTGATCCAAATACTTATCTAGTGTCTTAAGTTCATCTTGTTTGGTAGGTTATCCCATAAATTTGATGCTAGGTGTCTTACATGAAGCATGTCAATTTCTGGGCCAGATTCTGTATGAATCATAAATGAGTACTGATATCAGTTTATCCCACTCGTACAACCGCTCTGAGGTATACAACCCACCTCGCCCTAGACTTCCAGAGGTCTGACTTGTAGACCTTTTGGGCTGTAGTGATCTATACTGGGAGTCTATCGGTGTTGGGGTGCCAAGGAATGAGGAAAATATCTGGGAGGTGCGCGTTATCACTTAGTGGAGCGTCGAGCAGGTTCAAAGGCGGTGGGAGGGGGAGGCGGTCCCCTGCGGTCCAGCTCTTCCACATATGACATGAGGAGTTTGTGTCTTTCGTCTGGCACGCACTCCAGGACCAGATATCTTTTATCTTTTTGCAAGATTTTCTCAAGGTCCGACAAGTGCTGCTCGGACTCGTGCATCAACTTACGAGATCTAGCGACAAGAAAACAACACATAAAATTAGTCAGACATAATAATAAAAAAAAATTTATTAAAAAAAAGTAGTAGTTTTATGCCAATCTATGCTACTGCTCATACTAAGCAATAGGGATGCTGACAAACATCTAACACTAAGGGCGTTGTTCTTTTGGTCTGGACCAAAAAAAGTAAGTCCTGTTCACTTTGCATTCACACTGGCTTTATTAACTCTTTACCCGCCACCATTTTTTTTAAGTTGCCTGCCAGTGCCAGAATTTAATTTTATGATTTTCACAATTTTTTAAAGCCTTTCAGAATTTTTTATTTTTTAAATATATAAACATACAATATCTCAATAAAAAACAGACCCTCTGCATTTAAACAAACAAACATTTCATCTAATCTTCATTTGTTCTCTTTTTATCATTTTAAAAATAAAAAATTTTGAACAAAAAAGCTGAGATAATTGCATTTTTGTAAAGGACTTATGTTAGAGCCCCTAACGCCGGATTTCCACCGACCGCAGAACAGCTGTGGATCCCCTGCGGAATGGCGGCGGAATCAATTGGTTTCCATTCAAGTAAATGTGTGTATTTCAACTGACTGCGTTCCGAATCCATCACAGCTCCGGCCATCTGCAGCCCTCCGGAACAAATACGCAGAGCTTCTATTTTTGCCGGATAGCTCCGTAAGGCGGAGCCATGACTATATCGCGTGATCATACCTGAATTCGTGAGATCTTGTGATCTGCGTGATCTGGGCTGGTTTGTAAAAACGTCATAATTCAACGTCATAATGGGTGGAGACAGAACTAGATATTGCGCGATCATCACGTGAATTTGCGAGACCTCATGGGTCCTCATCACTTCAACACGCAGCCGCTCTGCAACAAATACGGAACTGGTGGATATTGGCGGACGGCGTAGCCATAACGCAGTGGAGCCGATTTGCAGCCGCTCCGGGAAATCCAGCTTAAGGGGACATGGAGCAAAAATTAAATAAAGTTTAGTTTCGTGTGCGCACGTGAAACTATCGCGTGCTCACGTGAAACTTTTGCACGCACACTGAAACTATCACGTGCACATGTGAAACTACCGTGTTTAGTTTCACGCGCTCGAAAGTTTCACGCGAAACTAAACTTAAAAAAAAAAATCTGAACATGAAGGTTTCGAGTGAGCACATGAAAGTTTCACGTGAGCACATAAAAGTTTCACGTGAGCACATGAAACTAAACTTTAGATTTTTTTACTTCAATGTCACCTTAGGGGCTCGGTAGAGATCAGATTCAGAGCAATGGTCAAAACAAACTATACTGCTTTTGGATCGGTATATACTACAGTGTTTTATAAGGTGGGTAAATGCGCCACCTGCTGCATAATAGTGGAAATATGGATTGGTGTAAAAATCTTTTCTTCCCTGCAAAATCGCCAGGGAAGCATTTTTTTCTTAATTGACGAGATAACTGGAAAAAGTTAAAATGGAACAAAACCTAAAAGGCATAAGGAAAAGGACACTACCTGATTGGTCAGCTTTTATGCTGTGTATTTTGCAGACTAGGGATCGATCGGCAGCAGATCGGCCAATAATGGCATTAAATGACTCGATCGGTACTCGATAAATTTGCTGATCTCATGAATCAATCTTTTTTGTTTACCTTTTTTGTATGTAAGTGGACTAAGATCCAACCCAACAGCTCAATTATTTTTTTTTAATAATCCTGAACTTAATAGTCACAGATGGATGATTTAAAGAGACTTACTTGTAGGTGATGAACTTGGTCTCTTTCAGGAGTGTTCTGAAGTCTGCTTTGGCTGTGATGTACTTGTCTTTAATGTAGTCATCAAACTCTCTCTGTCGTTTCTATAGTGATGGCCAAGAGCATTATTATGTTCACGATTGTAATAAAGACATTATTATTACATTTTTGAAAAACTTTTATCAAAGGTAGACATCTTACCCTGTCACTGCTTGAGAACTTAATGCATCTCGGATCTTCTTTAATGATCTTCTTTACTTCTTTCCATGTTGACATTAAAGTGATCTGATGTAGAGGATGAAAGTCAGTTAAAGACGAAGGAGATACGTTAAATCACGTTGCATGTGTATGAACAGTATGAAACCGCTGCATACCGAGATCGTCTCGTCCAAGAGTTGGCGAAAATGCTCCTTTTTCTTCTTGGCGAGGGCCTCGATGTGCTCATTGAAGAGCCTTTCTTTCTCCTCTCGCTCCAAGAGGGAGGAAGACTCCCAGCGGTGGTCCTTCCTCAGCGTCCGACGCGTCTCCGACCAGTTGGCATCAGGTGACTTGACCTGTCACATTCACAATACACTCTAAAATCACACACTATATTTATGGTATTCATAACTGGATAAGAAACATGTACAACACTGATGAAAGACAATTTTTGAACATTTAATCCATTTGTGTAATTTTAAGTATGTAGGTAAGGAAATAAAACCATAACATAACTTTGTGTCATTTACCATGTCCGACAGGAGTGCTTTAAAATGCTGGATGGCCTCCTCTCTTTTGTGCTGCTCGCGCTCCCGATCGATCTCTTTGGTCTGTTCTGAGCGAAATCTCTGCACCGCCCGCTCTCTCTCCCTAAGGCTGGCCTCGATCCGGGCCTGCTTCTCAAGGTCCTTTTCTTTGTCTGAGTTTGGGTTCTGTAGGGATATCAAAATCAGATCTCAGAAAAAATTCACCACAAAATACAACACAATTAATCGGTAAAGCATGACACAAGCAATGAACAGATAAAACATTAGTAGTGCAATGGTTGTGGGTTCGAATCTTAGGGAACAAACCTGCTAATAAAAATTGTAAACCTTGAATGCACTGTTGCATTGGATAAAAGCATCTATCATGTATAAATGTAAATTTAAGTTAAAGGATTACTCAACTTTTATAAAAAATCCTGATGATTTACTCACCCCCATGTCATCCAAGATGTTCAGTCTAAAAGAAAATACGTTTTTTTTTTTTTCGAAAAACATTCCAGCATTTTTCTCCATATAGTGGACTTAAAGGAATAGTCTACTCATTTTCAATATTAAAATATGTTATTACCTTAACTAAGAATTGTTGATACATCCCTCTATCATCTGTGTGCGTGCACGTAAGCGCTGGAGCGCGCTGCGACGCTTCGATAGCATTTAGCTTAGCCCCATTCATTCAATGGTACCATTTAGAGATAAAGTTAGAAGTGACCAAACACATCAACGTTTTTCCTATTTAAGACGAGTAGTTATACGAGCAAGTTTGGTGGTACAAAATAACACGTAGCGCTTTTCTAAGCGGATTTAAAAGAGGAACTATATTTTATGGCGTAATAGCACTTTTGGGAGTACTTCGACTCGCCTGAAAAGTCCGCTCCCCTTCTCCCTCTCATAATGGGAGAGGGAGGGTGTTCCTGCGCCGAGTCGAAGTACTCCCAAAAGTGCTATTACGCCATAAAATATAGTTCCTCTTTTAAATCCGCTTAGAAAAGCGCTACGTTTTATTTTGTACCACCAAACTTGCTCGTATAACTACTCGTCTTAAATAGGAAAAACGTTGATGTGTTTGGTCACTTCTAACTTTATCTCTAAATGGTACCATTGAATGAATGGGGCTAAGCTAAATGCTATCGAAGCGTTGCAGCGCGCTCCAGCGCTTACGTGCACGCACACAGATGATAGAGGTATGTATCAACAATTCTTAGTTAAGGTAATAACATATTTTAATATTGAAAATGAGTAGACTATTCCTTTAAGTGGACCTTAACAGTTTACAGTTTCAATGGCTCCAAACGATTACAACCGAGGCATAAGTGTCCTATCTAGCGAAACGATCATCATTTTTAATAAAAAACTATAAAAATGTACTTCTAAACCACAAGTCCTCTTGCAGTAGCCGTTTGATGCACCAGTATGACCTTACGTATTACGTAATCAGGCCGAAAGTACATGCATTACATATGTAAAAACGCACACATGCGGAACATTTTAAACAATAAACTAACACAAAGACATTAATTAGTATCATTCCACATACAACATGTAGGATCTGTCCTCTTTCTCCACACTTATAAACACTGGAGCGGTAGTTTCGCATACGTCACGACCTTTCTGAACTTTGCTCTAGCAGTGACGTAATTAAAGGAAGCGAGCGGAGGCAGAAAAACAAAACAACAATGGAGGACAATCATCATCGATATTCAAGACATCTTTGTACTTTTACAGGAATTAAAAGGATCTTGTTTGGAAGAAAGTGAATGTGGAGGTCGAACAATCGGTAATTTTACTCAATTTAAGCTATATAAGCCCCTCCCCTGACGCAAATTTACGTGTGAATGTCTCGAATGACTAGAATTTCACGAGCGAATGAAGCGAGTAAACTAAAAAATCCAACTACACGCGAATAGCGCGTTTTTGCCGCCTCTTCCACATCTGGTGTGATCACAAAGTAATACGCAAGGTCTCGCTGGCGCATCAACTGGCCAGTGCAAGAAGAGAAATTTTGGTTAAAAAGTACTTCGTTTTTTGCCGAAAATCGTTTGACTAGATAAGACCCTCGTGCCCTGGTTAGGCCCATCTAGAGTCCTTTGAAGCTGCACCGAAACTGCAAACTGTCGAGGTCCACTAAAGTCCATATGGAGAAAAATCCTGGAATGTTTTCCTCAAAAAAATGCAATTTCAAACAAAGAAAGACATAAACATCTTGGATGACATGATGGGCGTGAGTAAATTATCCGATTTATTTTTAAAAAAGTGGAGTATTCCTTCAATAAAATCTGTCAGATATGTAAATGCAAGTCTACCTTAACCATAAACAAGTGTTTGTCATCATGCGTTCATCTTTTACCTATTCTCTCACAGTATTAATCTTCTTGCACGTTCCTGTAGCTCAATTGGTATAGCACCGAGTTAGCAATGCAAAGGTCATGGGTTCGAATCCCAGGAAACACACATACTGATAAAAAAAATGTATAAAACTTTATACATTGTAAGTCACTTTGGATAAAAGCGTCTGCCAAAAGCATAAATGTAACTTGATGTAACACATTTCTCAGCTTGTTCTTATTTCATTAGGAGCTTTTATATACTCTTCTGGGTTCAGTCTATAAACAGCACCGCATTGTTTTAAAAATATAGTGTTAAGCGTGGCTGCTTCATAAACCTTGGCCAGGCGCTCTACGTAGTTCTTGAAAAGTTCCTCCCGGACTGCTGAGGTCTCCACGGCTTTGTAGCGAGGGTCCGTTTCCATCTTCTCCTTCACTTTGCTCCAGCGCTGCTGGCCATCCACATGATAATCTGACAGCAGTTCAAAGAAGTCCTGCTTGACCTGAGCAAAATAGCACAACATTACCTGATTAAGCACCATAGAATTGACTTCCATGGTATTCTTCTTTCCAACTATGGAAGTGAATGGGGCTTCTGATCGTTTTGGTTACAAACATCCCTCAAAATATCTTCCTTCGTGTTCATCAGAACAAAGACATTTATACAGGTTTGTAAAAACATGAGAGTGAGTAAATAATGACAGAATTGTAATTTTTGCGTGAACTATTCCTTTACAAACATGTTAGTGGAGGAATGTCCTTGTTTTGGGGGTAATGATATTTGAAATATCTAATAATATCATTGTAAATTTAGTCTAGAGAAGCATTCAATTTCTCCAAGTCTAGGGTACTTGAATATCTGGAAAATCCTGTTGACAGCACCCAGTGACTTCCATAGTAGAAAAAATACAAAAAATCGGTTCAGCTTATCGGTTATTGGGCACATAAGCACCCAAATATTTGGTATCGGTTTAAAAAAAAATCAGTATCGGTCGATCTCTAGTTAATTCTCTCATGTTTGGAAAGGTGGTCCTCTGACTGTTTTAAATAGTGTTTGGGTGGGCCGTAAGATGCAAAGGTTGAGAACCACTGCTCTAAAGGATCCTGTGTTATGCCGCCTCAGTCAGTGTTTTTCCCAAAGCCAGTAGTTAATCAGTCAGTAACACCCTTGGCCAAAGCAAAAGCTTGAAAAGCCACTAAAACAACACCTAATCAAGGTTAATATAGCTTGACAATCGTGGAATTAGATGGGCATCCTCTGGTGAACCCCACCTGGTGAACACTCCCTCCTAACCTATGGCTCCCCCCGCACAGGTGACATTTCACTGGCATTAATGTTTGATGCCTGACCTTTAGCTGCCAAAGGCAATCAGCCCAGACTTAACCTCAGCCATTGAGACACTGTATGTGTGGACACATTACAAGTCATGAGCAACTTACAGACTCTCCCTCGCTCTCTCAAAGGCACTGTTTGTGTATTCGACTGCGCAAATATGCATTGCATAAAAAACACATCTGCAAAACAGTGTCAAAGTAAACAAAAGACATGCATGTGATGACTAAGTGGGTGGTCTAGAGGTTTTTTGTGTTTCTGTTGTACTAAATGTCAGGTAAATAAAGGCCTGCTTCTGGAAAGTTGAATAAGACTGACATCTGAGCTAAAGGTGGACCAGAGCTCAACAATAAGAGCTGTTCAATGACGCACAAGCAGCGTGAGAGAGTTAAGGGTGAGTGCTGCGGTTGTCATATATTTTAAATAATTTACGTTTGTCTTATGCTCTTAGACATAAATCTACTAATGTGGCATTCACACCAGACACGGCCGAGGTGGCAAGCGCGAGTGATGCGGTGCGAATGGCACGTTAACCAATCAGGAGCTTGCTGTAGTAGTGACGTGATTACAGGGAGCGTGCGGAGTTGCAGAAGCCCCTCCCAAAACGCCAATTTCCGCGTGAAAGTCTCGAATGACTAGAATTTCACGCGTGGCTTTCATGCGCGAATGAAGCAAGTAAACTTAAAATGTTCAAGCGCCCAACTACGCCGAAAAGCGCGTTTTTGCCGCCTCTACCGCAGCTGGTGTGAACATACAGTAACAAAACTAACCTTTTCAATTTCTGTGATTTAGCTAACACTATTATTTTGAATTAAAGGTACAATGTGTAACTTTTAAAAATAAAAGCAATATAATCTGCATAACTATATCAGTGGTGCATAAAGACCTTACATAATGAACTGTATTATTTTTATTACCTTAGAATAAAGGGGATCGCACACTGGCCGTGCAGCTCAGCGCCACGCCACGTCGTGCCTAGGAGAACTCGGAAGTATTGTAAACCGGAAGTGCACATTAAATAGCGCGAGCTTCGTCAGATAGCGTCTAATTCAAAATGTAAAATATACGTTAGCAGCCAATGTTAATCATTAATGATGTGGGACACATATGCTGTTATTTAATGTTAAACTATGTGAGTGGGGCTCTGTGGCGCGACAGGGATTTGAACAACTTCCTGAGTCACAGCTGGGCGGCGCGGACAGGCGCCCCCTGTCGGCGCCGGTGTGCGTACACTCATAGAAAACAATGTGTTAAATTTTTTTAGAACGGTGCGTCACTGAGCTGTGCGGCCAGTGTGCGATCCCCTTAAGACGTTTTTATCTACATACCCCGGAGGAAGTCACTATTTCGTGCCACCATGTTTTTTAAGTAGCCCTAAATGGACAAAACTTTTCTTTAGAGCACGTTTTGTCACTACGTTGTCTCAGACGACGACGTGTTTGTCTTGTGGTGGCTACTGTAGCTTTACTATGCCTTTTGAAAATGAGGGGTGAGCTGTGGACTGAGCCGTTGGTTGCAATTCACATTTTTACCACAAGATGCCGCCAAAACGTGGACCTTTAAATATGGTAGCGTGGTAAAAACACAATAATATGTTGCCATTTATTGTATTTGTGGCAAAAAAGGGAAAGAAACGGTTGAGACCTGAGCTTCTGGTTAACAAAATTAAATTTTTGTTTTCTTACCTTGTCTCCACGATTCTTTGAGTTGTCTTTCTCCTTCTTTCGGAGGGCCGTCATAAATTCGAAAAAAATAGCTTCTCGGTCTTTCATCTTCTCGACGCCCTTAAAGCGTGAATCCCTTGCATGTTTAGCAGCAAACTCACTAAATGTTGTTCTGTTAGGACAAAATGAGAAGGTGTTTGTTTGTAGGTGATTTAAGAATTTTTTTTATTTGCACATAACACACATCATTGAAATGAAACAGACAAGCAACGTTAAAAGAATATTCCACTTTTATAAAAAAAAATCCTGATAATTTACTCTAGGGATGCATGATATATTGAATATTATCGCTGCCGTGATTACAGTATATGCGGTATTCATATCGCTGTGAGTTGCAATAACTTAATTTTTTTACGTGTCCATCATTTGTTTGTTGTATGCTTAGATTGTCCAAATTAGACCAATCAGTCGGGACTTTACTAAATACCCGCCAAGTGTATCTTATGCGGCATTCGCACCAGTCAATGCAAAGACGCGAATCGGCATTCTGCGGCACGGTACGCGTGAATGGTGTCAAAATGTTCAAGAGCCCAACTACGCGCGAATAGTGCGTTTTTGCCGCCTCTACTGCGGCTGGTGTGAATTCACAGTTATACCGTTAGGGCCGATTCACACCGGCTGCATGGCGTGTGCGTCTCAGCTGCGTGGCGTGTCCATTTTTATTTAGGCTCCCATGTTAGCAGGTTTGACAGTTCACACCGCCTGCATGACACGCACGTCTCAGGCGCGGCTCGGGCCGCGCCGAAAACGCGTGCATGCTAGGAATAGGACCGACGCCTATTTTTCACACCACACGCAAGCGTCTTGGAAGCGTTTCCAGGCAAAATATATGTGACCTATAGCAACAGCCAGTGATGGAGTACTCGAGTCCTGGACTCTGACTCGAGTCCGACTCGAGTCACTATTCTTTGGACTCGAGTCCGACTCGAGAATCCATTCTCTGGACTTGTGACTCGACTTGGACTCGCGGATTGATGACTCGTACTTGGACTCGGACTCGAGGATATATACAATCGGACTTGAGCATTCATCACTTTGTTTTTGACTAAATATGTTATAAAAAATTATATAAGGTGTTACACTTTTCCTGTTTCGTGCCCAAGACCGGTCGCAATCTCCCTTCACAGACACTGCTACCTCTCGCTCTCTTTGCTTGACAACACACTCACTGACGTCACTCACTTTTACGCTCGTGCAATGCATGATGCATGATTCGCGGGCTAAATGTTCACATTTGTAAAATGCAGAAAGACGTGCCCCGGATCGTGAAGTTCGCCTACGCGAATTTTGCTTCTAATGCTGGAAATAGCAGCACTAAATGTTGTGTGTGTAGGTAAAAGACTGCGACAACCTCAAACTTTAACAGACACCTGTCACGGATGCACCCAGAAAAGTAAGTAAAATGCTTTCCATTGCCTAACGTTAGCTTTTTTTTAAAAATATTACTGACTAATGCATATATAACAAACAGAAGAAGCTAGGGTTAATGTATGTCTGGTTCAGATTACAGCATTTTTTGTCTGTTGATAACTTAAAAAGAGTAACTAAACCCTAATCCAAGTTTATTTAGTTACTGATCTGTAAGAATGATGGTTTATTAGTGCTGTTCATTGATTTTGATGTACGTTTGGATATAAAGTGTTTCAATACTACAATATATGGTGTAAAAACGTCTGAGTGCTGCCCTCTTCAGGTTGAACGGTGGCTACTGCAGTTGAATTTTCCTATTTGATGTTGGGTCCAAAAAATGACTCCTACTATGGAAAATAAATTGTTTTTTTTTTTAAGAAAATCATTTCAGGATGTTTTCTTAATAGACTTCAATGCCAACTCAGTTGTTTGTTCTTATTTCCTCAAAAAACAAAATGCAGCATGATTACAAATTAAATTTGTAAATTTTCTACGCTAGTTCTCAATCACAAGTTTACAACAATGGAAGTACACACATGCTTTTGATGGCTTCGTAAAGTTACAAAGTGTGTTCCAAAGTGTATGTCAAATCAGTAAATAAACTCCCTTTGGAATCGTGACAGTGGTGTCATTTTTGTTTAATGTAGAACCTTTTTAATACATTTGATCAGTTTTTTGAAGGTCCCAAAGTGGAGACATATAGGCACTCTCAGACTCGAATACAGGACTTGAGACTCGACTCGGACTCGAACACTGGGGACTTGAGACTCGACTCGGACTCGAACTCTGGTAATGGTGACTCGACTTGGACTCGACTCGGACTCTTCTTTGGTGACTCGGACTTGGACTCGAACACTGGGACTCGAGACTCGACTCGGACTCGACAGTTGGTGACTCGACTACAACACTGGCAACAGCAGCGCGTCAGCGCTGCGTCAGGCATGATTCTGGTATGTACAGACACAGAAAACGCGACGCAGCCGCCACGCAACTGACATGCAACAGATACGCCACGCAGCCGGTGTGAATCGGCCCTTATACTATTCGATATAATTGTTGAGCGCTCTTGCTCACTTTATTTATGTGCATTATTTACATGCTACAGTAGTTACACTCCTTTAAGATAATGCAATTAATAGTGGGAAATAATCAGTTTTTACCATTTTTGCCCTATCTATCGTCGTTCGCCAGACGTTCTACAACATCTGCTTTAGTTTGTGTTTATTAACCCTTTAGTTTCACTTCATCACAAAGCTATTCCCTTTAGAGGTAAAAACATTTAATTAATTCATAATCTAGTATGTGTTCATGTTTTGTCATAGTTTCTTCAATATTAAGTTTTATTTGAGTGTTTTAAAAATAAATATTTTATTTATTTATTTTATTAAAATATTTTAATTTTCATCATGACGCATACGCCCAGCCCCTTTGATTGCCACGCCCTCAGCACCGCTCACCCCCTAATCCTACCACCTTAACTAACAAATTGTCTGCGGGAAACCAGGTAATACTACTCTATAGGTACTCCAGTGTGTTATGTGAGCTTTAACAAGTTTAAGTTGCTGTCTATTTGCCAATACTGTGGGTTAAACCAGTAACAAGCCCGTCCGATGCATAAATCAGCCTTAACACATTTTATAATTTACCTGACATTGAGCTTAGCTTCCTCCATCATTTTCCTAAAGTCATCTTTCACCTGCATGATTTTATTCTTCTTCTCCTTACGCTCCTCCTCAGCGCGAGTCTTCACGTACTGATCAAACACCTGCGGAGGAGACAGCGGGCACATGATGATACAAAACAGGGCTGTGGGATGAGTGGGTCACAGTGGGCTGATGTGAAGTATATACTGCTGTTCTTTGGACATTTTCACGTGGGTGAGTTTAAATATATAACTACAGTACACATACACTTTAT
This sequence comes from Misgurnus anguillicaudatus, assembly GCF_027580225.2. Taxonomy (NCBI): domain Eukaryota; kingdom Metazoa; phylum Chordata; class Actinopteri; order Cypriniformes; family Cobitidae; genus Misgurnus; species Misgurnus anguillicaudatus. Next base: position 31,525,211 of record NC_073352.2, on the reverse strand, counting down.
AAACATGGACTCTGTTCCAAACCATAGTGAGCAACCTACTTAGACATTTTCGGCACACGCTTGACACAGGCTCTTCCAAATACACGGCATATTTTGCTGCCTTGCGGATAACCCTGTTCGGGCCAAACCAATCCCAGAATGCATTGCGCTGAGCTTTGTAAAAACTGTTTATCCAAGATGGCAAGACAAGAATTGAATAGTACTGAAAAGTATTAATAAAAAACATGTACAATTAAAATGCGTCTTGTGCATTTTTACATAACATCAGATGCTTATTGGGATCCCACAAATGCTAAAGTGAATTTTTTAACTTTAACAAATAATATCACTAAATGTAAGGATCGGTATATGCATGACCAGCTCGAGTGACAACTAATACTCAAGCGGGCAGCAGACCTACATGGCCCCTTTTATTCAAATAAAAAACAGGACAGCTAAATAAAGCGTGTTTGTTTGTATGTACCTGCTTCCTTTCTTTGGGATTCAGCAGCAGATAGCGTGGATCAAAAACTATCTTATGAAGCTCCTTCTCCCAGGTAGAAAACGCCGAGACCTGTGTTAAAGACAAGAAACAGATATGAGAAATAAGTAATGGAGCAATATCAACCCCCCTCTTTTCTCTTAATTAGGGCCATTATAATGAGAAGAGCGTTCGGTAGGTGGGCTCCTCTGAGCTTGTTCCCTTCCCGCGGTGCTAGAGTCAGGGTGTGTAAGCCCAGCGCTTTTCATCCTGAATCCCACCGTCCCTAATAAATGACACACACTCGACAGGTGGTCCTCAGCTTGCTTTTCGCTGCCTCCATCTCTTTCGTTTCCCACCACATTAATTGGAGCGACGAGAGGGGTGTAATTATACGAGGGACGATCATCGGATCTTTTTCTGGAGAGACGGTCGCGTGTGCCGCCGTACGACGAAGATGAAGAGGAGGGAAACGGGTCTTGCCTTGATAGAGAGACCCTTTGACTGTAATTTGCCTTTTATCTTTGGCATAGGATGGGGAGGGAAAGGGCAGATACCTCTTGAAGAGATCTCCGTCACCTAATCGACATATGCGTTTATTTATATTTCATATTCGAAACATCAAATCTAGATGTGAGACTCTACTGATTAGCGTCCCTCTGATCACCTGAAAATGTCAGGTGGGTATTTTAATGAGGACTAAAGCTTTAAGCAAACGATGGGTTTAACCTTTCAGACCTGGAAATAAATTAAGAAATCGCCCCCTGTGTTATTCACACCCAGCAGAACCTCATGGTTGTTGTCCGCTGTATGTTTTAAGATGTATAAATAGGTCGATTTGTGTGAAATGTGATAAAAGTTTGGACACACTTATGCTTTCACAATACAGTATAGGAATAACAAAGTGACAAAAGATATTAAATAAAAACTCTATTATACTTTAGCATTTTCAAAATATCCACTATTTGATCTTAACTTCCTAAAATGCATTGTGGGATGCTTTTTAAACAGAATTTAAGTATAGACGGTTTCATCGGACGCACATGCGCTGATGCGATACACGTCTGGATCCGAACTTTACACCCAGTTTCGTTTTTTTTAATGGTCTGACTAGTTGCTAAACTGATCTCTTGAACAAAATGCCTCGTCGAAAATAACAAATGTTTTGGTTTCCTATGTAATCTATGTGTTGTTGTTTTTGCTTGTTATATAAATAAACTACGTTTAAAGAACTTTGTTGTTATTTATTTTTAGCGGAGTTTACCGGAAGTTACGTGCGGACCACGACAGCTGCTTGTTTATGTTGTATGGAAGTATGGCAAGGGAGACACAGCGTCTCGTTCCCTTTTCAGGAAACAACAGTTACATACCTGAGACGTTTTCATGTGTCAAACACAATTATGCAAAAAAGCATTTTGCTATGAATTAACATTCGCATACAGATAAGCATTTAAAGCGAACAGTTTAGCACGTGTGCTTAAAAAGTCTAAAATTTTTATGATATTATTATACACTACACAGGGAATAATATGGATTTTTCCCCAGGAAACGTCTTGCATAAAATAGATTTAAGCACTTTCAATGACCTGTATCTATGTATGTATATTTTCAAAAACTTCCCAGGGCCTTGAATTTTCCCCCCATATTCACAAACTTTCAAGGATTTCAAGAACCCGTGGGAACCCTGAAAATACCAGTATAAAGCAGCAAAACTTTTTCTTTTTGAGTCATATATGTCTATATATTTGTGTTTTACCCCTCGTTCAAGCAGCATGTCTTTAAACTGATTCATCCGGGCCTCCTGAGGAACCACGGCTCTCTCGCGCGCTGCCTTTAGCTCCGCCTCCATGGCTGCCTCCTTTTCGGTGTCCACATCCTTTTCCTCTATTCTAATGAAAGCAATTGAACACAAACAACCAATCAGCAAGAGGTATGAGATGATGTCAATTCACTTCATGTTTTTGAGTGCCACTTCTTTAGATATGAATACAAAAATGTTAAAATTAATATTTACGTGTATGGTCTTATTGTGAACGATTCAATAGTGCACAATATTATTTTAAAGGGAAAAAACGTTTGTCTAAAATGTAATAACTTGCTGCACACTTGAAAGTCTTTTCTTTTCATCTAATATCATCGACAAGTTTTTAAAGGAACAGTATGTAAGAAATTGATATCAATTAATCAAAAAATGGCCCTGATATGTCACTAGACATTAAGAAATCATTTTCATTTCAAATACTTATATCACTGACAACAGTGGTCCGGCCAGGATCTGATGTTTATGTTGTCATTTTGTGCATTGGCCACCAGTTGTGTGATTGCAGTACCAGTTTTAGCCACAAGTTTTGTGATTGCTATACCAGTTTTGGCCACAATCCTACATACTGTTCCTTTAACAGAAACAGGGTTTCATTTACACAACAACAGCGTTTGGGGTCCTGAAATCGCAAACTTATGATGATAGGTTTCAAAGTGCACATTTTTTGTCTCAGTGCAAACTACATAACGACGAAACTGTGTTAACGGTGACGTCACGCGCTTGTGTTAATTCAGTCTATAGGCATGCGCGAGTAACCATCAATTGCGGCCTGTGTTTGTGCAGCTTTATTTAGTTTATTAACGCTTTTCCAACAAAGTTTACAAAATGTTTGTGCATGAGTCAAACATCTGAGTCAAATAAAGGGTGCTTTGTAAGGTTGTGCATTTTACCATGCGTGTACATTCGCGTACATAAAAAAAAAAAAAAAACTATACCTCGGTCTTAAGTGCGCAAACGTGTAGTGTTTCTTCACAAAGTACAATCGCCATGTACGAGCCTGGGATGACTTAAAACTATGGGCCTCATAATGATTGCGTACGTTTTTCGAAATTTATATGAACAGAAGCCCCTCCCATGATGCAAATTTCCACGTGAATCTCTCGATGACTAGAATTACAGACTATAAGTATGTCATCGATTTTCCAGTTTAGCATTACGGCATTGCGACATAAACAAATGCTCACTTTCTTCTCTTGGCCTTGTTGGGTTCATCCTCAGGTATATTTTCAGCTAAAACAGGCTCTGGCTCCTCTTTAGCCAACACTGTGCCCCAGGAAACACAAACAAACATGCAACAGAAGGTTTGGACAGTTAGTACAGACTTGTTGAAAGAAATCAACAGCTGACAAACAGGTTAACAAAACTGAGCCTCTTTAGACTGCAGTGTTATACAACAGTCTTACTGTAGTACAGCACAACTAAATCAACTATAAACTAGCATCTAAACAGATGCAATGCAATAAAGTGTCAAGCAAAATTCCTAATATGATCCATGACAAAAGTATTTCACAATAAAAAAGTGGGAGGGTATGCAATAGTGTCCTTTACCTAGTTGTCTGTAGCTGTTATCCAGGCCTTTTTTGTGTGGTGGTTCCTGAATGGCTTTATCGACATCAGCACGACCCAACAGCTCCTCCGGCCGCTCCCACATGGATAGACGTGTGGTGGGGTTATAATAAAAGACTCGCTCGTCGCCCGTCCACACAACACACCTATCATACACATTCAAATACATTATTGTGTACACATTATTAATCGATTATCTTTAAGTCTATTAATCATTAATAACACAAAAAGTCTCCACAATCAACTTTACACTGCAGTGGTAAATGATGTACACTACGATTAATCGATGTCCCTATAACAAAATAACTATTACACCAATAGTGTATGAATGGTTGCCTACCATGGTGTGCCAGGGATGGGGGTTGTTGCCACAGGCTTTGCTTTTATCGCTGCTTTCTGTTGGTCAGTCATCTCAATGTCTTTCAGCTCCTAAGAATAAGACACAGATGAGGTTTTAACCTATTTGGGTGATTCTCACGAAACCATTGAAACACCACTAATGATTTTAGCTTTAAAATGTGTAATATAGTAACATTAAAAAGCATCAGAATTAACACAATACTGTGTTCTACCTTGCACAATGTGTGATTTCAACATAAGAATTTATAATTGTAAATTTTATCTCATTTTCTGCTGAAATTCTCATTACCGCAATGTGTCCGGCTGTGTTTGAACATGCGTTATGTTGTAATTTAATCAAATTAACACAAAAATATTAAGAAAAAAAAATAAATGGATGTTTTGCTAGACTACTTTAGATGACAGGAAAAATATTTACTGAATATTCATGTATAATAATATTGAAGAAAAATTAGGAAAATGATGTGTCCATGCCTGATGTTCTCATCCTCCGCAACACTTTTTGAGAACAGTTTAAGCACACATACAGAATTTTAATAAAGTTTGATTTTGAGTGACCAAGCACATGGACCAGTTACTTCAAGATGGCTACCAGGTAAGATCATTTTTTTACAGTTAATTTGAAATATTGACTTGTCAGAATGCTTACACGACATTTTGATTATCATTACCGCAACAGATGCTTATTAAATGTTAATTTAATTAATAGAAGCATAATACTTTGATTTTAAATGCATGTGCAGAATCTCCAAATTATGTTCTTTCAGGTTTGTCATGTCATTTTGAAAATATGTCAGTGTTGATGTTTTCTGACTGTTGCGGTAATTTGGTAGATTTTTTAGGACTCATTTTTTTAATTATGTTACAAAAAGTGTTAAATGATAAGTAAAAGTTTTTAAATTAATGTTCCCATTTACTCCAGACTTTGTTTTTCAATGTCTGGTGGGAAAAAAAGTAAATTTAAGCAATTTTTACATTTTCATGCTTGACATTTTTAAAACCAAGTTTTCGTGAGAATCACCCATTTACATCTTGAAAATAAAAAATAAATAAAACTAGGCATGTTATAACCTCTTTCTGCTCTTTAGGAGGTTCAATTTTTGGGCTTCCATCTTCCATGTCCATGATTTCAGCATCGATCATGTCCATCATTGGGTCTTTGATCTTCTCGTTCTCTTTTTCTGTTATAGAGACATGGAGATGAATGTCTGTAAGTGCATTCATGCCAACAGTTTTTCAAATACATGCGTTTAAAGAAAGGTGATCATTTCACATACATCCCTCCATCTGCAATCAAGAAAAAAATTTACAGGTAGAACATATTTTATAATTTAGACAGCACAACGTTAGCCTTTGCATGTAGCTACCCTCCTAATATCATTTCACAGTAACCCCGCCCCCAGCCCCTGATGCAATCGGTTCTTTATTAATTCTAGATCAGCAATGTTTTGGTGCCATTAAGAACCACTTTTCCGGGTTCAGAAACGGTGCTTTGGGTGTCGAAAGAGAAAGAATTGAACCAGCACTCAAACTGCCTTGGTGAAAAAGGGGCATTATTCTCTAACCTGTCTTTTTGAGTTCCTCAGGCTTCTCCCAGGTGGTCTCCTGTGTGTGTTTGTTGTAATAGTAGGACTTTCCATCTGGGGTTCTGAACTCAGTCCAGTCAGATGTGCCCAGACCTCCGGGCAACCCTGGGTGTCCGGCTGCCAACGTCATTTGATGGGGCATCATAGGAACTAAGGGAGGTGCCATGCCAGGGAGCATACCTTGATATTACACACACAAAACCAGAATCTGTTTAAAACACGAATCTCTGCTGCAATCAGAATGACAGAGATGTATTTGCATTCTTATATTAGCAACGAAATAAAGCAAAGTTAAATGAATACGTTTGAAAAGTAAAAAGTGATTGAGTTGCTACTACTAGAAAAAGTTAGGTTTAGTACAGTAATAAGTCAACTTATGAAAATAATACAACAACACTGCATGCAATGAGAGTACCACAATATCACAAGAATATCATAAAAAAAATAAGAGACACAAACGATGAACACAATTAAAACAACACCAGTGTAAATCTGATCTACGGTATCAGTGCCTAGAGCTTTTCTGTAATTGTTAAAACTTTAAATTTCCTTCTTATTCTAACACCAAAATTATTAAAGGATTAGTCCATTAAAAAAAAAAAAAAAAAATCACCATGTCATCCAAAATGTTGATGTCTTTCTTTGTTCAGTTGAGAAGAAATTACGTTTTTTTAGGAAAACATTCCAAGATTTTTCTCATTTTAATGGACTTTAATGGACCTCAACACGTAACAGTTTTAATGCAGTTTAAAATTGCAGTTTCAAATGACTCTAAATGATCCCAAACGAGGCATAAGGGTCTTATCTAGCGAAACGCTTGTCATTTTTGACAAGAAAAATTAAAAATATGCACTTTTAAACCACAACTTCTCGTCTATCTCCGGTCCTGTGACACGCCAGCGTGACCTCACGCAATACGTCATCACGTCAAGAGGTCACGGATGACGTATGCGAAACAACGCCCCAGTGTTTACAAGTGTGGAGAAAGAGGACCGTTCCGACGTTGTTGTATGTGCAATGATACTTATTCATGTCTTTGTGTTAGTTTATTCATATATGTAACACGTGACCTTTCGACATCAGAACGGTCGCACTGGCGCGCCACAGGACCGGAGATAGACGAGAAGTTGTCGTTTAAAAGTGCATATTTTTTTTTGTCAAAAATGACAATCGTTTCGCTGGATGGGACCATTGTGCCTCGTTTGGGATTGTTTAGAGTCCTTTGAAGCTGCAATTTTGAACTGCATTGGAACTGTTGAGTGTTGGGGTCCATTGGGGTCCATTAAAATGAGAAAAATCTGGAATGTTTTCCTCAAGAAAAAAAAAATAATTCTCGACTGAATAAAGAAAGACATCAAAATTTTGGATGACATGGTGGTGAGTAAATTATCTGGATTTTTTTTGTCGAAAATTGACTAATCCTTTAAGTCAAAACAACAGATAAGCTGATATGATTTAGTTAAAAGTAACAGATTAAGTCACTGTAATCTTTTATTTGTATGGTGGAAACAGAGGGACTCCCCTTTTAAATAATTGTATCAAAAAAGCATAAAAATGCACAACAGTTACTAACATGCCGTAATGGGGAGGGAATTACCGTTTTTGGTAGGAGAGATAGTCTTTACATAGGGACAGCTTACTATCTGCATCATTGCTACACCTGAAAGAGCGTATAGGCAAGCACAGAGTGTTGGAAAAGAGACAAAGCCACTTTCACACATGAAACCCGTTAAAATGCAGTAAAATTGCAGTAAAACTGCATTTCATTTCACAACAATTATCATCATACATTACAGGATTATAACCAAATGCAATGTCGCAATTGCATGTATGTGACTTCTCTGGTAATGTTAAAGCTTGCAACATTTCAAACTGGCAAATAAGCAGAGCTCATTTACCAAAATTTCAACAGTGGGTACTGTTTAAGCAAAACCTATAAATAAGCTGGGAAGGATCGGTGCATGTGTGAAAGTGCCTCAGCACACGTCATCTACTGCATCTATGTGTAAAAAGAGCAAATACCAGATTTATTAGGAAGAAAATACAACTTCAGGATAATCCTGCACTGCTAACTGATCTAAGAACAGCTTGGTGTGATACAAAGTTAAAATCACATTTGCTTTTGTTCGCTTGTTAGCAACAAGTGCACATAAAAATGGCGGATTACTGCCATCTATGGAACACAGAACGTCAGTCTTGCAAAAGAATAAAATATCTGATGTGCATTTATCATTTCAACATAATGAAGCCTGCTTAATAAATCTCCTAACTGACACGATTACATAAAATGTTAAGTTCTTCGTCATTCAAAAAGCAAAGAAGGAGAATATGGGCACCTTCAGGTTTTCTTTTCAAACTACACGCTCTGAATAGCAAGGATAAAGACAAGGATTTTTAACCAGACCAGGAAACAGAGATGAGAAAGGCAGTCGCATTCAAAGACTGCTAGTACAGCAGAAGAATAAATAATGGGGTTCAGAGGTCAAACTTACCAGGCAGTGGAATAGGCATCCCGGGCAGAGGCACTCTGAAGGGAGGCACCATGACGGGAGGGAATCCTGGCATTGGAGCTGCAGACTGTGGCACAGTATGGGGCAATGCCACCGACAGGGGTGGCGGTCCTGTTGTCATGGCGACCGTCACTGTCGGGGGATTGACAGCTGCTAATGGGGCTGGCATGGCACAATGGGTTGTGGTCACAGCGGACGACATCTCCACGACTTCTGGGACTACGGGTCAAACAATAAAGACAGGGATGATGAAAATTATTTTACACATGAATGGCCAAACATCTGCATAAGGAGTTGGTGGTATGATGCTATGTACAACATGAAAACTGTCCATATAAACATTGGTTCTGGAAATCTACCTGTCGCAGGTGTCGGAAGGAGGGGCGAAGCTGAAGTCATGCTGGGGGAGGAGGTGGCGATCATGACTGTGGGAGGAGTCTGAGAGCTGTGTGAGGTTGCATTGCTGCTTGTTGCAGTTGGGATGCTGGGTGATGAACCGGGTCCAGTGTTACCCCCGCCCGCTGCTGCTGCTGCCGCCGCCGCCGCTGCCTGGCTCAGCATTAGTGGACCCAGTTCTGCCTGCTGGATCACCTTCACGCCTTCAGGTTTTGTCCAAGCTGACTCTCGTGTACGTGCGTTATAGTAATACACCTGTATAAAGAACGAGTGCACAGTATAGAGACTGCTGAAACATTTAGCACAATTAACTGCAAAAAACACAGACATGCCCCACTGTCTGCCAACAATAATTCATTGCAATTAATTCAAATAAATCAATCTTATACCACAGGTCTGTTGAATGCTCTATTCTGATTGGTTGAGAAATGTTCCGTGGGTATGCATTATTTTTTGATAACCGCACACCTAACTTGTCAAATGTCTTAAAAATAGGCACCAGAGCAATATTTGTGGTAACCGTGGTATTAGAGGAATAATTAACTTCCTTTGAATTATTTGAAAATAATGCACACACACCCTACTTCGCGTTGTGCCGCATTACCACCTTTGGTGTGCATTATTTTCTTATCATTCAATGGCCTGTCGTCAATTATTACTTACATATAATGTATTACATACTAATTTAATATCCAAAATTGTACTATTGGCTTATTTTTTTGGTATAAACAGGGTTTCCCGCAGAAATTTTGTTAGTTAAGGTGGTAGGGTTGGGCGGGGCCAAGGGTGTGGCAATCAAAGGGGCGGGGCGTATGCGTCATGATGAAAATTAAAATATTTTAATAAAATAAATAAATAAAATATTTATTTTTAAAACACTCAAATTAAACTTAATTTTGAAGAAACTATGACAAAAAATGAACACATACTAGATTATTAATGGATTTAAATGTTTTTAACAGATACCTCTAATGGGAATAGCTGCGTGATGAAGTCGAACGATGATAGATAGCGCAAAAATTTTAAAAAACGATTATTTCCCGCTATTAATTACATTATCTTAAAGGAGTGTAACTACTGTAGCATGTAAATGATGCACATAAATAAAGTGAGCAAGAGCGCTCAACAATTATATCTAATCAACGGGCACGTGAAACCTTAGCATGTTGCTCAAACAACAAAATCACCAGCTAACTTACTTTAAAATTAGAAGAACTATAGACTAATACAATAACAGGCTTAAATAAACCCAAAACTTAAGTCCACTTACAGTTCTCACAGACACGCGTTTTATTAACTGGCTATCCTCCAGACATGACGGACCACGTTTTATCTCATTTCGGCCGTGTGGTGCGCGTGCACGCTCACGGTGTGAAGCGCATATGCGCTATTCTCCGAGATGTTTTATCAACTGGCTAGTTATCCTCCTGACAGTGATGGTCCGGACCACGTCTTTCTCAATTCGGTGCACGTCCCCGCATGCGGTGTGATGCACTTGACGGCCTTTTGTGCAGCGATTTTGTTATATATATTTTTATGGGACGAGCTAGTTAAGGTGGTAGGGTTTCAAGCTTAGGGGGGCCGCCTTAACTGAAATATGCTGCAGGAAACCCTGATAAAAATCCCCCACTAAAATATAAATTATAAATAGTTCTGCTCCTACTAGGCACTTCAAAGCTATCAGGTGGATTTTTTGCATAATTTTGATTTTACAACAAACAAAAAAATACTTAAAAATAGTAATGCACCTTTTTATATAAACTGACGTCTTTGTAAAGTTAGATGCCTTGAGCAAACCATGCTTTTATAGTCATACCTTTCCTTCTGGACTCTTGTTCTCCACCCAGATCTCTTCTGTAGATGACAGAGAAGGTGGAGCAGGAGAAGCTGCAGGGGGAATTCCTGGTGGGAAAATCATGCCAGGTGGAGGTGGCATGGATCCCGTTGGTGGGGGCATGAACTGTGCTCTCTGTAATAGAAAAAACAAGAGCAATTATGCTAAAATTACAATGAAACACCATTATGGCAAGACTCATGCCTGGCTTATTAATTAGCACAAAGTTGTAAAATTTACTATTTTAACATTAAGGGGCAGTTTCCCGGACAGGGTTAAGATTAATCCAGGACTAGGCCTTAGTTTTTTAGGTCATTTAAGTGGTTTTTACAAACGAACTTTACAAGAAAACTATCCTCAGGGTTCCCACACATTGGTTAACTTAAAATTCAAGGACCTTTCAAGGACTTTCCAGGTCCAATACACTCAAATTCAAGGACTAAATGTGGGGACACATTTCAAGTGAGAGCAAGGTTACATCGTGTTACCTTTTAAGATACATTGTTACAATTCCCTTTCGAGGTGCGGTGACACTTTGGGGACGCCTCCAGGGGTAAGTGCGTCTGAATGTGTATATCAAATTCAACCAATGGTGAGGCTTAACTACAAAGACAGGGTGACGCGGGAGCCAGGAAGTATATCGCTATCTAAAATATTGCCAAAGACGCCGTTACAGGGACGCAGGAAGTATGGCAAGGGAGACGCAGCTTCTCGTTCCCTTCTCAGGGAAACACAGTTACATACGCAACCCGAGATGTTTTCATCTGTCAAACATAACTATGCAAAAAAGCATTTTGGTATGAATCAACATCCACATACAGAAGATATAAGCATTTAAAGCGAACAGTTTAGCACGTGTGCTTTAAAAGTCTAGAATTTTTATGATATTATCCTACACAGGGAATAATATGGATTTTTTCCAGAAAACTTCTTGCATAAAATAGATTCAAGCACTTTCAATGACCTGTATCTATGTATGTATATTTTCAAAAACTTCCCAGGGCCTTAATTTTTTCCCCCCAGATTCACAAATTTTCAAGGATCCGTGGGAATTCTGTATACTGGTGGGCATCTTGAGACAAATCAATGGCACTGATATATGTTAAAATATGTCAGTACAAGGTGTTTTGTAATTAAAGCAGCTCCAACATGCATTTTAATCTGAGACTCTGATAAGCCCTGTCCAGGAAACTGCCCCAAAATGTTAAGAACAAATGACCATTCATACCTGTAAAGGTGGGGCACCCATGGGCGGAGGCACACTGGGATCAAAAGGAATTCGTCCAAAAGGGGGTTGGGCAGCAGGTGGAGGACCCCTCATCATGGCAAAAGGAGGCACGGGGGTGCTCAGTAACGGCTGTCTGCGGGACGCTGGGTTAGCAGGAGGAGGAGCAGTGGCAGGGAAATGTAGTGCTGGCTGCTGAGCCATGCTGATGGGTTAAAAATATTTTGTTTTAAAAACCAACTATAAACAGTAAAAAAAAGCTTTACGTGTGGAATCCGAATTAAACAGAATTTAAGAGGAGAGGGGGATTGTAAGCAATGTTAAACAGTGGATAATGAAGGATTATTCACGTGTACCTGGAAAATGTGTTTGTATAGTTATGTATTTGCATTAAAATGTTTAATATTTTATATTTATACATTTAGTTCCAAACACTATATGAACACAACAGCTGCTTCACAAATACAGGCCAAAACACAGTTCGTTTTACTCTTTTGAATCATGCTCACATTAAACCATTTGTTGATTTAATGAAAACTTACATAAATACATATACATGCATATAAATCTTGGGTTAGTTTCTAGTAGTTGGACTGAAAGATATAAAAATATTGTCAACAGTTCACTCATATGCTGTTATTGTGTTTACATTGTCAAAGAACTGATCGACCAGTCGAGGCTTTAAAACACTGAAACCATTAAACTGGTTAAAGCCGCCGAGTGCAGTATTAATAAATAAGCGAAGTGTAGTTATAACTGCTGACTAGATTTAGTCGAAATTTGAAATATAACCTAAAATCCGCACCTGGTAGCGACAAGGCCAATGCTTTCTGTCTCTGTGTGCTCCGCCATCGCTGAAAAACAACAAAAGTCCCATTTCCGGTCTGGAGTCGTTCAAAGCTGACAAAACTTTTTGTAAATGTAACTTTATGCCAAGAATTCTGCTAAAGGTAAGTTAAGATTTTTATGATTTTAAGCATTTTTTGTGTAAAAATATACAAAATAAAATATTATTTAATTTATTAAAACGTAAGTAATGGGTCACGTGCCACTTACGATATCGCCTAATTTTTGCCAGTATTTTATTGCTTCATTTTTTGTTGTAACATTTTTTCTGTTTGATACATTAATGTATGTAATTTGCTATATATATTTTTCTTTTTATTTAAACTTTTATTTTATTTTTACCGAATTTTCGTTCATGACACCGGAAGTACACAAACGCACGCGGGTCGCGGGGCGCTCACGTTGGCTTTTGTCATGGACACCGTGCATGCTCGTTTCAGAGAGAAAATAGGCGAGGTATTATTACCTGGCGATCTGTTTTCATGCAGTTTGCCTGAATCTGAAGACGGTAATGTTAGTATTAAAAGCGAGAAAACTATTTGTGGTCCAGGGCTTCGGAGAAATGGCGATGAAGTTCACGTGTTTAAAAGTGGAATTCTGCGCCATAAACATCCAAACCTGTACTGGATAGACTCTCAACAAAGACGGGTGAGGGATTGTAAATAACCTGCCACTTAAAATATCTTATAGAAGTTAATTCTATTTATTTAAAATAATGTTTTTCTGTCACGTTTTCAAAACATTGGGATACTACACTGGAAAATGAGGCAAAGCCTTTGACTACACCACCATGATGTTGCCATATTTGTGCATTTAAAAAAATCTATCCTTACTTTTTGCAGTATGTACCAGCCAAGGGTGAAAGTGTCATTGGTATTGTGACAGCAAAATCTGGTGATATCTTCAAAGTGGATGTTGGAGGAAGTGAGCAGGCATCTCTTTCATATCTGGCATTTGAGGGAGCTACAAAGAGAAACAGACCTAATGTGCAGGTACTCTAATGTGCATGAGTTTCTTTTGAAAGACAATGTGTAGTTGATACTACTTACGTTCACTATCCTTTGAGTTTGCAAAATTCTTCAGTTTTCACAGAAAATAATAGAGAAATTGTGTTACTTTATATTTAGGTGGGGGATCTGGTGTACGGCCAGTTCGCAATTGCAAACAAAGATATGGAGCCTGAGCTGGTGTGTATTGACAGCTGTGGCAGAGCCAATGGAATGGGGGTGTTTGGAGCTGACGGGCTGCTTTTTAAAGTGTCATTGGGACTGGTGCGCAGGTGTGTATTTTAAGTGCAACATGTTATCATGTAATACATTATTATACACTTATATAATTGCAGGTACATTTGGTGTCCAAAGTCATTTTGTTCTGCTTTTTCAAATGGTTATATTATTTTTAATAATTTGGTACTCATTGTCATGGATCACAAGATGTTACAGGCCATAATTATGAAAAAAAAAGTAAAATTATAAACATTTAAAAAAATATATGACATTGGACACCAGATGTACCTGCAATTATATAATTACCTTAGTATAGGGCAACTGCTATTAAAGGGATAGTTCACCCAAAAATTACAATTCTGTTATAATTTACTCGTCCTCATAAAAGAAGATATTTTGATAAATTATGGTAAGCACGCAGCTGATTGTAACCATTGACTTCCATAGTAGGAAAACAAATATGATGGAATTAAGTGGGTACCGTCAAGTGTTTGCTTATCATCATTTATCATAATATCTTATTTTGTGTTCATCAGAAAAAAAAGAAATTCATACAGATTTAGAACAACAAAAGGATGAGGAAATTATGATTTTCATTTTTGCGAGAACTATCCCATTAAAATGAATAGGAATGCTTTTTGGAACCCCTATAAGATTCCCAGTAGCACATCTGTAATTTTTTTATGTTTTCTCTCTTCCATAAGACTTCTCGCTCCTCACAGTGAAATAGTGAAGGACCTGGAAAAGATTTTCCCCTTTGAGTTGGTTGTTGGATTGAATGGAAGAGTGTGGGTGAAAGCAAAGACTGTTCAGCAGACACTGATAGTGGCCAATCTTCTGGAGACCTGCGAAAACATGACCTCACAACAGAGACAGACACTATTTAAGAAAGTGTCTGAAGGCTCCTTATAGTGGATACATCAAATGCAACTTCGAAGTGATAATAAGCACATCATTAAATGTGTATGGATGTTCCTTCTTTAGTAGCCCTATTTTTTTATCTGAATGAGAGACTTGGAATTGATGCGTGGGCTGTTGCACCAGAGAAGAGGTCACCTCTTCTTGTGAATATATTTGTCTTTTCATTTGTAGCAGCATGTGTTTGTATTCCTGAAAAGTAAATGATAGTCTTCTGGATTGTTTTTATGGGCAAAAATGATTTATTTTAAACACTTATTGCAACCACATATTGCAGTTTGAATGCATTCAATGAATGAATGCTAAAAAGCAAGTGGATTTTCATCCACTAATTTAAAAAGGATTTAATAAATTTAATTGAATTGTTATTTAATTCAAATTTATTAGGTGCTTTTTACAATTTTGCAAAGCAGATTGTCAATAAACATATAAAAATTAAACCGTACAGAAATTGGGGTTAAAAAAAGACAAAATTTTAATATAGATTATTGCAAATTTTTTATAAGAAAATTAGCAAAAGTGACTGTAGCCTACTTATAATTAGAGCTGCCTAATGATTAGTCGTGACTAATCGTTTGCAGAATAAAAGTTTTTGTTTACACATTAAATGTGTGTGTTGTGTTTAATAATTATGAATATATGAATGCACACACATGCATGTATATATTTAAGAAATATTTGCATGTGTATAAACATTTGTATATATACATATAATTTATACATTTTATTATATCAATATATTTTCCTTAAAACATACATGCATGTGTTTGTATTTATATATACCCAATATTTGTTAATGTACTGTGTATAATAATTATGTAAGCAAAACTTTTATTCTGCAAATGAATAGTCGTGACTAATAATTAGGCCATGATAAATTTATAGTGCTGCTATTAAGTAGGGGTGAGCGTGACACAAACTAACGCGGGGTTAATTGTAAAATGGCTACTTCACATATTTATACAGGGCCGATCAATCTGTGCTTTTAGTATTTTTCTCTTACTGACAGAAGATCTCCTGTGAATTTATAAAAAGTTTTGATGTGTTTTGGTTAAGAAATTGAACAAAGAGTTGTTTTGGAGGCATGGAAGTAAATTTCGTCATCTTATGTTTTTTTTGTTTGTTTGTTTCTGAATTGGGTGTGTAATTCACCAATAGGTCCCACAAACTTAAAGTGTTCATATGTAGCAGAGACGTGCGTGTTAATTGTGTAAAAATGATTCATCTTACTTAAATATATTTTTTAATGATGAGCCAAAGCCAAAAAGTGTTAGGTTGTGCCCCGCTCTCCCCATATGTCTCTTAATACATTGAAATGTTGTGAATGCTAAACTGGTATATCCATGCCAATTGTTAAAAGAAATTATAATCCAAGTCCCAAATAAAACTGAATTGATTACAATAACATCAATTTACATTTTTTTCCCTCATCAAAAATCCCTGTCATTCAATCTGAAGGCTCAAATCTGAATGTGATTGTATTCTTAGCATCCAGAAGGTGGCGCCTTTTCTCTAATTGTTTCAACTGGTTTGTGGTTAAAGACCTCGTACTTTTACAGTTAGCTACAGGAAATGACATCATATTTTAAGGTGGGAACCTAGTAACAAGTAACCAGCATACTTTCATTTCCCTCTTTTGAAAATGCCTATTTCTTTTCTCACAGGCATGATGAATATTGTTCATAGCTCTTCACTAAAACAACAACCATATCTATTCAGTCATGTAAAGGATGGACAGAGGTCCCATTTTTGTTTTTATTTTTGTTTTTGCTTAACAAAACTATAACTATACAAAAAATAAAAATGATGCTAAATAGCACTAAAAGCAGTCCATTGGCTTGTAATCATAAGGAACCAGGTACAGCATCTATCTTTAAATCACTATAGCACCACTTCAATAGCACTATTTTATAATTTAATAATATGTGCTATAGCACCTAAAGTGAATACAAGCCCAAAAAAACAATTTTATTGCTATTTAGCAGCATTTAAGAGTCTTCTGCATCATGTCTTTGTGGTTTATTTGTGTTATAATTTAATAATACTGTTTCACTTGTACTCTTCAGTCTCTGAAGCTTATTTGCGCCTTGCTGACAAATTGGGTCAAAACTGCCTAAACTGGTTTGCTGGGATTATCCCAGTTTGTTAAGGCTATTTTGTTTCCTGATTTAACAATGACAAAGGCTGATTTTAGATGTTTAGGCTTGGAACAAGCACCAATTTATCTGGGAGTTTCAGTCTTTATAGATAAGCAAATTCCAGTAAGGTGGGGGAGTATTATGGTAATCTTTGTCCTAACATGTTGAAACAAATGCTTTTAGTACACAGGCGACCAGGGTTGGAGAAGTATCCCGTCTCTGTCACCGCTTGTTCAGTCGTTCCCATATTTCCCTCAAAGGATCAAATGACTTGTTTCCCTTGCTGACACAGCTGTTAGGCCCACATCAAATGATTTGGGAGTTTTATTGTTTAACATACACAGCCAGACTTGACACTAAATCTCTGGTCTTGGACACGACTACTACACTGGTACTAAATGTCAGGTCATTTGATTGGGTAAATTATTCTGTAATTTCCAAGATGATGTTATATGGAAAGATTAATTTGGTCACACTTTCTTCTCATGCACTTTTTGGTAAAGCAGTGCAAAAGTGCCGAATGTTTAAATGTAGGTTTAGGTCATTACCCAGCAAGCAATATCATCATTTCACAGTCTAGACTAAATATATACCTGATATAGTCTATAAGTAACTCATCTCTAGCCAAAATAAACTTGAATTTGGTATCAGTTTTGCCCAAATAACTTGTGAGATGTTTGATATTCCATCATGTAAGCAGTGATTACGAGGTTTTTGGTTTTATTTAATTTATTTAATTTATTTTGGGGCTACAGTTAGACATCTATTAAATTTTCACTGAGAGCTATGTTTGAATGCCGTCTTTTAAACGCAGAATACATAAAATTCATTTTTTCGTGCCTTGAGCATGAATGTCTTTTTCGTGTCACTCGCACTAATTTATATAAATAGTTTTTCATGTCCGTGGCACGACTTTCTTTATCTTTTTTGTCATTGTATGTATTGTTTTCTTTTGTTTTTCTATTTTTTAATCATTGACGCTTGGGGCTAGATTTGGATTATATACTTTTATGTATTGGTTTTTATACATTATATACAAAACTATTCTCACCTGGAGTGGGGTTTGGTTTAGGTTGTCTAAAAATGTAACAGAAAGTGATTCTAACCCCAAGCGACAATAGGAAAAAACAATGAGAAAACATTTCTTAAAATGAAACGAAAAAGAAAGTCGTGCTACGGACCCGAAAAACTATATATAGACTTTCGTGCTCAAGGCACAAAAAAAGCTGAATTTCGTGCCATGGACACGGATAAATTTATCAAATTTTTCATGACTTTAACACGACTTTACGTGAGATCAGTCTGTGCAAAAGTGTCTGCCAAATGTTTAAATGTAGGCCTAGGTCATTACTTAGCAAGCAATACCATCCTTTCACAGTCTAGGTTAACTATATACCTGATATAGTCTATAAGTAACTAACTTCTAGCCAAAATAAACTTGAATTTGGTGTCGTTTTTGCCCAAATAGTTTATTTCGTGCCTTGAGCACGAATGTCTTTTTCATGTCACTCGCACAAATTTCTATAAATAGTTTTTTGTGTCCGTGGCACGACTTTTTCCGTGTTATTTTATGTATTGTTTTCTCATTTTCAACCCCAAGCAACAATGGTAAGAAAATAGGAAAAAACAATCATAAAACCATACATAAAATAATACGAAAAAGAAATGTGTGCGAGTGACACAAAAAAGCACAAAAAAGCGAAATTTTTCGTGACTATAACATGACTTTTCGTGAGATCAGTGTCTGCCAAATGTTTAAATGTAGGCCTAGGTCATTCCCCAGCAAGCAATAACGTTATTTCACAGTCTATGTTAACTATGTACCTGATACACTGGAAAAAATGATTTTCAAGAAATTCAAGAGATGCTTTTTCTTGATGAGTAAAACGACTCAAGAAAATAAGTCTAGTTTTTAGACAAAAAATATCAAATTTAATTGATTTTCTGCATAAAACAAGCAAAAAAACCCGCCAATGGGGCAAGCAAAAAAATCTTGAACATTTTTCTTAAACACTAAATTCAAGAAAAATTCAAGACAAAAATGCCTAGCCCCATTGGCAGATTTCTTTTTGCTTGTTTTATGAAAATTTGATATTTTTGATCTAAAAACTAGACTTATTTTCTTGCGTTGTTTTGCTCATAATTTCTTAATTTAAGAATTTTTTGATATTTTTACTGAAGAAAGACAAAAATACTAAGATTTTTTTTTCTTTATAATTTTTTGCAGTGTATAGTCTATAAGTAACTAACTAACTAACTAACTTCTAGACAAAATAAACTTGAATTAGGTGACGTTTTTGCCCAAATAACTTGTAAGATGTTTGATTTTCCATCATGTAAGTGGTGATTACAAGGTGTTTGGTTTTATTTATTTATTTATTTTGGAGTTACGGTTAGACGTCCGTTTAATTTCCACTGACAGCTACGTTTGGATAGCGTTTTTTTAAACGCAAAATTACTTGTGTAAGAAAAGTTGTGTTATAGTCACGAAAATTTGATTAAGTTATTCATGTCCATGGCACGAAATTCTGTTTTTTTATGCCTTGAGCCCAAATGTCTTTTTCGTGTCACTCGCACAAATTTCTATAACTTGTTTTTCATGTCCGTGGCACAACTTTCTTGTCATTTTATGTATTGTTTTCTTTTGTTCTTCTGTTTTTAAATCATTGGCCAATCACAAGCGACAATAGGAAAAAACTATGAGAAAACAATACATAAAATGAAACGAAAAAGAAAGTCTACGGGCTACGGACATGAAAAACTATTTATAGAAATTTGTGCGAGAGACATGAAAAAGACATTCATGCTCAAGGCACAAAAAAGCTGAATTTCATGCCATGGACACGAATAAATTAATCAAGTTTTTTGTGACTAAAACAAGACTTTCTGTGAGATCAGACTGTGCAAAAGTGTCTGCCAAATGTGAAATGTAGGCCTAGGTCATTACTTAGCAAGCAATACCATCATTTCACAGTCTAGGTTAACTATATACCTGATCTATAAGTAACTAACTTATAGCCAAAATAAACTTGAATTCTGTGTCGTTTTTGCCCAAATAACTTGTGAATTGTTTGATACTCCATCATGTAAGCAGTGATTACGAGGTGTTTGGATTAATTAATTTATTTTATTTCATTTATTTTGGGGCTACAGAATTTTCACTGACAGCTGCGTTTGGATGGCGCCTTTCAAATGCAAAATTACTTGCTGGGTATCTTGAAGAAAGTGAAACGATGAATCAAACACCAACTCATTGCTAAGGACATGTAAGACATCAGCTAATCAAAGAAAAGCAAATCTGAGGTCTGACAGAATCTGCCTACATGAAATATGAAAACCACAAAGCCATAACTAATATAAAAGCAAACCGCCTAAAGCTCTTGTAATTGCAATTGACAAGATAAAATATCAATCTGTATTTCCTTTGCCTTTAGGCATCTTAAGGACAGAACCGGTTCAACAGAGCAGAACAGGTTTAACAAATTTCTTGCAACGCTGTGCGCGGGCCAACAAAACCTTCAATTTAGATGAAGGTTGAAGGTGGACGTCCTCCAGCCTGTTTAGACAAGCACATTGTTTTCAGTGAATAAACTAACATGTCCTCACATCTCCTCTGAGACACACATACCTTCACGCTGTTACGAGAATTGCACAAGGTTGGGGTAGCAAGTGCAACTATAGGAAATATGCCAAACAAGAAAGTTAAATATTACCTTCTCCTTTGCTCGAGGAGAGAATAAACAATGAGGACTTAAACAGACGTTTTAGAGACATTGCACTTGCAGGCTCACACTTGGAATGTCATTTATATTGTAATTAAAGGAATAGTTTACCCAAAAATGAAAGTTAATGAACACAAAGGAATCACTATTCTCCAATTCCTTATTTAGTAAGGAATTCTTGATTCATTTTGGATTGTTAGAGGTAAAATGAGACTGAGATTTTTGTTTGACTAAAAGTAAAACAGCAAAACCATACATGGACGAGTCCAGCCCCTTGGGTTGTAATTTAACCAGGTTTTTTCAACCCAAAATGCTGGGTTGTTTTACCACATTGTGTGGTCAAATATAAACATTTTCAGGGTTAATTTAACCCATTGCCTGGGCTCGTCCTTTTTTGACCCAGTGCTGGGTAAAAAAAGCTTTTTTGCCAAACCCATGTTAAAAAATAAACCAGGCTTGGTCAATCATTGCATTGCATTAGCAATCCAAAAGGTTGTTGATCCCAAAGAACACACATACTGATCAAATGAATACCTTAAGTCAATTTGCCAAATGCATTTAAAAATTGCTGGGTTCTTACAATGAGGTTGTATTTGTTAACACTTAGTTAATGCGTTAGCTAAGATGAACTAACAATGCACTGCAAAAAATGACTTTTTTGCTTGGTATTTTTGTCTTGTTTTCGGTAGAAATATCTAAAAATTCTTAAATCAAGATGTATGATAAGCAAAATGACCCAAGAAAATAATACTAGTTTTTGGACAAGGAATATGTACAATTTAAGTGAATTTGTGCTTAAAACAAGCAAAAATATCTGCCAATGGAGTGAGAAATTTTTACTTGAATTAAGTGTTTAAGAAAAAAGAAATCTTATTTCACAATTTTTTTTCTCACCCCATTGGCAGATAATTTTGCTTGTTTTAAGGACAATTTCACTTAAATTGTATATTATTTGTCTTAAAACTAGACTTATTTACATAGGTAATTTTGCTCATCAAGAAAAAAACATCTTAATTTAAGAATTTTTAGATATTCTACTGAAAACAAGACAAAAATACTAAGTAAGAAAGTCTTTTTTTGCAGTGTGAACAATACTAATGCAACCTTATTGTAAAGTGCTACCGTTATTTTAACCCAGCGTTAGTTCAAAAAGAGACGAATATATATTTTCTGAGTTAATGTAACTCAACGGACGGGTTTGTATCTTTTTGACTCAACGCTGGGTTGAAAATAGTATATGTATATATATATATTACAATAATATTGAAAATAATATATTTTTTTATATTTGATCCAACAATGGGTTAAAATAACCCAGCACAGGTTAAATTACAACCCAAGAGATTGGGTTTTTCTCTTTTTGACCCAATGCATATGTTAAAAATATCCCAGCCTTTTTTTTAAAGAGGACATATGATGCAAATCTGACTTTTTCCATGTTTAAGTGCTATGATTGGGTCCCCAGTGCTTCTATCAACCTAGAAAATGTGAAAAAGATCAACCCAGTAACTTAGTTTAGGTGAACCTTTCCCTGCATGCATGTGAAAAAACAGGTTATTGAAATTTGGCTCCCCTTGTGATGTCAGAATGGGAGCTATTTATACTCTGGGCACACCAAACATTTACTTGACAAAGTCTTGTGAAATGTCCCCTTTAAAGAGTATTGAAAGAAAAAAGACAAATGAGGATTTTAATCACATGAGTGGTGAGGTTGAGTGGTGACATAATTCTCATTTCTGTGTGAACTATCCCTTCAAAATCCTACACCCATCTTGGCTGAATATCACAGTAAATTAGGTCTGTTCGCCGCGGTTACGTCACCCTGGGCAAAAGACTGCAAGCACTTTCACGCTTTCTCCAGCAGCTTGCCATCGTCTCCTGCGTCTGCATATTCCACGAATGTGCATTTAATGCTTCTCCAGAGTCCTGCGAGCAGCAGTGAATCGCTGACTGCACGTCCTGTGCCAGAGAAAATAATCCCTGCCGAGAAAACAGTCCTAGCGAAAGCTGAGAAAACTCTGCTAGAGCTTTAATAACAAACACAGGCTTGACACGGACGACTCTGTTGTCTCAGTGGCCACAAATGGCTTTCATAACCGTCTGTAATATTCAAATTAGATGCACTGATATTGGCTTCCTTCATCATTAGTTTTTGTTTGGTATCATTTTATTTTATAGCGGTTTATGACTTACAGTGCATTTAAGGTTATCTCTGTTTTATGTCCTTGGCCATGGCTTTGTGTTGTTCTGCCACAGTCGTGCAGGAATGCATCACTGACGCTTTCTTTTGAATTGACAATGTCATGCTGTACTGTTGCAATATTAAAATGTTAAATTAAATCTTAAATTTCTTTAAAGGAAAACACCACCGTTGTTGAATATTTTACTAGGTTCTTACCTCAACTTAGACTAATGAATACATACCTATCTTTTTTCAAAGCGTGCACTTAATCTTTGCACAGCGCCTCGTGAATGTGCCAGCATCTAGCCCAGCCCCATTCATTCCCCAGGATCCAAACATGGATGAATTCAGAAGCCACCAAACACTTCCATGTTTTCCTTATTTAAAGACTGTTACATGAGTAGTTTCACGAGTAAGTATGGTGGTGGCACAAAATAAAACTTTTGTTTGGATCCTAAGGAATGAATGGGGCTAGGCTAAATGCTAACACATTCACGAGGCGCTGTACAAAGATTAAGTACATGCATTGAAAAAAGATAGGTATGTATTAATTTGTCTAAGTTGAGGTAAGAACATAGTAAAATATTTAAAGAAGGTGGTGTTTTCCTTTAAATGCATTTCAACTTTTGTGATTAAAACAAAGAAGCAAGAGAATTTTCCTGTTTAGTCCTTGCGTAAGACCGTGGTAATGGTTTTGAAATCTAAACACATTACCACAGTATTTGCAATCAAAGGTTCAAAGCATGTTTTTTAAACTATAGGGTTGAATCCCAGGGGTCCCCAGAAGGATCTAAGGGGTCCCAAAACATTTTTAAGTGATAAAAGACAATGCAAAAATGTTCACTGGGGCAAGACCCTTTAAAAAGGTCCTAATATTTAAATTGCGCCTTAGACCTGGCTTTTATGTGAATGTTACACTGTATTATTTCATTTTTGACCTGTACTAATGTTTCGATGACTGTAATTTGATGTACTTATTTTTTTTGTACGGTGTTCTTGAGGGTCTTGAAAGGCGGCTAAATAAAATTCATTATAATAATAATAATATGTACCGTTAGATACAGATGTATACACGTGGTATCAATATGTGCCATTGAGATACTAATGTGCACTCTTTGGTAGCCGTATGTACATCTAAGATATTAATATGAACTCTTGCAAAGCTGTACTTTTTGAAAGGGTACCGCCCCAGTGACAGCTGGGGTACATATTTTGACCATTTCTGTCCTTGACACTTGCCAAATTTGTAAAAAATTTGCTGACTGTATAATATCACAATTAATATACATTTAATATACATCTAACACAGTTTAAATGTTTCATTACATAAAATATGGATATATGGATATTTATTTTTTAGGGGTCCCTCTCTAAAGGTTCATCATAAATGGAAAAAAAATGGAAGAACCAGAAATGTTTTTTTTGTGAGTATGTAGGCGTAAGCAAAAATGTGTCGTTTTTGGGTGTGTCCTTTTAAATGCCAATGAGCTGAT
This sequence comes from Misgurnus anguillicaudatus, assembly GCF_027580225.2. Taxonomy (NCBI): domain Eukaryota; kingdom Metazoa; phylum Chordata; class Actinopteri; order Cypriniformes; family Cobitidae; genus Misgurnus; species Misgurnus anguillicaudatus. The sequence continues at coordinate 31,500,927 of NC_073352.2, read as the reverse complement.
CTCTGCACTAAATGGCAGTGCTGTGGTTGGATAGTGCAGGTTAAGGGGCGGTATTATCCCCTTCTGACATCACAAGGGTGAGCCACATTTCAATGACCTATTTTTTCACATGCTTGCAAAGAATGGTTTACCAAAAACTAAGTCCGGTCGATCTTTTACACATTTTCTAGGTTGATAAAAGCACTGGGGACCCAATTATAAAAAGTCATATTTGCATGACATGTTCCCTTTAAAAAAATGCTGGGGTATTTTTAACATATGCATTGGGTCAAAAAGAAAAACCAGAATTTTTTTTGTGTACACTGCAAAAAATGATTTTCAAGAAAACAAGCAAAAAAATCTGCCAATGGGGTAAGCAAAAAAAATCTTAAACAGTAAATTCAAGAAAATTTGCTTACCCCATTGGCAAATTTTTTTTGCTTGTTTTATGCAGAAAATCACTTAAATTTGATATTTTTGGTCTAAAAACTATACTTATTTTCTTGATTTGTTTTGCTCATCAAGATAAAGCATCTTAATTTAAGACTTTTTAGATATTTTTACTGAAAACAAGACAAAAATACTAAGAACATTTTTTCTTGAAAATCATTCTTTGTGTATGTATTAGTGCTGGGCAAAGATTAATCGCGATTAATCGCATACAAAATAAAAGTGATTTTTTGCATAATATATGTGCGTGTACTGTGTTTAATTATTGTGTATATTTAACCACACACACATTCCTATATTCATTTCAGAATTGTTTTACTTATATATAATTTTTTTTTCATTTATTTTTAATATAGAATATATAAAAATATAAATAAATATATAAAAACATGTAAATGTTTCTTAAATACATACATGAATGTGTGTGTATTTATTTATACATAATAATTAGCACACAGCACATACTCATATATTATGCCAAAAATCACTTTTATTTTGTATGCGATTAATCGCGATTAATCTTTGCCCAGCACTAGTATGTATACTTTGTTGCTGGAAAGGCCATAAAATGAAGTGATTCGGTTACTTTCGTTCAAAAATAAAGCCTTCAAATAGCATCCTTTTCCTGCAGAGCCCTCCGAGAGTCCAAAAAATGCTGATGGAAATTTGCCCATGCTGTATATGTGTGTGTGTGTCTCAAATCTGTGTTAAGAGCCAGAAGGCAGCTGTTAGTGGCTCAGCGGCCTTCTCTCCGCTGTACAGAACTGATGTCATGTTCTCACCGTAGTCCTGGACGTTTGCCTGCACGGACCAGCAGCTGTCCAGTCTCTGTTGTAACCATATTCAATACCCATACGTCTGCACGCAGTTCATCCTTTCTTGTCCACCTCCTCACCTCCTTGCTTGCCAGAGTCTTCCACATTCATCTGTAAAGCTACCCTAAAACACAAGCAGATGTTTCTCAACAAACTGAATGCATCTCTGCTTCTCATTAGCTCTTATAAGGTTGGCCGGATCACAGTGTGTTTGGCATCCGCTTTTATAGCTTCACCAAACGCAGGAGAAGCAAACGTAACCATGAGAAACATAGACTGGTGTGGATTGTTTGGTTGATACCAGTAACCACAAAGCCAAGAATTGGGTTCTTATTTCCATACCGTGGCATATTATTACCTGGAGACTGTGGTTATGATACATAAGGGGAAACTGACTTATCAACAGACCAGACGATTTAAGTAGTTTTTCCATGAGCTCAGCCGCTTCGGTTGCTCCTCCAGGAAAATGTACCAACTTACCAAGATTTTGCCAGTATAACAGTATTGCAAATTTTGTGAATTTCGGGCTACATTTGTACATTTTGGGAAATGTGCTTATGTATTGAGAGTTACTTTTTGAATTTGATGAAACATACAAACGTGTGAATCCAGACTATTAAGTCTCACACTGCAAAAAATATATTTTCAAGAAAAAAAATTCTTAGTATTTTTGTCTTGTTTTCAGTAAAAATATCTAAAAATTCTTAAATCAAGATGCTTTTTCTTGATGAGTAAAATGACCCAAGAAAATAAGTCTAGTTTTTAGACCCAAAATATCAAATTTAAGTGATTTTGTGCATAAAACAAGAAAAAAATCTGCCAATGGGGTAAGCAATTTTTTCTTGAATTTTTCTTGAATTTAGTGTTTAAGAAAAATGCTTACCCCATTGGCAGATTTTTTTGCTTGTTTTATCCACAAAATCACTTAAATTTTATATTTTTGGTTTTTACTTATTTGACTTATTTTCTTGGATCATTTTGCTCATCAAGAAAAAGCATCTTAATTTAAGAATTTTTACATATTTTTACTGAAAACAAGACAAAAATACTAAGATTTTTTTTCTTGAAAATCATTTTTTGCAGTGCATAATCTAATAATGAGATTAGTAGCATTAAAAGGGACATATCATGAAAATTTGACTTTTCCATGTGTAAGTACTAGGGATGCTCCGATCGATCGGCCGCAGATCGGTATTGGCCGATAACGGCATTAAATGAATCGATCGGTCCTCGCTAAATTTGCCGATCTCATGAACCGATCTTTCTGTTTTTTTTTTTTTGTCATATAGGGGTCCTGAATGGAGCTGCAATTAGAGACCATTTTTACGCAGTGCGAGCATTTTTATAACCCGTCGCTCATGTGCGACGTGCACATTTGGATTTCTCTCTTTGCTTTTACAGAGATGTGTGTTTTTTTTATGAGGACATGCTCTGGTCGTAACAGCGCGACGCGTTTTCATATCCCCATCAAACAGCGTATACAACACGATCTCTCTCACGTCTTAAAGCTGCAGTATCCTAATTCATCTCTCAATAAAATCACTCTCTGCTCTTAACTAAAGAACTGTTGTACTTCATACGAATGCGTGTATATTTAATTCATACAGTAAAGACTGTGAAGGGTTTTATTTTCATTACTTTTAACAGATTTTATTAATTATTATATTTCTTTTTGAAGAAGAAATATTTGTTTTGCCAATTTATTTGATTATCTATTAAAACAATAATATACCTAATAATTACTGCAAGTAATATAACAAAGACTACATCTGTGGTATTACTTTATCTAGAAAATTTTTCAACAGTTACAGTATTCAAAGAGCTTGCATATTAGCTTGAAAAATCGGTATCGGCATCGGTATCGGCCGATCACGAAGACAACAAATCGGTGATCGGTATCGGCCTGCAAAAATCCTGATCGGAGCATCCCTAGTAAGTACTATAATTTGGTCCCCAGAGCTTCTATCAACCTAGAAAATGTAAAAAAGAACAATCAAGTAACTTAGTTTTGGTAAACCATTCTCTGCAATCATGCGGAAAAAAATAGGTAATTGAAACTGAAAAGTTTGTAAACAATTTGCTGACTTTATAATATCACAATTAATATACATTTAATATACATCAACACAGTTTAAATGTTTCGTTACATAAAATATGGATATATTTTAGGGGTCCCTCTCTAAAGGTTCATCGTAAATGTTCCAAAAATGGAAGAAACAGAAATGTGTTTTTTTGTGAATGTGTAGATATGAGCAAAAATGTACCGTTTTTGGGTGTGTCCTTTTAAATGCAAATTATCTGATCTCTGCACTAAATGGCAGTGCTGTGGTTGGATAGTGCAGGTTAAGGGGCGGTATTATCCCCTTCTGACATCACAAGGGGAGCCACATTTCAATGACCTATTTTTTACATGATTGCAAAGAATGGTTTACCAAAATTAAGTTACTGGGTTGATCTGTTACACATTTTCTAGGTTGATTGAAGTGGCAATTTAACATGCTATAATAAATTATCTATATGGTATTTTGAGCTAAAACTTCACAAACATACTCTGGGGACACCAAAGATTTATTTGACATCTTAAAAAATCTTGTGAAATGTCCCCTTTAAAGGGAACATATCATGTAAATCTGACCTTTTTCCATGTTTTAGTGCTATAATTGGGTCCCCAGTGCTTCTATTAACCTAGAAAATGTGAAAAAGAAAACCCAATAACTTAGTTTTGGTAAGCCATTCCCTGCAAGCATGTTGAAAAAATAGATAATTTTTGCTCCCCCTGTGATGTCAGAAGGGGATAATACCGCTCCTTAATCTACACTGTCCAACCACGGCATGCCCTTTTGTGCAAAGATCATCTTATTTGCATTTAAAGGGGACATATCATGAAAATCAGACTTTTTTCATGTTTAAGTGCTATATTTGGGTCCCCAGTGTTTTTTCACTGCCAAGGTAGGAAAAGTTATTCAATAGTAAGTATACGATAACATGTTTACAGGTTATTATTGAGGTTTAAAAGTAGGGGTGCACGGGACAAAAACTAATGCAGGGTTAGTTGTAACACAGACTGTTTACATTGTTTCACACGGTTGAGCATTTTGGAGTTTTTTCACGCTGCCAACAGACGATCTCCTGCAAAATATTGGAAATGTATAATGTTTTTCCAGAGAGTTATTGATGAACGAGTGTTTTGGTGGCATGTAAGTAATTTTTGTAATGTTTTTTTCGGTTTCTAAGTTGGGTGTGTAAGATATCAAATCTATGTCATATTAATCAGTGTCTTGTTGACTAAAACATAGCATCATTTTGAAATATGTCTGCACCTCTTAGCAACTTTTTTGGTGGGCTTAAAAATATTTTGATATTAATTGGCATTAATTGTAACACTGTGCTACAACTAACCCCTCAGCACTTATGATATGAAAACCACTAACATTAGCGTAATTCTTGCCAATGTTTTAAATAGACTACACACAAATGATTGCTGGCTGCCAACAAAATAAATGTGCCTGTCGTATCAAAAATTGTGTCTCAAATATATTTTTGTTCATATATTTAATATTGACTGAATAAAGTCACATCAAATATTGAAATCATAATGAAATGAATGGCTAAAATCAGACTTTGATGCTCATTATCTCAGAATTTGATTTTGAAACTGTAGTATGATATTAAAGACTGGGTCACATATAAAAAAAAATTTTGTCATAATTGTGCTGCTTTTTCTCACATATTTAGACATTTGTATCCATTTATAATTGAACTATTGTTAGACAAGGGCTTAATGAATAAATACAGTGTGGATACCGGTCTATTACAGACAGATATATAAAAAATATCCACTTCAAGTATATAGACAAAATAGTATTGAAATATTTGCATGCAAACTTAATTTTTATCAAGTGTCAAGTAACCCCCAACCTGTTACAATTAACCCCACCTATGGGGTAAGTTATAACGTTTGCACTTCTCGCACATTTGGTGTAATTGTCCAAGAAGGGTAAGTAGAAACAAACTTCAAATGTTCATTTGTAGCAGAGATGCGTGTGTTGCTTGTGTAAAAATATAATTAATCAAACTCAAATTTTTTTGAATGATTGAGCCAAAACCAACAAGCGTTAGGTTGTGCCCCGCTCTCCCCTACTTAAAGTCTTTTTGTAGCACAAAAACCATTGGGGTAGCAATGCAAAGGTTTGATCCCCAAGTAACACACATGCTTATGAAAATATACAGTAAGTTGCTTTGAATAAAAGCCTCTGCCATTAATGTGTAAATGTCTTAAAATCTTGTTTTATTTTGTTTTCTTATTACCTAAATTTAAATAACAGGATTTAGTTTTTTTCAGAAGGGTTGAATACATATTTCATCGGTTTTCCTGTTTTACATTATATGACTCAATAACATTTTTTGTTTTCTTTATGAGTCTGCAGTATGGTCATGGGTCGTACCCTTCCTGTTCTCTAATTTAGTAGGTGGCAGACATCCTCTTGTCAGTAGCTCCGCCCTTGTTTCCGCTCCAGAGCGTTGAGTTATGCAGTAAACTGTGACCCTCGTCATCCTACAGAAAGACGACGCTCTGTTCTGCTGAGCTCGGCCATCTTTTAAAGTCATTTGTTTCACCTGTTAAACAAAATGGAGAGCTAAAATCATGACAGACAGACAGAGATTGTGGGTTGAAAACCAAAACATTGAGTGCTTGTTTTGATCTCTTCTTTTGACATAATCCACCTCTCATTTTCACTATTATCTGAAAATCATGGAGTACATTTCCATTTAAACGAGCACAGAATTGTAAAATAGGATATTCAACAACAAAAAAACATTTAGATAAATGTTTGGATAATAAAAATGGCTTGCTACATGATGGACTGTTAAAGTGAGGTTGAGAAGTCAGGCGTTGGTTGAAAAGTTAAAAGTGAGTTTGTTCAGATAAGGAAATAGTGTCACATTACCATTACTGGATGACTTTTTATATTCAGAATATTATGCAACACTGAACCACTGATAAAAAAATACATCCGCATTCAGAAGAGAGTATCACACTTTCTACAATTCTCTGAAATGACTTTACACAGATTTTAAACTGTATATGTAAAATTATCTTTTGACTATCGTCAGTCAGGTTGTCAGGGTTAGTTTTGTTTTTGCTGCATAAATAATGTTTTTGCTATTTTGCTACACAAATAATGTTAAGTTCCTGCTTAATGCTTGAATGCCTGTTCATGCAAATTAAACTTCCTTGTCGAACCAGTTTCATTTATTGGGAAGAGTATCAGGACATGGGTATCATGGTACCTGTATTTGAAGAAATGACAGCAAGGTTTTTTTCCATCAACAGGCGCTGTCGTGTCTCTCTTGCACAGGAAAAAATCTGCTTACATAGTGATAGTTCACCCAAAAACACTGTCTTTATCAATCCTCAAGTTGTTTTAAACCTGTATGAGTTTTTTTATATTATAATTTGATAAATGATAGGGGTATAGCACCCATCGACTTCAACAACAGTGATATCATTTTCTTTTCATATTACTACTTGTTTAAAACTAAAATGTATACAAAATGTTTACAAAAGTAGACAACATTTTCTTTATTTTTAATAAATGGACTGCTGTCTATTGCCAAAAAGCTTCCCTATCATGTCATGGCCTATAATGTAGGCATCCCCAGGACTCAATGAATATCAGTTGGACTTATTTGCCTGTGAAGAGAAACATTATATTAGCATTACAGTATACTGGACAGATGCATTTTATTACTGCATTGTGAAGTTTCAAAACATTTCTTGCGAAAGAGGAGGAAATGGACTTTGATACCACCCTTATCCATCTGTGACTTGGAATTTCAGTAAATGTTTTGTAATATTTCAACCAACCAATCAATCAAAATTTACTTTACATTGTTTCAAAGCAGCTTTACAGAAACCAAGAAAATGAATTATTAAATCATTCAAAGTATATATAATAATAAATTATAATGACTAAGAAATGGGAATAAAAGTGCTTGTTTGGATGCAAAGGAAAACAAAAACTACAGAAATATCCCGATTTACCAAAAGTGTGCCTGTGTTCAAAGAAAAACACCGTTTTACAATATTTACAATGTTTTTACTCCAACTTGGATGAATTAATACATACCTGTGTTTATTTAATGCATGCATTTAATCTTTGTACAGCGCGTTGTGAATGTGTTAGCATTTAGCCTAGCCCCATTCATTCCTTAGGATCCAAACAGGGATGTATTTCGAAGCCACCAAACACTTTCATGTTTTCGGGTGCAGTAATATTAACGATAATTTGAGCGAGTGGGGAGTCAGGAGTGGTGATGTCACTGCGCGCCAAGGTCGAAGTGCTGCAAACTAAGTGCTCTTCCGCCATACAATATATACAAAAAAATCATTTGTTTAAAAAAATCACGTTTTATTTTGTGCCACCATACTTACTCGTGCAACTACTCATGTTACAGTCTTTAAATAGGGAAAACATGGAAGTGTTTGGTGGCTTCCAAATTCATCCCGGCCTGGATCCCAAGGAACGAATGTGGCCAGGCCAAATGCCAACACATACACGACGCGCTGTACAAAAACCAAATGCACGCATTAAAAAAAGAAAGGCATGTATCAATCTGTCCAAATTGAGGCAAGAACATAGTAAATATTGAAAAACGGTGCTGTTTTCCTTTAACACCACAGAAACTCTTAAACATGATACACTTAAATATCATACACTGAAATCATATTTAAATATATATCCTATTTGACACACAAATTGTACATACGGGCGATTTCTCATGGGTTTAAGTCTAGTCCCAGACTAAAGTGCACATTTGAGTTGTCTCAACTGAAAACAGCTTGCACCGACATAACTTAAAATACATTATTGCCATTGTTTTGTCAATTTTAATATTTATTTACATATTTTACATTAGCCTGGCTTCTTTTATGCATGTTAACATTTTAAACAATGCCCCATAAACTCTATGGGGTGGTTTTTTATCTTAAACCAGGACTAGACCTTATAGTTTAACTAAGAAATATAACAAACATGCCTTACTAAAAACATTACTTATGTGCATTTTGTGGCAAAACAAAGAGTACAGATGTGTTTTAAGATGTGTCAGTGCAAGTTGTTTTCAGTTTGGACAGCTCTTACATTTATTTTAGTCTAGGACTAGTTGAATCCCTCTCTGGACAACCGCCCCATATAGGGAATATGCAATATCTTTAAATAGATCAGTGCCCTTTGTTTTGACTCAAAATGCACACAAGTAATGTTTTAGTAAGCCATGTTTGTTAAAACTATATTTCGTAATTAAACTAAAGTCTAGTCCTGGTTTAAACTAATCTCTGGCCACCCCTATAAAACTATGGAAGAGATCTTATTAACATTACACAGTCGGCTTTTATTTATTTATTTTTTTTTGGAAAGGTAAAGACCTTATAAATGTTAGTGCATGCAAACATTGGGCACTCATATTTGTTTTGTGTGTTAATACTGTGGGGCGGTTTCCAGTACAGGTTTGATCCTAATCCCAGATTAAAATGCATGTTTGAGCTGCCTTACTTTAAAAACATCTTCACTGACATTTCTTCAGTGCTACCGTTTTGTCTTTAGACGCACACCAGTAATGTTTTTTGTAAGGCATGTTTGTAAAAACTACTTAAATGTCCTAATATAACCAAGGCCTAGTTCTGGATTAATCTAAACCTGTACTGGAAACTGCCCTTGTGTGTAATATAGTTCTTTATCAAAGTGTCATATGAAGCACGTCCGCATTTGCATGCATTAACCTATTTCCTATGAAAACACGTCTTTGCATAAGCAAACAAAATCTGATTAACAGCACGCTTTGTTTAGGAAACTCCATTCTGCATGCTGTGGTGATCTGAAAGTTAAATGCCCACTGGGAATCAGGTTTGTATCTCAAGATAAACTCTTAACAGATGGTTGTACCAAAAAAGATGCATCGCTGGAACAAATCGTGTGTTGAAACAACATGTCAAAGTACAATTTTCCTACCCCAAAACTCCTAACCCTAATCAGTTCACGTTGACCCACAACCACGCTTGACCAACCCTACTGCCTCCTCATAGCACACCATACAAAGTAATGGTTAATAATTCTGTTTCACTGAAACAGGCGCGGTGCCATGCACCCCACCTACAGTAAATAATTCACACAAAACCTCCTGTCATAGGGTAAACATTAACATCAGCACCAGCTAATCACACTCCCATTGTTAACCGCTCACACTGAAAGCAGTAAAGCTCATACATAATGGTATTTTTAAGGTGAGGGAGGTTGGGTATTGTTTTTATTTTTTTTTAGTAAAAAAATAAGTACATATATGGGTCATTCTACAGAAAAGATGGAATTCGGGTGGGTGATTCTCACGGAAACTTGGTTTTAAAAATGTCAAGCATGAAAATGTAAAAATTGCTTAAATTTACTTTTTTTCCCACCAGACATTGAAAAACAAAGTCTGGAGTAAATGGGAACATTAATTTAAAAACTTTTACTTATCATTTAACACTTTTTGTAACATAATTTAAAAAATTAGTCCTAAAAAATCTCATTACCGCAACAGTCAGAAAACATCAACACTGACATATTTTCAAAATGACATGACAAACCTGAAAGAACATAATTTGGAAATTCTGCACATGCATTTAAAATCAAAGTATTATGCTTCAATTAATTAAATTAACATTTAATAAGCATTTGTTGCGGTAATGATAATCAAAATGTCGTGTAAGCATTCTGACAAGACAATATTTCAAATTAACTGTAAAAAAATGATCTACCTGGTAGCCATCTTGAAGTAACTGGTCCATGTGCTTGGTCACTCAAAATCAAACTTTATTAAAATTCTGTATGTGTGCTTAAACGGTTCTCAAAAAGTGTTGCGGAGGATGAGAACATCAGGCATGGGCACATCATTTTCCTAATTTTTCTTCATTATTATTATACATGAATATTCAGTAAATATTTTTTCTGTCATCTAAAGTAGTCTAAACAAACATCCATTTATTTTTTTTCTTAATATTTTTGTGTTAATTTGATTAAATTACAACATAACGCATGTTCAAACACAGCCGGACACATTGCGGTAATGAGAATTTCAGCAGAAAATGAGATCAAATTTCCAATTATAAATTCTTATGTTGAAATCACACATTGTGCAAGGTAGAACACAGTATTGTGTTAATTCTGATGCTTTTTAATGTTACTATATTACTCATTTTAAAGCTAAAATCATTAGTGCCGTGGTGTTTCAATGGTTTCGTGAGAATCACCCGGGTGATGGAAATCTGCTTAAATGAACTTCTTTCAAAACACCCAAAACTTCTATAATAGCATTAATTAGCTTGTCAAATCTATGAAAATCCACAAAACGGGGAACTTAATCTATGTTTAATTTTTAATACATTTTAATAAAGAATCCATGACGTTGTATCTTCAATACCTGACAAAATCAGAATATAATAATAGATAATGAATATGATAAAACTTATAAACTTAAACATTTTTCCATCTTGTTTTGTTTGTATGCTTTTATGTTGGTCAGTTAAAGGAATAGTGCTTAGAAAGTACTCATTAGAGAAGACGGTAACACTAATGACGGTAACACCAATGATGGTAACACTAATGACAATTTACAGAAAAAACAAACATTTTAACAAAATGGCTGCAATTAGCCATGTGCTATTTCATCAGAGATGTAACAATCACATACTTTTTCAGTATAATGTATTTTTATGTAAAGATCTTAACACTCACAGCTATAAAAAAGAGTAACACTAATGACATCCAAAAAATCTTCTCTCAAAATTCTTAGATATATCATGATATTTCAGACAAATAAGGCAAGACATCTCACAAACCTTTTGCCTTCCTCCACTGACCTCTTGCCCCAAGAAAAACTTCAAAGAGATGATGCATTGTTTCAAAATAAAGGTGCTTTGGGTAGGGTAACACCAATGACATAAATTTGGGGGACAAATATTTATTTGATATTATTTATATTAATAGTGTATTTTTACCATTTCAGTGTTGTAGTAAATTCATACAGGGTTAAAGGTAAATGTAAATTAGATTTGTTTTATAAAAAACATGGTTTTAAATAATAAGTACACAGTTCAACTTCCATGTATGATCAAAGGGACAGGGCAACTTTCAAAAAAAAAGGAAAAAAAGAAAATTACATAAATAAACTCTCTCATCATTTTAAGGACGGTCTATATTTATTATTAAATATATATCATTATGGGATTATTGGGTCAAATTAAATGATTAAGATGTCTGCAAAAGCCAGGGACAAGCATTTCCACCTTTTTTGTAGAATGACCCACATACAATCTATATACGCTACAAATTATTACCTGGTTAAGTAAGGGTTAACTTGGTTTGTGTGCATGGAAAGTTAGAGTGACACGTTGGGTCTCTTGGGGGACAGGTGAACAGGTCAGGTTACCTTCTTTAATTTCACAACACACTGAAGTCAGGAGCCAAAGCACATGAAACACAATTTAATTCTTTCAGATTAGTTTGATTTTCACTGCATTACATTTAGGAAATCGGACAAGAGAGGCGTCAAAACAGAGAAAAGCAGTTTGTGCTGTAAAATCAGAAAGGAGGAGGACAACAAACAAACAAGTTAATTAAGCTGGCTCTCAAACAAAGACCATTGTCCGAAGAGATTTAAACCTCGCTTTAACCGACCAAGAAAAAAGCCATAAAAGCCAAAGTTTATTTGCTTAAACATTTTGGTTTGACTTTATTTGAGTAAATAGCCGCTAATCCCTTCTCTCTATATGCATTGTGCCGTGTAGAAAGCTAGTTTTCTTTCCCATTGCAAAGGATTTAAGACATAAGAGACTTTAAGCTGGAAAGAAAATCTGTGGGCCTTTTGGGTTGGTCGACACGGAAAGAAAAATTCCTCCCGTTTGGCTGCCGTGACTTAAATATTCAGTACATTGTGTACGGACGGGCAGCCATCTTGAAAAGCACTTGAGCAAACAGCTGACATGCATTTGAGATAAAAGGCATTTTTGGTTTCCACTGAAAGGTTTGACAAACATTACACAAAGAAGAAAAATACATTATCAACAAAAGTTGTCAATGGCTTCGTGTTGTAATTTCAGTACAGCGTAAATGTGATTGTGCCCTTATGTGACCTGCATACATCTGTAAGTTTCATTCTGCATACATCTGAAAGTTTCATTGTGCATCTAAATAAAACAAAGATAATTCAAGAACAAACAGAAAGGAGAAATCGAATGTCATTTCAGATGTAATAATGCACGGATGCCACTTATTGGTCCGCTACACATCAAGCACTTGGAAGAAGAAAATATTAAAGCCAATACATTCAGACGTCTCGTCTCAAAAAGAGAGAGAGAGAGACGTCATTTAAGGCTCATTAATCACACATACCTGCTACAGCAATCAGAAAAGAAAAAAAATGTAATTTGAAAATGTATACCGATCATAAAAATGCCTGGTATACACTTTAAAAAATGCTGGGTCAAAAACACCCAGAAAATGTTTAGGGTTGACCCAATAATGGGTTAAAACAACCCAACATTTTTAATTGAAACAACCCAGTATAAGTTCAATTCAAACCCAGCATTTTTTAAGTGTACTGTACGTCTACACACGATCAACAGCCTTATTATGTTGCATTCGCTTACTTTGCACAAAATTAACAAAATTAGTCCATCAAAGATTTCCCTTCAAACACACACTCAATGATTCCAAAACAACAAATATAATTCCAAACACACATCAACCCACAATCTTCACACGTCCCAAAACCGGGACATTTTCGTCAGCGATTTACATCACAGTCAAACGGCTCAAGAGATCTTTTCTCCCAGCGAAAGTGTCCGAGACTGGAAACCATCTCAAATGTCCTCTTTGCTGCTGAATAGTTTTGATTCTCTAGGAATAAAGTTTCGCTCCCCGTTTTCACCATCGCATGTGCAAAGATGGCAAAAAATGAAGTCTTTTAGAAATATAGAATTTGAAGATCGTCTCTGATATATCAAGGCACATTTGGTTTTTACAGCCAGTGTTGCTGTGCACTGTTGTTGAGTCGGACCCGCAGGAATCACGGATTCCCAACATCCACTGTGATTTTTGTGAATAGCTGGTCTTTTTCCACTTTAACAACTTTATATTTTAGTGAATTGATCCCATCTCCTGCCATTGTTTGCCTTGTGTGAGCTATTCGGTCAAACCTGCGGCAGGAAAAGACAACATTAACATTCCACAAAACCAGAGGGCTTTTAACCTCTTAAAGGGATAGTTCACAAAACAATATTTTTTTATCATTTACTCACATACAAATCCTGTTAAAAAAAATTGTTCTGCTGAACACATAAGAGGATTTTCTAAGATACATTAAAAGCCAAACAGAACTGGGGCTACATTAACTTCTACAGTATTATTTTTCCTACTATGGAAGTCAATGGTGCCCCAGATCTGCTTGGTTACAAATGAAGAGTTTGGTTCCAAAACACAATAAATCCATTTTGACTGATTTGGGTAACAATGCGTTTTCTATATCAAAAAAGTGACTTTTCTGTTACAAACTTTCACATAGCATCTTTAGGTTATAAAAACATAAAAAATACAAATCCACAATTTGATTTTCAAAGATTTATTATAAAAACGGATTATTTTTTTCCGCAAAATGTAATAAAAAAAAGAGTTTTTTTCCCAAAATGCTATAAATCTATTGAATCAATATATAAATATGCATTCATCTTTACCATGTTATATTAATTTAGTTGACTAGTGGTATACACTGATAAAAAAAATAAACATTAATGGCATTAATCAAAACATTTACATTTATTAATAACACTGTCATTGCTGCTGTTATACTTGGGACGTCGTCACTGAACTTGACCGCGATCAGCTGTAAAATGTTTTGGTCCTGCTCGATTTTCGTTGACTTAGAGTAAAATAATGGAAAGTTTTTCATAAGATCCCCTGCGGTCAATGTGTTATGTTGCGTTTACACCAGCCGCGGTAGAGGCGTCAAAAACGCGCTATTCGCGCGTAGTTTGACGCTTGAACATTTGAGTTTACTCGCTTCATTCGCGCGTGAAAGCCGGGCATGAAATTCTAGTCATTCGAGACATTCACACGGAAATCTGGGTAATGGGAGGGGCTTCTGCGACTCTGCTGAGACTCCGCTCGCTTCCTGTAATCACGTCACTATTACAGCAAGGTCCTGATTGGTTAACGCGGCGCGGAAATCCACCGAAGTTCAGATTTTTCAACTCATGTGTTTCCCGCAGCAACGCTCAATTTGCGCTGAACGTTTACAATGCGTGGAATGGGGTGCTGTGATTTGTTGAGCGGATTTATTGGATTCTGGACAACTGTCATTTATCGCGTTTTGGGAAAACGAAGAAAAGATGAAAGAATAACATGGGGGATATCGACTTTTGCGTAAAATTAAGAATTTACTTTTTAATACTGACCTGATACAATACTGATTTTGGCGGTAACTCATTTAAAAAAATGGCGTTTATCGCGTTTGGAACCAAACTCTTCAAATATAGGGTATTTTTTTGGGTGAAATACAACTATTTAAAAAACAAAAAATATAATTATATAGAAAATCGCTTTTAAAGTTGTTCAAATGAAGTCCTAAGCAACACATATTACTAATGATATATATATATATATATATATATATATATATATATATATATATATATATATATATATATATATATATATATATATATATATATATATATATATATATATATATATATATTTATTTATTTATTTATTTATTTATTTATTTATTTATATATTTGCAAATGTACAAAATATCTTCATGGAACATGATCTTTAAAATCCTAATGATTTTTTTCATTAAAACACATGTTTTTGTCAACTTTCCCTTTATATCTTACAAAGTGTCATTTATTAATGCAGAAATGAATGAACAGTTAAATTCACTGCATAAGATAAACAGAACTGTGCAATGTGCCAACTGAGATATTTGACCTTTGAGCTTATCAGAGAGCTTAAACGTTTACTAAAAGCTCTGAAGTACGGTCTGTGTTTGTAAGAGAGCCTGTGATGTGTTCATGTACCTCTGAGGATTTGGGTCATTTTTTTTGTCTCTCTCATGACGAATCATTCGGCACCTGCCGATCATCCCGTCGGGCCTCGATATGGACATCCCTTTGGAGCTGATCCTGCCAAAACATCTCATGTCAGCTTGGACTCGTTTATGCGTAAAGCAAACATAACACCGGTTCAAAGTTCACACGCTCAGCAGGATGCCAGTTGGATGGCAGGAAGTGCTTTTTCCTGTATGCTACAATACCGCTGGTATTAGCGCTAAACAAGACTAAGCGAACACAATAGATACACAAGAGATTTTTACATTTTCACAAGAAATCACATGTGGCAGGTGCCTGTGCAGAAGATTAAAATATGTTATTTATACATATGTGACCCTGGACCACAAAACCAGTCATAAGGGAATTTAAAAATAAAGCATCATCTAAAAGTTAAATAAATAAGCTTTTCATGGATGTATTTGTTAGGATGGGACAACATTTGGCCAAGATACAACTATTTGAAAATCTGAGGGTACAAAAGAATTATCAAAATATTGAGAAAAACACATTTAAAGGTGCAGTGTGTAATTTTTAGAACGATCTCTTGACAGAAATGCAAAATAATATACAAAACTATATTATCAGGAGTGTATAAAGACCTGGAAGTTGTCATTTTGTGCCGCCATGTTTCTACAGAAGCCCTTAACGGACAAACTTTTTTTACGAAGCTGTCTCCGAAAATGACATGTTTGTCTAGTGGCGGCTACCGTAGCTTTTCTATGCATTTTAAAAGCGAGAGGTGAGCAGTGGACTAAGCCGTTGGTTGCAGTTCGCAACCTTACCACTAGATGCCACTAAAATTTACACTGCACCTTTAAGTTGTCCAAATGAAGCCCTTAGGAACACTCATTTCAAATTATTTTTTTATTTAGAGTAGGAAATTTACAAAATATCTTAATGGAAATAATTTTTACTTAATATCCTAACAATTTTCTGCATAAAAAATAAATATAATTTTGACTCATACAATGCATTGTTGGCTATAGCTCGAAATATACCCTGGCGACTTATGACTGGTTTTGTGGTCCAGGGTCACATATGGTCTGTTTAGAGCCCAAAACATATGCTATTTTCAGACAGCATTAGTAATAAATATCCCCCCCAAAAAACTAGAGGTAGACCAATTAATCGACCGATTAATTACCGATTAATCGGCACCGATAGTTCATTGGTGGAAAAATCGGCTATCAGCAAAAATCCATGCAGATAGTTTTTCACAGTGCGTCTGTTGCTTTATATCATTATGAAGTAATTAATTTGCTGACTAGATGCTGCATTAGCAGAAAAACAACACCAGGAACCTAAGTTTGTTATCAAGACTGGCAGGACAATAATATTAGTAGTTTCTCAAAAAAAAAAAAAAAATACACGCAGATAAATCGAACCCAAATGTTTACTGTCATGATTATTATTATGGATTTGCATTTGTTTATTTCCAGCGGATTACTGTTATCCATATTTTAAGTTAATAATGAAAGAAACTGACCTATATGCAGCTTTCGGTTACGTTAAAGGAAAAGTATGTAAGAAATTTATATCAATGAATCATAAAATGGTCCTGATATGTCACTAGACATTACGAATTAATTTTCATTTCAAATATTTATATCACTGACATCAGTGGCCTGGCAAGGATATTGTCATTTAAAAAGTGGAGTTGTAGCCCTCAACTGATGTTTATGTTGTCATTTTGTGTATTGGCCACTAGTTGTGTGATTGCAGTTGCAGTACCAGTTTTAGCCACAAGGTTTGTGATTGCAATACCAGTTTTGGCCACAATCCTACATACTGTTCCTTTAACATCCAACTAATCAAAATCTGATTTCAGTTCTTTTTTATCATCACTGCAATCCATCTTTTGATTAGAAAATCATGAAATGTTAAAACAGGAGCAAATAAAGTACAAGACTACACATATAATAGACATTTATGTAATTTCAATTTTACCAGTGGGAGTATTTCACAGAAGTATTTACTTCAATACTTATTAATATAATTGATATATTTTTTTCACATTTATTTCATTTAGAACAATTCCATGGTTCAATACTGTTGGTTTATAACTTTTGTAATACATTTCAGCACTGTTTCACTTTGAGTCTTATGTTTGTTTTTATCCACTAGCCATTTTAAAAACTCGGTCGAGTCTTATTAATCGGTCGATTAATCGGTTAACTTTGTATCCGCATCTGTAAAATCCACTATCAACGGCCTAGTGGCACACCGAGCATTGGTGCACATCCGGGATTCACTTCCTGTTCTCTCTGTAACCTTCTCAAAAAAGTGGCCAAAAACAAGAAATAAGAACAACGTGCAGAAAAGACATAAAATGCCAACTTCAGTTTGAGTGCCCCCACACCCATGAATGCTCATGCTGATGATAAGGTTTATCAGGCCCATCCTGCTGGCTCCAGAATGCTTTTTATCACATACACAAAACCAGATAGCTCAAACAAACAGTTCCTGAAACTAAAAAGTGTGCTGGGCATTTCAGTTATTTTGTTGCCCCTTAAGCAACTACAAAGCTATAAATATCCTATCCACGAGTTTAAGATTGTGAAATGATGTGTCGACACCACTGCGACAGGAAGTGACACTTATATCTCAACTCTCAGAACAATTTACACATCCGGCTTTAATAGACCTCACAAAACCCCACAGCTAGATGACGTTAGCACAAGCGCTCGGTTGGAAGATGGAAAAAACTCAAACCTGTTGAATATGTCGTCATCTTCTCCACCCCAGCCCCAGTAGTTGTTTGGAAAGCCGTTGATCTTAAGATACTGGGTTTTGCTAAGAGACGACACGCCACCAAAGTACTGCGTGTACGGTAACCTGTAAAAAGAGAGAGATTTGAGACTCAAGGGAGACTTTGCGTGCACTGTGCAGTTGCTAAGCTCGGTGCTTCTCTATGGGGAAAGCTGTGTTTTGCATTGAAGAGAATTAGCAGGGGCTTAATGTCAACATACAAACATCTGCGGCTTCAGAGTTTCACTGTGAACCAGATGGATAGATGTTGTGGGTGGGTACTGCGGTGTGACGTGATATTGCTACCTGGAAATCAGGCTTTCTGAGAAGACCGTTTCTGTGACAGACATGTAAAAACAATTGAGCAAGCCCAGATTTGTTTAGCCAATCGGGCTGTCTCATTGTTAGGTAAAATGCTTCTTTTTACACAGCCTTTGTGACATCAAATAGGGTATTGTACAATGCTAGTTTACATTCAAATGAATGCATACAAAACATTAAAATATATTTAAATTGAAATTTAGGAAAATCGCACTAAGATCAATTTCTGAGATCCACAAACAGGATTATATGGCATGATTGCATTGTTATTCCTACTTTGAGTTTTGTTTTGCATAACCACCTGTAAACAAATGCCAACTGAGTTTGAAACAAATAAGTAAACGTGGTATTCTGCATTAGGTACTAGCGAGCAGTCTTTCCTGACTTTCTTCCGCACAGTAAAATTACAAATCGCTTCCAGATGCTTTTCAAGCTCTGTGGGAAAAACCGGCTGCTCGGATCCAGCAGGCCACACTAACAGCGCTGAATATTGTTACGGCCTTATAAAAGACTGCCAACATGTGTTACAAAAAAAAAAAATGCTTCGTTGGCTTAAACAAAACTTCATTAGATATCATTTGCTTATTACACACTGTAAAAGTGTCCAAAAACATACAATACAGGACACGAGCATCATGCTTAAATAATATGCAAAGTGCAGCTAAACCAGGACTGCGCCTAGGGCTGTGACGGTTGTAAAAATCACAAACGTCATGTCACAAAGATATTTGTGAA
Organism: Misgurnus anguillicaudatus; assembly: GCF_027580225.2. Classification (NCBI taxonomy): domain Eukaryota; kingdom Metazoa; phylum Chordata; class Actinopteri; order Cypriniformes; family Cobitidae; genus Misgurnus; species Misgurnus anguillicaudatus. Next base: position 31,481,730 of record NC_073352.2, on the reverse strand, counting down.
GAAAGATATTGGCCGTTTCTCAATCCTAAGGCTGTAGCGCTTGCAAGCTGCATACGTCATCAAGACTGTCTTATTTCATAACATTAACAGTTATAGGGGCGGTTTCCCAGACAGGGATTAGACTAGTCCTAGACTAAAATACATGTAAGAGCTGTCCAAACTGAAACCTACTTGCACTGACATATCTTAAAATACATCAGTGGCCTAAATGCTTCACATTTACTTCACGTCACATCACGTCGCAATATTTATTTATTTGTGCGTTACCATCGCGGTGGTAAAAAAATGCCACCGTCACAGCCCTGACTGCGCCTTTAGACCCTAAACCACGACTGCGCCTTTAGACCCTAAACCACGACTGCGCCTTTAGACCCTAAACCACGACTGCGCCTTTAGACCCTAAACCACGACTGCGCCTTTAGACCCTAAACCACGACTGCGCCTTTAGACCCTAAACCACGACTGCGCCTTTAAACCAGGACTGCGCCTTTAGACCCTAAACCAGGACTGCGCCTTTAGACCCTAAACCAGGACTGCGCCTTTAGACCCTAAACCAGGACTGCGCCCCTAAACCTTAAACCAGGACTGCGCCCTTAAACCTTAAACCAGGACTGCGCCCTTAAACCTTAAACCAGGACTGCGCCCATAAACCACGACTGCGCCTTTAAACCAGGACTGCGCCCTAAACCTTAAACCAGGACTGCGCCCATAAACCACGACTGCGCCTTTACACCCTAAACCACGACTGCGCCCATAAACCACGACTGCGCCCATAAACCAGGACTGCGCCCTTAAACCTTAAACCAGGACTGCGCCCATAAACCAGGACTGCGCCCATAAACCAGGACTGCGCCCATAAACCAGGACTGCGCCCATAAACCAGGACTGCGCCCATAAACCAGGACTGCGCCCATAAACCAGGACTGCGCCCATAAACCAGGACTGCGCCCATAAACCAGGACTGCGCCCATAAACCAGGACTGCGCCCATAAACCTTAAACCAGGACTGCGCCCATAAACCAGGACTGCGCCCATAAACCAGGACTGCGCCCATAAACCAGGACTGCGCCCATAAACCAGGACTGCGCCCATAAACCAGGACTGCGCCCATAAACCAGGACTGCGCCCATAAACCAGGACTGCGCCCATAAACCAGGACTGCGCCCATAAACCAGGACTGCGCCCATGCGCCCATAAACCAGGACTGCGTCTTTAAACCAGAGCGCTGTTCCATAAAACTTGCTTGGAACAGCGTGGATTAAAATTCAAATCCTGATTTAAATTAACCAAATATATCAGTCGCGCTTAAATCAGTTCCATAATGGTTAGTTGAGGTTTACACAGTCCTACTAATTTGAATGAGGCTCAAGTAGTCAAGGATTGCATCCTTAAACCAGGATTGCATCTTTAAACCAGAGCGCTGTTCCATAAAACTTGCTTGGAAAAGCAGAGATTAAAATTCAAATCCTGACTTAAATTAACCAAATATATCAGTCGCGCTTAAATCAGTTCCATAATGGTTAGTTGAGGTTTACACAGTCCTACTAATTTGAATGAGGCTCAAGTAGTCAAGGATTGCATCCTTAAACCAGGATTGCGTCTTGAAACCAGAGCGCTGTTCCATAAAACTTGCTTGGAACAGCGTGGATTAAAATTCAAATCCTGACTTAAATTAACCAAATATATCAGTCACACTTAAATCAGTTCCATAACGATAAGTTGAGGCATTTACAGTTCAGTGTTAGTAAAAGTCTAGTTAAGCAATAACTGAGGCTTAGCCTGACATTTATCCAACCCCGGAGCAGGCTATTCTCCCAGCATAAGTTGCCATAGTGACTGAGTTTTCAAGTTTGCTTAAAGGGGTCATATGAGATTTTTTTTAAAGATGTAAAATAAGTCTTTGGTGTCCCCAGAGTGCTTATGTAAAGTTTTAGCTTAAGATACCCCACAGACAATTTATTACAGCATGTTAAAATTCCCATTTTGTAGGTCCAAGCAAAAATTTGCCATTTTGGGTGTGTCCTTTAAAATGCAAATAAGTTGATGAAATGTAAAACTGATCACAATGATGATGGTTTGTTGCAATTGAAAATCAATTGTGCTGTCAATTATTTTCTATATCTCTCTTTCTCTCTGCACTGAATGGCAGTGCAGTGGTTGGATAGTGCAGATTAAGGGGCGGTATTATTGTAATTCGCCTTGCTACCTACCTCACAAAACATGCGAAATCTGAGCAGCCTAATTTTTCACATGCTTGCAAAAAATGGTTACCAAAACAAAAGTTACTAGCTTGATATTTTTCATGTTTTCTAGGTTGATAGAAGCACTGGGGACCCATGAAAAAAGTCAGATTTTCACGCTATGACCCCTTTAATGGAACCGAATCGACCGTCAATAAGTCTGACTTTGTAATCTTGTTTTCTTCGTAATCTTGTTTTCTTCATAATCTTGTTTTCTTCATAATCTTGTTTTATGGAACAGCCCTCAGGATTGCGTCTTTAAACCAAAACTTGATCAGATATCATTTGCTCATTACACACTGTAAAAGCAAACAAAAACATTCAAGGCTGAAATCACACGGCATGCTTGAATGACATGCAAAGCGCAGCTTAACCAGGATTGTGTCTACGTGGTTGCGCAGCGTTTGAAGCAAGTGCTGGAGGTCTTACAAGCTATAGTTTTACTCCTCACAGACTGCTAAGGTTTCAAAGGATCCCAATCTGACACACATGTGATGTCACTTGAAATTTCCCAAGAAGTGGAGTATTTAATTATCCAATCGACTGTCATTATGCTTTTTACAGAATATGATTGAAAGAAATTGAATTCATCCCAAACTAGTTCTTCTACGGTTTTATGAAGCCTCTTTATGAAAGAAAGAGTAACATTATTGAACAACCATGCAGTAACTATAAAAAACTATGATACTGTCTTATGTAATGGTTACATTTTTTGTTACGATGTGACAAAAAATACCTGAAGCCAAACTTGTCCATAGATACAGACAGATGTCTGGGCTGACTGAAGCACTTGTAGATGTTTCTGTCATCCATGGGAATGAGGTCAACATCGCTAAAGACAAAGCAGTCGTAGTCGTACTCCTTCAGGGCCTCCGCGTAACCTATGTTGAGGAGTTTGGCACGGTTGAATATCCCATCGCCTTCCTGTCAATGATGAGGAAGGAAGACTTTCAGGAAGAGATCAGGAAGATACCGAGCTGCAAACTACACATAATGACTGCAAATAAATAACAAAAGCTGGGTTTTATAATGCTTTGTTGCTTAATATTGCATATACATTTTTATACTTCAAACAAGAAAAGCATTGCTTTAAAGATGATTGTTGAGCCGGACAGAACAAAGTCCCAAAGCAAAGCACTGTCATATCCTTTCGCTGGATCTAGGCTTTGGGCTCATGATTAATGGATGACGTTTCTGCCTGAAGCCCACCTTTTCTTGATCTAAAGAGCATTACTGCAGCACTTGAGCCTGTGTAATGAAATTTAACGACAGCGTAGCCTCGCGGGAGACGAGTAATCTGTTAACCCCCCTACACCTCGCAGACAGTAGTCATATGGTGCTTTATAACAGGAAACCCAAACAAACTGAGGTGTGCTTGTTCTAGCCGAGTCGTGGAGGACATCCACGATTGATCTGAAAGATGTGGCCTCCACTTTCAGGATGAAGTTAAAAGAACTAGATCATTCTGCTCTCCGGCGAGCTTTTCAGTGGACATAATGTGCTGGTTTCATGTGTCAACGCCAAGATCTGATCATCAGTCTGTTGTGTCTCGCTAGAGGATTCCTGAGACTAAAGAGGAGATTTTGACTCTTGAGAAATCAAAACACAAAGAACTAAAAGTCAAAAGCTTCATTGTTCATATAGGGGAGATTTAGGTGTCGAGAAAACATCCACGTTTTTGGAACAGGGTGCTCGGGCCTGGATTTAAAGAAGAAAACATATATAGGTAGTTTCTAAAATAAACTAAAAAAATCTAACTAAAAATGTAAATAAATTTACTAAATAAACTGATAACTAAATGAAACTTTAAATAAATGAAACTTTGAAAAGCCGCTAGTCTTTCAACAAAATTAGATAAAGTAAAGAATGCTCTTAAATTTAAATAAAATAAAGATATAGTTACCAAAATAAACAGACATAGGTAGTTTAAAAAAGCAACAAATAAAATAAATAACATAGTAAATAAATAAAATGTAACTTTGAAAAAAGTTATTTTGAAAAAAGTAAATAATGTTCTTAGATTTAAAACTAAATAAATATTTTATAATAAAATAAATATAAGTAATTACCAAAATAAACAATAAAAATTAAATTAAATAAATAAACAAAGTAAATAAATAAACTGAAACTGAAAAGTCGCTAGTCTTGCAACAAGATTAGATCAAGTAAATAATAAATAAACTAACACTGAAAAGTCGCTCTTTTTGCAACAAGATTAAATAAAGTAAATAACGCTCTTAGATTTAAAGCTAAATAAATACAGGTATAAATATATTTTATAATAAAAATAATTTTATAATAATAAAAATGTGGGTGGTTACCAAAATAAACTATAAAACCGAAATGAGTAAATAAATAAACTAAAACTTTGAAAAGTTGTCTTGCAACAAAATAAAATAAATAAATAAGAGGAAGTTTAAAAAATAAACAACAACAATTAAATAAAATGAAATATAAACAAAGTAGTAAATAAATAAAACAACACTTTCAAAAGTCGCTGGTCTTCCAACAAAATTAGAAAAATAATGCTCCTATTTAAAGGAAAAAATAGCGGTACTTTCAAAAATAAACAATGATATATTACAGTAAATAAACAAAGAAGTAAATAAATAAAATAAAACATTAATGCACGATTCATCGAAAAAAGAATCACGATCTGGATTCATACATAAATGTGATCTTATTTCTAAATGACGGCGATTCACTTGCATATACAGTATTGGATTGAGAAACGGCCTCTGTATCATTGTTTAGTGTTTAAAAGGTTTTGTGTTTTCAAAGTTTTAAGGTTGGCCAGTCCGAGTGTACAAAAAGGACAGGTGCTCTTAATTTTTATTCTTTTTACTTATTAATGTCAACATTCTATTGTTTAGGTTTAACAGCTAACAAAATTTAAGTTAGCCATCTTAAGGGGTCTAAAATAAGAAAAGGAGCTTTTAAGACCCTTTATTATAACCAAAAGTCATGTGTAGCACATTTTTTACTTGAGTGCAATAAATGTTTCTGTCGAAAAAAAGAGAACCGTTTAAGAGAATCATGATCTTAATATTTCCCATGAAGAAATATCGTGATTCACATTTAAGCAAGAATCATGCAGCCCTAGCAACAGTGCATTTAAAGTACATTTTATCAGTGTGAGTTATCTGGGAATCAAGCCCACAAGCCTTCCAACTGAGCTACACAAACACTTTTAAAATAATAAAATGTAGCTATTTTTGGAATTGAAGTTGCCGTTACCGGAAAAACAATGCACTAAGAGAGAAAGAGAGAATTAAAAGAAAAGAACTGATAGAGAAACAGACAATAGAGAGATCAACGTTACCATTCACCAGGTGCAGCCAGTGACACGCAGCATGATTGGCCAGAAAAAGAGCAAGCAGACGTCTCACCTTTTCCCGACAGCAAGGGCTTCTGATGTGCATAAAAGGGGTTTACGGGGTGACGGGAAGGAATGCAAGTTGGGAGAAAAAAATAAATGCAAGGTGCAAAGAAAGGAGGGGGTGACAGAGAGAGCAAGAGGAAAAATTAGAAAGGACAATCAGGCAATGCTTTGGAAAGCAATCAGAAATAGATGTCATCAAGACCCTCTTGGATAGGAAGTTTTAGTGTAAAGCCACAAATAACATCACTCTCATCGTTTGGAGGAATACCAAACCACAGAAAAGACAAAATAGATTAGATTAAGATAACTTGATAAACCCCAATTCAACCAGAATCGAGAACTCTCGAGTCTCTCTCTCTCTCTCTTTAATGTCATGGAAAGTTACTGTATGAAGACAGTATGATTTTTGCATACTGTCAAAAATAATCACATGCCTTTTTCGAAGAAACGCTTAACTGCAGACAGCTGCTCTTTACAATAGCTAAGGGAACTGCTGTGTAATGTGTAACGTATCCCAGTTTCAGTTTACTTTTTTCTGAAGGGCAGGAATAATTTAAAAGCATGAGAACCTGGCTGGAGCAGTGCAGCGTGCCCGTACTTGTGAGTCACAGGCATAATTTCTCAAGTTGTAAACATTTTGCTACATTGTTCCAAAACAAATGATGCCGATTATTAAAAAACGCCCTTTAAATGATCTTTGAGTATGAAATGTGTATTAGGGCTGAGCGGTATATCAAGTTTTCCCAAATATACAGACATATGAATTTTGGTCAATATCATTGCGTATTGTATATATAAAGAAATTTGAGTATGCAGAAGAATAAAGTAAAAGTAACTACACAAGAAAGCAAAAGTACTACATAATGCAAAATAAAGAGGATATTGTTACAAAAGTCTGCCTTAAGGGAAACATTCCACTTCGCTAACAAAAGCCATAAGAATCAATGACAATTTTAGCATGGGTACGGTGTGTTTTATCAGCACAATGTGAAAGAGCAAAAGGAAAGCACACAGAATACGTGTGCATTTATTTAGTCTAAGTTTTTAGGGAAAACAATATAGACAGTAAAGACCTAGTTAAACAAAAAAAAATTTTCATGCCATAAGACGGAATAGGGACTAGAACTGAGCACAATAGTGATATCATAGTATATGTTTTGTGTGCTACACTAGAGGTAGACCGATTAATCGGCACCGATAGTTCATTGGTGTAACAATCGACTATTTGCAAAAAATCCATGCTGAAAGTTTTTCCGAGTGCGTCTGTTGCTTTATATCATTATAAAGTAATTCATTTGGTGACTAGATGCTGCATTAGCAGAGAAACAACTGCAGAAAACCCAAGTTTGTTGTCACGGCTGACAGGACGCTAATATTAGCAGGACCAGTCCATATTTTTTAATTTAATAATGAAAGCAAGCATATGCAGTTGTCGGCTACGCTAATATATCCAACAAATCAAAATCTGATTTCAGTTCTTATATCATCATTGCAAAACATCTTTTGTTATTTTGATTAGATAATAATTAAATGTTAAAACAGAAGCACTTAAAATACAAGACTACAGATATAATAAACATTTACGTCATTTGAATTTTACCAGTGGGAGTATTTCACAGAAGTATTTACGTCAATACTTCATATAATTCATATATTTTTATACACATTTATTTCATTTAACACATTTTCATGGTTCAGTACTGTTGTGTTATTATTTTTGTAATATATTTCAGCACGGTTTCACTTTGAGTCTTATGTTTGTTTTTTATTCACTATCCATTTTAAAAACTATCGGTTGATTAGGGCTGTCAAAATGATTAAATAATCGCCTCGTCGCGATTGTTTGACCTTTTTTATGCGATTGTTTGACCTTATCATCACAATGATTTCAGATCACCGCAATGATTGCACATATCTCTAAAAAACACAAGGGGGAGCTGCAGCGCCTGTATAAATGAGACATTATCAGATTACTTTTAAATATGTGTTATGTGTATTAATATGTACTGCCAGGTAAACCTTGCAAAATATTTATTTTAAATAATCACAACAATGCGTGAAAATTATTTCGTAAACAAACAAAAAATTATGAAAATTAAATGTCAAAGCAATAAAACGGACAATTAATCATCATAATCGTCAAAGCACTCAATTAATCGGCACAATTTATTAGACAATTAACCGTCAGACAAATTTCTTAACCGTGACAGCCCTACGGCTGATAAATAGGTTACCGGCAAGCAGGAACCAACTTAGTTATCGGTAAAATCCACTATCGGTTGACGTCTATGCTACACATGAATCTTTTGAATTTTCTGTTAGAAACAAGCAAAAGATTACAATCATTATTTACTGATAATCTGTTAACTGGATCATTGAACGGTTTCAGACCGGCTCAAGAAAGATTATTTCACAAACACAACATCAAGTATGTTCCTCACAAGCATTGAATGCCTTTTTATGACTTAAAAGTATAGTGGGCAAGTTGTGTAGAGCACTTTTTATGGTGCTTTTGTTAAGATTGACCTTGACATATAGACTTTAAAAAAAGCACCAACAGTGTTTCCAACCAAGAGTGAACTATGACAAAAGTTTTAACTATGAGTGAGCTGTTCCTTTAAATAAACTTAACAAATTTTAACCTTTGACTCAGTGATATTACTCTGAATTTGTACCGGAGGCCTTTGAACCCATGTAACTGCACATTAAGCATTTGCGACAGCAACAAAGGGTCAAAGATTGCTACAATCTATTTTACTGCTTGATGGAAAGACAAACCTGATTGATGACGTAGACGCCGTAATCTAGCTGCTGGCGTTCTAGGATGGGGTGCAGGTAATAGAGCCAATACTTTAGGTGTTCATCACGGTTTCTAAAGGGGATGATCATGGCCACCTTCTGCTGGGCGATGCAGTCTTTAGGTTTAAACCGTCCACCGAGCTGCAACTCTGGGTTTTGACTTCTCACCAGATCAAGGGTGACAGGGTCAGAAAACTCTACCCGGAGTGGTCCCACTATACAAACAAAAACACAATGGACATGCTTTATATACATGGAGATGTTGAATAAATGGTTACACAAACTATTCTGGATTTCATTTATGAGCAACTGCATGCAAATGTCAAACTTACCCAGAAAATATAAAGTTTTCACAAATGTTTGAACCATACTGATATCTTAAATGTCAATTTAAGGAGGTCTCATAAATCCTCATAAATTTGCACCCCAAAATAAAAAAATATTTGTTCTTTGAAGAGTCATCCCTTCTCCATTTGTTGGATATTATTGCTTCTGGTTTGTGCATTTTAATTCACAGAATTCCTACATAATTTGTTGTCTTCCAAAAACCTTTCCTTTTTGGTCATAACACATTTATTTCCTTTAACTAAAACTGAAAACTTGAGTATAGACGGTTTCATCGGACCCACAGGATACACGTCTGGATCCGAACTTTACTTCTGGTTTCGTTTTTTTAATGGTCTGACTAGTTGCTAAACTGATCTCTTGAACAAATGCCTCGTCGAAAATAACAAATGTTTTGGTTTCCTAGGTAATCTATGTGGGGGTTTTTTGCTTGTTGTTATATAAATAAACTATGTTAAAAGTACTTTGTTGTTATTTTTTTTCTTAGCGGAGTTTACCGGAAGTTACGTGCAGACCGCAACAACCGCTTGTGTATGTTGTTACTGCTGAAACCGTCTATAAACAGATATTTTTCTGATGTCTAGACTCTATCATCAGGGGTTTAGAAAAATACAAACATATGGTTCAATATATGGATAATTAATACATTTCTGTGAAATAATATTTAAATTTTTTTATCTGAAAATGTCACATGCATTCTTATGATTACTCATCACACCTAAAGTATGTGTGAATACAGTACATTATGACGCAGCAGCAAAGGTATACTGTCTAGAGAAAATAAATGGCAGGATGCTATAATGGCGTAACATAACACCTGATATAACCACAAAATAGAGGTCTAAAGATTCAGGCACGTCCACGTGAAAAATTCAGCGAGAGTAGATAAAGTAAAGTTGACCAATTCACTTTTGCAAGAGAACTGTCAACAAATGTAACACAGTGGGGTAAATGTTAACATCCAGTCGTGACAGCTGCAAAAACATGCCTTTGTTTTAGGAATGTGGTCTGCGAGAACACAACATGACAGGTCACAAATTATTACTTTAGACACACTACACTGGATGACAAAAAGTGAGTATATCAAAATAAGCATTAAAAAGTGACAGGTTTACATCAAAATCTGGCTAAAAACTTTTAATGAGATCATTAACACAAAAATCTACTCACTGTCACGTTGCTTCAGTTTAAACCCACAAGACTTTCTTACTTCCAACAATAAAGGTGATTCAAGGCGTTTCATTTTACGTCATAGAAAAAGTACCAAAATTCCAAAAAAATTCCACATTTTATTCAATCCCTTTGCACTTTCATTGTCACGAAAAAGAATCATCAATTTCCTTTTAAATGTACCCTCTGATAACAAATTATTTTTTTGGGAGGGGGGTAATATTTTCCATTCACTTTCATTGTTCAAATAAAGAAGTGTCAAAATCCGTTAAAATTCATCATCTGACAACATTTTTTCATATTTGGTTTAACCCCACTTCACATAAAAACCTCACTGTCATGTTGTTTCAGTACAAACCCACAAGAGTTTCTTACCTCCGGGGGACATAAACTTCACTGCATTGGAAAAAGTGCCAAAAATCTTAACAATTCATCCACTGACGAGTGACTTTTTATTTTGCGAGGAACTATCATTCAGTCATGCACTTCCATTCTTTAAAAAAATCTTTAAAATGTACCATTTGACAATTTTTTTTATTTTGTGATAAATTTCACTCAGTCACTTTTGTTGTACAAAAAAAGAGGTGACAATTTTTTATTCATTCTCTGACAACTGAATTTTTATTTTGTGAGGAACCACCACTCAATCCACATTTTATAAAAAAGAAATGGTCAAAATTCTTTAAAATTCATCATCTGAGAACATTATTTTTTTCTGGGGTAACTTTCACTCAGTCCCCATTCGCTTTCAAAGTATATAAAAAAAATTGCCAAAATTCTTTACAATTCATCATCTGGCAACTTTATTGTTTATTTCTGGTGTAACTTTCCCTTAGTCCCCATTCACTTTCAACGTATATAAAAAAGAATTGCCAGAATTATTTACAATTCGTCATCTGTTTGTTATTCATCATCTGGCAACTTTATTTATTATTTCTGGGGTAACTTTCACTTAGTCCCAATTCGCTTTCAATATATATCAAAAAAAGAATTGCCAAAATTCTTTACAATTCATCATCTGGCAACTTTATTTTTATTTCTGGGGTAACTTTCACTCAGTCCCCATTCGCGTTCATTGTATATAAAAAAAGAATTGCCAGATTCGTCATCTGTTTGTTATTCATCATCTGGCAACTTTATTTATTATTTCTGGGTTAACTTTCACTTAGTCCCAATTCACTTTCAATATATATCAACAAAAGAATTGCCAAAATTCTTTACAATTCATCATCTGGCAACTTTATTTTTATTTCTGGGGTAACTTTCACTCAATCCCAATTCGCGTTCATTGTATATAAAAAAAAGAATAGGCAAAATTCTTTACAATTCATCATCTGGCAACTTGTTAATTTCTGGGGTAACTTTTACTCAGTCCCCATTCGCTTTCATTGTATATAAAAAAGAATTGCCAAAATTCTTAAAAATTCATCATCTGACAACTTTATTTTTTATTTCTGGGGTAACTTTCACTCAATCCCGATTCACTTTCGATGTATATACAAAATATTTGCCAAAATTCTTTACAATTCATCATCTGGCAACTTTATTTTATTTCTGGGGTAACTTTCACTCAGTGCCAACATCACTTTCAATTTCTTAGGTAACTTTTACTCAGTCCCCATTCACTGTAATTTTTGGGGTAACTTTCACTTTCGTTGTGTAGAAAAAGAAGTGTCAAAATTCTTCAAAATTTAAAAATGGTTTGTGCTACTATCAGAGTATTTTGATCATGAACGTTATTATGAAGACAGCCTTACAGGACAATGCATTTACCTTATACCATAATCTCTGTATTATAAATATGACAGTAACAAGCCTAAAAGGTTCTCAAATGTACACAAATTTAGATCAACTTACCCAGTCGAGGTGGGTTGTCAGGACATGTTTCCAGTTTCTCGGTCACATTTAAAGGTGCATTAGCCTGTGGTGCTCTGGGTTCCTCTGTAGTGACCTTTTGCTCGGTCAGTTTTCTGTGGATCTGTGGGGTTTGCTGGTTTTGTACGAATGCTTGTTTTGAATCGGAGTTTCTAACGTAATATATCACAGTAACAAAAATGTGCAGGAAACACAGTAGCACCACCAGGGAACAAGTCCTGTGTAAACCACTGAAATTTAAAGTTGTATCCCGCATTGTAGAAGCAATTGCTTGGGCTTTTTATTAAAGCTTTCAAATAGGATTTGAGAATAACGTCGCACGAAGGGTTACCACAAATACATGAGTCAACCCTTATGCCATGTCATAGGCTTTTTGGATACATTTGAACAACTAATCGACTTTATCACAGTTGTTTTAAATTGTTATTATAATTCCACATGAAATCGTATAGATTTTCTATCAATATAAACCTCAATTGAGGCCATTACATTTTAAATGATTTAACAGAGTCGTTCAGTTCCCAGCTACTTGCGTGTGATCCACTATATATGTTCATTTTCGTCAGGTAAAACGTCGTTAAAAATAAAACTATAACAAAAAAATCGTTTATACGTTAAACCGTTGGATCTCGTTGAACGTTTAAACGCGTATGAACACGAATAATCAAGTCCGTTATAAAGTTTATAGGACTCACATAACGCCACAAAATAAGTAAAATTCGCTTTCAAACGCCTTTCTCTTCTCAAAATCCCACAACTTCAAAACCTCAGATGTTTGCATATATCTCCGTTACGTCGTAATCCGAGATTTTATCGGAGATGTCGGTAAGTTTCCGGGCAGTTTCCCAGCCAGACCTCACTATAACGTGTAGCGCTTTCAGATCAGTTCATAAGATCTGGAAGAAAGTTGAGCGCCGCCTGACTGTTCGCTGCTGAATAGAAGCCGCTGATCTCTATACAATACGTACGCGAATCAGGCAGCTATTATGATTTACAGATCAGCCAATCAGCGCAGGCCGCCGTATATTTACGTCATCACAAGAAGCCAGCAACAAAATAAAGGATCGTTTTCAAAATAATAGCTCCGTTAAACACGAATGAGTGACCGAAACAATATATAATACATAGATTGTATATTTCTATAATATGTACATTTTATAAATATACAGCTATTGACATGTCACTGGCATGTTTTAAAGTTTAATATACGTTGACTGGCACAGCATGCAGTATTTTAATTATTTTTGCCATTTTTTTATTAATTTGCATTTATGTCAGAGATACAGTTATTCAAATGTAAAATAACAACATCGCATTTCAGATTTTTTTTAACAGAGATCAGTTAAAACAGGGACTAAGAAAACTTAAAAAAAAAAAAAAATTTGTGAACCAAATGGTACATGATTCTCGTGTTGGTCTTGAGCGCCACCTTGTGTCCACAAATAAATATCACAACGTTTTTACAACAATGTTCCAAACAAAATGCAGAGAACTTAATTTGATGATTATTATAAAATGACAGAAAGTGACCAACAACATATCTTTTCAGATCCTTAGAATGTAATGATTTTTTTCTTCTGACTGCATCATGAATGATCTCAACACCCAGTGGGCATCAACATCCAACTTCCCTTTAAGAAAGGTATACATTTAACTCCCTGCTGAAAAAACTATAAAACCATTACAGAAAATTCTAATCGTTTCCATTAAAATACCAATAGGAACCATTAGCTGTTACCATTAAAACCACTACACTGTAGTGTGTTTTGGGCAATATTCCATTAGAACCAATACATAGAACCAATAGAACCAATACATACCATTAGAGACTAACAAAACCCACTGTACACAATACACTGTGTGTTTTGGGGCATATTCCATTAGAACCAATAAAATCCCCAATAAAACCATTAGACTTTTCTGTAATGGTTTTATTGTTTTTTTTCAGCAGGGCAGCCTGATTGTATCAAATCTCTCTGTCTCTTATAAATATATAAAAGGAGCAACTTTTATGCAATTGACCCTTCTTAGTTTGTAAAAGCATAAAAGCCGTTAAAGCATATAAATGATTATGTGCATCAAACTTAAAGTGACACAGATGTAAAAACAAAAAGCTAAAGCTAAAGTCAATTTTGGTGAAGATTCTGTGAAAAATAACATTGATATCTTTCATACTGACCAAGATCATGTCAAAGATTCAAATCAAAAAACTTTGGCCTGGATTCCACAGACAGTGTCACATATATTTACTTGTGTTCTCAACTAAAAATCCAAAGTTTATGATGCCTTTGTTGGAATATGTTAGGTATTAGAATAAAAAAAACTTCCTGTCTGTTTGTGACATGTGGTTCAGAATTAACATAAAATCAATCACTCTGGCCTAAGCAAACTGTTCATTGTTCAGCTACATTGAACATGTCGTCACTACTAGGACTCCACATTTGATTAGATACATTAATCACGAGTACTGTCTGTATAGTCTTGATGCTCCAGTACGTAAACATACAATAGTAAACTTTAGGAGAGCGAGAACAGGAGCAATCCTTGTGCGAGCAGCACACTGGGCTGACGTCACGCCTCCCCCGCGAGCGCCGCGCGAGAGCTATGTGTTGGAATGCGTGAGTCTCGCGCACTTCCTCGATCGACTTAAAAGAGTTTGGAAATAACTTTGCGCGAATCCTCTTTTTACAACATTATCGTCGAACAGCGGTTGAACCCAGTTGGTGAGTTTGCGGGCTTGCTTTCATGGGATCTTGGGGTGTGGTTTTGTGTTGCTTTTTGAGTGCACGGGCCTGACTAAGTTAGAGTTGTAGTGAAAATGGAGGGTGAGGCGCTGTCCAGGGCTGATCTGAGCTCGTGCATTGCAGTGTGGTGAGAGATCAGATCAGGACCACGGCTAACACACAGTTAGACACTTACTCTGACCAAAACTGCACACAAAAGTGCCCATAAACAGCACAAAAAGAAAAGAAACAAGAATTTCTCGATCAGTCATTGCTTTTAAATCGTAACTTTGTGGGGTTGTCGTGTGGCGTTTGTGTTGTTGTTGCGTGGAGTTTCCGGAAAGCAGTTTTTATCTTTAAGAAGCTTTGTACGTTAACTTTTTACGGCTTGTTTAAGGGAAAATGAAAAAGTTTTCCACAGATGTATTGTGGCTTATATTGTTCAATGTAAACGATATATTGTGTTTTTACTTGAGCCTTTTTCGGAAATCACCCAGATTGTTTTGTGATGCGATTTACATCTTTTTTTATTATTATTTATTTGCGTTAATCTCGATATCTTTCTTAAAACACTCATTTTAATTAAACGTACGTGTGTGTTTTAATAAATAACGTTAGAATTAAGTCAGATAAGCGCAGCTCGCTTAACTTAGATGGCTCGCGTTTGGAGCTGTCCAACAAGGTCAAAGTTTTTTCAGTCCATTTGACAACTTTGATTTAACAAAATCGCTCTCGCGTTTTACACAAAGTTTGTTTGAACCTTTTACAACAAATGCTTAATGCTTTATTAATAAAATGTGTTCATCTTAACAAAACTGTACAGTTAAACAGCGCTAGTTTTCTCCTCGTTTGTGTAGTTTCTTCCTCCTCCACTCGCAGGCTGAAGTTGGTGCTGTTTTAAAATGGCCGAACACATTTCTGAGCACACAAAACTCAGGCCATGCATTGCTTTTTGCCATACCTATACTTGTTTACTTGTATGCTTGTTAGTGTAAAGTTAAGCTGTATTTCAAGAAAGTTGCTTTATTTTCTTACTGCAAAAAAAAACACAATAAATTATTTTTAGAAATTATTTTGTACTGTAAAAGTGTTTATAGATTAGTTTTTGTTGTTATGAGTTGTTGTTTACATATATTATAAAATACGGAAATTATATATTTTTAAAAGTATTCTAAGGAAATGGTGTTAATTAGAATAGCAAAAATCCTCACCTGAATTTTATAGTTTTATTTTGTTTACTCTTTCTGAAATAGACACTTAAAAATTTAGTGCCAAGATAACTTTGTTTTCAATAATCAGAAAAAAATACTAGTCTATATAGGCAAATGTGTGATAAAATAAATGCAGATACATTTGGTGTCCAAAGATATTATTTTTTCTTCAGTTTTTTCAAATGGTTATATTTTTATAATTGGTACAATAATAATATTTTCTGTAAAAAGTATGTTTTATAGCAAAAATTCATAATTTTTTGTTGTCTGAATTAATTTGAGTCAATTCTGTTACTGTCAAACTCCGTTACCAAGGTAGAGTAACAGTGTTGACTGTATGTAACAAAACTGACAGTCATGGTTATGGTTATATTTTTCCATAATTGGTAATAATTATAGGCCACAACAATATAATATTTTCTGTAAAAAGTATGTTGTATAGCAGAAATTCATAATTTTCTTTTCTGAATTACTTGGAGTCAATTCTGTTAGTATTAAACTCTGTAACCAAGGTAGAGTAACAGTGTTGACTGTATGTAACTAAACTGACTCTCTCTCTCTCTCTCTCTCTCTCTCTCTATCTATCTATCTATCTATCTATCTATCTATCTATCTATCTATCTATCTATCTATCTATCTATCTATCTATCTATCTATCGGTCAAGAGTTTGAAGCTGTCTTTTGTCTGCTGTAATTAATTTTCAGAAATCACCCGGAATTAAATCTTGTTTCGTAGTTTAGTGACTTCATAAAAGTACTGCATCATTTATTGAAATATACTTTACTTCAATGTGCTTTTAGTATAAAATAAAATTTCTAGGGATGCACCGATACCACTTTTTTGGAGTACGAGTACTTGCATTTCGGTACTTGCCGATACCGAGTACTTAATTTAAATCATGTTTTTTTTTTATTTACAGGTAACAGCTTTAGTCATATAATTTAACAAAAAAACAAGGGACAAGTTTGGAATTAAGAACATTTATTTAAAATGAAAAGCATGTTGTATGCAACATATTACAGAATACATAATTATAAAAAATGTAAACAATGACAGTGCAACTCGAGTATTTTTTTTCAGTTTGTTGTAAGCTCTGCCTCTTTGGTTAACACGAGGCATTAGCCCCTTACACGCCGCTCAAACATAGACATTTCTCAGACCGTGGTATCGATCCCCGGTATCGGGGGACTTTTAACGAGTACGAGTACTTTAGAAAATGTGGTATCGAGAGCGATACCAGTATCGGTATCGGTGCATCCCTAAAAATTTCGACTTTTCTTAAAGTTTTTTTTTATTGCATAAGAACATGTATAACAATGGGAGTTATAGCAATGCATTGTAGTTGTACATAAATGCCATCAGTGTACAAATGTAAATGATTTACAAAATCCAAACAAAAACAAATCACATAAAAATGGTCTATTTGATAATATTAGAAGCCCTAGAAGCTTTTTATTTTTACATTTATACAACACATTACAGTATTGTTTACTTTTTTTGAAAATATGCTCATTTTCCAGTTTCCCTAGAGTTAAACATTTGATTCTTATTTCAAACCTTACTATTTCAACATGCTGTTTAAAGGTTTTATGTTTATTAGTAGCCATTAAATGACATGAAAGAGTTTAAAATGTAAAAAACTGGGCTAATACACGTTAAAATGCAATATCGCGATCTGTTATGTTTCATCTATTAAGTTTTGGATGTACATATTTAAATCTTTTGAATGAATGAGAATGGGGGATAAACAGAATGGGTCACGTGACGTCTGGACCTATTTATCTTTACTCAATCACAGAAACTCATTATCTGCGAAAAAGTGATGTAAGTGATTTAAAGGCGGAGTGCACAATGTTTGAAAGCCAATGTTGAAATTTGAAATCACCTAAACAAACACGCCCCTACCCCAATAGAATCTGGACCTTCTTTTAAAAGGCCCGTCCCACACATACGCAACCCGGCAAGGATGTCGGTTAGTAGACACGCTCCTTACTGCTTATTGGCTATAAGTGTGTTTTGGTAGTCGGCCCGTCTCCTTTTCCAAAGCATTCTTCAAACATTGCGCACTCCGCCTTTAATCAGTCAACCAAATACAAGGCACATGACAGAGCAGCTATTTGTTTTGTTTCACCATCAGATGATCTTCCCTAAAACACATTATAGGATATTATTATAAATGCTCATACATTTTAATTGGAATTTAGAGTTTTAGGGTGGGCTTTACTAAAACAACTGTCTCTGTTTGTATTTCAGCTGGTTGAGCATGTCTGCTCAAACAATTTATCCATCTACAGCTGGCATCTTCATGCCTACTGTTGGCATTCCCCTGCCAGAGGTGGGTCATGATCTTCCCGAGCTGCCCCGAAACGATGTGGTCGCCCCTCAGCTAGTCATGCTGGCTAATGTGGTGTTATCATCGGAAACATCTGCCTCGGACTGCAATGCCGAAGAGAAGCAAATGTTTGAACTCATAACTGTCGGAAGCAACTACTCTGATAGCGACGAAGAGGGCGTCGTCAGATACAGCCTTGACAACTTGCAGACGTCCGAGGGCAATTACGCTGAACAGGCCACTGCGGTCGAACCAGAGGTGATAGAAATAGTGCTTGATCATGGTGAGATTGAGCGGGCGAAGGACCCCTCTGAAAAAAACTTGACGGAACCCCCACCTGTGGAAAAGCGTAAGCGCAGTCCGGTCGCCGTCTATGAGTCCGGCAAAAAGAAAAAGCCCTTCTTTTGTAAACCCTGTCAGTTCCAAGCTGAGAACGAGAAGGACTTCATTCTTCATATTGGCGCTCACAACGCTAATAAAATGATTGCGGAAAACAGGGTGGGTGATTCAGATGACAACCTGGCCAATGAATCGGGACAACCTCACACCCAGAACCCAGAGAACAGCGAAAGTCAGGCTAACTTCAAAGGCGTGATACGCTGCGAGCGCTGCGGGTACAACACCAATCGCTACGACCATTATGTGGCTCATCTTAAGCATCATACCAAAGAGGGAGAAGGTCAGAGAGTGTTCAAGTGCACTATTTGCACCTACAGCACCATCAGTCAATACCACTGGAAAAAACATCTGAGGAATCACTTTCCCAGCAAGCTTTTCACTTGCAACCAGTGCTCTTATTTTTCTGATCGCAAAAATAACTACATACAGCACATCAGGACCCACACTGGTATGTCTGAAATAAATTTCTATAAATTAAGGTTTGTTCACCACAAAAGTATGATGACATGATGGCATAATATTTGAAGAGCTCGGATGCAAAAACTGCTAAACATCACCTCCGTCAAAAACATTTACAATTATATTAACCGAATGCTTTCGGTACGTATTATACTTTTATCAAATACTTTTGCTTCAAATCTGCTTAATCCCGGCCTCAGGCCATTCAGAACCGAGCCACTGTGACATTGTAAAATGTAAAAAAATCTAAAGTTTAGTATCATGTGCTCACGTAAAACCTTCATGTGCAGATTTTTTTTTTTTTTAGTTTAGTTTTGCGTGCTCACGTGAAACTTTCGCGCACGCACGTGAAACTATCGCACGCGCACATGAAAATTTTACATGCGTGCGCGAAAGTTTCACGTGAGCTCGCAAAACTAAACACGGTAGTTTCACGTGCGCACGCTTAAGTTTCGCGTGCTCACGCGAAAGTTTCACATGAGCACGTTTCACGTGCGCACGCGAAACTAAACTTTGTTTAATTTTTGCTCCATGTCCCCTTAGGGGCTCGGTAATTCAGAAATACCAGTTTGTTGGCAGAATTCGCTAAACACCACAAAGAAATTGCATGAACATATGAATAGCATGAACGACGGCACTTGTACGTCTGATTTTAGTTGCTGAGCTACAAGAGCTTTTACTTGCTTAAAGAAGGTTTATTGTATAGGGTATTGACGATTTTTTTTTAGCTTTTTATCTTTATTCAGAAAAGCATGATGGGAGACTTTTAGAAGTGGAAATCTTTGCCTAAAAAGCCAACATGCACTCAAGTGGTGTGTACATCAAACCATTTAATGCGCCAGTTGGTTGTTGGGACATTGTCCCTCCCCTTCTGATTTGATGGCCGAGTGAGAAGTCACATTGGCAAGCTGAGCGTTTCACCTAAAGTTGAATAGTTTTCAACTCTCTGTGCTCAGCAGTTAGCGCGGATAAACTGCCGAGTGCCGGCGCTCAGTGCGGACAAAACCCGCCAGCTGCTGGCATTTTTGAAAAGCGTGGTGCTTTCATTGGAAACAACTGATGTGCATGCCCCCTTAGAGGACTTTGCAGTCAAATTTATTAAATACAAATTAAATGACTAAAATTGCATTTGTAACACATCTCAATAACTTACTTAAAACCTTTTCATTGCTATTTAAGTGAAATTACTAAACCTAAACATAAAAAAATCATTTACAAGAAACATGTCAGATGCATCCTTAGAGGGTTTTGCATCTGAGCTCTTCATTTACTTTTTGGGTGAACTTCAAATTTTTACTGCCAATTTGGTGTGACAAATAATCAATAATCAGATAGCTGTTAGCTAATATTAGTGTTTACGTTTCATTTTTCAGGTGAACGTCCTTTCCAGTGCATATACTGTGATTACTCCAGTTCACAAAAAACTCACCTTACTAGACACATGAGAACCCATTCAGGTGAGTGTATGAAGTATTTTTATGTAGTTTAAGGGAAATTCGTAATGCAGGGTTTGATATAAACTGTTGTTCATCAGCTACATCAACTTGATGTTTCTCTTTTTTGTTGCACTCCATGGAGCCAGATGGCTTTGGATAAAATGGTACACGGTTTGTGATATACGGTGTGAATTAGAATGTGATTCTGTATTGTGATGTGTCCACCCGTCTTTTATCTGTCTCCCCGCATGAGATTTGCATCTGTGTTCCTCTCAAAATGTTGATATAAAAGATTCATTGTTCAGCCTTGACCTTCTCCTTATGGTCTTTTTACAATAGGTGAGAGGCCTTTCAAATGTGACAGCTGCAGTTACCTGGCAGCCAACCAGCACGAAGTGACCCGCCATGCCAGACAGGTCCACAATGGACCCAAGCCCTTAAGCTGCCCTTACTGCCAGTACAAGACGGCAGACCGCAGCAACTTTAAAAAACATGTTGAGCTTCACGTCAACCCTCGCCAGTTTCTTTGCCCGGTGTGCAAGTATGCCGCATCCAAGAAGTGCAACCTGCAGTACCACATCAAGTCCAGACACCCGGGATGCTCTGAAATTTCTATGGACGTGTCAAAGGTGAGGCTGCGTGCCAAAAGGGCCGACGGTGATGACCCACCCGAGAATGATGACGATAATCTTGAGACGAATCAGGTCGAAGAAAGGGAAAACGGGGAAAAGCAAGCAGGAGAATTGGATGACATTGAATCAGGCCCCATTAACCTCTCCATTAAGAAACACAGTAAACCCACCTCTGCTCCAGAACCTGAACTGACAGACCAGACTTCGAAGAAAAACCTTGATGTCATCGGTAAAGAAAAATCTGGAAAACCAATCCAGCAACCTACTGAGAAAAAGTCAGTGCCGAAAACTGACGGGAAAGAGAAAAAAGTTAAAAAGGTTAAAGGTAAGACTTCTGGAAAAGTTATGGACATTGTGACCACACAACCAGAGGAATGCACAGACAAACAAGACAGTAAAAAGGAGAAAGCGATAAAAAAGGTTGAGAAGTCCTCTAAATCTTTGGGGAAGGTTACAAAGGGTCATTCCAAGAAAGACAAGTCATTGAAGGAGGCTGCAAACGAAGCAACTGCAAAACATCAAACTGTTGTGGCAGAGGGCCAAAGTCTAGATTTGGACAAAGAAAGAGTGGAGAAAGACCTTCTAGATAAGCAAAAAGAAAAAGAGGAAAGAAAGAAGCTGGAGAAAGAAAACAGATCATTTAACGAGACAGTGAAAAACACTGAAGATACTGCAAAGGATTGCAGAAAACCTCAAACGAAGAAACCATGTAAGAAGCAGACAAAATCAGCAAAGGTCAGCAGTGAAAAAGAGGCAAACCAAGAAGTCAGGACTAAACCATCAAAAAGAAAAGCAGATGCCATGAATCTACCAGAGATGGAGACTTCAGAACCAAACAATCCGTCCAAGCGGGTCAAGCGCAAGAAGAAAGATTCGACCAAGTCATCATCTGCAACTTCATGTGCTTCGGTGACCAATCGCACCATACCTGAGGTTCTCAAGGCCATGAAGAGCAAAAGCAAAAATGAGACAACAAGTGCAGACAAACCCAATGTATCTGTTGTGGAACCCAAGAACACTTGTGACAATGTCCTTGAGTACCCAGAGAAGTCAAGCACCCCACAAACTGAAAAAGCGCCCATTACAGAACCGCCCAAGGTGCTTGATGGACCACACCAGCAGATACCTACAGCAGTGACCTGCCAAGAAGAGAAAATCTGCACGACCAGTTCTGTTGAGCAAGAACCTACACACCAAACCCCAGAGCCAGAATTGCCTAAAGGAATGGAGGACAAGACCTCATCAGGACCTCCAAATGAAATTTCAGAGGTTGACAGTGGAAGTGAGATGCCTTCGCCTACTGACAGCGAGACTTCCCCAGGCTTCAGCCAACAGCAGCCCGGGTTTAGCCCAACTCTTGAACTTCCTGGTCCACCTGGTCACAAATCCACCGATGCGGAAGATGATGAGGGTATCCATAGTAACGATGGGGGAAGTGACATCAGCGACTGTGCCTCTGAAGGAAG
The DNA here is from genome assembly GCF_027580225.2 of Misgurnus anguillicaudatus. NCBI lineage: Eukaryota > Metazoa > Chordata > Actinopteri > Cypriniformes > Cobitidae > Misgurnus > Misgurnus anguillicaudatus. The sequence goes on along the minus strand of NC_073352.2, from coordinate 31,459,260 downwards.
CTATGACTCTGGCCTTAACGGATTAGCTGCCGCAACAGAAGGTGGAGAAAAACTTCCAGAGACTCCTACGGAGGAGCTTCCATCTTCCAGCAAACTTCCCAGTCACACGTGTATCTTCTGTGACCGTACGTTCTCTATGGAGATGGACTACCGGCGCCATCTGAACCGCCATCTAGTAAATGTGTATTACTTGGAGGGGCCGGCTCAGGGTGACAAGTAAGGGCTGATCTTCTTTGGACAATTGCAATTAGCTATTTTGTGTCCGTGGCTAGTTTTGAGGATGTTTCTTTAAGCCTTTTCAAGATTTTCAGTATTTAGCTTGACACGACATTAATTCAACTTTATTGATTTCATATCACAGTATTCCTTTATTTACCGTTTCAAGTCCACAAAAGAAACTTTACGTAGTGACAAATACTCGGTCAAAATGAACATCAACGTTTATTGTCACACTACTTGGAAGCAACAAAACAGAGGGCTATTCAGCAAGGAAGCATCCATCTCAGCAAAGATCTGATCTTAGACAGACCCAGGTGGTCCATTGCTGAATAGGCCTGATGATAAAAGGCCTTTCACGGTCTTTGTGCTCTTCCACTTGAGTGAAGCAGCTCCATCACTGGTCAGCAAGAAACAAAATGTTCGTTTAAAGCTGGCTTGTGTCATTGTTTCCTTTTTTTTTTGAGAGCACTTGACAACTAGAACTGAGAAGAAATTTATTGTCATTGTGCAAGCACAACGAAACTAACCATTTCATTTGCAGGCCTTTTCTCTTATTGTAAATTTGCTTTTAAATGTTTTTCATTTGCAATTTGTCTATAAGACAGAATTTCCTCAGTTTGTAGATTTATTTCTCTCGTAGGTTTCGGATACAATTTAAAATTTGATGCTAAATCCAAAGATGGTTGCTTTTGTTAATAAACTGTACATATTTTTATTTCCTCTTTTGCTCTTCAAAGCCTCAGACAATCAAATTGAGCTTTTTTTTGTAGATCTCTTTTATCTAACCTCAGATGGAAGAGGCTTGTCTTTTCCCTCCTTTTTCGACCATGCAACATTCCCTTTCACAGAATAAACATCCCATTCTCGCGAAGTGCGTATAAATTGCACGCAGTGTGAAAAGTCATGCAATACATAAACCAAATTCAAATTTTGCGTGCATATGATACGCCAGCCCCTACCGTTAACTTTATACGGTGCATCTTTTCGTGACATCTTATGTAATGTTTTTTTCTTCTTCTGTTTTAATAAACCATTGTCGCTTGGGTTTGGGGTTAGAATTGGGATTTGCTTTAGGATGTCATTTAATATATAGGTTTCTCCATTTTTTTTGTCTATTTTTAAACCGTGGTTACTTGGAATTGGGGTTAGAATCAGGGTTTTGATTCTAACCAAAGTTGTTCTAACCCCAAACTCAACCGACAATGGTAAAAAACTAAAAATTGATAAAATAACACCAATGATGTGCAGTATTAAGCGAGCTGGAGGGACTGGCGTGTCATATGCGTGCAAAATTGAAATTTGGTGTATGTACGCACTTCATGAGAATGGGCTGGAATAAACTATATCTGCATCAATGTGTTACATGTAATCCAAAGTTTATCAAATAATAGTGCTTTCAACCTACGTCAGTTAGTATCTCCCATGTATAAAGATTAATAAACACTGTAAGAGTAATTTGCCTGTAGTGCATTAAGTGCAATATTGGATTTTGTATGTTGCCAAAGCAAGACGTAGTTACAGGGTTGTAGGAGCAGAATCATAGGCTTCAGATAGACAGGTACCCTTGTAAAACTGCACTCTTGAACGGTTTGATACTTTATCACTGTACAATTTTTCTCGTCACTTTTTGTGTTTATTTTTTTTATTCTAGTACACGAGTCATTTTCATGTTACTTTATTCAAGTGTGTGACTGTCATGTTAGGTAGTCAAAATTATATTAGATAAAATCAACCTTAATGTGGTCCCCTTGATTCGATTGGGTAATGATTATATTTGGCTTTTTATAGAAATCTATTATGACCTGTACTGTTTAGATGAAAAAATAAAATTATTGCCACCAGCTTTCTGTTTCTTATATTTTTATGAAATAACATATAAAATAAGCGTACAAATCTGGTAAATTCATAATTATTATACACATTTCAAGTGCACCAGAATAAAAATACATAATGCAGTATACAAGCATCAGTACATTGTTAAATCATACTCGATTTTTTTCAACACTAATTCGTTTCCACACTCTTAAAAATAACGGTGCTTGATGATGCCAGAGAAGAACCATTTTTTGGCTGAATGGTTCCATAAAGAACCTTTAACATCTGAAGAACCTTTCACAAAAGTTTCTTCGTATTCAAAGTTCTTTAAATTATAAAAATGTATGAAAGAAACTGTTATTTAAAGAAATAGTTCACCCAAAGTTAATCTTTCTTCGTGTTCAGCAAAAAAAATAAATTTATAAAGGTTTACAACAATATGAGGGTGAGTAAATAATGACAGAATTTTTCTTTTTGGGTGAACCAACATTCTTTGTGGAACCAAAAATGAGCAACTTTTAAGCACCTTTATTTTTAAGAGTGCAAGTATTTGGCCGTTGTGCTTTCAATGTTTCCCTTTTTTTGTTTTAACTTTGAGTCTTTCAGCTGCTCTTGCAGAAAGGCCGGTGTCCACCAGCGCCTGTGGTTTTTTGTTCTTGTAGGCAGGAGTTTTTTTGATTCGTTCTCCTTTCAGATTGATGATGTGGGGCAGTAGAGGCGGGGTGCGCAGACACAGTCCTGCCTCCTCAGGGGCGTGAGCTCTCAGTAACAGATGATCTCCTTCTGCTGCAGTCACAGCAACCCAACCTGAAAGACATGAGAGGAATCATAAACTGGGGCTCACGTTATAACATTCAATAGGAGATTTTTTTATATAGTGTGAGCTTTCATAATGGGGGATGTGTAGCCACATATATAGGAGTAATTTGGTCTAAAATATAAAGTTTGTTCTAAAGACTTGATATAAACACGAAAGATGAAAATCAGATGTTAATACTATAGAGAATGACAAATTCACATATCATGTTATCTTTTTGTTTATCATTTTAGTGATTGTATTACCAATCAAAAAACTGTTAGTCTAGAAAGGTAGCAACATACGCTTAAAATAATCTTGAGTTACAATTATACATTTGGCAGACACGTTTATCCTTGCAATGCATTTTTAAAAACATTTTTATCAGTATGTGTGCTCACTGAAAATCAAACCCACATCACATTGCTCTACCAACTGAGGGCTACAGGTATTATTGAAAAACACCGGAAACCACTCCTTCATGTTACCTGCTGATGAAAGTTTGATATCAGTAATGGATGTGTTGCAGCCCTGCCCCTGGAGTTCAAAGTCTTGAGCAATAAGTGGTGGAAATTCCTTCATGCGCTCCTTACCACCTGATGGGACCTTGCCAAAATAAAAACATTTGCATCAATACATGCATCCAAAACACACAGTTATGACTGTGAACAAGGAAATATTTTATTTGCTTGATTACTTTTGGAAAACTTTAAAGGAATATTTCACCCAGAAATTAAAAAGATCCCATATTTTACTCAACATCAAAACTATTCCAGGTGTATATGACTTTCTTCTTTAGGTAAACACAATCAGAGTTAAATCAAATAATATCTTGACTCTTTTCAGCTTTATAATGGCATTGGATAGTGCCCCATTTTTAAATCTCCATAAAGTGCATCATCCATCAAAAACGATATAAATGTTTTCTTACGAAAACCCACTGCTTTATTTAAGACAACATTCAATAACTGTAATGATCATTTTTTTTGATAGATGGATGCACTTTTTGTAACTTTAAAAATGGGGCACTATCCAATGCCATTATAAAGCTAAATTTTTTTAAATTGAATATAACTGCAATTGTGTGTCTGCCTAGCATGGCTTAAAGGTGAGTAAAGCAATTATTCATTTTTAAGGTGAACCATCCCTTTAATTCAAATCTGAAGTAATGACTTTGACCAGTGTTATGTTTCCAAGATCTATGGCCTCGTCTGTGTGCTGTGTTTAAACGTACTGCAAGAAGAATATTCCCAGCATGTTTCTGGTAGATTTCGTCAGCCTTTTCCAAACTGGTGATATGAACCGGGACTCGAGACGATGCCACAACTGTTAACCAGCATGAGTTTTTCCCCTAATAAGAATTATGAAACATTAAAAACATGCAGTAAACAAAAGTTTACCTTAAAGTCAAGCTGTCTCTTACCTCCAAATAATCGATGCGTGCCAAAGCTCCCAAAAACAAGACCATACCGGGCTTTATGACAAATGTTCTTGGAGTAATGGCCTGAGTAGGTACCACCAACTTCACCTCTTGGTCATTTAACAGATTGAGAACCTGTATATAAAGTGACATTTTTGTGAAACACTGTAACACAGTTATTATTATTACAAAAATAATTGTGTACCTGAATTTTACACTGAAATACAATAAAAATGTATTTAATAAGGATCCTCACGTCACGTTCTTTCATGATGCCCGGGGTGTCGTAGAACCAATGAGCATCTTTAATTTCATTATAGGTTAATTCTGTGTCCGTGGGGGAATCCACAGACACAAACTGTTTGTTGTCCTCTTCTGGATCTTCCCCAAAGCTCAGACTGTCAGGATCAAACTCCACAAGAGTTTTCTTATGGGACTGATCCGATCGGAATGTCCTCCCGATGTGACCTAAAATAAGCCAGATTAAAAACGGGATGATAAAAGTGTCCCCTAAATATTCATCAAAATATCATATAGATAATTTATTATAACATGTTAAAAAAAGTCACTTTGTAGGTGTGTGCAAAAATGTGCAATTTTGGGTGTGTCTTTTAACATGCAAATGAGTTGATCTCTGCACTAAATGGCAGTGCTGTGGTTGAATAGTGCAGATTAAGGGGCGATTTAATCCCCTTCTGACATCACAAGGGGGGCCAAATTTCAATAACCTATTTTTCACATGCTTGTGGAGAATGGTTTACTAAAACTAAGTTACTGGGTTGATCTTTTTCATATTTTCTAGGTTGATAAAAGCACCCAATTATAGCACTTAAAAAAAGTCAAATTTTCATGGTATGTCCTCTTTAAAAACTTCTTGGTTCTTACGTGAAGTCCTTCATTGTCTGTTTTCTGTTCTGTTCAATGCTTTCAATGAAAGGATCAAAAGGCCAAAAATTAAACAAAACTTACCGACCAAGTATCCCTGCTTGCTAAACTGTTTGATTCTCTTTAGTTCCTGAGGGTTCATGTCTTCCTCTGTCAGAAGAGATGTCTGTTTGAGTCTCTCCGCCCTTTTCAGCATACGATAGGGGGTCGGGTTAATAATGGGGAACTTCAGGAGGTTTAATGTTGTTCCTAGATTCAGAGACAGGAGGGGTCCACGTGTTTTTAACAGTTAAAGAAAGTGTGACAGCAATATGATACATTTGCAGAGGTTAATTTTTGAGAATTTACAATTCAATTCAATTTTATTTATAAAGCGCTTTTCACAATTGTTAATTGTTGCAAAGCAGCTTTACATGAGTAGATGTAGAGGAGAACACAGAAAATCAATAGATAATATAAGAAGTAGAATATAGCGGCTAAGGTTAAACCGTACAAGCGAGCATAGTAATAATGTAACTTATACAGTAAAGTGCTAAGTTAAGCCAAAGTTGGCTGACTCTCCCTGGGACGAAAAACCCCCTAGGAGAAAACACGGTGGGAAAAACTCCTAGAAGGAGTTTTAAGTTAAGTTTGGACACACCTATTTGTTCTTTCTTATATTACTATTTCCAAATTTCAACATTTAGTAGACCATTTCCTTTACATGTCTCACCAGGCCATGGAGATATAGTAGCTTTATGGATGACATCCGAAGCTCTGGATTTGCAATAATCAGACTCTAGCAGCGTATTGAACAGTGTGGATTTCCCAGCATTAGCAGTGCCAACCAAATAAACATCACCCTTATACTTCCAGGTGGACTGTAGTGTGGAAATAAGGTTTTCAATTCCATATCCGGTTTTGGCACTAATAAGATGAATGTTTTTGAGATCTTTGTTTGGAATACCCATGCTGGCACAGTAGGCCGCCAGCTGACGTTTGATGCGCTGCAGATAATTCTCTGCATCTCCAGGCAGCAGGTCGATTTTATTCCCTAAAATCACAATGTGCTTATTAGTCCCAACAAGCTGTGGAAGATCTGGGATGATGGAGTCTGGAACATCCAGAAGATCCACTATCAACAGGACTAAAGCCGTCTCAGCTTTAATTCTGCCCACTATATCTCTGTACTCCTCTTTGGACATGGTGACGTTCAAAGCCTTCTGGTGGTGGTTGATCAAGTAGCAACGCTGGCATATGGCCTTCTTCAGTTTATTTTCTTCTGCAAGGACTTTGAACTTCTCGCTTGGCAAGTAACCTGGGATGTCAGGGTCAGTGCAGTGCATGAGTGCCCCACATCCAGAGCAACACGTGTCACTGACTGGCATCTCCACATCAGGGCTCCCATAGATCTTCTGTTGCTTTTTAACTCTCTTTGATTTAGTTTGTACCTCCAGAGGAAAGCCTTCATCGTGAAACTCAATCCACGAATCTTCCTTTACTGTAGGCTCTTTGAAATGACTTAGCTGTACTTCCAGTCCTCTAAGCTTGTCAGTGTTCGTCTTTTTATGAACTTTTGCTTCTGCAGTGGGTTTGTGTAAATGAAGATGATCAGGTTGTTCATCATGTTTATTGTCCACTTGTTCAGCAAAGTCCAGAAACATAAAATCCTCTTCTTTCTGTGGTTGCACTAATGTGTACAGATCCTTACCTTGACGCTGATCCGCTGGTCCTTTATCAGTGCTGTAACATTTCAGATTTAAAGCCTCACATCTGGATGATCTGTAACTCGTATGAGATTTTTCATTAAATGACCGCAGAGGCATCTCCATCCCTTGACATTTTGACAGCTGCAGTCTCAACACTGGGGTGTGTTTTAAACACGCACGAGAGTAAAATTTAAATACCGGTGATCCTAAAAACTTGTACATTATCACAGCAATGACAGTATATGTTTTTTTCTGAATAATTACATGTCTACAGTCACTTCAACCTTGAAAGACAACGAATCCACGTGAGTGAGAAAACACAACGCCGCTCGCCGTACAATCAAAACGTCACCGGAAGTCAATCTTCAGTCTATTAAAATAAAATATAATTTAAAAACTGTAAATTTTTACATTTTTATTTTAGGATTTGTAATTACTTTGTTGGATTGTTTAAATAAAAAAATATATATAATAAAGCACATATAAATAAATATATACCACGGGTCCCGGAAGTGACGCATAATTCCGTAGCCGTTGTGTTTCGTCCATAGCGGTTCAGAAAATTAACGCCGTGCGGCGGGCGCACAAATAAACTTAAGAGTATTTTGATCAGAAATAAGGATTTTTGTCGACAATCATCATGTATGATCAAGATGAAGGTATGTGTGCGAAATTTTAAGTGCAGCATATGTTTGTTTCTTGTGTTTTTACATTGAAATGCGTTGTAGAAGTTAAGTTTTCAGCGTTAGATCTACGTTTCTCGCTAAAAGCTAAAGTTAGCTTTGTGGCGTTGAGCAAGTTGTACAACAGCAATTTTACATTTGTATAATATTTGTGTTTATTAATTATGTGGTTATGCATTTCAGAGTGATAATAAGAACTTGGGTATCGATAACTTAATTGTTTTATTACGTTTAAATTGACAGCAACAGTGTTGTTTCAGCAGTCTTTGCTAGCCTCATTGAACAATTGTTATCAACCAAAGTCCCTTTGTAATATCTCTGGTCCTCAGATACATAAAAAATGCAATTACACTTTTTTTTAAAGCGTTTATGTGAATGATACAAATTGCTGTTTAATAATATGTGACCCTGTCTGTGATATCTAGGTGATCTAATTTTAGGAGCATCAAAGTTTAATGGCTTTAACGTTACTCATTCAAAGATGTATTGTTCGTTACGTTATGTATTGTATGATGATTTAATGTAGAAAATAGTAAATCACACAGGGTTACATATTGAATTGCAATGCTTTAAAGTAGAAATAATAGACGTAATATGTACATTTCAGTGTAAGGTTTTTTAGTTTAAGGACTCTTAGTGGAGATGCTACATTTAACTAAATTTTGTAATATTTACTATTGTAGATATCCAGTATGATGAAGATGATGATGAAATCACCCCTGATCTGTGGCAGGAGGCCTGTTGGATTGTTATCAGGTAATGCAAACCAAGATCAGATATTTGAAAAACGAATCTTTACTTCAAACAACTTGTGGGAGTTATAACATCAAATTTGCTGATGTAGATATCTGTCATTGCTTTAAATGTTCCAGTTCGTACTTTGATGAGAAGGGTTTGGTGCGACAGCAGCTGGACTCGTTCGATGAGTTCATCCAGATGTCTGTGCAGAGGATCGTGGAGGATGCTCCGCCCATCGACCTGCAGGCTGAGGCCCAGCACACATCTGGAGAGGTGGAGGACCCGGTAAGTGTCCTTACAACCTTTTATTTCATGCACATTTCATTAATTGCCGCTTAAAACTAATTAATTTATTTGGTTGCGTTCCCATCTGTAGCCACGGTACCTGCTGAAGTTTGAGCAGATCTACTTGTCCAAACCCACTCACTGGGAAAGAGATGGCGCTCCCTCACCCATGATGCCAAATGAGGCCAGATTACGTAATCTTACGTGAGTGATGCCCTTCAATAGATGGGATAAATTAAACTAAGTTCCTAAGGTTCCTAATTAAACTAAGGTCTAGTCCTGGCTTAATCTAATCCCTTTCCGGGAAACCACCCCTTGGTGTCCAAAGTTACTGCTTTTTGTGCTTTTTTAACAGTTATATTTTTAATAATTTGGTACTCGTTGTCATCAAAAGATGTGTTAGGCCATAACAATATAATATTTTCTGTAAAAGTGTCTTATATAGCTGAAAATCTGATTATTACTGATTATTAAAACTGGACTGCAGGTATTCTGCTCCTCTTTATGTGGACATCACAAAAACAATCATAAAGGACGGAGAAGAGCAACAACAGACGCAGCATCAGAAAACCTTCATTGGCAAAATTCCCATCATGCTTCGGTCAACGTACTGTCTGCTGAGCGGCCTGACAGATCGTGATCTCTGCGAGTTGAACGAGTGCCCACTGGACCCAGGAGGCTACTTCATCATCAACGGTTCAGAAAAGGTCTGCTTCGGGCAGCTACCATATGTTAGTGATTATACCTACCTGCCTGGTTAAGAGATTTACCTAATCTGTTTTGCTACGTGTCTAGGTCCTGATTGCACAAGAGAAGATGGCAACTAACACAGTGTATGTGTTTGCTAAAAAAGACTCCAAGTATGCTTACACTGGAGAGTGTAGATCATGTCTGGAGAACTCCTCCAGACCCACCAGCACCATCTGGGTCAGCATGATGGCCCGTGGAGGACAGGTCAGTCTCTTATGAGGGCTCTTTCTCCATACAGCGTTACATATGTGCAGTAGCCCTCTGTTCACTGAATCTTTTTTTTTTGTGTGTGTCAAGGGAGTAAAGAAAAGCGCCATTGGACAAAGGATTGTCTCTACTTTGCCGTATATCCGGCAGGAAGTGCCCATCATCATTGTGTTTCGAGCTTTGGGCTTTGTGTCTGATAGAGACATCCTTGAACATATCATCTATGACTTTGATGATCCTGAGATGATGGAGATGGTATTTAATCCTTTTTCATTAAATAAATAGTGATTTATCTAGAGAAGTGCTGTACTAAAATGGACTCGTCTCTCCCCAGGTCAAACCATCTTTGGATGAGGCCTTTGTGATTCAGGAACAAAACGTAGCTTTGAACTTCATTGGCTCTAGAGGCGCCAAACCCGGTGTCACCAAAGAGAGAAGAATTAAATATGCTAAAGAGGTTCTTCAGAAGGAGGTGCTGCCACACGTTGGTGTATCAGATTTCTGTGAGACCAAAAAGGCGTATTTCTTAGGGTAAAAATTTTTTTCTTCATGTTATCATGCTAGCTTCATGCTAAATCTTACTAGCTTCATGCCAAATCATGCTAGCTTCATGCCAAATCATGCTAGCTTCATGTTAAATCATGTTAACTTCATGTTAAATCATGATAGCTTCATGGTAAATCATGTTAGCTTGGTAAATAATGCTAGCTTCATGTTAAATCATGTTGATATCATGCTAGCTTCATGTTAAATCATGTTAGCATCATGCTAGGTTCATGCAAAATCCTGTTAGTTTTATGTTAAATCATGCTAGCTTCATGTTAAATCGTGTTAACATCATGCTAAATCATGTTAGCTTCATGTTAAATCATGTTAGCTTCATATTAGCTTCATGTTAAATTATGTTTGCTTCATGGTAAATCTTACTAGCTTCATGTTAGCTACATGCTAAATCATGTTAACTTCATGCTAACTTCTTGTTAAATCATGTTAACAACATGTTAGCTTCATGTTTAATCACGTTAAAATAATATTAAATCATGTTAGCTTCATGCTAAATAATGTTAACTTCATGTTAAATCATGTTAATTTCATGTTAAATCATGCTAGCTTCATGTTAAATCATACTAACGTCATGCTAGCCTCATGCTAATGTTATGCTAGCTTCATGTTAAATCATGTTAGCTTTATGTTAAATCATGCTAGCTTCATGTTAAATCATGTTAGGTACATGTTAAATCATGCTAGCTTCATGTTAAATCATGCTAAATCATGTTAGCATCATGTTAGCTTTATCCTTAATCATGTTTGCTTCATGTTAAATCATGCTTGTTTTATGTTAAATCATGTTAGCTTTATGCTAACATCATGTTAAATCATGTTAGCTTTATGCTAACATCATGTTAAATCATGTTAGCTTTATGCTAACATCATGTTAAATCATGATAGCTTCATATTACATCATGATAACTTTATTAAATCATGCTAACTTCACACTAAAACATTTTAACAGCCAGGTAGACTACTAAACCAAACTTCTTTTACATTTCTGTCAATCAATTTTTAAAACTTTTTTGCATTTTCATGCACTGGTAATTGCTTGGGAATTGCATTTCTAGTTTATATATTGTTATTTTGTATTAATTATATTAAGCGCATATTTCTTTCCATATTTAGGTTACATGGTTCACAGACTGCTATTGGCTGCTCTGGGTAGGCGAGAGCTGGATGACAGAGATCACTACGGCAACAAGAGGCTTGATCTTGCCGGACCTCTGCTTGCATTTCTTTTCAGAGGGTAAGACCACTAATATTGTATCCACTACAGAGGCTCATATCAAATAATGCTTAAAGAAAAACACCACTTTTTTGAATTTTACTATGTTCTTACCTTAACTTAGACAAATGAATACATACCTATCTTTTTTCAATGCGTGCACTTTTAATCTTTATACAGCGCCTCGTGTATGTGCTAGCATTTAGCCTAGTCCCATTCATTCCTATGGCTCCAAACAGGGATGAATTTAGAAGCCACCAAACACTTCTATGTTTTCCCTATTTAAAGACTGTTACATGAGTAGTATGGTGGCACAAAATAAAACTTGTGGATGCTTGAAGATGACATAATCCTCATTTGTCTCTCATTGCCAGGATGTTCAAGAACCTGCTGAAGGAGATCAGAATGTATGCACAGAAGTTCATTGATAGGGGCAAGGACTTTAATCTGGAGCTGGCCATTAAGACACGCATTATTTCTGATGGCCTCAAGTACTCACTAGCCACGGGCAACTGGGGGGATGTGAAGAAAGCCCATCAGGCCAGAGCAGGTGTATCTCAGGTATGATGAGCTTACTGCATTGTGTTTGATAATAACTGTATGATCAAGATGTATTGAGAGTCATGTAACTTGAATGTAATGTTGTATCTCAGGTGTTGAATAGGTTAACATTTGCATCCACTCTCTCTCACCTGCGTCGCGTAAACTCCCCCATCGGGCGAGATGGCAAACTTGCCAAACCTAGACAGCTCCATAACACATTGTGGGGTATGGTGTGCCCTGCCGAGACCCCTGAGGTAGTACTACCAAATGTCTTACTTTGATTCTGAGCATAAATGCGTTCAGAAATTGAGCTGAAATGCATGGGTTTGTTTTGTTTTTTAGGGTCATGCTGTAGGTTTGGTGAAGAATCTGGCTCTTATGGCCTACATCTCTGTGGGTTCTCAGCCCTCCCCCATCCTGGAGTTCTTGGAGGAGTGGAGTATGGAGAACTTGGAAGAAATCTCACCCGCTGCCATTGCCGAGTGAGTGTCGTCCTGACCTGTAGGGGGCAGCACTATACCAAAAATCTACTTTACAATCAATGTTTTTCTACAAAATGTTTTATTCATTTGGCTATTTGAATACATAGGGACGCTTTCACGGACAGGGCTTATTAACTGACATATGTTTGTAAAAACTACTTAAATGTGCTAATGTTAAACTAAGGCCTAGTCCTGGATTAATCTGAAACCTGTCTGGGAAACTGTCCCACAGCGTTTAAAAAAACAACCTAAACATGGAAAATGTATGTTGATTTTTTTTTAGTGCAACTAAGATTTTTGTGAACGGCTGTTGGGTCGGCATTCATAAAGACCCTGAGCAACTGATGAACACTTTACGAAAACTGAGGAGACAGATGGACATCATCGTGTCTGAGGTGTGACATTACACTTACTTCTTCTAGGGATGCAAAATGGTTGAATTGAAATGAAAAGTGTAATTTTTGGGGGAATATTGAAGTTGTTTCACAATAAGACTATCACTACGTCCTGCGACTAATCGTTTGCAGAATAAAAGTTTTTGTTTACGTCATATGTGTGTGTACTATGTATAATAATTATGTATATGTAAAACACACATAATGCATGTGTATTTTTTTTAAATATTTATATAATTTCTTAAATATATATTTGCATGTTTGTGTGTTTATATATTCATAATGATTCAATAATTTTTAAAAAAAACTTTTATTCTTCAAATAATTAGTCATGATTAATCGTTTTGCAGCCCTGACTTTTTTCAGAATAATGACATTTCCTGGGTAAAAATATCGATTCATCAATGCATTGCAATTATTTGTTTATCAATTCAATATCGATTCATCAAATCCTATTAATCGATTCAGCCCACCGGCCAGTGGTGGCGCTGTGGGCAACACTCTAGTGAGATTGTGTTTAGTCACTATTTTATAGACAACAGACCAGATAATATGTAAAAATAGCATTCAGTTGTGTTAAAATGCAATGTAATGTGACAGATCAAAGAGTAAAACACGACGCAATAACGTCACATATATGCTAATCGGTGTGTGACGTCATCACCGCAAAAGTTTTTCAAAATCCTGTGGGAAACACTGTAAAAATATACTCAAGCACTTAATTTCTTGTGTATTTACTTATTACTGAATTGATATCGAAGCAAATAAATCAATACTGAATCGAATCAAATTGAAACGAAGCCTCAAGAATCAAAATTCGATTAAATTCAACAATATCCAGCCCTACATATGACATTATGTGGTAAAAAAAATAACTCTTGCATCTTTGCTTTTATATAAAAACAATTAAGCCTTTTTCTCAATGGAGACACAATACTATCTAATACTTTTTGTGGTACCGTTTGCTTGTCGTAAACATTTTTTGTTTTGTTATAGGTGTCGATGATCAGAGACATTCGTGAAAGGGAGATCAGGATCTACACTGATGCTGGTAGGATCTGCCGTCCTCTTCTCATCGTGGAGAAACAGAAACTACTTCTGAAGAGGCGACACATCGACCAGCTTAAGGAAAGGGAATATAATAACTACAGGTACAAAGACGTGTGAATATATTATTTCAGGACGGTTGCAGTTTTTTACTTTTCCATTGTAACGAATGATCTCTGTGCAGTTGGCAAGACCTGGTGGCCAGCGGTGTTGTTGAATATATCGACACGTTAGAAGAGGAGACTGTGATGTTGGCTATGACTCCTGATGACCTTCAGGAGAAGAGCGTGGCTTATTGCTCCACCTACACGCATTGTGAGATCCACCCGTCCATGATCCTGGGAGTCTGTGCATCCATCATTCCCTTCCCTGATCACAACCAGGTACCACCAACATATTTTTAGACAGTGTGAATGATTTTATGTAGTAAAAACAGTAAACCACAAAAGATTAATATCCCCACAATGAACTTGAAGCTTATTGGTTTTAATCTTCTATCAACCAGTCTCCCAGAAACACGTACCAGTCTGCTATGGGTAAACAAGCCATGGGAGTTTACATCACCAACTTCCACGTGCGTATGGACACCCTGGCCCACGTGTTGTACTACCCTCAGAAACCTCTCGTCACTACACGCTCCATGGAGTATCTGCGCTTCAGAGAGCTGCCAGCAGGTCATCTGTCCATCACACTGATACACACAGATGTAGTAATAGTGATAATACTACTACCGTGATTGATTTAAAACATTCGTTTCCTCTAGAGCAGTGGTCTCCAACATGGCCCACCAAAGCACATTCTATTAATAAATGTATTTGTTACATATTTTTTATATTAGCTTGTCTTCTTTTATGTATGTTAAAGTTTGATAAATCATCTCAAATTAAATAAAATCAACAAGTAAAACAAAAAAGTTTTGACTGTAGACTAAAAACAGCTCACAAAAAGGTTGGAGACCCCTGCTCTAGCGTAAAGGGCCATTATTGATGATAACAATAACTATAAGTATAAAAATATAACTATAAAACCATCTATATACATGTTTGAAGTATTAAAATTATTCAGTTATAGCAAACCATTGCGATGTGCACATTTGCAATATTTTGGCCTTGCAGCCCTACTCTACACGAAGGGTGTAAGTTATCACATACACAGGGTTCCCACGGGTCCTTGAAAGTTTGTGAATCTGGGGGAAAAAATTCAAGGCCCTGGGAAGTTTTTGAAAATATAAATGCATAGTTACAGGTCATTGAAAGTGCTTGAATCTATTTTATGCAAGAAGTTTTCTGTAAAAAATCCATATTATTCCCTGTGTAGTGTAGGATAAAATCATAAATATTCTAGACTTTTTAAGCACACGTGGTAAGCTGTTCACTTTAAGTGCTTATATCTTCTGTATGTGAATGTTGATTCATACCAAAATGCTTTTTTTGCATAGTTGTGTTTGACACATGAAACCGTCTCGGGTTACGTATGTAACTGTTGTTCCTTGAGAAGGGAACAAGACGCTGCGTCTCTCTTGCCATACTTCCTGCGTCCCTGTAACGCCGTCTTTGGGAATATTTCAGATAGCGATATACTTCCTGGCTCCCGCGTCACCCTGTCTTTGTCGTTAAGCCTCACCATTGGTTGAATTTGATATACACATTCAGATGCACTTACCCCTGGAGGCGTCCCCAAAGTGTCACCGCAGTGACACAGCGCGAGTTCCCTCGAAAGGGAACTGTAACAATGTATCTTAAAAGGTAACACGACGTAGCCTTGCTCTCACTTGAAATATGTCCCCATCATTTAGTCCTTAAATTTGAGGGTATTGCACCTGGAAAGTCCTTGAAAGGTCTTTATATTTGACGTTAACTAAGGTGTGGGAACCCTGCATACATTTTGGGCTATATATATGGAATTAAAGTAGTAATTTAAATATTTTGTTTAAAGGCATCAATTCTATTGTGGCTATTGCTTCATATACTGGATACAACCAGGAAGATTCTGTCATCATGAACCGTTCGGCTGTGGATCGTGGATTCTTCAGGTATGTCGTCATCTGGGTAGATGTTTGCTGGTGACATAATAGGCTGCACTTTGGTCGATCGGATCGTGAGTGGACGATGCTAAATATAGGTGTAAACTGGGTCAGATGTGTACCCCCTAAAAAAACGCCTATTCTCAGCCTATTGATCTAATGTAATGTATCGAGCACAATGCTTTAGCATAGGACCTGACTTTTAGAGCAAACACATAATGTACAGTGCTATCTTTAGGTTTTAATTGATAAAACTGAAGTGGCTGTTTCATTTTGCGAGCATGTGAAAGTTGCGCAAGCTTATTTGATCAATTGCGCTGAAATATCAGAGAAAGCTCGTACACATGCATCTATAAAACTCATGCAGGATGTTTAACAACACAAGCAGTTGACTCACTGTGACAAAATATTAGTTTTCTTAAATTTAAACCATTTGTGTAATTTCTCCCGCACGCGTTTAAACGAAAGCAGACGTGCTTGCCCACAGACCTCCCCCTTAAAGTAATCAAGACAGACGCGGTCGAAAGTAGAAAAAAAGAGACCGATTCAAATCTCTTGTCCACTTGTGATCCGATCGACCAAAATGCATCTTAAAGGGATAGTTCTTCCATAGTAGGAAAAACAAATACGATGGAATTCACTGGGTACCATCAAATGTGTGAGGAAAAAGTATATCTTCACCATTTATCACAATATGTCCATAATATTTGTTTTACTACTATGGAAGTCAATGGTTAGAATCAGCTGTGTGCTCACAAATCATTAATCCAAAATATCATCGTTTGTGTTCACTAAAATAATGAGGATGAGTACATGATGACTAGCCAATGAGTAAACCTTATTTTTGGGTAAACTTAATACCAGGTACAAATAGCCTCTTTGATGCGAGCAAAGTTTGAATTAATCCATCTCTGATTTCAGGTCAGTGTTCTATCGCTCGTATAAGGAACAGGAATCGAAGAAAGGCTTTGACCAGGAAGAGATCTTTGAGAAACCCACCAGAGAGACCTGTCAAGGTGACCCAGCATGACAGTTTTTCTCAATCAATGAAACAAAAAAAAAATAGTGCAAGAATGATGAATCTCATTGACATGAAGATGCTATATGGAGCAGATTTTTGAACCATAACGTTTCAGTATAGCTCAAAACCCAGCAAACAGACTTGTGTGATGTAAATGATGTTCATGTGTAAAGTCAGATTGACACGGCTGAACTGTGCTTTATCGTGTTTATCATGCATGGCTAAGAATTCTGTGGAAAGTATATTGTGAAGTTTATCAGTCAAGTTAAGTAGGTTTATCTCCCATTTCTTGTTTTTCAGGCATGCGACACGCCATCTATGACAAGCTAGATGACGATGGTTTGATCGCTCCCGGTGTGCGTGTATCCGGCGAGGACGTCATCATCGGAAAAACCGTGACTCTTCCCGAGAACGACGATGAGATGGATAGCACCAACCGTCGCTACACTAAGAGAGACTGTAGCACTTTTCTGCGCACCAGTGAGACTGGCATTGTCGACCAAGTCATGGTCACACTAAACCAGGAGGGCTACAAGTTTTGCAAAATCAGAGTACGTATACATGGAGCTCTAAATGAGTTTGTCTTTATTCAGGGTGTCCGCGGATCCTTAAAAGTCTTAAAACGTCTTATATTCTGTAGTATGAAAATAAGGCCTTAATTAGCATTAAAATGTCTTAAATTTGCGTATCAAAGGTCTTATAATGTTGCCCAACCAACACTTGACGGATACGTTGGTTTTTTATAACCCCTGTAACAGTTTTATTGTGTTGGCTGTGCAGTCTGAGACTCTCAATGGTGCTAATGCCTCACTGCTGAAGTAAACAACAGTTAACACTGAAGTTTGGAAGTCGGTGACTGAATGTGTTTCAGTGTAAAAAAAGAAATTATTTTTAAAGCTTGCCATGCTTCTATAGAATAGAAAAGGTTTCGGCTCACCTGTACCAATATCCAGTAAAAAATGGACCTGGCTTGAACCTTTCATACATTTTTTGAAAAGTTCAAGATTGAAAAGAAGAAGATTGTAACCGTTTTACATGTCCGTTATATGTCAGGCTGAACCAACTAATGCACACGTTTGCAGGGAGTTTGTTAAAGTGCGTAGACCGGGTATAAGCAAATGGAGAAAAGTTTGAGCTCTGAGCGCCACGGTATGCGAAACATCAGCAGCTTTTTAAGCGCCGTGGCTTCTGCTCCATCAGACATCGAATCAACGTTTGGTTGGCGTCACTGCTAGCGAAGCCTGTCTTCGTCTTCTGTTTTCACGTAGCTTTAAATGAATTTGTCTTTATTTAGGGTGTCCGCGGATCCTTAAAAGTCTTTAAACGTCTTATATTCTGTAGTATGAAAATAATTGAATGCATTCGCGCGTCTAGAGCGAAGTAGACGCGTGTCAAATGCTTGCTTTTTCCGCGCGTCTACTTCAGAGGCGAAATCCACTTCTTGTGGGAGGGGCAAGTGCTATGCGGTTGTCTGTTTGCAAGATGTCTGATGTTGATTGTGCATTTAAGAGATAATTACCCGTTTGTATTTGGTCACCTTACTATAGAGGGAAAATAGTTAAAAAAACGGAGGGAATGCCACGGGTCTATAAACGTCACATGCCTCAAATGTGAAATGTGTATTTACAACTTAACAGGTTGCCCAAGTGAGGTCCTTTTTATTCCTGTCTCTATAGAAATAAGAACTTGTGTCGCATAGCTCCGGGTGACTGCTCACGGACAATATCAACGTTCCTCCATGTTGAATGAGTGAATCCGGGCGGGGTTGCCGCCACAGCAGCAAGCAGGCTCCTGATTGGTTAACGCAGCGCGAAAATCCTCCAAAGTTTAAATTTTCACGCCAAATTCACGTCAAACGCAAAATGCATAATAAGCACCATTCGCGCCAGACGCTCAATTCGCGTGAACGAGGCGAAATCTAGTTTCCTTCTCGATAATACAAAAATAAATAAATAAATAAAACGCATTAACCCAAATACACACAAAAAAAACCATAAAATAATAAGAGTTCAAATAAAAAGAAGCATGTCCCATTTTCACAAAGGTAATAATTTGCTGATTAATTCTAACAGTTTCAAATTAAAACTGAATTAAACAAAGCTTTTTATAAGTTGTTTACTTGGTATTAAGTCTACTAAATATTACTATATTACTAAATATTGTTGTTTATTAAAACCATGTGTTTATTTGGTTTTGATACTTTATTTGAACCAATTATTATTGTCTCATCATTATTGTCATTCTAAATGCTTTTACCCACTTAGGTCTGTTTTTATTACCAAAAAAATTAGATTACCTGATCATCATCTATTACCAAAATAATTTTTAGTGAAACCCCTAGATTGGTTAAATTATTTTAAAAATGTGATTTTAGTTAATTAAAAGGCAATTTTTTCTTCTTATATTTTATTATTGGGCATTTCTTAAAATTTTGTATCGTAATATCAGCAAAGTGTAAAAATCTCGTGTCGCATTTTTTTTGCGTGCTAAGTGTCTTGTCACACCTCTAGAAAATACATCTTTTTTGTCATGAAAGATAAAAGGTCTTCAAAAACACATTGATGCATGCACACTGGACTATAAAATTGGACTTCATTGTCATGTGATAGGTCTTAAATTTCACTAATAATGGTCTTAAAAAGTCTTAAATTAGACTTGGTGAAACCTGCAGAAACCCTGGGCTCCCCGGCTTACTTGATGCTGATTGGTTGCTCATGACTTTTCTGAAGTGTGACTTTTCCATTCATCCATGTACTTTGAGTCATCATGTGTAATGCATCACTCCAGCGTAAATAAAATATGTAAATTTGTAAATAATCTTTGTGTTCAAATAATCTTTGTAAATAATCTTGTAAATAATCTTTGTGTTCAAACAGGTGCGTTCGGTTCGTATTCCCCAAATCGGAGACAAGTTCGCCAGTCGTCACGGACAAAAGGGTACCTGCGGTATCCAATACAGACAAGAGGTGAGAAACAGATTTCATGAGAAAATTCAAGACTTGCATTTCCTCACTCTCGAGTGTGTAGGCTTGCTTTGTTTAGACTAGCGTGCATTCGAAGGTCTTCGCACAGGATGTTACTCCTAAACATCTCCTGATAGCACACTGACGTTGTAAACGATTTCCATCAAACCCAAGTGCAGATGTCTGACCCTGAATGTGTGTTGTCTTTTTAGGACATGCCTTTCACGTGTGAAGGTATCACTCCCGACATTATCATCAATCCTCACGCCATCCCGTCCAGAATGACAGTCGGCCATTTGATCGAGTGTCTGCAAGGGAAGGTAGGTTTCATTTTCGTCCTTTTATTTTGTTGGTCCTTCTGTTGATGGACACAGGGCTGCAAACATTTTCCAGATGTCATGCTGACATGTTTGCTCATTTCTAAACATCAAAGGTCATTTTAGATTGGATACATTTGTGATTTTTTTTTAAACACATCCAGCTTCAACATGCTGAACACTTCCTGTTTGCTTCCTCAGGTTTCTGCTAACAAAGGAGAGATCGGTGATGCCACACCATTTAACGACGCTGTGAACGTACAAAAAGTCTCCAACCTGCTGTCAGAATATGGCTACCATCTGAGAGGAAATGAGGTGAAGATTTGTCTTCTGTTTTATTTAAAAATGGCTGTTTTAAACTTTTTGAGATTGTCTCCCCCTATTTTATGTTTTGATAGGTTTTATATAACGGTTTCACTGGTCGTAAGCTCACCTCACAGATCTTCATTGGACCCACATACTACCAGCGTCTGAAGCACATGGTAGACGATAAGATTCACTCCAGAGCCCGTGGGCCGGTCCAGATTCTCAACAGACAGCCCATGGAGGGCAGATCACGGTAAGTTGGGGTCAACCACCAGATAAACAGGATCTTATGAATGATGGAAGAAAGGCTTGAAGTGTTTAAGCATGTATTTATACACTGTCCTGTAGCTTAATTGGTAGAGCATTGTGTTAGCAGCGTAAAACGTCATGGATTTGATACCCAAGAAACACACATACTCGCAAAAATATCAAGCTTGGATAAAAGTGTCTATCAAACCTAGAAGTGAATTAAAAGAAATGTAATTCATACATTCAAAAAGTAATGGTTGACTGTTTTTATGCAGTGATGGTGGGCTGCGATTCGGAGAGATGGAACGTGATTGTCAGATTGCCCACGGTGCAGCACAGTTCCTGAAGGAGAGGCTATTCGAGGCGTCTGACCCGTACCAGGTCCACGTTTGCAATCTGTGCGGTCTCATGGCCATCGCCAACACCCGCACGCACACCTACGAGTGCAGGGGCTGCCGCAACAAGACGCAGGTGAGCGGTTATTCGTAGACATCTTGGATAATCACTCCGTCTTTTACAAATTGTGTATTTCGGTATTAACAAATATTTAGGTTTGTGACTATTGCAATGCTATGAATGTCTTCAAATGTATTTTAGGAACGCCAAAGCATCATTAAAGGAAAACACCATTGTTTTTCAATATTTTACTATGTTCTTACCTCAACTTAGACAAATGAATATATACATACCTTTATTCAGTGCGTAAACTTAATCTTTGTACAGCGTGTCTTGAATGTGTTAGCATTCAGCCTAGCCCCATTCATTCCTATGGCTCCAAACTAAAGTTTTATTTTGTGCCAACATACTTACTCGTGTAACTACCAGGGTTCCCACAGGTCCTTAAAATCCTTGAAAGTTTGTGAATCTGGGTAAAAAATTCACGCCCCTTTGAAAACATGCATGCATAGATACAGGTCATTGAAAGTTTTCTGGAAAAAAATCCATATATACAGTGCTCCAGACTAACTTTTTTCACTAGGAGCACAGTGGCCCCAACTGAAAATTTTAGGTGCGCAACCAGAAAATTAAGGGGCACATACCGTAAATCAACATGCTAACCAAATATTCACATTTCTACTAAGTAATACACTGTATTACTAATAAATACTTTGATGATAGATGCAGAAAGTACAATGTGCGGTTTTAAAGCTCACGTAACACACGCTGTTTCTGCATTTCTGATGTTAATCTGGAGTACCTATAGAGTAGTATGACATCCTTTATATCTCTGAAGAGTCTTTAGTTTAATCAGATTTATAAAAGAAAGATTAGCTTTACCGAATCTTTCCGATAATGTACGAAAAAATGAAAATGAGGAGTTACTTTCGCAGGAGGAGCGAGTACGAGTCATGCAACACTATACAACACTGTTTTAACTTATGATTCACTACATGTTCGTGTCATTTATATAATATGCACGTGCCTATTTCCAACATAAGACAGAAGTCTTACTTACCACGTGTAACTCGTCATGACCCGGTTCTGAAAATCCACCGCATCAAACACACACGCAAAACTCCGCTGCTACCCCGGCTAATAAACTATATCCATTGTTTCCATAAGGCTGGATGTCTTCTCCTTACATCCAAAAACACACTTCTTGTTGTGCCATTGTTGACTTTTGAAATTAAACAAAGCTGAGTGGCGTGATAAGCTGTTAGCAGCTCTAGCGTCTCCCGCTGACTGACGGCTGGGCGGGGTTTTCCGGGGGAAGTTTTCCGGCGGAAGCCCATATAAAGAAGTGATACGTATCGAAAACCCCTGAAACGTCAGTTAGAACTGTAATCGAAAAAAACTTGCCGAAACTTGTACGAACCCTGGCGAAGTGCATTCGGCACAGAAATACTCTGTAACACGTCCAACTGCTGTTTTGACACTTTGCCTACGTTTAGCATGAGGAAACAACTCTAACTGTGTTAATAAGTCAGAATGCTTGAAATACCATTAAACCCCCCTTTAAATTCAGTGTCACATCACAAAAAAAAGAATTGATTTTATTGTAATTATATAATCTGTGACAACATGGTCTCAAAATGTAAATAATGACTATTATCGTCTTTATTTCTGGGACAATTAAACGACTTACACATTCACAGTCTTTTTTAAAGTCCTGTTTGTTGTTGTTGTTTTTCGGAACCAACTCCTATTCTGCTCTTTCAGATATCTCTGGTCAGGATGCCGTACGCCTGTAAACTCTTGTTCCAGGAGCTGATGTCTATGAGCATCGCCCCACGAATGATGACCAGCTGAACGCCCACGCAGCTGAATCATGGGAAACAGGAACCTGGGAATATTCAGTAAATCGTATTGATTTTGAATGGATCCCAACAGCACTTCCTGTCTGCTGGGCTTTTGTGTACTTTTATATTTTGTTGTTTTTTCATGTGTTAATGTGCTGGAACAGCAATGTTTTGGTTTCCGCCTGAATAAAATAAAGCTTTTTTTAAAAAACGCTAAAAGTTGTCTTTACTCTGTACTAAAGGTTATTAAACGTTATAAAACGTTTTTTTTTAAAGGTGCCAAAGTATGCATTGAAATAATCTGTTAAATTGTTCTCTGATGTCCACATAGAGGGTATGTGGCTTTATTAAGTGCAAGAAATATACAGAAACTGTTTTACATGTCGATTTACAACCCTAGATTTTGCCTTTAGAATGAAATGGTCTATTTACTTTGTTTTTAGCATTTTAACAACATTGCACTTACCCCTGGAAGCGTCCCCAAAGTGTCACCGCAGTGACACAGCACGAGTTCCCTCAAAAGGGAACTGTAACAATGTATCTTAAAAGGTAACACAATGTAACCTTGCTCTCACTTGAAATGTATCCCCACATTTAGTCCTTGAATTTGAGGGTATTGGACCTGGAAATTCCATGAAAGGTCCTTGAATTTGAAGTTAACTAAGGTGTGGAAACCCTGCATATACATAACTCCTATTATTCATCTATGCCTAAATACAGTTTTAATGTAATTTTTTATTAAACAAGGCTCTATAAAAATGCCTGCAACAAAGACAATACACTTTATGTCTTGTAAAGTATATCTTTATTCATTAGAGATACACAAAAACGTTGAAACAAAAGCAGTAGATACATACTCACTTTTATAGGACAACATTTAATACTATGACAGTAATGGACAAATAGCTTAATTGCATTACAATGTTATGCTGAAGGATTAGGCAGCTGTATATGTTTTCTTTTGTTGGTTTAAGCTTTATCGAGCCCTGTTGGCAAACCGTTTCTAAAAATTGTGCACAAAAACAGTCGACAATCAAAATGTTATTCAGCACCATAGACGTTGACTGTGAGACAATATCTTAAAATTGAGCACGATACTTGTATTAAACAAAAACGCTTATCTTTAAAAATAATTGCAAAGAGAATCAAAGGATGTAAGTGATAAGTAGAGATGATATACCCAAGTGCCTCGATTGCATGCGAGTGTGAATGGATTTGTGAGAGATAGCATAAGCCACGTAGAGTCTGCGTGCCTGAATGTTCACGTGGATTTGTGTGTGCATATTTGAGCCCAATCTGATCTTAGTGCTTTACAATATCGAAGTTGTTCTGCAGGCAGACAGATTGCAGAGTGAGGTAAAGAAAATGAATGGACGTAAATGTCAAGGTTTGGCTTTCGTGAGTGTGTCTGAATAACAACTATAGAAAAAAGTGCTGCATGTGTGCTTCAGGCAGAGTGTAGTGCTTGTCCAAATGCGTAGGTGAACAATAGGAAGATGTGGTTTTCCTGACAGGACTCCCATCAGAGGTCATGAAGTCCCCTTACAGTTCCTCGTCATTCACCACTGCATACAAACACACAGGAGGCACCAATCACAATAAAATATTGCATTTTATGCATCACATTTATAGTGTTGTGTCAGCCGATCAGAAATGTTCAACAACAGCAAAACAAGAGATAAATAGGAACAGATTTAAGATTCTCCATAACTCCGCTATGATAACATTTTTGATTTGTTACTTTAGGATGATAAAAAGGACAAACATCATCATGTAAGGCTTCTCCAGAAACGCAGATTTCTTTGGAAGGGCTATCATCTGGAGGGACAACTTGTCTTTGGGTTCTTGGACAAGATGTGCAGTCCTAAAGGAGTAGTTTACCAAAAAAACTAACATTGTCATCATTTACTCACCGTCAAGTTGTTGCAAACGTGTATAATTTTTTTTGTTCTGCTCAATAGAAAGTAAAATATTTTATTTGTAACCAAGTGGATCTGTGGCATTATTGATTACCATAGCAGGAAAATACTATAAAAGTGAATGGTGCCTCAGATCTGCATTTTTTAATAATGCTATAAAAGTGAATGGTGCCTCAGATATTCATTTTTTAATAATACTGTAAAAGTGAACGGTGCCCCATATCTGGATTTTTAAAAAATACTATCAAAGTGAATGGTGCCCCTTATCTGCATTTTTTAATAATACTATCAAAGTGAACTGTGCCCCATATCTGGATTTTTAAAAAATAATACTATGGAAGTTAATGGTGCCCCACATCTGGATCTTTACATCATACTATCAAAGTGAACGGTGCCCCATATCTGGATTTTTAAAAAATACTATCAAAGTGAACGGTGCCCCATATCTGGATTTTTAAAAAATACTATCAAAGTGAACGGTGCCCTAGATCTGCATTTTAAAAAAAATAATACTATGGAAGTTAATGGTGCCCCAGATCTGCATTTTTTTTTTTTAAATAATACTATTAAAGTGAACGGTGCCCTAGATCTGCATTTTTTAAAATAATGCTATAAAAGTTAATGGTGCCCCATATCTGGATTTTTAAAAAATACTATCAAAGTGAACGGTGCCCCATATCTGGATTTTTTAAAAATACTATCAGAGTGAACGGTGCCCCATATCTGGATTTTTTAAAAATACTATCAGAGTGAACGGTGCCCCATATCTGGATTTTTTAAAAATACTATCAAAGTGAACGGTGCCCCATATCTGGATTTTTTAAAAATACTATAAAAGTGATGGTGCCCTAGATCTGGATTATTTAAATAATTCTATGGAAGTTAATGGTGCCCCAGATCTGCATTTTTTTTATATAATACTATGAAAGTGAGTGGTGCCCTAGATCTGCATTTTTTCAAATAATGCTATAAAAGTTAATGGTGCCCCATATCTGCATTTTTAATAATACTGTAAAAGTGATGGTGCCCTAGATCTGCATTTTTTTTAAATAATACTATGGAAGTTAATGGTGCCCCAGATCTGCATTTTTTATATAATACTATGAAAGTGAATGGTGCCCCATATCTGGATTTTTTAATAATACTATAAAAGTGAATGGGGCCCTAGATCTGCTTTTTTTCCCAATAATACTATCAAAGTGAACGGTGCCGCATATCTGGATTTTTCAATAATGCTATAAAAGTGAATGGGGCCCTAGATCGGCATTAAAGTGAACGGTGCCCCATATCTGGATTTTTTAATAATACTATCAAAGTGAACGGTGCCCCATATCTGGATTTTTTAAATAATACTATGGCAGTTAATGGTGCCTCAGATCTGCATTTTTTAATAATACTATGAAAGTGAATGGTGCCCTTGATCTGCATTTTTTTTTAAATAATACTATAATAGTGAATGGTGCCACATATCTACATTTTTTAATAATACTGATAAAGTGATAGTGCCCTAGATCTGCATTTTTTTGAAATAATACTATGGAAGTTAATGGTGCCCCAGATCTGCATTTTTTAATAATACTATGAAAGTGAATGGTGCCACATATCTGCATTTTTTAATAATAATATAAAAGTGAACGTTGCCCCCTATTATGCATTTTTTAAATAATGCTATAAAAGTGAATGGTGCCTCAGATCTGCACTTTTTAATAATACTATGAAAGTGAATGGTGCCCCAGATCTGCATTTTTGTTATAATACTATGAAAGTGAATGGTGCCCCATATCTGCATTTTTTAATAATTCTATCAAAGTGAATGGTGGCCCATATCTGCATTTTTTAAAGGGGTCATAGCGTAAAAATTTGATTTTTTTTCCCATGTTTAAGTACTATAATTGCATCTGCAGTGCTTCTATCAACATATAAAATGTGAAAAAGATCAACCCAGTAACTTTGTTTTGGTAAGCCATTCTGTACGAGCATGTGAAAGATTTTGCCTGTTTTATGATTTAGGTAGCAAGGCAAATTTAATCTTAATCTGCACTATCCAACCACAACACTGTCATTTAGTGCAGAGAGAAAGAAATAATAATTGACAGCACAATTGAGGTTCAATTGCAAAAACCACCATCATTGCGATCAGTGTTTGCATTTCATCAGCTCATTTGCATTTTAAACGACACACCCAAAAACGGCACATTTTTGCTCAGACCTACAAAGTGGCAATTTTAACATGCTATAATTAATTATCGATATGGTATTTTGAGCTAAAACTTGACATATGCACTCTAAAGACACCAAAGCTTTATTTTACATCTTTAAAAAAATTATCATAATATGACCCCTATCGAAGTGAATGGTGCCCCAGATATGCATTTCTCCAAAATATCTCATTTGTATTCAGCAGAACAAAGAAATTTATACAGGTTTGAAACAACTTTGTAGCAATTTTCATTTTGTGGTAAACTATCCCCTGAAGCCTTCAATAGACTGTGAGAAGAAGTGGCCCACCCATGAAACGTATATATCCCAGGCTCTTATCTTTAGGCACTGGCCCAGTTTTTTATGCATGAAAGAGGCACATATTGTTTTGAGTACAATTAGGCAATCAATCACATTTTGTAATTTTGTGGTGTATCTGAGCATGCCAACATTTAATCTGGTTTGATGAAATTAAGCTTGATAACTAGGGAACATTCTTTTGCAAGGTATTTTACTGTTGCCACTTGCAGTAGGCAACGGCAGCAATGCTTGTCACGCCAACCATCTTGCTTACAAAGAGCCGATATGGGCCAAGTAAAGAGTGCACAGCATGCAGGGACATGATCCATGTGCAGCACACAAAAGTCCCATACAAACACACTCATATTTTCGACAAATCCTAGTTTTTACAACACCTGAAGCATGAAGTTGTTTAAATTGCACTCACCCTTCTTAGCGGGAATGTCATTGATGGAGTCCACCACATGGATGGTGCCTACAGCCGAAGCTTCACCTTTAATATTACTGGCGTGACACTCGTAGGAACCGGCCTCATTCTTGGTAAGAGGAGATATCTGCAAGAGACGGCAACTGATTTTTTTACCTATTCTGAGCACATGTAAATCGAGATTGTGTGATAAATCTGGACTGTTTTAAATTGCAGAGAACTAATAAATATTCATATTTTGTTATATTCACAGACTATATATTTAACTGAACAAACTTACTAGGACCCAACCAGTGACCTCATGCTTCTCCGGGCCTCCACGGGTTTGAACCGCCAGGTTTTCTCTGTCTCCAGGGAGAGGTACAATTTTCCCATCAGAAATCTGTGAGAAACAAACTCATGCTAAACCCCAAGCAGGATCATTCAGAATAAGCAGAATAAACAATAAGTGTAATATTTAGTAATATTTTCAGGTTTAAAGAGACTTAAAACTTGAAAATTTTGAGCTACTGGATATCTTACAGGGTAGCAAAGTATACATTGAATAAAAACAATTTGTATTTATTATTAAAGGTAATTCTAGTGTTTGTTTTAATATTTCTATCTTCTCTGGTCTGGAGGGATACAAGTATTTGGTTTTGAATAAGTTTAGATTTGCAATTCCTCATTTACAGTAAATCCAGCCTTATCTCACAGGAATTTGTAGTGGAGGGTGGTCAATAGCGGGCGCAAGGGCACCGCCCACCCTTGGCCACACTCACAAAATAATAAAATTATCATTATTTTGTAAAATATATAAATAAATATATAATATATTTTGTGACATGATGGAAAATATTTGCTTTCCCCATATTTTACCTCTCCTGCACCAAAGAAATAAAGATGGACGGTGCGATGCCGCTTCCTTCCATTGTAATGAACTGAACATAAAATGTACGATGATGTTTACGCAGGGCATGCGCTGAAGGAATCACAAATGTCAATCATAACGACACGCCCTGTTCCTATAGCATCAAATTACTATCTAAAATAATTTTATCTCAAAAGTGAACATTTGAACATACAATCACCTAAAGGATTATTAGGAACACCTGTTCAATTTCTCATTAATGCAATGGTGTGATGGTGTGGGGGATGTTTTCTTGGCACACTTTAGGCCCCTTAGTGCCAATTGGGCGTCGTTTAAATGCCACGGCCTACCTGAGCATTGTTTCTGACCATGTCCTTCCCTTTATGACCACCTCTGATGGGTACTTCCAGCAGGATAATGCACCATGTCACAAAGCTCGAATCATTTTAAATTGGTTTCTTGAACATGAGTTCACTGTACTAAAATGGCCCCCACAGTCACCAGATCTCAACCCAATAGAGCATCTTTGGGATGTGGTGGAACGGGAGCTTTGTGCCCTGGATGTGCATCCCACAAATTTCCATCAACTGCAAGATGCTATCCTATCAATATGGGCCAACATTTCTAAAGAATGCTTTCAGCACCTTGTTGAATCAATGCCACGTAGAATTAAAGCAGTTCTGAAGGCGAAAGGGGGTCAAAGACAGTATTAGTATGGTGTTCCTAATAATCCTTTAGGTAAGTGTATATCTGTGTATAACAACTACCTTAAAGGACCAAAACCGTCTTTCTGAAAAAAAAGAGCGGGTCTTTGTAGAAGTCTGGCCAATTGGTGACTAAAGAAGTAAACACATATTAAGACATCAAATGTAGCCAATCAGCGTTCTTAAATCTGATCCGAGATGGGCAACTTTTCTGTTACCCCAAACTGCTAAATTTGGGACTGAGAGACAGGGGCGCAATTTTCATTATGACATTGATGGTCACAGTCTTTACTTATTTAATAACTTATTCTATTGCAATCTCCTTCAATGTCTGTTTCAAAAGAGAACTTGGCAGAAAAACTGAAGGTAAGAGTTTGGTACAGATCAACTACATCCCTAAATATTTACGACCATGGTTTTACTAAAAATAAATAAAAATAATTTAAAAATAAATTAAAAGCATATCAGCTGCGATTTTTAACACACGAGATGAACACAAAAGAAAATATTTTGATAAATGATGGTGAGCACATAGTTGATGGTACCAACCAATCCAATCATATTTGTTTTTCCTACTATAGTGCTTACCATCATTTATCAAAATATTTTAATTTGTGTTCATCAGAAAAATAAATTCATACAGGTCTAAAACAAAATAAGGATGGAAAAGTAATGACAGAATTTTAATTTTTGAGTGAACTATCCCTTTAAGAAAATACAAAGGACATTACCTCATGTACTGTATATCTGGCCTGTGTGGTACTTCCTAAGGCTTTAGACGTCCTGAGAAGTTAATTGTTAGACCGTCATTTTCCGGTCCTTCACCTTGGCTTATTGTATGAGTTACTGTAATGTTTAAAATGTATAATCCATTGCACATGAGGTATTATATATCTAAGATCAGAAAGAGTCTGAATCCTGTTAGCTTTACAGTGGAAACACATGATAATTGATGGAATGTTTGATCAAATCCTTCCTGTCCTGATCTCTCCCATATTTCTTGCTCTATTGTTTCTATGAGCTGTTATTCATAGAGTAGGATATCCTTTGACATAGCTGGATCTTTACTGTATACACAAACATCTTCGGGAATGTATTTCCCTTCTTCCTTTTTCCATGCAGGATTTTAGCCTGCGCTATACACCCCTAAAGGTGCCAAAGAATGCATTGAAAAAAATCTTTTTAAGTGCAAAAATTTGCTTTTCATGTCCATTTACAACCCTAGGATTTGCCTTTAGAACGAAATGGTCTATTATTACATTATTTGATAGGATCATGAATAATAATGTTGAGCTCTGCTCTGATTGGCTCTTTCACAGAGCAGCTCAGTTTAGTAGCTCTATGTGTGTGTAAACAGACCTTATGTTTGAGTCTGTATCAGACGAAGATACAGATTTTGAGGAACAATCAATTGTTTGGAGATTGTTAATGAACGTTTCTGAGTGGTAAGTTTGTGTAACATCAATTGTAGAACTTTACCCTAAACGCTAGCATATAGCATTAACTAGCATATAGCGCTAACTCAACAGTCACAACTTTGTTTGTAGCATTGTAACAACATTGTACTTAATTTAATGTGTAATTTAATGTGGAGGTGTCTTGACTGTAACGTTGGTGTTATGTTGAGGTCTGTTTTCAAGCGTTTTTTTTTTTTTTTGCATGCAGGAGGTTAACATAAGATGAAGGAAACAATTGTGTTTGGTGCCCACAATATGTCATTACCAAGTAGTCTACAGAGTAGGCCTGTCGCGGTAATGACTATATCGACTTATTGAACGATAACGGTGTCAGTAGTTTTTTTGAGAGGCGATTAAAAGAGCTATACAAATAAAAATCAAACATAACCATAACATCTAGTGTTTAGATCTGAGGTGTAGCTATAAATGTGATTGCGCGTGATTGCACGTAATGGCACATACTTCTAGTTGCAATCTTAAGCAATTAACTCTGTGAAGCTGGGATTTATACAAAACAATTACAGCTGTTTAAAATTTAAATGGATATTTTATAATATTTATTTATGTTTTAAATATTTAGAATATTATTTTTATTTGCCAATTTAAATGCATATTTTATAATATATAGTTATGTTTTACATATTTACAATATTTTTTATATGCCAATTTAAATGCATATTTTATCATATTTATTTATTTTTTAAATATTTAGAATATTATTTTTATATGCCAATTTCATATTAATATTTCATGTTTTTCATCTTAATTTTCCAAATTAAAGTTGTGTTCTTAGAAAGGATGTACTTACAAACATTTTTTTGGACCCGTATAGCCAAATATAGTTCTATATGGCATTGTCTAACCCCATTATTTTTAGAATAGGATCTAGTGATAAATCCCTGACTCATAACTGATTCATTCAACGATAGAACCAAGAAAATACGCATTTATTTACAAAAGTGGTACCTTTCTCCAGGTGAGCACCGGGGTGGGGATCCCAGTGGCTTCACAGCTCAGGAAGACTTGTGATGCAGTCACGTTCCAGACCTCAGCTGGTGCTGTCACAATAACAGGGGCTGTGAAGGGCATACAAACATGATTCAGAGGTTGCATTCAAATTCGGATTATATAATCATGGCATGCAAGCGTTATCAGCATATGTGCTTCATGCCTGAAAGAGCAAAGAATTCTTGAAGAGAGTTTGCACAATAAAGTGATTGACAGGTTATAATGAGGACAACTCTATGGGTATGCCGTGTTACCTCGGTTCTAGCATGAGAAAGAAAAAAAATGACCGTAGGTCAAAGGAGAAAGTTACTACGGGTCAAAATTCCAAATGATTTATGGCCTCATAAATCTCTTCAGAGAAATGTTTCTATTAACCGAATTGGTTATTTTTATCTCACATCATCTGTTTTAACAAATTACACAAAGGTTGGCTTTAAACCAGATTCAAACCATCTGAATCTGCTCTAAACCAACAGTCTGCTTTAGTATCTGGCTGAATGAGACACAGTTATTTGATCAGGCTGAACTCCCTATACAGATTTGTAAATCCACCCGAGAGGCTGGAATTTTAGACATGTCTGTTCAGGGATCATGAAACATTTAAACTTTGTATGAAAACAATGGCCTTCAGGCTTGCTCGGCTTAACACACCCTGTCACAGTCTCTCTCTCTCTCTCTCTCTCTCTCTCTCTCTCTCTCTCTCTCTCTCTCTCTCTCTCTCTCTCTCTCTCTCAATAAAGTTTTCCCTGGTCAAATGTAGGGCAGATTACTGTATCTGGGGTGCTCCTGGGGAAAAAGAAACATGAATCATGTAGACCAGTAACACTTAAGCAAAAATTTATCTGATGTTAGTTTGACATTACATTTCTTTGTGTATAAACTGTAAGGCCCCATGGTCACATTTTAAGCTGGATAAAGTAAACATTTGACTTCGAAATGGCTGCTGGCGCCTGGGAATACTTAAATACAACAAATGCTGTGCATGTAAGCAGACCAGTATAAATAGTTTACTGGCAACCATTATAAACACTTAAGTAGCCTACTATAGATAAAGCACTTTTTATAAAGCAGGAAAAAACATATTTCCCCTGACATAAAAGTACTGTAAAAATGCAGCATTTTTGTCAAATATTTTATGTTACTTCAACTTAACAAAGTAAGTTAAACAATTTCAACTAGTTTTTATAAGTTATGTCAACTTTTTTTAGGTCCAAACTATAAATTGTAGTTTGAATTGACTTGCAAAACCAAGTTGTTTGAACTTTATGCTGGATTTTTTACAGTGGCATATTTAAGAGAATTACACTGAAAGATTTGTATTAGTAGATTAACATATTCACATACCAAGGTATTTACTTACTCACAGCAGCTTTAAAAAAAAAACTTAGAATTAGCATGCATGTCTAAATAATAAATAATAAACAAAAAAACCTATAGAAATACATTTTTTATTAAATAATACTTTTTAAAGTATGTTATAATTTATAGTAGCCTACACTGTAAAAAGATTCCTGTAGAAATTGCAGTGTTGCTGGCAGCTGGTTGCCGGTAACTTGCTGTAGATTTTAATTTATGTTGGTTACCTGCCACAGTTTGTTCAAAGTTAAATGAAAATTAAACATTAGCAATTCTTTGTCTTAATAGAATAAAAATAAAATAACAACCTCAGGCAAAGCATTCTGGGAAACAAAATCTGAAGGAAAAAAACAGAAAACGGTTGATGAGGATTTTTGGTTCCCAGAATGCTTTGCATGAGGCTGTTGTTTTATATTTTTATTCTGTGGGACGGAGACTTGTTCATGTTTGATGTTCATTTAACTTTGAACAAACTGTTGCCGGTAAGTAACATAGAGTTGAATTTGCAGTGGGTTGCTGGCATCCAGCTGCCAGTGATACTGTGGTTTCTACGGAATCTTTTTACAGTGTACATTACAACTCCATAGAAAACCCATTTTGGTTCCCCAAAGATTTTCCGTCAAAGTTTCAAAATAACCATTTCCTTCTTAACTTTTGGATGTTAAAGGGATAATTCACCTGAAAATGAAAATTTTGTCATCATTTTCTCACCCCCATGTTGTTCTAAATCTGAATATACATATATATTTTTTTGATGAACACAGAAGATATTTTGATAAATATTGGTAAGCACACAGCTGATTGTAACCATTGACTTCCATAGTAGTAAAACAAATATTATGAAAGTATGATGAAGAAGATATTTTGATAAATGATGGTAAGCACACAGTTGATGGTACCCATTGATTTCTATTGTATTTTTTTAACCTACTATGGGGGTCAATGGGTACAATCAACTGTGTGCTTACTGCTTACCACCATTTATCAAAATATCTTCTTTTGTGTTTATCAGAAAAAAGAAATTCATACAGGTTCAAAACAACATGAGGATGAGAAAATGAAGACAATTTTTTTCCTTTTGTGTGACTATCCCTGTAAAGGCTCTTTATGGCAGTGGTTCTCAAACTTTTTCAGCGTGCGGCCCCCCTTGTGTAAGGTACATTCCTGCGCGGCCCCCCAAAGAAAATTTGTGACAAAAAACTGTTCTAAAACTCAACATTTTAATAAAAAAACATGGGTTAATAGTGCTATGGGTTAGTAGCCTTATTTTTTTTTGGTTTAATTACACAGAATTCATGATAAATTAATGTATTTCATAAAATGTCATAAAACTGCCCCCCCCCTTTAAGAGTGTGCCGGATTTTCAGTTGACTTCACTTAAATGTTTCTAAATATCTTAAAAATCATTTGATCTAAAGTTTTGCAGTGTTTTATATTAGTGTTGTATAGGCAAAAACATAATTGCACAAACCTATGCATTTATTTCATTGCAAGACTATCTTTTATATATTCAAAATACAATTTTTGACTATAGTGAAAAAAGCAGCCAATAAAAGCCCAGAATAGATGTGAATACTTAGGATGAGAGACCTCAAGAAGCTGCTTGATAAAAGTAAATTTTTGCAAATTCTAAAGATACCTATAGTTTTGCCAAAGTTACATTTATGTTATTTCAAAGTTTAATGAGTTTAATATTAGCCTAAAGTGTAAAAAACTTTTAAACAGCAGATAATTCAAAATGAAATATCAACTGAACGCATCTCACCTTGGGCGCATTTGCCTTTGTTCTGGATCTTAATCTCGGGTTTTTTCTCACTCACAGCTTTCAGACTCGCTGCTTTTAAATCACAGCCGGTCTTATAATTCACACCATCAGATCCGCACACGGGATAGTCGCTTTTACACGCGCAAACACCTGATTTACTCTTCTTGTCTCTGACGCACTCGAGCCCAGGCGCACAACGCTTGGCTGCGACTCCGCGCACCCCGCACGGCTCTCCAGCCCCAGACGCGCAGAACGCGCAGCAACCGCACGCGTCCATCAGCGTCCCGTACGCGCAGCCCTCGGCAGGCAAAGGCTCGCACGCGCTCAACTCGCAGGTGCCGCAGGTGCGAGGCACGCGGCTGGCCGAGGCCGCGCAAATCAGTGTTAATAGCAGAAAAGAGATCATGGTGTGATGTGAAGGGTCTCAGGCACTTTTACAGTTTGGTGCTTCTACCCGGCTGGGATAGAGAGCCAGACCCCGCCCAATAAACACCATTCTGTTTGGAGATGTTGGTGTTGCAGGAGATCATGTGACTGTCACTGTATAAATGCTGGGTTATTGCAACATAGTTGGGTAACAACAACCAAGCATAGGGTGGTTTGTCCATATTTGACCCAAATATGGGTTAAAACAAGCGAGAATATTTTAGAGGTTAATTTGGACCCATTGGTTGGGTATATCCATATTTGACCCACTTTACAATAAGATTCCATTTATGAACTTAAGTTAACCACACTCAACATTTGAAGTGGATCAAAAAAAATTAATCAAAGTTGTCCTAAGACAAGAATGAGTATTGTTCAAGAACTTTTAGTTTTTGATCCACTTTAAATGTTGACTAGTGGTGTACATTGATTAACATGAACATGATCAACCCATAAGGAATTTTTTATTGACAAGTAAATGCTGTTTTGTTCATTTTTAGTTGATGTTAGCTAATGCATAAACATATGCAACTTTATTGTAAAGTGTCACCAAACATGACATGGTATTACAGGAATGCCAGTGCAGGTCATGTGCAAGTTCATGTCAATTTTTTGTCAAATGTGCTTAGACAGCATTATAATGAACTGTCATCCTGTATACATTAAAGCTGACATGCAACATGCCCACACATATCTGCAAGAAGAAACAAGCACAGAAGTGTCCTTGGTCACGTTTGACTATTCAGGAAGGGTATTTTTAAACTATCTGTCAACATCCACCCCTCCCTGTGTTACTGTTTTTAATATTACAATCCAAACATGAACATGTCTGCTCATTTACCTGCTCAGGATGGAAACACCTTTCACATGAGGGCTCGATGAAAGAAAACCCTTACTGATGAGGGAACATCTTTACTTTGGGGGACAAGGTGTGCCAGTTTTCATGATTTTTGCACTAATGATGGAGGCAGATGTCAGTACTGCTTCAGTTTGGCTTTTGAGGTTAAGTGATGTCACTTTACTTTCACTGTCTGTAAAACATCTAAAATGTTTCAAACATTTACATTCATGCATTTAGCGGATGAAGTTATCCGAAGCGAATGCATTTAAGCTATACATTTGCTTTCCTAAAAAATAAGAAGCTTCACAATGCCATAGAAGAACCATTTATGAATAGTTCCATAAAGAACCTTAAACAGCCGAAGAACCTTTTTGTTTCACAAAAGTTACTTTGAGGTTAATAAGGTTCTTTAGATCAAAAGTTTTCAAACTGGGGTCCCCCAAAATGTTTTAAGGGGTCCCAAGAAAAAAACAAAAAAAAACAAATACAAAACAAAAACTGTGAAAGTCTACTCTGTAGCCAATTATTTAAGTATTAAAACAAACACTTTTATCTAACACAGTTTAAAAGGTATACAAAATATGGATATATTTTAGGAAAGGGGTCCTTTTCTAAAGATACATCATATGTTGGGGTCCCAGCCATAGTAAAGTTTGAAAAACCGTGGTTTAGATTATAAAAAAATTGTTCTTCTATGGCATCTTAAGCACATTCATTCTTAAAAGTGAATGATACATTTGGTATGCACATGTTATTATTTCCATCCATCAAGGGTTCCTGGCCTGATAAAGGACCTCTGTGGTTGAGCATTGCGTTACCAATTTAAATGTCATGTATTCGATCCCACATACCGATTAAAGAAATCTATAGACTGAATGCACTGTAAGTCACTTATGCACATCTGCCAAATGCATAAATGTGATGTAATCTCAAATATCCCACCCGCAGTGTCTGTAACATTAATACTGAAGGTGAGGAGCAGTGGAGAGGCTACATAAGGGCCAGGGTGGTCCACCCAGGACACAAAATATTTTTGTGGGAAAGCAAAAAATCGAACATAAATTTAATAATAATCGCTTTAAAGGGGTCATATTATGAATTGTTTTTATGATGTAAAAGAAGTCTTTGGTGTCCCCAGAGTGTGTATGTGAAGTTTTAGCTCAAAATACTATATAGATAATTTATTATAGCATGTTAAAATTGCAAATTTGTAGGCCTGAGCAAAAGTCTGCCGTTTTTGGGTGTGTCATTTAAAATGCAAATGAGCAGATAATATGCAAACACTGATCACAATGATGGATTGTTGTAATTGAAACTCAATTGTGCTGTGCAGCGTTCCAGGCAACATGTAACCCGTGTTTTTCCAACCTTCTACCCGTGAGAGTGCACTGGAACTGCAGTCAAACCCGTGACTTCACACCCGTGAACTCGTACTAGATCGATGTACTCCCAGTTCCGAGCTCTGATGTCACATAGCACGCGAAACCGTACAAAACAACAATGGCCGCCCCCATGGATGCAGTGTTTCTGCAAGTGGTACACGGTGGGAATACACTTAAGGACAATATAACATTGCAGTCAAGTTAATAATAATATCACAATAATAGTAAATAATACACACGATTATCTATTACACAGTGTTATGTGTCTAAAACAATAAGTATGTCCTGAAAGTATATCACCGCATGGACATGTTAAGGTGACGTAAATTCCTTGCGCTCAGGTAGATTGGCGTGACTTGCCTGGAACGCTACAAAGTCGTGAGTCGGGGTTTGAAGGCGTAATTTACTGGCTCAAAAACCTGCCTGGAACGCAGCATTATTTTCTCTCCCTTTCTTTATGCACTAAATGGCAGTGTTGTGGTTGGATAGTCCAGATAAAGGGGGCGGTATTATTGTAATTCGCCTTACCTACCTCACAAAACAGGCGAAATCTGAACAACCAAATTTTTCACATGCTTGCAATAAATGGCTTACCAAAACCAAGTTAGTGGGTTGATCTTTATCACATTTTCTAGGTTGATAGAAGCATTGGGGACCCAATTATAACACTTTAACATTAATTTTTTTTCACGCTATGACCCCTTTAATAATAATCGCTAAATAAATACATTTTATCATTTGCATGCGTTTAAACCTTACATATGAATGTTTGAATCAGCTTTGTCTTGCTCTCTCTCAAGGTTTTTTTCCTCCTAGGACTTTTTCCCCGACTAAAAAAGCTAGGAGTTTTTTTCTCCTAGGAGTTTTTTCAACCCCTAGGGAGTCAGCTGACATTTGCTTAAAGCAACACCAAGTTTTTTTACCTTAAAATAACGTTTCCAAAAATCGTTCATCCACTCGAAACAAGGTGAACGGCACTTTCACATTCACTTTGCAGCCCTCTATCGGCCAAAACCTGCCCTAAAGAAGTTTCCAACCGTTGGGTCGCGCTCCTGTAGTTCGAGTAAAAACTACAAAAACTTGCTTAACGGCAGACCTTCAATCCAATCAGAGCCAGTTTTGCTGCAGTAGGCTAAATTATTTACGACAGTTGTAATGGACAATTCCGCTTCCAACCTGTAGGGGGAGCAAAGAGCAAAAACTCTTTAGTGTTGTTTTAACTTAACAGGCTCTTCTATACGCTACATTATTACTACGCTCGCAATTAATCTTGGCACTGTACATTGCTGCTTATGTTGTCTATCAATTTTTCGGTGTTTTCTCCTGTTTATTAAAGTGTCGCTTCGGTTTAGGGTTAGATTTGGTGCTTGCATTAGAATGTCACTTTATATATTGATCTATACTATTTTTTCTGATTAATTTTTTTATATGTCACCTGGCGTTAGGGTTAGAGTTAATCTTACCCTAAACCGAAGCGACAATGGTAAGAAAATAGGACAAAACAGTCGAGTAACCAATACGTGATAATCACACGAAAACAGGAATTCGTTATACGATCAAGAAAAAAGAATAAAAAAAATACGTGACTTTATAACGAAATTTCGTGAGACTGGGCAGTAGCAATATATGGATCTGTGCTTATCCGGTCTTAAAGTGGCAGTACCCTTAAAAATTGTGCTTATGTTTGTGTCATTATGTTAAACAAACAACAGAAGACAAAGGTAATTCACTACTGTAGCTTTAAAAAGATGTATTATATTTAATTTATAGCATGAAGACAGTGCTAATATTCATTTGATTCTATTTCTGTACCTAAATATACAATTGTTAGACATTACTTTATTTATAACTTTGATCATTTCTATTTTCATATACTTGTAATTTCTTGATTTGTTCTTGTTTTATTTCCCCCCAACCCCTTCTTAGCTTGATTCAATCCATGACTCAAAAAACATAATGTAATCCATTTGAGTATGTAATTTGAGAGTAGACATTGAGGTCCACTTACTTTAAAATTTCTGACCTGCCCACTAGTGAAAAGTTAAAAAACCCTGCAATGACTTGTACAAAACATCATCGGAAGACAAGAGCACAGTGACAACATCAAACAGCAAAAGAGACTTGTTTATCATTTCAATGGCATCTTAAAATCCTACTACACATTGGAAGAGTCTTTTTATAAATAACTTCCTGTATAAACATGTCATATTTAAATACGGTAGATCATTAATCATACATATGCAGATGTCCACATGGTGAATGTGAGATGAATTTTTCCGCATTCATCTATCTGATGTATTTGGCCACAAAGGCAGCTACAATGTCCTTGTATGGAGATTCCGAGTCGGAGCGCGTCGGAGGGATCCGGCAGATACTCCGGAAGCGAGGGGACTTCATGAGCAGGTTATGTCCCAACCCAACACAACTTGAGCTGAGCCAGTACAGAGACATAGACTACGAGAGAAAGAGAGAGAAATAAATAGAGAGATTTAAAGGTGCAGTGTGTAAATTTTAGCGGCATCTAGTGGTGAGGTTGCGAATTGCAATCAACGGCTTAGTCCCCTTGCTTTTGAAACACATAGAGAAGCTACGGTAGCCGCCACCGGACAAACATGTCATCTT
Source organism: Misgurnus anguillicaudatus (assembly GCF_027580225.2). NCBI lineage: Eukaryota > Metazoa > Chordata > Actinopteri > Cypriniformes > Cobitidae > Misgurnus > Misgurnus anguillicaudatus. The sequence continues at coordinate 31,419,155 of NC_073352.2, read as the reverse complement.
CGGAGACAACTTAGTAAAGAAATTTGTCCGTTAATGGCTTCTGTAGAAAAATGGCGGCTTACATGTAAGGGGACCCTCTTTGTATGTACATAAAAACGTCTCATTCTAAGGCAATAAACACATAACGGTTCATTATAAAAGGTCTTTATACACTCCTGATAATATAGTTTTGTATATTATTTTGCATTTCTGTCAAGAGATTCTTCTAAAAATTACACACTGCACCTTTAATATGATTATATATTGGATTGTTTGGTTCTGTTGTGTTGCAAATGAAAATAATTGTATATTAAAGGGGGACCTGACTTTTTTAAGATGTAAAATAAACCTTTGGTGTCCCCAGAGTACATATGTCAAGTTTTAGCTCAAAATGCCACAGAGATAATTTATTATAGCATGTTTAAATTTCCACTTTGTAGGTGTGAGCAAAATGTGCCGTTTTTGGGTTTGTCCTTTAAATGCAAATGAGCTGATAAAAACACTGATCGCCATAATAGTGGTTTGTTGAAATTGAAACTAAATTGTGCTGTCAAATATTTTCTCTCTCTTTCTGCACTAAATGGCAGTGTCATGGTTGGAAAGTTTACATTAAGAGGTTGTATTTTTATAATAGAATCCCCTTCTGACATCACAAGGGGAGACACATTTCAATGATCTATTTTTTCACATGCTTGCAGAGAATGGTTTACAAAAACTAAGTTACTGGATTGATCTTTTAGACATTTTCTAAGTTGAGAGAAGCACTGGGGACCCAATTTTTTTAAACATGGAAAAAGTCAGATTTTTAATGATATGTCCCCTTTAAATTTTGCTAAACTGAATTCAGAATGTTTTTATGAAGCGTTCTCATACTGAGAGATTTCTCATTCACCGCTCTTATGTAAGATCATGGGAGACACAACAGAAATAGAGCGAGATAAGTACGAGACATCGATTTGTACATCTGCTGGAGAAGTTAAAAACATCTCCTTTTTTGTAGCTGGTCTCAGAAACACAACCCCTTGGCCCTTTTATAACGTGATCAAAAGCCTCAAAGCAGTGGGCAATAAGGGGTATATCTGCGTCGGTACAGACAGACCCAGATAACGTGCCATTGTTGTCTATTCTTAAAAACGTGATGTCATACGTGCCAGAGCCTGATCCAGACCCTCATACGCTTTACATGAAGTTACTGTAGACTGATGAAGGAGCAGATAATGGCTGAACTTACTGACGGGACTGTGGCGGCTATAGGAATCATCACCAGAGATATTCCTCTTATGAAGTTGGTCACATACTTCTGGAACTTTGAAGGCTCTATTTGTCTCAGGGCGAAGATCTGGATGCGAAAAAAAAAAATCATCTTGAGAGTGAATTTAAAAACAAACAAACAAACATCAACTGGTATGACAAGAATGCTTAAACAGGTGAATCTTATAAGGAATATGCAGGTGTTTATGCTCCTTTATAGCTCAGTGGTAGAGCATTGCATAGCAATGCAAAAGGTCATGGGTTCGAATCAACGGGCAACCTTCCGATCTCTCTGATGAAGCCGATATAGAAGTGACTTAAACTGCAATTCATCAACTGGCCACTAGAGGCTCCAAAAGGGAGTCAATTCCCATAGACCCCCACGTTAAAAATTCCCAACTTTACAGCAGAAATAAATATATGTTTACAGCCTGGTATAAAAAGTGTTTTTGACCTTTATAGCTAATTTTGCCCTTCATGACAATTGTGAGATGGGTGAATTTTTTTGTAACTCATCCGTTTAAATTATATTAAGCCTTAAAGGATTAGTCAATTTTCTAAAAAAAAAAAACAGATAATCTACTCACCACCATGTCATCCAAATGTCGATGTCTTTCTTTGTTCAGTCGAGAAAAAATTATGTTTTTTGAGAAAAACATTCCAGGATTATGGACACTTTAATGGACACCAACATGTAACAGCTCTAATGCAGTGTAAAATTGCAGTTTCAAATGACTCCAAATGATCCCAAACGAGGCACTAGGGTCCCATCCAGCAAAACAATTGTCATTTTTGGCAAGAAAAATAAAAAATATGCACTTTTAAAGTACAACTTCTTGTCTTCCTCCGGTCCTATGACACGCCAGTGTGACCTCACGTAATTGGGTAATGCCGTGGAAAGGTCATGTGTTACATATATGAAACGCACATTTGCGAACCATTTTACACAATAAACTGACACAAAGACATTAATTAGCATCATTCCACATATAACAACGTCGGAACGGTCCTCTTTCTCCACACTTGTAAACACTGGGGCATAGTTTCGATACATCATCCGTGACCTTTTGACTTGATGACGTATTGCGTGAGATCGGGCTGGCTCGTCACATGACCGGAGGAAGACGAGAGTTGTGGTTTAAACGTGCATATTTTTTATTTGTCTTGCCAAAAATGACAATCGTTTCACTAGATAAGTCCTTATGCCTCGTTTGGGATCGTTTAGAGCCCTTTGAAGCTGCGTTGAAAATGCAATTTTAAACTGCATTAAAACTGTTAAGTGTTGGGGTCCATTAAAGTCCATTAAAATGAGAAAATATATTTATATAATATTTATATAAAATATATAATTTATCTCGACTGAACAAAGAAAGACATCAACATTTTGCATGACATGGTGGTGAGTAAATTATCTGTATTTTTTAAAGAAAATGGACTAATCCTTTAAAGTTCTGCATAATTAAGGGCGTTGTCACTTGAGTGACGGGTGAACTGCCACTGCTGTCACTAGAGTCGAGCTAGGGGGCGTGGTTTCAGCAACTAACCATTTCAGCTTCACACACATCCCGCCTCTTTACCCATTTTTGGTTATCTGCGAGTGATGCGCAGCCAAGATGGCGACGGCAAGCTCCGCCTACTATTGGCTTCAAAAAAGCTCTTCACAAAACTACACTACACAAAAAGACACTACGTCTATATTTTTTACAGTCTATGGTTCGGACCCAGGGAACACACATACTGATAAAAATGTATGCCTTGTAAAGTACTATAAGTTGCTTTGGATGAAAGTGTCGGCCATATGCATAAATTATCAATGTTATCTAAAAACAAAACAACTATCAAACCCACAACCTTTGCACAATGCTCTAAAGGAAACACATTACAAAACTAAAATCTATTATGCACATAAGCTATAAAGGATCTAAATAAGTGCTGATAAATAACAAATCAAGAGTAATAATAACAAACTAAAGGTTCAAAATAAGAAACCTAAATATCCTTCACCATCTAAACTTAACTTCCCAAAGTTTTTCTGTGATAGACAAATCAAAGGCTATGTTTTAGGTTGATCTTGAGAAAGTTCAGGTGTGGACATCTGTCTGACCTCTGTGATTAAGAGGTTAATGAGGCCAAGAAAAACAGGCATGATCCAGGTAGAGTCGGGAAGCGTGAGGTCCGGGAACCACAGAGTTCCTCCTGTCGCCAGCAAGGCATCAGATGCTAAGAAATGTGCAAAAATATGCATGTTAGAGGTCTCAGTGCTGTTGATAATGATCATGTTACATTCACTGAGAATAAAGAATGAGACTGTGTCCAAAATAACCCCATTTCCTCATTAGTTCACTACTATAGTGCACTTGAATAAGTGAATAAATACAAATAAGTGAATTCGGACACTAACGCTGGAAACGCTGCAGGTGCCATCACACGCCTTACTGTGAAGTGGTAACACTTCCTGGTTGTATACCAGTTATTGAATAAGCATACTTGATAATGTCCACTATAATTTTGGACACTACTACAAAATGGCTGTCCCTTCAAATCATGCAAAATGTAAGGGTTTAGGGGGCTATTTCACACAATTAGAGTATCTGGAGTTGCCTTAAACCAACAGATGCAACTTACCAAAAGGAACATGTCCCATTCCCAGACTGAGATTACGCAGGGCCAAAGACAAACACACCCACATGGGCAGCTGTACCCAGACCAGCAAACTGGCCTTGAATGGGTGGCAATTATCACGGACGTACAGCTCAGATACAATTCGCTTCAGATTCTTCTTAAATTGAAACCTGCAGATGTCATTAAAGCAAGAAAAGAGTTAACACAACAGAATCCAGCAGGTGTTAGTTTAATAGACAATGAATGTTATCAGAGAAATTTGACCTGAACAAACACTTAGTAATTAAAAGGCTTATGATAACTTTTAAGAGATGCTTTCTTGTAAATGAGCTTTTTTATCAACTATATTTAGGTTCAGTAGATTCATTTTAACTCATTCCCCTCCAATTTTTTATTTTTTTTAAGTTGCCCGACAACATTTTTTTGTGATTTTCACCAACGTTTCACAAAATAGGTTCCAGGAAAAATGTGTTTTATAAATATATAAACTTACAAATATATCAAATGAAAAAAAAAACAGACCATCTGCTTTTAAACAAACAAAGAAACGGGGGAAAAACGTTTCATCCTATCTATATTTTTTCTCTACTTATAGATGATTTCAGCAGTAACAAACAAGCGGTTGTCGTGGTCCGCACGTAACTTCTGGGAACTCCGCTAACAATAAATAGCAACAAAGTTCTTTAAACGTAGTTTAACAAGCAAAACAAGAACACATAGATTAGCTAGGAAACCAAAACATTTGTTATTTTCGACGAGGCATTTGTTCAAGAGATCAGTTTAGCAACTAGTCAGACCATTAAAAAAACAAAACCGGAAAGTAAAGTTTGGATCCAGACGTGTATCGCGTCAGCGCACGTGCATCCGATGAAACCGTCTTTAAACTCTTAAATATGGGTATTTTCCTTAAAAATACTGATTTTTTTTTAGCAAAAAGCTGAAATAATTGCATTTTTGTGGAGGAATTTTGTCAGAGATCAGATTCATTTATCAAAACATAAACAGAGTTTAAAATTAGTAAATCATTTTTTTTGCTTCATTTTTAATAAATTGGGTAAGTGCACCACCTAGTGGACAACCGCGGTATTACAGATTACAATAAAAACTCCTCGGGAACACGTTTTTTCATGCAAAGGTTTCCTCTTAATTTATGAAAAGAGGGGAAATAGTTAACGGCAATGAAAAGGTTAATAGTCAGTATCTGAAATGCTTTATTTTCACAAATGTAATTTTAGTAATTTCATTGAAATTTTATGCTCCAAAACATGCAAGCTTTTTGGTAAAAAGCTAAAGTCTCCAGTCACTCTTCACTCGCTGAAAGAAATTAAAAGCAAAAAAAATATATAATTCTGCCAATTTTCAATAAATTTAATACCGGATAAAAATTCTTGCAGCTCGACAACTGAAATCCGACATACGCACCTCTTTATTTATGCACTTAGAGAATTTAGTTGAAAGCCCTTTAACTTGTTATGTTGTCAATCAAGACAAAACGCTTCCCTGCCAATGACGCTTCCCTGATGAGTTTTTACAGCAATCTATATTTCCGCTATTATCCTCTAGGTGGCGCTTTTACCCAACTTATAAAACACTTTGATCTTAAATCTGAATCTGATCACTAACAAAAGTCACATTATTTTGTATTTTTGAAAAAACCTACCCATATTTGAGAGGTGATAAAACGAGAACAAATTAAGATAGGGTGAAATGTACAATATATCAAATGAAAGAACAGACCCTTTGGTTTCAAACAAACAAACAAACAAAAAAACGTTTCTATTTTTATAGAAGAAAAATTTCAGGAAGGCATTAAACTTTTGTGAAATCATAAAAAATGCTGGTGTTGACTGGCAACGTTTTTTAAAATAAAATATATAAACTATATAAAAACAAAGTATGAAAAATCAACTTTTAACAAAATGAACAAAATTAATTCCTTCAAAATTTTTCTTAAAATGACCAAACCTGCATGTTTTCTCTGACCAGCCCTTCTCTTTTGCTTTCACAGAGATCTCAAAGCTTAACTGGCGAGCGAACTCTGCAATCTCTTTCTGCAAAGCTTCAACCTAGCTGAGACAAAAGGACATTGTGTTATTCTCCAGCCTGACCTCTTTTTCAAGCCCAGCCAAAATATTGCATATGAAACCAGTAACTCAAAACCGGACAAGGACCTTAAGGATCTAACCTTAGTCTAGTCTAGTGGGACAAGTGTTTTCATTTATAGAAATGAAAACAAATAATTTTCTGGCTTTTGATAAATTTGCACACTAAACATGTCTGGGTGGTTTTTAACCCATACTAGGTAAATATTAGACAAAAGCTGGGTTCAAAATGACCCAATGGCTGAGCTATTATAACTCACGGTTACCATTTTTAGAGTGTGGGTAAATTCTTTAGAGATCACCACCCACACACATTTTTCCATGACTATAAAATGGTTTTGATCAATCAAGAACTGTAATTGAAACAGACAACAGACTTGGTTGAGTGAATCTCTGATATTAATAGAGTTAAGATATTAAAAATGCACATTTAAAGAGATGAGAGACATGATGGAGATTATGTTCTCATGTTATGGGACATCAGTGAGGAAGGAAAAGGGAGGGCAACATTCCTTCAATCTTCCTCATACTTGAGAAAAGAAAATATCCCACAGCTGGGAGAGATGCTTAATGAGAAACATGATGTCTAGTGTTTACTCTGTTATATCTGCTGACCTCTAGATCTACCTCCTTTACAAAGTACACATAAATAAACACATTCACATGACAAGGGTCTGGAACCGTAACTTTTGCATTATAAGCAATTGTAAAGCACTGCCATGTTAAAGAGGCAAACGTAATATTCCTTGATTTTTTTTTCAAATTAAAGTACGGTGGGATCCAAACATCTGAGACCATTAGGAAAAAATCTAATTTAATGCAAAATGTGTCATTACAAATTACCTTTATATAAGAAAAATGATTTGACTGATAAATTAAACTGAAAAATTTATTTTTGGAAAATATTCCATAAAATCAGTGCCTTTTGCGTCCAAAATAAATAAATAATAATAATCAGACATAGAAGTACTCTAACAACAAATACATTTGTGATGTAAAAACATATAAATAATGTGTATTGTTTCATCAATATTACACAAATGTAAAGTCAAATATTATTTTATATAATTAAAATAGCGTTTATTCTGATAAGGGTAAGGTTTTTGGCCTGTCCCTTGCAATGATTTTTCTTTTTCAACAGGACTTTTAATATGCAAATTGAATGCAAAATGATACAGAAATCACATTTGCATATTGTTCTAAATATAGTCTTTTTTAAGCAATGTTTTAGCATAAATATACATTATTGTTTTTTATAAAATATAAATAATTTTATTGTGTGTCCCCGATTTAATTAGAGCCCTGTTACCCTCACAAAAAACCTTGTAAAATATAAATGGTATATTCCAGTGACATTAATTCCAGGAATTAGGAGATTTTGTCATTTAAAAATGTCTTTAATTCATACATATACATTATTATAATTTTTTTTAATTAAGCTTTTTTCATTTTTCTAACTTGAAAAAGCACCGAATTTATAGAATGCCCCATATATTTATAATGAATTTGTATTATAGTACATCGTAATTAAATCTTAGATTTTCAATGTGCTCTCAGCATTAAAATATACAATATTATACATTTTAGTCTTTGCACATTACATAATTTATATATTTTCTATATATAAATCTGTCACATTATTTATTATCTTACCAACTCAGATGTACATTTTGGTACCAAGGAGTGCATATTAGCACATATTGGTACATATCTGTACCAAAATGGTACCTTTTTAAAGGGTACTGCCCCAATAACAGCTTGGGACCATTTTTTCTGACAGTGTATGTTGAATGTAAAAAAAAAAGTGTTTAATGGCAAATGCACCATAAAACAACATCATTACTAACAAGATTTTTTGCATCTGCTCTATGCTTTGACCAAGCTGCTAATTCTCGCTTTAAAGTAACAACTGTAGCAGCTCCTGATACAACCTTTGCGATGATGATCGACTGGTAGATGCCCAGGGGAAGTGTGATGGCAGTGCGCAGAACCAGCGTGGTGCAAATGATGCTGGCCCACCACGGCAGTCCAGTAATCTCCTGTGTGGACACCAGGAGTTTCTCTGTGAGGCACACGGGAGTGGATTCAGCAATGCTTTCATACCAGCCTGGTCTAGCTGTGGTCACAGTTCTTCTGTGCTGAAGACCCAGAGCAAGCGTGCAGGAGCGATGGGCACCTAACAGTGGTGACTTGGAGCAGAAAGGCTGGTTGCTTTGAATTCTGAGGTCCAGGTTGAGGGAGCCCTGAGATAAACTTCTGATGTGGGGTCTAAGCATCACTAGGTTGTCATGGCGACATATCTGCCAGGATGACCTGGCCAGCTTCAGCCACATCATGCTGTGTTAATGTCTAAAAAAATGCAAGAAAATATGTCAGACACACTTAGGGGTTTGCATCTAAACTCCTTATTTATTCATAAGAATTATTTAATACATTTAACTTTAGATTTAGTTTCTCTGTCACATTTTTTTTACATGAAAAGTAAGAAACACATGATGGCATCTGTGACAAAAAATCAATTACTTCACATTTTGATTTTTTTACTGTAATATTTTACAGTAATATAGTTTGATAACGTATATCACAGTATTCTGTAGTTTTAACTATAGTGTAATATACTTTAAAGTTTACTATGGTAAGGTTCAATTACACTACAGTATTATTTAGTCATTTTACCACAGTATGTCAAGCTAACACAATAATATTATTTACCACATTATTTTTACATGTGATCACACAAACGTGAAAATGTTGGTTAGAAAACACCATTGAAATACCAACATTTACGCATAAATATAAAACATATTCGTCAATGATAACACTTTTAACCTTTATTACCTATAAGGTTGTAGTAACTGACTGCTTGCTGGTCAACTGGTAGTAACATAACAAAAATGCTCACCTTTTGGCACTTTCAAATTTTCAATCATCACATCTTTTATGCGATGTATGGTCAGAGACAAATATTCTTCGCTGTATGCAACTGTACAGATTTCATTCGTACTGTCAGAGCACGAGAAGGCGCTTAAATATGACGTCACACGACGATGGCCGACTGAAAGCTGCAGCCTACGGAGGTCACATTCGTAGGATACATACGTCATCAAGACTGTCTTATTTTAGAATATTAACAATTATAAATTTGACTGTTATTCTAAGTTAATCGTAAATTGTTGTAATTTGCATATGACTTACGAATATAATTCTCAGTTAACTTAAATAAACCAGGATTAATGACGTATGCATATGCGACCTCCGGAGCCTGCAGCATTCGGATTGAAAACTGCGAGACGGCCTATATATCATCGTAACGAACATTTTAATTGAAAAAAAACCCCTCACAGGTTTCGTACAATACATTCAAGAGCTTTCAAAAATATTTATTAATTTTCCACAACGCTAAAGTATAAAGTTTAAAAAAAGGACAACACCGCCATCTGCTGGAAGTTATTGGCGTCACATAGACTCTAGTGTCCTTCAGATATGTGCTGTTCAAGTTTAGTTCAAGAGCCATCACAACAGTTTATACTTACAGGTTACGTTTCTATATTCTTCTGAACATCTATAACTACTCATATTTAGACATCACAAATGCTTACATGTTGTCTTTGTTTTTTACATTAAAAAATCAGTTCCAGACTAATAATTTGCATGTAAGCACATATATCAAAACTGCTAAGTATATATAAAAACAATTTGTATATTGACAATTTATCAAGTGTATAAAGTAGAAATCCGTTTTTATTGTATTTCTATGTGAAATGTACACAATTTATAAAATGTCAATGTATAATACAAGATGTATGTTACAACAGGTAAGGGCAACTTTCTGTCACTCATTTAGAAAAATTAACTATGGTTTTACTGTAGTAAAAGTGTAGTAACCACATTTTTTGGCAGATTGATTACCTTTAGTATTATTATTATCATAGTTTATTTACAAATATCACAGTTAAACTACTGTTACTGTAGTGATACAATGGTAAATTTGTAGTTACTATAGTTGTACTACATATAGCATGGAGGATGTAGTAAAATCATAGTTAATTTTTAAAGTTCATTTCAATTGCCTGCGACTTTAATAAGGTTTAATCCTGTACTTGACCGGCAAAACAGGTTAGATGTTAAAAATCAATCTAAGGGTGGGTCGCCCTGGCCCTCCGTTGCTGTGACACCCTACGTTGATTAATAAGTTTAGTGCTGGCACGCAGTTTCCGTATGCGCAGCTGGCGCAGTCGCAGCTGCAGGTCCTTGGGGATCTTGCCGCCTTTGGCCAGGATCTCTCTCAGACGCTGTTTTGGTGTCTTTGTGAGGTAAAAGTCACAAATGGTGGGGTAGTGCTCATATTCAACCCTGCAGTTTCGAGATGATGGTAAATATCCCTCTGCAGTCACTGTTACGTCATAGTCACCCGGATTCAACAGTCGCCAGTAATCCCCATCAAAAGCTGAAATCATAAGAAAACATTTTGCATTGAGGTATATCAAAATTCATTAAATACTGTTTTATTTTGTAATGTTGGCATCTCAATACTTTAAGACTTGTAAAAATCTTTCATAATGATGTGCGGATTCTCAATGACCCTACCTGATCTGATATGGTGGTCGATGTCATCCACTTTTATAATGGCATCAGCGATCCCAGCTTCAGTGTCTTTGTCCCTTATCACTCCTTTAATTCCTCTGTGTATCTGCCACATAGACAAACTCCTGTGATTTCAGATGCATCAGCACATTTTGACAAATTAGAGGTATTTGATCAATGATATGGGAATGTTTAGGGACCCTTAACATGTGCTTTATATGTGTATCTGCTCCATGTAGATTAGCAGAGATTCTTTATTATTCTCCCATTCTATAGGCAGCTCACTGGCGTGAGGGAACTTATCACAGGACAGCTCGACTGTCACCTCAAAACAGTTGGTATGCAGATAGCTGAAGTCATTCATACCTACAAATACAAAAACATGCAGCATTACGGATAAATCGCATTTCTACATCAGTTCATCCCCCTGTTGATCTCAGAAGTACTCACTGCCCGGCACCGTGTGCCAGTTGGCTCCGTTTATAATGTTATTGTAACGAAGGAAGTCCTCGTTGTGACACGGCCTTCGGTCAGGGTTGGACATCACATGGTTTGTGCTGGCGTAAACAGTGGCCAGCCAACGGAAGAAACTCTCATCTGCGGTGGGAGTGTGCTCTTTCGGAGCCCAGTCTTTGGTCATGTCGAATGGGTACGTGACCACCAGCTCTCCTCCGTGGAGGTTAGCGCTGAGTACAAATGGGAACGTTTGCATCCAGTTGATGACTGCTCTTGTTTCTGGAGCCACCTTCAGAAAAGACATGAATTAATGGGATTTATTAAAAGCTTAAAGGTGCAGTGTGTAACCTTTGGTTTTAAAAAGTTTTTAAAAATTCACAAATAATAAATATTAATTGAAGTAACACATAAAACATTGAGTAAATACTTAAAGGAATAGTCTACTCATGTTCAATATTAAAATATGTTATTACCTTAACTAAGAATTGTTGAATCATCCCTCTATCATCGGTGTGCGTGCACGTAAGCGCTGGAGCGCGCTGCGACGCTTCGATAGCATTTAGCTTAGCCCCATTCTTTCAATGGTACCATTTAGAGATAAAGTTAGAAGTGACCAAACACATCAATGCTTTTCCTATTTAAAACGAGTAGTTATACGAGCAAGTTTGGTGGTACAAAATAAAACGTAGCGCTTTTCTAAGCGGATTTAAAAGAGGAACTATATTTTATGGCGTAATAGCACTTTTGGGAGTACTTCGAATCGCCTGAAAAGTCCGCTCCCCTTCTCACTCTCATAATGGGAGAGGGAGGGTGTTACTGCGCCGAGTCGAAGTACTCCCATAAGTGCTATTACGCCATAAAATATAGTTCCTCTTTTAAATCCCATAGAAAAGCGCTACGTTTTATTTTGTACCACCAAACTTGCTCGTATAACTACTCGTCTTAAATAGGAAAAACGTTGATGTGTTTGTACGTGCACGCACACAGATGATAGAGGGATGTATCAACAATTCTTAGTTAAGGTAATAACATATTTTAATATTGAAAATGAGTAGACTATTCCTTTAAATTTTAATTGATAGAGTCTTTGTTTTAAGTTTTTAAAGATTCAACTGATTAAAACATTTTAGTTGAATGAACTATAAAGCTAGTTGAGTGAACATACTTTTTATATTTGAGTCAAGTTTGGGCCAACTAAAAAACAAAAATCCAGGTAACACTTTGGAGACAGAAATTGAGTGAACGTAAAATTTCTGTGCAACTAGTTACTAAAAAATAATTAATTGAGCCAACAATTTATCTTTTACAGTGTAGCTCATTGAAATTTGGCTCCCCTTGTGATGTCAGAAAGGGATAATACCCCTTAATCTGCACTTTTCAACCACGAAACTGCCATTTAGTGCTAATAGCAGCTCATTTGCATTTTAAAGGACAACCAAAACGGTACATTTTTGCACACGCTTACAAAGTGGCAATTTTAACATGTTATAATAAATTATCTTTATTTTGAGCTAAAACTTCGTACTCTGAAGACACCAAAGATTTATTTTACATCTAACAAAAAGTCTTGTGAAATGTCCCCTTTAATGTATGTGATCTTCCCTGCTCTACTTTACCCAAGCGTCTTCTGAAGTGTAGTGCTCTGGAATGGGAAAATAATGGTTGATGAGTTTAGATTTGTCTTGTTCCAGTTCAATGGCATCCCACATCACCGTGTTCAGATCTGCAAAGTTGTGATTCATGTCTATGCCCTCATAGCTGTTGCGACCCAATCCCCACCCAGCCAGCTCTGAACCCTGAAAGATAAAGTATGCTTATCAAACACACTATTATTATGAAGTACACTCACCTAAAGGATTATTAGGAACACCTGTTCAATTTCTCATTAATGCAACAATCTAATCAACCAATCACATGGCAGTTGTTTCCATGCATTTAGGGGTGTGGTCCTGATCAACTGTGATTTTCACGCACAACCATTTCTAGGGTTTAAAAGAATTGTGTGAAAAGGGAAAAACATCCAGTATGTGGGAGTCATGTGGGCAAAAATGCCTTGTTGATGCTAGAGGTCAAAGGAGAATGAGCCGACTGATTCAAGCTGAAAGAAGAGCAACTTTGACTGAAATAACCACTCGTTACAACTGAGGTATGCAGCAAAGCATTTGTGAAGCCACAACACGCACAACCTTGAGGCGGATGGGCTACAACAGCAGAAGACCCTGCCTGGGAACCACTCATCTCCACTACAAATAGAAAAAAGAGGCTACAATTTGCACGAGCTCACCAAATTTGGACAGTTGAAGACTGGAAAAATGTTTCCTGGTCTGATGAGTCTCGATTTCTGTTGAGACATTCAGATGGTAGAGTCAGAATTTGGCGTAAACAGAATGAGAACATGGAGCCATCATGCCTTGTTACCACTGTGCAGGCTGGTGGTGGTGGTGTAATGGTGTGGGGGATGTTTTCTTGGCACACTTTAGGCCCCTTAGTGCCAATTGGGAATAGTTGAAATGCCACAGCCTACCTGAACATTGTTTCTGACCATGTCCATCCCTTTATGACCACCATGTACCCATCCTCTGATGGCTACTTCCAGCAGGATAATGCACCATGTCACAAAGCTTGAATCATTTCAAATTGGTTTCTTGAACATGACAATGAGTTAACTATATCAAAATGGCCCCCACAGTCACCAGAACTCATAGAGCATCTTTGAGATGTGGTGGAACGGGAGCTTCGTGCCCTGGATGTGCATCCCACAAATCTCCATCAACTGCAAGATGCTATCCTATCAATATAGACTAACATTTCTAAAGAATGCTTTCAGCACCTTGTAAAATCAATGCCACATAGAATTACAGCAATTCTGAAGGCGGACAAACACAGTATTAGTATGGTGTTCCTAATCATCCTTTAGGTAACTGTATAGCAAAATGATTACTTTTAAAAAGAATTAGACTACAATTGGCTTGAATATAGAAAGATCAAGATTTAAAGTTTCATGTATGCAATAAATGACTTTCATGAATTATGCTTTGTGAATAAGGTCTTGGTTTGGATGGGTTTCTTCTGTTCTACCTTTTTGTAAGCCCTTTCATAACCATCAGGATTCATAGAGGGCAGCAGATGGATGCGCGTCTCTTTCACCAGCTTGACTATACGGTGATTTCCTTGTTTGTACTCCTGACATATGTACTGCATCAGATTTAACAGTAGTTCCCTACCCAGCACTTCGTTGCCATGCATGCCGGCCACATAGCGAAACTCTGGTTCACCTGCAGGGGGAGCAAACATGCATTAGCAATGCTTCAAGACTCCACAGAAAAATGTTTTACTTACAGCTTTTAGATGTATTATGGTAGGTAGACGGCTGTGTTTTGTAAAGCACCCTTCCATGCTTTGACCAGATGCCTTTTCATCTTTACTACAGTGTAACATAGGGGTCTGAAATATGGCACTTTCTGTCTAGGAGCTCATAAGGGGCCCTTATCACTGCTCTCTCTACCCATTTTATCATTATGACAAACATTATTGTTTTGAAATGCTTTCTATTTCTGTGACAAAAAAAGGGGTGACCAATAAAAACAACCATGCAATTACAAAAGTCAGACATGAAATTTTCATCTCCTTACATCTTCCTAATGAGGAGAAAGTGGTGAACTCTGATCTTCTGTAAATGCAAAGACTGAAAAGATGTAAAACTGAGACACATTTATGCATATGCAACCAAGCATGGCTGATTTACTTCTACAAATATTGATTCGGTTGGAGCTTGCAGTCTTTTTGTCAGCCAATGGGAGCTGAAAGTCATGTCTGTAATGTATATAAGTAAAGTATATATTAAAAAGGTTAAATCACCCCCATTTCTCTAACAGTTGATCCATTGACTCTCAGTAATGCCTCTCTCCCTATGAAAACATCATGCATTCCCGCAAAGAGGAGGAATTTCCAGAGGAGTAAAGGAATCTGAGTAACAACTAACTGAACTTTGACCCCTCTATTCCCAACACAGAGTTGATAAATGCAAAGACGAAACACTTGTGTCTGAAAAAAGGCAAAACTCTACAAGTCTGATTATTGTGAAAAGTAAAACCACATATGATAATCCAGCAAAGCTGGTCTAAGCTGGTCCTCCCAGCCTGGCAAAGCTGGTCAAGCTGGTTTGTCAGCCGGTCTTTCAGACTGACCAGCTAAGTCTAGCTAGACCAGCTTAAAAAGTGACCAAAACACAGCTAGACCAGCTTGCAACACCAGCATTACCAGCTAAAACCAAGCTGGGAGACCAGCTAAAACCAGCTCACCAGCTTATGCTGGTCTTAGCTGGACTTTTCAGTAGGGAAATCAGGCTTGCCAGATAAAGAGAGATTATATAATTGCAGGTACATTAAAATGCTTTTTAAAAATGGTTATATTTTAATAATTTGGTACCCATTGTCAAAGATCACAAGACATTATTGTCCACAATCATATAACACTTTCTGTAAAGTCTTACATTGCTGAAAATCATGATTTCCAGTTAGTCAGTGTCAACTCTGTTATTGTCAAACTCTGTTACCAAGGTAGACTAACAGTGTTGACATTAATGTATATGTGTGTGTGTTTGTGTGTGTGTTTGCGAGAGAGAGAGAAAGAAAGTGTGTTTCTCTGTGTATGACTGCCAGTTCAGTTATACTGTCAACAATGTTACTTGGCAACAGAGCTTGACAGTAACAAAATGGACACTGACTAATACAGACAACAGAAAATCACCCTTTTCAGCTACACATTTTACAGAAAATATTATATTGTTATGGCTTGAAACATCTTGTGATCCATGACAATAAGTATTAAATTATTAAAATAATTACAAATATAACTATTAAAAAAAAAACACAGGAAAAAGATGACTTCTGGGTGTGTTATGAGGTCTCTGACATGTTGCATGTGGCATTAAACCCAAAACTCCCCAATATTTTCAGGTTTTCTGTGAACATCAGAAATTTAAACACAAGCACATGTGATTTTTTTATAATGTGTTTTCATGTCACAAACACATCATAATGAATAGATATATGTATTCAAAAAAAGCCGTATTGAATGTGGAGCCTTAGGCTGCTGTTTATCCACCCAAAGAAACTTTACATTAATTGGGGCAAATGTACAATTGCCACATGCTTTCATCCACTTGCTTGTAATTTTATAACACCAGGCGGGTGAGTTTATTTCTTTCCACTTTCCTTCTCTGGAGCCGTTCATCTGAAATCTGCAATGGCATCCCGAGCTACTGCATTATGAGTGCTGGCATGAGCCGACTAAACCACTGCCAGCGCTGGCAAGCTCCTTCATTGAAGAACCACATGTGTAGCCCACAGGCCAATGCAAACACATGGGCTGCCCAGTGTAAACGAATAGAGTGAATAAGAGAACGAGAGGCATTGGGTTTTATTTCAATCACTCTCGTGATATTATTAATATATGTGACCCTGGACCGTCATAAGTAGCAAATGTTTTGACATGCCAAAAAACATTAGGATATTATGTAAGGATCATATTCCATGAAGATATTTAGAAAATTTGAGTGGATGCAGTGCAAACAAACTTTATAGGCGAATGTCTCAAAATGTAGATGTTTTTGCACCCTCAGATTCAAAATTTTCAAATAGTTGTGTCTTGAACAATTATTGTCCTATCTTAACTATCAAATCCTATTTAATTAGCTTTTAGATAATGTATAAATCTAAATTTTTTAAAAATTGACCCATAGGACTGGTTTCCCTACTGAAAAATTCAGCTAAGACCAGCATAAGCTGGTAACTGGTTTAGCTGGTTTAATGTGGTTTACGCTGGTCCTCCCAGCCTGACAAGTCCAGCTAGACCAGCTTAAAAAGTGACCAAAAGCTTGCTACACCGGCAAAACCAGCTTCCTACACCAGCAAAACCATGCTGGAGATCAGCTAAAACCAGCTCACCAGCTTATGCTGGTCTCAGCTGGATTTTTCAGTAGGGTTGTGGTCCAGGGTCACATATATGGACCAACTGCACCTGCTAATTGCATATTAAACATCTTCACAGTTTTTATAATGGTTTCAGCAACTTATCTCGCTCCAGTTTATACACTGCACCATGTTTTAATGCACCCAGGTGGGATGCTCAACCTGATTTTACCAAGTGAGAGACGTCCTCAAGGACAACATTTTTGTAAATAAAACCTAAACCCACCCCAAACCATAACCAAACCCTAAAATTAGAGCGAAATGATAAGTGAAAAACAATGGAATAGAATCAGCTAATCCTGGTTGTAAGCTTAAACTTGAAAACAAACTGTAAACTTTTTCTGAAATCTGATTGATTGAAATGTTGTCCCAGGGTCAACATAATATTGCCCTGAGGACATGAACCACTTGGCAAAATCAGGAGAGCCAAGGTGTTATAAAATCTTTATTATATTTATAAAGACTCAATCTGGTCCATCCATGTGGTGCAAGTCTGTGCTTAAAAATCATGCATTCATTTTAACACTTTTGTAATTAATGCCACTGTTAAATCAATAAATTTCCATTTATCATTGTTTATTGTGTTTGAATTAGAGAAGTAGGATTAGTGCAACACATTAGTGATAAAATAGTCTGTTATGACTCAAACTTACCCAGCTCATGTTTTCCTGGATTATCTGAGATTTCCATCACATAAAGTTTAAGGCCCATGTAGCTTTTGCCGATACTGTAAATACGGGTGATGTCTGGACACATCTCGTTCACAGACTTCATGAGCTGAAAGGTCAGAAGCTTTTTAAGAGATCTTATGAGAAATCACATGCAGTTGAGTTTACTGATATGTCTTCCAAAATAAATGTTAATGTGCCTTCTACAAAGAAATGGGTAATATATTAAAACATTCCCCGTGCTTCTCTTTCTCTGTATGTATTTAAGTGTGGTTTTCTTTACCAGCGCACAAGATTGGGTTCATGTTGACACAGTTGCATAATAGTGGTCAAACTGAGCATAAGTGATCTACAAGGCTGCACTCACATACCAATTTGACAAAAGCTGAAAAAGTTAGATTTTTTAGCCAAGAGGCGGGTTTTAAATCTTGTAGCCTAATACTGCGTTCACACCAGCCGCGGTAGAGGCCTCAAGCGCGAGTGATTTCAATGTTAAGACGTGTTGACGCTCGTCTGGAGGTCTCGCGACGCGAATGAAGCGTTTAGCGCAGTAGACGCGATTCCGCCTCATTTGCGTGTCTAGTTTGCGCGAATGTGCCGAATTGCGCATTGCCGCAGTAAACGCGCAAGTTGAAACATGGGAACTTTGGCGGAAAAAGGGGCTTGCTCTAGTAGTGACATGATTACAGGAAGCAAGCGGAGTCGCAGAAGCCCCTCCCATGACGCGAATTTCCACGTGAATGTCTCGATGACTAGAATTTGCCAGCTTTCACGCGCAAATGAAGTGGGTAAACTCAAAGTAGACGCAATTTTTACGCCTCAAACGCGGCTGGTGTGAACCCACATTAATGTAAAGTGCTAAGGACAGTAAAAGGATTTGCAAACTGACTTTCAAGTTAACTTTAAAAAGAAAACCACAAAGCTCCTCCTTACCTTTCTCATCTCTTTGTAATTGTGGTGTCTGAAATCCAACTTATCCTTGGTGCCCCCCTCAGATTGCCACGGGTAGATATTGTTCGGATCTTTAACATAATCCAATATTACGAAGTGAATAGGCTTTATGCCCAGCTGCACCACTTCCTGAACTTCAGCCAGCTCCTCCCCTCCTGTCTGCCTTTTTTGGACAAACTGATAAATCCAGGTGTGCCTGACCTCAGTAGTCACAACAACAATAATCAGACACACCTGGATTAATCAGTTTGTCCAATAATAGCAGACAGGAAACAAGGAGCTGGCTGAAGTTCAGGAAGCAGTGCAGCTTGGCACAAAGCCCATTGCTTTGCAATTGTGATGAACTTGATAAGTGTGCTTTGTTTACCTAAAATATATTCCAAGTTATTTTAAATGTTAAAGGCGGGGTGCATGCAAACACTTTGGAAAAGGGAGTCGGGCCGAGTACCAAAACACACTTGTAGTGTATCAAAAAAAAGATTTTATTGGGTTAGGAGCGTGTTTGTTTAAATGATTTCGAATGTCAACATTGGCTTTTAGAGATCATGCACCCCGCCTTTAACTGAGAGATCAACGTATGTTACATACCTGGAAGCTCACAGCCCATGATCTCAGCTCTCAGACAGATGGTTCCATTCTTAAACCAGGTCCAAGGGTTAATGCGGATGTAGCGTGCCATCATTGGCTCGGGTAAAACCGCCAAGACTGGCGTTTCGCTGTCCTGATTTCCCTCAAACACCTGTTAGCATACAAGATCACTTCTGGTGAGCCATCCTACTGATAGGATCCAAATGACATTTGCCTGTGGCAGCTGGCATGGCTCCTTGTGCAAGGAGGGCACACTCCTGGCACAGTGGAGTCCGCAGTGGGCAAGCTTTTCTTTTGAAAAGAGATGCTTAACCTTGCCAAGTGCTACCAGAGACTGCCTCCAACCTCTGTTAGTGCAAAGTACCCGTGCCAGCTGGAACCTCTGAATGGATGTAATGATGTCACAACGACACCGAAGCTAATATCGACCAGCAGCAATGAATGTCTGGAAAATAACTTTTGTTTTAGCTGATTTCTGTTGAATGATAGGAAATAGTGACACTTGAAAGGGTCATGTCACAGAATATTAAATGATTCTGGATCTTTTGAAATGAGTTTAAAATAAAAATAATAATTTGTAATCATATTCTGTTACTGTATGAAGAAACAGCACACTCTTAATTGGTCCTATTCTGGTTGGTAAAATAAGTCTCACCGGCACAGCAGCTAAAATGATGCATTATATTATAAAGGTCATTGATAATGTAGAAAAACAAATTTATGGCATTACTAACATTATCAGTGTACTTTGGGGTAAAAAAACTATGTGTATGGCCATAAGGGGAATCTATGTCCGCTCCTGCAGTATTTGTATTAAAGGGACACTTCACTTTTTTTGAAAAAATATGCTCATAGTCTAGCTCTCCTAGAGAGTACATTTGATTTTTACCGTTTTGGAATCCATTCAGCTGATCTTCGGGTCTGGCGGTACCACTTTTAGCATAGCACAAAACATTGGATCTGATTAGACCATTAGCATAACGCCAAAAAAATAACCAAAGAGTTTGGATATTTTTCCTATTTAAAACTTGACTCTTCTGTAGTTACATCGTGTATTAAGACTGACGGAAAATTAATGTTGCGATTTTCTAGGCAAATATCGCTATAACCTATGCTCTCATTCTGGCGTAATAATCAAGAACTTTGCTGCCGCAACACGGCCGCAGCAGGCGCAATGATATTACGCAGCGTCTGGAAAAAGTCCCCTTAGGCCCTGTCCCAAATGGCACACTCCGGACTTGTGGTCCTCCTCAGAGTCCACACTTTGATGACATCATGTATTGCAGACTTTAGGGACTTCGCTGAAGACCGCATCAGGGGGCAAAGGGGGTGCTGATGAGCACACTTCAAAATGTAAAAATGAGAAATGGGACACCCTACGGACTCGTAAACTAAGTGAGCACGCGCAATTTAAGTCCATGAGACCGAAAGTCCACATGAAGTGGGCCATTTGGGACAGGGCCAGAGTAACTTTTAATGGCAGGGAACTATTTTCGGACACAGAGTAATATGATTGCGCCTGCTGCAGCCATGTTACGGCAGCAAAGTCCTTGATTATTACGCCAGAATGAGAGTATAGTTCCTAGCCATATCTGCCTAGAAAATCACAACTTTTAATTATCCGTCGGTCTTAGTACACGATGTAACTACAGAAGCGTCAAGTTTTAAATAGGAAAAATATCCAAACTCTTTGGTTATTTTGTAGCGTGATGCTAATGGTCTAATCAGATTCATTCAATGGATAACGCTAAGCTATGCTAAAAGTGGTACCGCCAGACCCAGAGATCAGCTGAATGGATTCCAAAACAGTAAAAATCAAATGTTTAACTCTAGGGGAGCTGGAAAATTAGCATATTTTCAAAAAAAGTGAAGTGTCCCTTTAATACCCAAAAGAAGTGAGAGTCTTAAACACTTTTTAATAAACAAACCAACATACCGCCTCTTCTGTCCCGTTCATGGACGGCTTCCATTTAATGGTGTCATTGCTGACCTGCACCTTGAAGGTTTCTACATAATCCAGGCTACAGAAGAAAAGTGTGTTTTATTCTTACTATTTACTATCAGTTATGACATTATTGTGAAGAAATATTAGGAAATACCTCCATATGGAGGCGCGGCCCTGTAGTATAACTGCTGTGAACCGTGTGAGCTTCATGGCATCTACCTGTAGCCACTGGTTCTTGTCTTCGTACAGGGCACACCAGGCTCCATCATAGATATCACCATCTTCAACACCCGACTACACAGTGCCATGAAACATCATGGATTGTGTGTGATGAAAATGCATAAAGTATAATGCAGAGAGGAAATGTTTAATAAGTGAGACTATTGAAGATCACCTGTATGTTAAGTCGGCCTCTGTGTGGCCCCAGGCCTCTGCGCTTGTATGAGGAGGCTTGTAGCTGCGAGTCTTTAACTTTCAGAGACTCCAGACCCAAAGGGGGACATTCTGAAACAGACATAAAGAAAAGGAAGGAATAAAAAAGAAAGATTGGCTTAGCGATAAGCTATTCAGTCAGAGACAGACAGTTGGAGAGAGACACGACATAAACAAAATGAAAAGAAAACATACTTAAAATGATAAAACCATCAGTCATTGAATCTGATTATTGGATATATATCACATAATTTATTAACATTCAAGTATTTTAAAAAAGCGTATCTATTATTGCTTGCTGGTATTAATGTTATTTATGGACGTTATTATCGTATTACAATATACTAAATGAGGTGAACATAAAATACAGCATATTCTTTATTATATATTTATGTACGCTAAAGTTAGAAAGTTAAGGTAAAAAGTTTAAGTTATAAACCTAAGGTTTAAGCTTTGCTCATGAATTCTTAATTACGTTACATGCCGTTCCATAACTCATTGGCTGATAGGCAGACGTTAAGCGCGCGCTGGTGAATTAAATTATTTGACGAAAGCGTGGCTCATGAATATTAAGTTTTCTGGACAGTGACAGAAAAATCAAACAACAGATACAGCACCTGTAAGTATTTTAGTATTTCCTCACCGTACTATACAATTATTTCCCGTTGTGTTTTACACATAGAAGTCGTTCGTGCTTTTAAAAACAACGCAATTTTTAACAGTTTGACCAGTGTCAAGACGCTGCGCTCATGATGCGAGACGCCAAACAACTGACAAGAGTATCAAAACTTACTGCGTGAGAAGTTAGTCCCCTTTTTTGTTCACATGTGAAAAAACTGTGATGGGACTGTCATGCGCATCTCAGTAAAGCCGGTTCCTTGATTTGTAGTAAACTAGTTAGAGGAAAAGTTAGGCAATATCCCATTCATATCACCAGAGTATCGCGAGAGCCAATCGAAAGCATACCAAGCACTCAGCTCTCGCGGTACTTTGATGTCATTGGCCGATCACGCTGCGCAGCGCAGCATGAAATCGAAAACTGATGTGCGTTAGTTCCATGATGAACTGATTTATTATTTTTTATCGAAAATTATTTTTTACATCACTTGTCTTTTGAATTAGAAACCCATTTGATTATAAACCTTTTTGGAAAAGACTTAAGGTGAGGGACAGTGAGGGAATTCCTAACTGCATAAGAAAAAACAATTTCTAGAGGAACCCCAAATGAAAAAATACTATAGTATATTATAATAAAATTAACATAGAAAAATGTTGTAAAATTAATCTAGTAAATACTATAGTGTGTTTGAACCATACTATAGTAAATGTACTACAATAAACTGTATTAAAAGTACTATAGTAATTTATATTAATCTAACAATAGGAAATGAAGTAAAATTAATCTAGTAAATACTATAGTGTTTTTTGAACCATGCTACAATAGAGATACTACAGTAAACTGTATTAAAATACTAGTCATTTATAGTAAACTAACTATAGGAAATGAAGTAAAATTACTCTAGAAAATACTATAGTATATTTGAACCATTCTATAATAAAGTAAACTGTATTACTATAGCAATTTATGGTAAACTTACTATAGGAAATGTAACATTTCTCTAGTAAATACTATAATGTCCTATAGTATACTAAAATACACTATAGTTTACTGTAGTAAGAACTAAAGTATACTATGGTACTTTACTTACTACAGTTTATCAGTGTACTATAGTTAATACTATGGTATGTGTAGTAAATACTTTCACATGATGCTAGCTATTCAAAAAGATTTGTGATTAAATATTTTGTCTTATGAATCTCTATTGAATTTGAATGTAGAAAATAATGATACTATAAGATTATGAACACAGAGTAATCACTATAAATAAACTTGCTTCATCTAAAAAGTGCATATTTAACTTTATTTGTAACATGAACTAATATTGTGGACACAATGTATGAAACATGTTTAAGTTCACCACATGCAATGCTAATCACCCAAAATATTGTTTCCAACTGAATAACATGAGTAATACTGACACATTTCTTACAGCTTTAGTTGGTTGTAAGCACCAAGTAGCATTTAACTAGCATCTATTGGCACATGTAAAATAGATCGTACTATATTCAAATGAAAAGCACATCTGGCTCTTGTTCTGGTTTTACTGAGTCAGCAATTGCCCCATCCAGTTCATCTAAAACTGAAGAAGTTTCCTGGCACTGTTAGTGTTTAGATGACCCAATTACTTTGACCTGCTGGACCATTGTCCTACTGCCTATTAAAACGTTGTGTGTGTTATGTACATCAAATAAAACACATCTGCACTGATTGTAATGCGGGGAGGATATTTAAGAGGTGTTTAGAGTGGTCTGGATGTAGTTTGTCTTACATAATGTTTCTCAAGCAAATCAGCTTAAACTGCAATTTAACTGCGAAGCTAAAATGAAAATTAGCTTTTTTGGTTTCTTTCATAATGAAGACATTAGCTGTAGCTTAATAATTCTAGCAGATGTAATATTCAGTCCTACATTTTAAGTTCTTCTCATGCTAGGTTAAGGACTGCATGAATTACAGCTCTTATTAATGTATGGAAGAATGTATGCATGCATATTATTACATGAACAACACCAACATAAAGGCATATATGAACACACACATCTATATAATATATATGAATATATGCAGGTTTATTCATGCTATTTTACCTACTATGCCAATAAATTATTTTTATTTAGATAAGAGATACAGATTTTGATTCACGTGTGCAATCTTTATTAATCTCATTTGCATGAAATGCATGCAATTCTAATTCTTCATATTTTAATTTCTTACCAAATACTGGTGGTTCGTCACTGTCTTTAGTGTTCCACACTCTCCTTTCCACACTCTTGTCAATGTTTTCATTCAGGTCCTCTGTGTGGAAACTCACTGTGATGGTCTTTGAAGTGGTCTTAGTTGGTTTTACGGTTGTCGTTTTCGTGATCACCTCAGTTGACTTGAATGGACGTGAAGTGGTCGCTTTTCCAGTTTTGCTGCTCGTGGTTCCTTCTGTCCGCTTTAATGCCTTTGTCGTGGGTTTTGGGGCTTTGGTGCTCCTCTCAGGTTTAACTGTCGTGGGTTTTAGACCCTTGGTGAGTTTGCTTACCTTTGTTAGTGAGATTTTTTTGTAAATGTTGGTGGTCTTGTGTTGAACACCGGTTTTCACGCTTCTCGTTGCAAATGATGTCTGAGTGTAATTTGCGTTATAGGACGACACTGTGGTGGTTGATGTTTTAAAAGAAGGCAAACTAGTTACTTCTCCAACTAAAACTGTTAAAAAAGATACAAGTATAACGGTTGGTGCCATGGTTTCCTTAGCTCTGTGTAAAATGTAAGCTTTGAGATGCTGCTTGGTTAAAATTGAAATGCGTAAAACACCGTAATGTGGCAAAATTACGCGCCACTCTTGTTGCAAACCATACTGTGTGTAACGGAGGAAAATGAAATGCATGCAAGTTGGCTAAAAAGTAACTTGTGCCACTGACACATAAATAAACATATCGTTTTAACACTCTTACTAGAAGCTTCGTTTAAACTAATGAAATAACTATTGGGCTTTCACTTTTGTACTCCTGTATTATTCTCTCAATTAGTGTCGAAAAGGTTTTGCTCGATTAATTGGGTCAGTGCGCCACCTAGCGGGGATCACAGGTCAGGTCAGTTGTTTTATTAGCCTGTTTATATTATAGCTTATGAGGCAATTTCCCAGGCTGGTTTTAGATTAATCCAGGACTAGGCCTTAGATATATTAGGATATTTAAGTAGTTTTTACAAACATACCTTACATAAACAATACTGGTGTGCATCTGGAGACAAAATAATGGCACTGGCAGGGCTCAACGCAAATATTTTTTTTATAGTGGTTCAAGTTTTCACTTGCCCAGCCAAAATTTGTACTGGCCCCAATAAAAAATGTCAGTGTCACATATTTAAAAATAATAATTCAAAAGTCAAATATAATTTTATACATATACAACAGACATGTTCCTGAAAAAAGGCTCCCAACTTTTCTGCTTTACCTGTAAACTGACAGCAAACTGTTGTGTTTACTGTTATATACATTAAAATATATTTTAGTGACTGAGGGTGAAGCACTGGCCCGATCGGGCAAGTGACAATAGCTTTTACTGGCCCGAACGTCTCTCACGCTTGCCCCGGGCCACCGGGCAGTCCTTTATGTTAAGCCCTGACTGATATATGTTAAGAAATGTCAGTGCAAGATGTTTTTAAAATAAGGCAGCTCAAAAAAGCATTTTATTCTGAGCCTAGGATAAGACTTAGAAAACCGCTTCTGTAGAGTTTTGTAATAGTCACATAACATACAAATTAAACAAATAAAATATATATTTTATGCAAGTAATTTTAGTTATTTAATTTTAAATTTAAAATCTACATTTTATGATTTGATTTTAACAAATTAATTGTTTTCATCAAATCATGAACCTCCTACCTCCTTGCAAACTCCAGATTGGCAAACCCTGTTAAAAACAGCCAGTAAACCTGCATGTACAACTATTATATGTGAACATAAGCCAGTGATTCATTATTATTTAGCTTTTTTGTATGGATTTTATGATTAGCATATTACTATCTGGACAAAAGCGTCTGCTAAATGACTAAATGAAGTTAACTCTGTTTATTTTTTATTTTTTGTCAAAACATGTTTATTATTTTGTTATCATGTTTTTATTGTGTTTTATTGTGATACTTAGCTGTTATAAAGGCTTTAATCAAAACAAACCAACTGCAGTTTGATTGATATTAATTGGAACGCAATATCAAAAAACAAGATTTATTAGAGTTATCTCGTTTTGGAAACAAACTCTTTAAATGTAAATGTAGTTTCTTTTCTGAATGCTATTGACAGGAATTAAACACTGTAATTCCAATTTTCCCCAATTTCCCCAATACGAAAATTTTAGCTAATAATGTTGTGTATACCTAAATAAATGTATAGACTACATATTTGTGATCAAGACATTCCACTAGATGGCGACAAAACACTGTGCATTGTCAAATGTGGCGTTATAATCGTTCAAACGTGCCAAGTTAAACGCACTTGTACTAGTATGATTTTGCATTATACAAACAAAGCAAAAATGACCAGACAGCCATTAATTATGATAGAATATGTGTTGGAAAACATGTCCGTTTGTCTTTTATTGAGTAAAAAATACAAGTATTAAACATTTAAGGTATTTGATTATGTTCATGTTCTTTCAATTATTACACAGATGTTTTTTATAATGCTTATTCCAATTTTCTTTCCTCATATGTTTTTAGTTTAAAATGAAATGTATTTAATAAAACTGTGTTGCACTATTCACTGAAGGTTGTAATAGGTAAACTGCGTGTTAAAGAGATTTATGTATTAGCCTATTTGATTTATATGCATATACAATGCCCAGCTGTTTGCTAACACTATTTAACACAAACGTTTAACATATTTACTATAATTAAATAATTTTAATTAAATGCATTTATTGGTGTCTTAAATAGATCTTATGCTTTGCTGAAAAAATGCAAAAAATCTAAATGTTTCCATTTTAATTTATTCTCAGTCCCTCCTCTCTTAGTATGTGTGTGCTCAACACATGCGCCCACATCCAACGTGAGAAAACACAGAGTTTGCATGGAAAATCCGAAACCTGTCAGTTTTACCCATTGCCACTCAATGTGAAGACTGAAATGTCAACACTTAATAGTAAGTTTAACACTGCAATATATTCAGAACCTGCCCTACTCTTTAAACATATGGGTGTTGTAGACTTATAGTCTGTTGTGCTGTATAGGTGTTAACATGATAGCACAGTGATATTTCAGGTGGGTTGCTGATACTATAGTAGTGTATGAAATCAGCATACAAACGCAATAAAACGAAGTTATTGCTCACAATGCCCTGGTTGAACATAATAGTTAGAGCACCATAAATTAAACGTGTTATTAGAATTATTTCTACAGATAAATAAAATGCATAGTTTTTTATAGATCGAAAACACGTTCAAGGTCTTGAGCAATTCAAGGAATCATATACCTTACATTTTAATACCTCTACTTTCTGCAACATAAATATAAGTTTATTTTTCTGTCGACCTACCCATCTAATCTCTCAGCTGGCCTGGTTATGTTTTCAAAATCTGAAGTCATGGGAATGCAGTCTTTTCCCTTCATTAGAGGCACGTTTGAGCAGAAGTGAGTGTGTCCTGTACATTGACCCAGCAGCAGTGAGAGTTAGCAGCATGCCGCTCCTTTAATGACCTATGAGAGCCGTGGACCCAGGCCATACACGGGGAACCTGAGAACCTGCTGAGCAACTTCTGTTGATCTAAACCAGGTGAAGGCTCGCACTCAATCCTGTGTGAGAAAGAAAGAGAGCCAGGACCGAGGGTGTGGGTGCGTGTACGGGGAGTTTTACAACAAGATTGTCGCTTGAATTATTAATAGCTTAACTATATACTCTGATCAGTATGTTTTATGGTTCTTATGTGGATTTGTTTTCAATAGACTATTATAAATTACTTCATGCTTTTTAAATATGTTTTAATCGAGAGAGAGATGATAAAGTACAGTAACATTGCCTGGCTCAGTCTTATTTTAAGCACACTATACCACCTAAATTAACCACGGTGTCTCTGTATAGCAGGTGAGTTGTATTAATTCACAGAGGTCCTTTATAAAAACCACCACATTCAGAAATTTAACCTGTCCTGACCTAAAAACAAGAGATGTTAGTTTCAAATAAAACAGCCCAAATGAGTTTAAACATTTGTCTATGTTACAAATGTTAGGTATTTTTCCTCTTCTGGTTTTGCTCCGTGTGTCATCTCATTACTTCCGTGTACTTCCACAACACTACAGGACTTCAGAACCATAAATATTCATTCTCCCCCCATCTGAGAATCTAACAGCACGATATACGCCGCTGCTCAATTATTGATTTCGGACCGACTTATAAATATATCGAAACTATGGATTGTACAGAACGTTGGAAAGTGTAATGGAGAAGTTTAAGTTACCCGTGAACAACAACAGACTGCTTTTCGGCGGTCAGTAACAAATCACTACTCATTGGTTAATTAGGCATTTTACTGTACTGTCTTTTGCATGGCATTAATTGACATTTCTCGGTTTGTTTATCGTACTATGGATTTATGATAATTTGGTATTTGTATTATTTATAACTCCCATGTAAGCTTTTCCGAAATAATCGCCTGCTACATTTGACATTGCATAATTTTCTCTGAGATTTAATAGGGGAAATACATCTGTTGTGTTTTAGCGAAATGGAAACTGCGATCAGCAGGTGGCAAAAGCTTCAGGTTCCCTAGACATCACTTTATAGTATCGACATACTGCAGTTCAGATTTAGAGAATTTAAAACGTGTAATCTTATATCAAGCCGAGCTTTCTGCTTTCTGTCAGGTTTATCAGTCATTTATTACATCCACCAAAAAGTTGAATCCCATCATAAAACTTTCCTCTCTCTCTCGACCGAATCCACGGATTCATCCGAAACGAGCGAAACCCCTGAGACGTTCCCCTTCCATGAACAATACATGTGGAAGTGTCATGCAATATTGATGGGCTCAGCTGATGATCTCCTGATGACCTCAGTTTGGTCCCTCTCATGTTCTATAAAATATTCATGACCCTCGTCCCCTTCCTGCTTCCCGACCCTTCAGCATCCCATAATGCATGTGATGTTCTGCTGGGCCCTGCTGCACAAAAACACACCTGGCTGCAAAGGATGATGGGAAAATCAGCACAATCCCCTGTGGTAAAGACCAGAGCGGAGTTTCGATGCCAAATTTGAATTTGGTTTCGAATTCACGAATGTTGCCAGCATAAATAATAGCAAACATAAATACAGATGCAAGTCTTTCCCCATTTTTCCATGGTAAAGAGCATTACGTTCATCACCCCTGCATGATTTTATCATTAGCGACCCTCAACCTTTTTGTATTTACCTCCTCCTTCTGCATCTCTCTACCTGCTCACCTACATCTGTTCTTTTGTCATTTTCATTAATATGTCCTCCCTTCCTGTGCAATACTCGCTCCATCTTTCTCATTAACACCTCAGCCCTGATAGATGTATGGAGGGGTGGCCTACGGCTCCTCGAGAGCCTCTCCTGGGTCACCCTTGCAGCCCTGACTCCCTGTGTTTCACCCTTTAGACCCGGGCCTGTACCATCTGGCACTGCTGGGCAATGGGAGTAAGCTTGGGTATGATGCACATCTCTTGCTTACAGTTGGTATGCTGAAAGTTGAACTTTTTTGGCACATGTAAGCGTACCTGCGCAGTCAAACGCACAGCCTTGCAAATTTGTACACAGGCGTTTGTCGCATGCACATTGCGCCAAATTGCAATACCTCTCCTTGTCTACATACTCCTAATGTACGCACATGTGTGAATGGTTAAAAAAACTGGCATTGCACGTACAGTACACGTGTACTATTCTGATGATGAAATTTTCGTCATGCGCTCTGTACACTGACCCTCGTGTACAAGTAGGACTTTAGGTTTGGATAGGGGATGCAAATCAGTTCATTTGCATTGCAAGTGTGACATGTTTGTGCAGATTAGTACCATTTACTTGTGGAAAATTTCTTATTGTTAATGTTGCAACATAGATAAGTAAAGCTGCTTTGAAACAATTAACTCATTCCCCGCCAGCCTTTTTTGAAAAAATATATAAACATACAAATATATCAAATGAAAAATCAGACCCTCTGCTTTCAAACAAGCAGTAAACAAACAAAACTGAAAAAAAAATGTTTCATCCTATCTATATTTTTTCTCTGCTTATAAACGATTAAATATGGGTATTTTTCTTAAAAAATATATTTTTTAGCAAAAACCAGAAGTAATTGCATTTTTGTGAAGGAATTTTGTTATAGATCAGATTCAGAATGATTATCAAAAACATACAGGGAGTATAAAATTAATAAATATATATTTTTTTAGTGCTGGGCAAAGATTAATCGCGATTAATCGCATACAAAATAAAAGTGATTTTTTGCATAATATATGTGGGTGTGCTGTGTCTAATGATTGTGTATATTTAACCACACACACATTCATATATTTATTTCAGAATTGTTTTACTTATATATAATTGTTTTTAATTTATTTTTAATATAGAATATATAAAAATATAAATAAATATATATAAACATGTAAATGTTTCTTAAATACATACATGAATGTGTGTGTATTTATTTATACATAGTAATTACACACAGCGCATACTCATATATTGTGCCAAAGGTCACTTTTATTTTGTATGCGATTGATCGCGATTGATCTTTGCCCAGCACTATTTTTTTTGCTTCAATTTTTTTATAAATTGGGTAAGTGCACCATCTAGTGGATAATCGTGGTATTACAGATTAACATAAAACCTCAAGTTCTTATGCAAATGTTTTCTTTTGCATGTGGGGTGCGTGATTTAAAAAAAACACTTTGGAAAGGGAGTCAGGCCGCCTACCAAAACACACTTGTAGCCAATCAGCAGTAAGGGGCGTGTCTACTAACCGACATCATTGCCTGGGTTGCATGTGTGGGGCGGGTCTATCAAATAAAGGACCAGATTCTATTGGGGTAGGGTGAGATCATAGCACCCTGCCTATAATTGACGAGAACACTCGTCAAGGGCGGGGACAGAGTATATTAATAAAATTGAATTGAATAAGGTTTTGCAGCTACAGACAGGTTTCCCTAAAACTCGCTTGCATGCCATTGGTTAAATAAACAGATGGTCCTGCCCCAAACTCATACTATTGGTCAAGCTAAAGTCATATTGTCATTTTGCTCAGGATGTTTTAATGTGCAGTTGTCTTTTTAAAGAGATCAATCTACAACTTGTAGTGACTTGTTGTCTCTGTGTCTTAGGATGAGATAAAAAAAAATGCACCTTTAAGTTATTTATGGATTGTTAAACAATTGCTGTGATACAAGTGTGTGTTTTTGTTCACAAATCGTACCAAAAAAAGCTTTACTTTGAATGTTTGTCTGGCATGGAAAATGTAATTAACAAACCCTGTTTGTGCCAAGTTGAACAGGCAATATGCTGTTTACCTAAACTACTATCTTAGCAGAGAAAACAAATATTTCTAGTTGAGCGAGGCGTTGAAAGTCCCGCGGGGAAGAGAGAGATGTTTTCTCCTGCACAATACTTCTTTGCCTACCTCTGCTCGAGAGCGCTGGCAAACGCAATCCCGAAGAAGGCGGGATACTTTTCCATGCGGACCAATGCGTGTTACCTGCCAGTGACTGTCCAAATGAGGAAAGCAGAGGAGAACGACTGCAATAGGACAGAACGTACAAATATACAAACAAACACTAACATGCACTCACATCCATCCTGAAGCTTGCTGGCTAAGCCTAATTCAATGTCATGTTCGGGGCTGTGGGGAAACCCAGATTGTGAACTAGCTCGGTGTGTTATTTATTGGGTGGGCAGTGAGTGGTTGTCTCCTTATTTACACCAGATTGCTTCTCCAGATGTTTTTTGGGAAGAAATCCCCAGTCCTCCCCCACCTCTCTTTGTCCAGATGGAAATTATTATATTTTTTGCAAAGCTCTAATCCTTTCTTTTCAGGGCTATTTTCCACCGCATTGTGATAGAAAACTTACGATGAGTCAAAGAGAACGGCGCAGGGTTAAGGCCAGGACTTGTCAACGGGAAACGATCTTTTCCTCTGGTTGTTAAATAAAGCCTACGCGCAACTTTTTTTACTTGATGGGTGTGTGCCGCTCGGCCCAGTGTAGATGTATAATGAGCCTTTGTGCCGGACGGTTCTGCCTCACGTTCGCATTAGTTCCTCTCGGCCGGTGTTGTGGAGAGTGAAGTATGGGGAAATGGACTGTGAGAACTTTAACCAGATGGCTTAGATCCCAAAACCTCAGGGGAGGGACGCATAGTTCCGGACGAAAGCTAAATCAGCGTACCTAGACTTCAACTGCACATACGCATAATGGAGAAACTGTCTGCGTGAAATAATAAGGGCACTTGAAGGTTTAAGAAAATGTGTTTGGATTAGTCTAGTTGAGATCAAGTAATGTATGAAATGAGGGTGAACTGTTTTCAAGACCTCACCTGCCTGGTAAGCCTAACAGGAAAGAAAAATCTCTTTAATAACTCAATCGTCTCTCGAGTTTTAGAAGAGATTTCCGCGTTTCAAATTGTCCTCCATTGACATGCTGAATTTAGAAATTTAAATAGGAACTCTAACATTTTTAATAGTCTCAATGTTATCTACATTAATATTTATAGCTCTGTGCTCTAGTTTTTTACACAAAAATGTACCTTCACAGTTGAACGTACAGCTTTGCATAGTATTCTTCATCGCTGCTCGATTATGGGAAAAATCACAATCCCGATTTTTTGGGTAAAAACCAGAATCCATATTATTTTACCTGATTACTTCAAAACGTGCATATATGCATGCATGCATACATATAAACATTTTATTTAATTCAATGCATTTGTTTAGTGTCGTTGCAGAAGGCTACACGTGTAAAAGCAGTGGTACCTTTAAAGAAAAAAATATATATAGGATAAACACATCGGTCCATTCATATTTTAAACACGAGGGATAGTTTTGCTTCAGCTCGGTTGAAATGCATATAATTTTACAAACATAAACAGGATTAATACCTAATGATCTGACTTCGGACAGATACGAGAGCGCGTGCACATGCGAGAGAAAGAGAGAGGCGCAGCAGTGCAACCGCTTATGACGCACTGGATTTATAACACAAAAGTGAAATGAAAGAAATGTAATGCAGAACACTAATCAAATGACCTAAACGAATTATTATCTTGTTTTTGCAATCGAAATGTGCAAAAATCTAAATTATTCGAAAAATTGCACAACTATACATATTTTGACTCGCATACACAAGTGTTTGCCCCATTGCAACAAATTGCAATACCTCTTCTGGCCTAAAATTCCGTAGAAATTGCAGCTGGGTTGCCGGTAATTTACCGTAGATTTAAATTTATGTTTTTTACTGGCAACATTTTGTTCAAAGTTAAATGAACATTAAACATTTACAGTTCTTTGTCTTTACATATTAAAACTAAAAAAACAGCATCAAGCAAAACATTCTGGGAAACAAAATCTGAAGCAAAAAACAGAAAAAGGTTGATGATGATTTCTGGTTTCCAGAATGCTTTGCATGAGGCTGTTATTGTATGGTTTTGTTCTGTAAAGATAAAGACTTGTCAATATTTGACATTTATTTAACTTTGAACAAACTCTTGCCAGTAAATAACATAAATGTTAATCTACGGTAAATTACCGGCAACCCAGCTGCAACACCATTGTAATTTCTACTGAATTTTTTTACAGTGTGTAAAAAAATTAAAGTTGCATACATTTAAAAAATGACTTTTATTGGTAACATCTAAAAACGTATTTTTTTCAACTTACATTTTTTCACTATAAGTGAAAAATGTGTGTTAAAAAAGCTTACAGTTTTAGGTGTTATCAACTGAAATAATTTGTAAAAAACGTTTAACTTTTTAAAGGTGCAGTGTGTAAATGTTAGCGGCATCTAGTGGTGAGGTTGCGCATTGCAACCAACGGCTCAGTCCACTGCTCACCCCTCGCTTTTGAAACACATAGAGAAGCTACGGTAGCCGCCACCAGAAAAACATATCATTGACAGAGACAACTTTGCAAAAAAATTTTGTCCGTTTAGGGCTTCTGTAGAAATATGGCGGCACAAAATGGCGACTTCCATGTAAGGGGACCCTCGTTGTATGTAGATAAAAACATCTCATTCTAAAGTAATAAAAACATAACGGTTCATTATAAAAAGGTCTTTATGCACCCCTGATAATATAGTTTTGTATATTATTTTGCATTTCTGTCAAGAGATCTTTTTAAAATTACACACTGCACCTTTAAGTGAAAATTAACACATCCTTTCTAAGAGTGTGGTCCAATTCACGATTACCTTTGTCGAGTAAGTGTGTGTTAGTATCTGGTTAAAGATATGCAAAATAAATAAACCCCAAGGTTAAATGATTACGCGAGTTATCATTTCCAATGTAAATCTCTTTTGTTGGACTACAACAAACACACGGATTGTAGGCAACGGTTTACTTTCTGTGATTCGTGATGTAGACAAGACCGACATTTTTATAAGTCCTCCCGCTCACAGCCTGTAAATTAACTCCTGTTAGCATTGCATTGTGAGGGAATCTTTCAAACATGGTAAGGAGCGGCACATTCCCGACTGATGTCAGAGGTATTCAGGACAATCACAAAGTACAGATCAGCTGGCCAATCAGGGACACAGCGCTTTTCAAATCGATGAACTTTATACAAAATCAATGCGTTTGAGGAAGGCAGGATATATGGAGCGCTAAAAAATGTACGGCATGTTAATGTGTTTTTTTAAACCATAAACCACGCAATCACATTGTATTATACCAAAATAACGTTGTTTTTAGGTGCACTTTAACTGAGAAATCCTAAAATATGAAAAAGAAACTCCTGGGCAATAAAACGTTCCTCTGGGTCTGCTTTACATTTAATTTTTTTCTCTAAGTGCTACCTTAGATAATTACAGTAACAGTCTGCATTGGCTTCACTTGACATGAAATGAAAATGGTGGGTTTCGTGTGATGGTAACATCAATCAAACTTTTGAAATCTTCAAGACTTTTTGAACATGCCAGAGATTCTTTTCCTCAAATTCTTTTTTCAAGGGTAGTCAATTGACGCTTAAACTTTCCAATTTTATCTTGTAGATGAAAGATCATTTACTTCTCCTGAAATCAAATAGGACATTTCTCTAGCGAGCAGTACGAAGCATTGTTCTAAAACGATAAGGCACAGATTCGTCTGTAGATCTCTGACGAGGTCCGTGGGGGTGGGAGGTAGATGGGGGGAACGGCAGATTGATGAAGAGCTGAAGTGGGTCCCTGGGTGACACACGCTCCACTCCACAATATTAAAAACTCCCACACGTTTTTGGGGAGGCAAAATTGCCCTTGCTGGAACGATGGTGTATTTTTCCCCAGTAATGAGCAGCATTTGTTTTATCTTGATAGATGGGACGTTGAGGAGAATTCATATCATAGCAAAACTCTCAAACTGGCTTCCATTTATGCCTGGGTGCCCTATTGATTGCTTTTGAAGGACATCTTGACGAGTACGCAAGGGATGCCTTCAGTAGAGAATTGTCCAAAGCTCGTGCCTCGACACAATGAGGCTTCCATGAATTTTTTTTTAAAAGAAACATTTCGGAAGTTGACTTTCATAGTCTTGCAAACTGTTACTGTAACCGTTGTTAGTGTGCTTTTGTACACTGTCAGAAAAAATGGTCACTGGAGTGGTACCATTTTAAAAAGTACACTTTTGCATGTAAATAGTGCATATTAGTACCACATATGTGTACCTGGGTGATTCTCACGAAACCATTGAAACACCACGGCACTAATGATTTTAGCTTTAATAATATAGTATAGTAATATAGTAACATTAAAAAGCATCAGAATTAACACAATACTGTGTTCTACCTTGCACAATGTGTGATTTCAACATAAGAATTTATAATTGGAAATTTTATCTCATTTTCTGCTGAAATTCTCATTACCGCAATGTGTCCGGCAATGTGTTTGAACATGCGTTATGTTGTAATTTAATCAAATTAACACAAAAATATTAAGAAAAAAAATAAATGGATGTTTTGCTAGACTACTTTAGATGACAGAAAAAAATATTTACTGAATATTCATATATAATAATAATGAAGAAAAATTAGGAAAATTATGTGTCCATGCCTGATGTTCTCATCCTCCGCAACACTTTTTGAGAACAGTTTAAGCACACATTCAGAATTTTAATAAAGTTTGATTTTGAGTGACCAAGCACATGGACCAGTTACTTCAAGATGGCTACCAGGTAAGATCATTTTTTTACAGTTAATTTGAAATATTGTCTTGTCAGAATGCTTACACGACATTTTGATTATCATTACCGCAACAGATGTTTATTAAATGTTAATTTAATTAATAGAAGCATAATACTTTGATTGTAAATGCATGTGCAGAATCTCCAAATTATGTTCTTTCAGGTTTGTCATGTCATTTTGAAAATATGTCAGTGTTGATGTTTTCTGACTGTTGCGGTAATGAGATTTTTTAGGACTAATTTTTTAAATTATGTTACAAAAAGTGTTAAATGATAAGTAAAAGTTTTTAAATTAATGTTCCCATTTACTCCAGACTTTGTTTTTCAATGTCTGGTGGGAAAAAAAGTAAATTTAAGCAATTTTTACATTTTCATGCTTGACATTTTTAAAACCAAGTTTTCGTGAGAATCACCCACCTACAGGACCTTTTTAAAGGGCACCGCCCCACCGACAGCTTGGGACCATTTAATGCCAAATTTTTTCTGACAGTAATATTGAGATTTGCATATTCCTAACTTTGTTAGTGCATATGAACTTAAACTCTTAACTCTTTGTTTCTTGTCTACTTCTGTGCATATCACACCATTTTAGTTGGTGTTAACTAACGGTCACTGTTTCTCGCAAATTTACAGGTTTTAATTTTTGGGAGCAATTAATCCACAAAATTTGCTTGGCATTCAGAGAATTTAATCATACAAGCTGGATCCAGCCCAATGTGTCAAAATGACCCTATTACGCTGACAGGGACACTAGATCGCTGGCCGGGCCTCTCATGGGCTGTTGTCAGACCCGACTCCCTCACCACAGGATGTAAATGGCTGTTTAAATGAATTA
Organism: Misgurnus anguillicaudatus; assembly: GCF_027580225.2. NCBI lineage: Eukaryota > Metazoa > Chordata > Actinopteri > Cypriniformes > Cobitidae > Misgurnus > Misgurnus anguillicaudatus. The sequence goes on along the minus strand of NC_073352.2, from coordinate 31,381,798 downwards.
ATGTAAGGTTTCTTTCATACATGCCCCAGTAATATTGAAACCATTACGGGACTCTCCGGAGTTGGCATGGCCAGCGCTTAGTGTTTAATGTCTTCCACGTTGATCTTATTAATCTAAACAGTGCGGCACAGCTGCTCTGGATCTACCGTTTCCGAGCAATGGCGGCAACAGTCTCTCAATCCAGGCACCCATCTGAACAGCTGCCATATGTGGCTACGGCTGTGGAAAAGCTAACCGGCTTGTGTCATTTTCGACACTTAATACTGACCGCTCCTGTTGCGAAGGTTTTCACAGGGGCTTTATTGAGACACTTCCAAGGATAAACCCGCACCCGGCCGCTTCGTTTCTCCCTGAAGTCTTGCCAAAAAAACCCACAGAGGGTTTGATTTATGATTTTGTGACTCCAGTTTAAACTACTTTTTAAGCTTAACCTTACATAAATGTGTTGGTGTCTGGCAGCGAGCAGACTCATTAGAAATGACTTGTTTATTGAGTGCATGACAATGTGTTGATTTCAAGATGGTCATGCTGGACATGTGGCAAACATCAGCAGGATTTTTTCTCTGAGTGAAAACTGTAAATTAGGGAGAAGATAGTAGTTAAGAGATTGGATTGAAACTGTGGTTTGTGCTGTGCACTTTTCAGGAAGCTGTGATATCCCTTTAATGGAGAGCTTTATGGATCAATAATGTTGAATTGGTTTTGGTTTTACTTGTTTATCTTTTTCTCTTTATAATTCTGTATTAACAAAGTGAAAGTGATGATGAGAAGAGGCAGTAAGCATCACCAACTAGATTTGAACCTGCATTGCCTGTTTAGTTTCAATGCAATTTAAAATTGGAGTTTTAGTTAGGGATGTGCAATTAATTGTTTTTGATTTTCAATTAAAAAACAAGATAATTGAGGTAAAAAAATTATTGTGCATTTAAAATATAAGTTGCGTGCTGCTGGATCAATGTGTGCATAAGGCACCACAGGCTTCGATACGTGTAGCTTATTGCAACATAAAAAGTTAAATAAATGCATGCTTTCAAAGTCATTGAGTAACCGTGTTAAATAATCATGATTATGATTTTGCCCATAATCGAGCAGTCGTAGTTTCAGTGCAGCATCAAAGGAACTCTAAACGCTCCCAACAGAGGCATAAGGGTCGTATAAATATGTACTTTTTAACCACAACTTCTCATGTTGCACTAGCTGTGTGACGCACCAGCGCGACCTTACATATTACGTAATCACGTCGAAAGGTCACGGGTTATATGTGAAATGCACACTTGCGGACCAAACAACTAACTTACACAAAGACATTAATTGGTATCATTTCACATACAATAACATTGGAATGGTCCTTTTTCTCCAAACTTATAAACACTGGAGCTGTAGTTTTGCATACATCATGCGTGACCTTTCGATGTGATTACGTAGTACATAAGGTCAAGCAGGCGCATCACAAGTCTAGTGCAAGACGAGAAGGTGGGGTAAAAAATACTTATTTTAATTTTTTCACTAGATAAGACCTTTTTGCTTCGGTTGGTATCGTTTAGAGTCCTTTGAAGCTGCATTGAAACTGCAATTTTAAACTGTATTGAAACTGTAAACTGTTGAGGTCCACTAAACTCAACAATATAAAGAAAAATCCTGGAATGTTTTCCTCAAAAATATTAGATGTTAGTGTGCAGTTTTATAGTTTTTATAGCCTTTCAGTAAAAAACATTCAGGTAGGGATGCACATACGGAGCCCCTAAGGGGACATTTAATAAATTTAGTTTCGCATGTGCACGTGAAACTATCGTGTGCTCACAAAAACTATCACATGCTCATGTGAAACTTTTGGGTGCATAAACTTTGGCTTTCATGTGCGCACGCGATAGTTTCATGTGCGTGCGCGAAACTAAACTTCAAAAAAATTCTGCACATAAAGGTTTTGCGTGAGCACATATAACTAAACTTTAGAGTTTTTTTACTCCAATGTCACCTTAGGGGCTTGGTATGCACAGAATGTTCGGCAAGCAAAACTATTCAACCGAAAATAGTAAAAAAGCATTTTTGGTGAATAAGCGAAAAAAAGACAAAATAAATTTCACTTAACAATAACATTTTCATGATGTGATCAAATACCAACCATTGCAGATTGAGATGCATATGCTTTATAAATACGGCAAACATGTCGGCAGTGTGGAAGTGTTTTAAAGTGTCCGAAAAGTTGTACCTTTTTTGACAAATGTAGTGTTGCACCAAAACGATTCTAAGTAAATTTGGCTGACTTATTCTTCTGTCATTAAAAACTACTAGATTAAGCTATGCTGCTGAGATTCGTGCAGTTTTACTTTGCTTCTTGTTCCCTTTATTTTTATCCCCACATTTTTAAAATGTGAAACAACTTTTGTAAATAATGGGCAAATAGTCAAACAACGCAATTATTATTTCTATTTCCCAGTGCATAAAGATTAGGTTGACCCACAAAATGTTTTTACCTAATCTAAAATTGTCTAACTCTTACAGAGACAAACACATGTAGGGCCAGATTTACTAACAGCTTGCGCCCGTGCAAACCATCATTTTGCCGGTAAATAACGACTGTTGGGATTTTCGTGCAGTGTATCAATAGGGCTGAAAAGGGGTGGTGTAGTTATTTTTGTAACTGACCTTATTGCGGTTGTTTGACATCATCACAATGATTTCAGATCACCGCAATGATTGCACATCTCTCTAAAAAACACAAGGGGGAGCTGCAGCGCCTGTATAAACAAGACGGTATCAGATGGTGCTCCTTAACTGACAGTGTTTCGTGGCACATTTCAAAGTCACTCAAAAATTTCAGCAATTCCAAATTTAAGGAAGTGAAGGATGCTATTCTTAAGAATCTGTAAAACATTGATTTTTTTGCAGCCACTACAGACATTTGGTCCAGTACTAATATAACATAAGTAGGATTTGCCACTATTTAAGGCCTGTTCTGGTATAGTCAGTTTATGTTTATTGCATTTATATTTTATATGTCATATGAAGAATTTTTAGGTTTTGATATTTTCATTAAATAATTATATAAATTATACAAATATATTATATAAATATATAAATAAACCTTGCAAAGGATTTAATTTATATAATCACAACAATGTGAGAAAAACATTTCATGAACAAACAAAAAATTTATGAGAATTAAATGTTAAAGCAATAAAACAGACAATTAATTATCATAATCGTCACAATTTATAAGGCAATTATTTCTTAGCCAAATTTCATAACCGTGACAGCCATACATGTAACAGATTATTTGGAATGCCAGAGGAACATATTAATCAAAAATACTGTTTGCCAAGCGATGGTATTTTTTATTTGCTGAAATTAATAAATTTAAGTCGCTAGGAGACGTTACACAATACCAAACGTTTGAAAAGTTCTTGTACATTTTTTGTCCTCTAGTTCTTTTCAGTGTACTTATATGGGATAACACACCCCAAATTTTCCACTGCGATGTCCGTGGTGCTGAACCCAAGTGCATCAGGTGTTAGTAGATCACCCGCACCTCATCAGCTCTGCTTATTTGTGACCCTTAACGAATTTGCGCTGGTCACGTTAGTCATTATGGAAATCAGCTGTTATGCCAATTTGCGCTTTTAGTAAATAACCCGCAGATATTACCACTCCCATCAGCGCTTTCCTAGTAAATCTGGCCCTTAGGGTTCACGCAGAAAACAACAGAACACTTTTTGAGTTTATCAGCTTAATTATGTTTGTTAACATGCAGTGTAATGATAATACTTTATCTTCAGTACTCTTAACACAACTAAAAATCATAGTTTAAGAGCTTGTCCTATCTGAGCAAGTTCAGACATCACCGTATTCATGTATTTCAGTTTAGTAACCGTCAATCTAAGGCAAAAGAGCGCCGAGAGACATTAACACAGTCTCTTTCCCTGTCACAGTAAGGTTAACAGGTCGATGTACCGGTGCCGAAAGGCAATGAAATAGAGCTCACCTCAGCACTCTCACCTGGGAGGGTCCTGCTCGCCCGCAGTCTGAGCAGATGAGAGCTTTAGGTGAAATCTCTGCTCCGGAGGGTGACACCCTTCAGCTCTTTGCCACCTTAATGGCGGAGGCTCAAGCCAGATAATGATGCCGGCAGCCCGACTGTCAGTCTGTGTCTTTTCGCTGCATCCCCTTAAGAGCTCTGCGTGGCACTGGCCATGAATTTGTGAGACTGCTGTATTTTCAAAAGTCATTAATCTAAACAAAGACACCCCGGAGTCGTTTGCGACTCCCTCCGCTCAGCCTCGTCCTCTGTTCGGGACGGAGGAGACGAGCGCTGAGAACTAAAGAGGCAGGTCGACTCAGTTCTGCGGAGCTCTGATGGGTTGACGTGGGTTGCGGAGCGGCGGGCCTCGCAGGTAAAGGGAAGTGTGGCTTTTTCAGCACCTTGGAGAGCTCTTGAAACGGCTGCAATGACGACTGCGTTGATGAAAGAGATGAGTGATGGTTATGTTGAAGACATGGCACGTTATTTTATGTTGGTGGAGGCACAGTAGAGAAATACGACAGTAAAAACCACGTCTGTGTAGCTCTGTTTAGATGCCATAAATTACAGAAGGTCTTATAATTTTATGCCTTTCTGATTGACATGCACCTTTTTCTGCATCAGGACTTTGATTGTACAGTAATAAATCAAAACAGCTACCAAAAAGCATTATTGTCCAAAGTGAACACACTTTTTCTGTGTTAAAGGAATAGTTGTATGCATCCCAGATCAAAATAGTTCTCATTTTCTCTCGCAACCATATAATTTTGCTTATCATTTGTGAGTGCTTTTTTGGAGCTTGGCCATGTCAGGCTTTCATATAAGATAAAATTATTAGTTTGTGTTTAACTGTATTAACATATACATCATGATGGTGAGTACATTTTGAGAGAATTTTAATATTTTGTTCTTTAATGTAGTCCACCTTCATGCATTGTGGGCATGGGGCGTGTCATGCAACTTGCCCATGTTTGTTTTTGTCTAATTTGGCCATGTGACAGATTAATTTGCACCAAATTCCTTAGAGTTTAATTGGCTGCACAACCCTCAACATTATGAACATACATAGAAACAAGATAATTGGGTGATTCTCACAAAACCATTGAAACACCACGGCACTAATGATTTTAGCTTTAAAATGTGTAATATAGTAACATTAAAAAGCATCAGAATTAACACAATACTGTGTTCTATCTTGCACAATGTGTGATTTCAACATAAGAATTTATAATGGTAAATATTATCTAATTTTCTGCTGAAATTCTCATTACCGCAATTTGTCCGGCTGTGTTTGAACATGCGTTATGTTGTAATTTAATCAAATTAACACAAAAATATTAAGAAAAAAATAAATGGATGTTTTGCTAGACTACTTAAGATGACAGAAAAAATAATTACTGAATATTCATGTATAATAATAATGACGAAAAATTAGGAAAATGATGTGTCCATGCCTGATGTTCTCATCCTCCGCAACACTTTTTGAGAACAGTTAAGGCACACATACAGAATTTTAACAAAGTTTGATTTTGAGTGACCAAGCACATGGACCAGTTACTTCAAGATGGCTACCAGGTAAGATCATTTTTTTACAGTTAATTTGAAATATTGTCTTGTCAGAATGCGTACACGACATTTTGATTATCATTACAGCAACAGATGCTTATTAAATGTTAATTTAATTAATAGAAGCATAATACTTGCCTGTGCAGAATCTCCAAATTATGTTCTTTCAGGTTTGTCATGTCATTTTGAAAATATGTCAGTGTTGATGTTTTCTGACTGTTGCGGTAATGAGATTTTTTAGGACAAATTTTTTAAATTATGTTACAAAAAGTGTTAAATGATAAGTAAAAGTTCTTAAATTAATGTTCCCATTTACTCCAGACTTTGTTTTTCAATGTCTGGTGGGAAAAAAAGTAAATTTAAGCAATTTTTACATTTTCATGCTTGACATGTTTAAAACCAAGTTTTCATGAGAATCACCTAATTGGAGTTTTCATATAAACTATGCATGGTTATATTGCATTTTATTGTACTGTTCCAAGTCAGTATTTCTTTTTTTTTTTTTAATAATCTGCTGCTGTGAGCGACATGGGCTGTCCTCCTACAGTGATGTCATTTACATTACATTACATTTATGCATTTGGCAGATGCTTTTATCCAAAGCGACGTACAGTGTATTTGAAGTATGCATTTTATCAGTATGTGTGTTCCTGAACCCACTTTATGCTGCTAATGCTATGCTTTACCAACTGAGTTACAGGAGCATGTAATATCCTTCAGACTGCCACAGGTGTGATTTTATAATTGCAGGCACATCATTTAGTGTCGAAAGTAATTATGTTTCTTTGATTTTTCATTAAAAAGTATTTTAATCATTTCATATTCATTGTGATGACATAACAATGTAATATGCTTTTGTAAAAATATGCTTTTATAGCTGAAAATCATATTCTTTTTGGGGTAACGCTTTATTTTACGGTGTTTTGTTACACATGCTACATGTAATTAGTAATAACAGTTAATTATGCATAATTACATGCAACTAACCCTAAACTAAACCCTAATCCTAACCCCAACCCTTTAGTAAGTACATGTTATTAATGATTATTACTTAGTACTTAAATGTATAATTACACTGTAACAGTGATACCGTAAAATAAAGTGTGACCTTGCACTTAAACTTGAATTAGCAAGTCATTTTTACTTTCTTGACCAGAGAGGAGTCACTATTAACAATAAAATAATTAAATTGAATGAGCTTAATTAATCGCAACTTTTTTTATAATTTATAGCAACTATAGTCCAAAAAGTTTAAATGACTTATGAATTCAAGTTGTTTAAACTTTCTATCGTCAAGTTCACGTTTTATCTCTGGATAAATGTACGAAGTCAAAGTTGTTCTTAAGATGTTTTCATATATAGGCAAAGAAAACACAGGCACGACGCTTTTTAATCGCTTTATGTAGCCTAATGTTATGTACACATGAACGCTGCAGAATGTACAGCGCATGACCCCATTACCCAATAATAATGCTTGTTGCCATTGCCTTGCCTTGTTATTGCATGTTTCTGTGAATAAGAGATAAATATAAGATGGATGTGAACTTAAGCACAATTCTTCTGCACGTGTGCACAAGGTCTTTTTTTATTCGATTGAAAAAATAATACGATTCATGCGTTTACATGCGTACTTACACAGATCGGACTACACCACCCTTTTCAATACATTCGAAATTTGCATCCGATCAATCTCAATCAGATTAATTAAGTTGTTTACATGAAGGCTTTCCAAACCGATTGAGCCATCAATAACGTACCTAATGAGTACCAAATTTTTTAAAATAAGTAAGAATATAACAAAAGCAGAACAAAGAATGACTTTGGACACCAAATGTATCCACAATTATCTAATCACCCTCATGCTGTTTATCGCATATCACCAAGCCCTAAATTTGCAAATATGTCTCAAGATGAGATGATGAGAAAGGTGCAGCATCAGAATAGAGGCAAGCATATAACAGAAAGATAATTGGCCCGGAAATGGAACCATCACGCTCACAAAACATTGAATCAGAAACAGCCAAATGCTCATCCAGATGTTTGGATGCAAGTGTGGTCCAAGCTCAGCTGGCCAAAACAAGATATGATTTAATATCTATCTACTTGGTAGTTTTTCAAAACAGGGAGTTCACCTTCATTCCTAGAGAGGATGCATCTGTAAAAGATGATTCTGAATCCAGAACAGTTCCTAACCATGAATTGTACATTTGGAGCTGTTATGTGGTATCACAAGATTTAGGAATGCAGTCATACCTTGTTCATTCTTCAGTTAGGAAAGCTTTAGGTGGAATTTAAAGAAAGATACATACATAATATTAAACACAAGTAATAATAAATGAGTGAATGAATTCAGACACTTGAGCTCTCTGGAAGCGCTTGCCTTGCGGGGCGACATCTTCCTACTTATCGCGGTGCATTTTGGGGTTCAATGTGTGCACTCAATATTGATTTCAGTTTCTCCAAATAGTGCACTATTTAAGGGTATAGGGGTCTATTTTGGACACAGCCCTTAATCATTTAAATTCAGAAGGATTCCTTCTTTTTGTTCAAATGTGTAGGATTTTTTTTATTACTTGGAAGAAACATCAGTCGGTAAAGTTTAATTGTTCTAGATGAAGTAGTCTGAAATGCTTTAAATGAAGAATCACCCACCTATTCAGCAAGAGTGTTTCAATGGCAAACTGATTCACACCACCTACACCTAGCAGCAGGATCAGGAAGCTATAGTGGGGTGTGAAACATCAGTCTAATTTAAAAGTAATTTCTCCCTTTATTTCTCTTTCACGATTGTTTTCTTTTGGCACCGTTGTTCTTTTACCACTTATTTCACAGTTTAAAAAGTAAAAAAAAGACATACACATCCAGCTATGTCCTCATGCATTATGGGGAAGTTTTTGTTGAAACATAATTTCCACCTTAAGTAGGGGATGCAATATATAACATGTGGGCTTCCCACAATGCATTGAGATCCCTGGAGCCACGTAAAGAATCACCACTCACAAGATTCATTGTACTGGAATCGTAAATAACTCTGAAAACGCTCGAGTTGGATTTGTATGTTTGCCTGTGCTCAAATCTGACATCATCTGGAAGGCATTTCAAGCAAACCTGTCCAGTGTCGTTGCTTTCGTCTAAATCCTGCCGGATGAAGCCATTTTTTGGCACACCTCTCCGTGTTGTGCACTGTCTTCTCTCTGAAGAGCAGAAGATGGCTCAGAGGATCAACTTTCTGTTCTTTGAGAAAAGAAAATACAAGATGTGTCTTTGGGTTTACCAAGTCTCTCTTTGTTTCTCTTTCTCTCCCTCTCTTATCTATCTGTGTGTCTGCCTGTCTCTCTTTCTCTGTGTCTCTCTTTCTTACTGTGGGTTTACGCCAGATGCGAGTTCAACGATTTGCGCAAGTAGATTACATACAAAGTCAATGCAAAGACGCGATCAAACGCGTCCTTGCCTGGGGCGATGCGAATGATGCGATATGGGCGGCGCGCTTCCCGTGAAAACACGCGCTATTTGCCTCAAACGCGTCTTCGCCCAAGTTGAAAATATTCAACTCAAGCGAAAAATTTGCATGACATGAAGTTAAATCCCATAAGTAATCTAGAGCGAGCAACGCGATGCGACTGCACGCTTTGTTTTTGGTGTAAACCCACAGTAACTGTGGGTTTACACCAGATGCGAGTTCAACGATTTGCGCTAGTAGATTACATACAAAGTCAATGCAAAGACGTGATCAGACGCGTCCTCTCGTGGGGTGATGCGAATGACGCGGTATGGGCGGCGCGTTTGCCGTGAAAACACGCGATATTCGCCTCAAACACGTCTTCGCCCAAGTTGAAGATATTCAACTGGAGCAAAAAATTCGCATGACACAAAGTTAGATCCCGCGAGTAATCTAGAGCGAGCAACACGATGCGATTGCACGATTCGCGTTTGGTGTAAACCCACAGTTACGCGGTATTGGCGGCGCGTTTGCCATGAAAACACATGCTATTTGCCTCAAATGTGTCTTCGGCCAAGTTGAAAATTTTCAACTCGAGCGAAAAATTCGCATGAGACGAAGTTAAATCCCGTGAGTAATCTAGAGCGAGCAACGCGATGCGATTGCATGCTTCACATTGAAAATATTCAACTCGTTCAACGATTTGCACGAGTAGATTACATACAAAGTCAATGCAAAGACGCGATCAAATGCCTCCTCTCGTGGGGCGATGCAAATGACGCGGTATTGGCGGCGCGTTTGCCGTGAAAACACGCGCTATTCGCCTCAAACGTGTCTTCGCCCAAGTTGAAAACATTCAACTCGAGCGAAAAATTCACATGACACAAAGTTAAATCGCGCAAGTAATCTAGAGCGAGCAACGCGATGCGATTGCATGCTTCGCGTTTGGTGTAAACTCACAGTTACTTTGTCTTTCTGTCTCTCTCTGTCTCTATCTATCTTTCACTTTCTGACTCTCTCCGTGTCTGTCTGTCTGTTAATCTATCTGTCTGTCTGTCTTACTCTCTCTCCCTCTGTCTCTGTCTTTTTTCTTTCTGATTCTCTCTCTCTCTCTCTCTCTCTCTCTCTCTCTCTGTTTATCTGTCTGTGTGTATCTGTCTTTCTCTTTTTGATTTTCTTTGTTTCGGTCTGTCATTTTGTTTTTTCTGTCTTGTCTGTCTGTCTTACTCTCATGTCTTGCGTTCACGGCTTCTTTTCTGCTTGACCTTTATTAGTGATTAGCAGAAAAGGGGAAATCCAATCTTTTATCACATAATTTTTATAGATTTTAATGAGTCTAAATTGTCCTAAATTTAAGGCATGTTTTGTTCATGTTTGTATCATGTATTAATTGCACCTGCTGATTCAACATGATCAATCTTTAAATGGGTTATAATCGTTTTTTTTTCATGCTAACTTTGTATCAATAAACCCCTTTTGACACAGTGTGTTGATCACAAAAATTTTTCCTAAATGCAGTCTGTGTGAACATATCCTGGTATTGATTTTGGGATCGCTTCCGGAAAAGGGACATAGTAACATTGCCGCAACATTTCCGGAACGCGTCCTGTAAACCAAAGGCAGGAACAATGCTGTAAGAGGTGCGTTGTAGCCTAGACGTGTGCGTCATCGCAACAATGACTTATCTTTCACTTGGTGTTTTAAAGGGACACTCCAGTTTTTTTGTAAATATACTAATTTTCCAGCTCCCCCAGAGTTAAAGGTGCAGTGTGTAATTTTTAAAAGGATCTCTTGACAGAAATGCATAATAATATACAAAACTATATTATCAGGGTTGTATAAAGACCTTTTTAAAATTAACCGTTATGTTTTTATTACCTTAGAATAAGACGTTTTGATCTACATACACTGAGGGTCCCCTTACGTGGAAGTCGCCATTTTGTGCCACCATGTTTCTACAGAAGCCCTTAACGGACAAACTTTTTTTACTAAGTTGTCTCCGACGATTACATTTTTTTGTGGTGGCTACTGTAGCTTCTCTATGCGTTTCAAAAGCGAGGGAAGAGCAGTGGACTGAGCCATTGGTTGCAATTCACAACCTCACCACTAGATGCCACTAAAATTTACACACTGCACCTTTAAACATTTGATTTTTAACATTTTGGGATCCATTCAGCTGATCTCTGGGTCTAGCGGTACCACTTTTAGCATAGCTTAGCATAATCAATTGAATCTGATTAGACTATGTAGCATTGCTCTCAAAATTTACCAAAGAGTTTCAATATTTTTCCTATTTAAAACTGGACTCTTCTGTAGTTACATCGTGTACGAAGACCTGACGGAAAATTAGGCTAGGAACTATACTCTCATTCTGGCGTGTTGATCAGGGAGTTTGCTGCCGTGGCATGGCTGCGGCAGGCGTAGTGATATTACACAATGCCCCAAAATAGTCCCCTGCTATTGAAAGTTACTAAGGGGACAATTTTCAGCAACTTTTTTCCGTTGGTCTTAGTACACGATGTAACTACAGAAGAGTCAAGTTTCAAATAGCAAAAATATCAAAACACTTTGGTTGTTTTTGAGCGCGATGCTGATGGTCTAATCAGATTCAATGAATTGTGCTAAGCTATTCTAAAAGTGCTAGCGCCAGACCCGGAGATCGACTGAATGGATTCCAAAATGGTAAAAATCTAATATTTAACTCTAGGGGAGCTGGAGAATGAGAATATTTTCAAGAAGTAGTGGAGTTTCCCTTTAAATGCAGATCATTATATTACGAAAATTGTCTGCACACTTGAAGGAAACAGAGATCGGTGAGCTCCTCACTATCTGTGCTGAAGCTGAGATTGCTCTCCAGCTTAATGCAGCAGTACGCAGTGTGCTAGTTCATGATCAAATCATATGCATGTGCATAGTCTCTCAAGAGAGAAATCACAGATAACCAAACTTAAGACGCTTTGGAAAAAAATCCACCAAGTGCACGATTACGAATACACGCCATGTGTCTTTAAGGGATGTGTGTGAACGTGTGCACAAATTCCAGAAAATCACCTTGGACGTATTATCCATCCATTATCTGTGTGTGAACAGGATTTATTTTGCTCAGTTTTATCTCAGGTCACATACGAAGATATTCGGTGTCTGTATGCTTTTCTATCGCTGTGATATACTCGATTACCCTTCACTGCACACCAGATGTAACCAAAGCAGAGGACAAAACAAGCGCATTATTTTTCCGAGCTGTGTCTAGCATGAGACAGTGATGCGTGCTGACAGGGCCTGCTAATTGGAGTAAATTAATTTACCTCGGGCACCATGTTCTCACAAAGTGCCGCGCTCCGTGTGAATAAGTGATGATCGGCAGGGCTCGTATAAGCCCCGAGTTTTTAAATCATTTAGCAGCGCATTCTGCTAATTAGCACAGAGAAAGCCGGCTTTCAGCTACAATTAAGACAGGCCTCTGTCAGTCAGGGGACCGCAGTTGGGAAAAGCTCTGATTTATTCATCCTGCAAGCAGATGCCGAGTGCATCGGGGGTTTGGATGGAGGGACTCGGAGATGAAGAAAGCAGGGGAATCTGAGAGATGAAGAGCCGAGTACGTGTGTGGGTGTCAGTGGGTTGTTGAAATTTTTCTCCCCGCTAGACGAGGCCCAAACAAAGCAATGAGACAAGAGCTGCAACACTAAGTCAAATCTTGCGGGTTGGTTTTACTCCAAACTTCGTCGAAATGTGCGTGCGACTTGGCCGGTCACCTGTGGGCCGACTTCCCAGGTTCAGTTGACAATGCTCTCTTCCGCACTACATCACCGAGGCTGCGAGACAGAAGAGCGCGTATCGGATCCAAGTGTACCAATCCAACACCTTAAAAGCCCCGACACACACGCATACATACACACTTAACACTAACTCATCTTTTCTGACAAGAGGAAATGCTGTATAACTCAAGGAAAATATCTCTCGGGACCCTGGAGCCAAATTTCTATTATTTTCAGCCATCACTCATTGTACGTTTATTTTGGCTCTCTAAAATTACTGGAACAGTCTGGCAGACATTTTCAAGCAAATTTACAAGGTGCTCGAGTTGTAATGAGAAAATGCTTTTCATTCTCGAGGCCAAATATTTGACGGTGACGGAGATGCTGACGAACTCCTATAGATCTGTCCTGTACCTGTACGTAACTTATGTTATCAGGCTGTAAAGCTCAGCAAGGTAGATCTGGTCTAAGTCACCATCACATAACTCATGGCTTATTTCATTCATCCGCTCTGTGTTTGGCTATGCCCTTTACTTGACAAGCTCCACCTGACCCCAAACTCTGTTTTGCATCTCTCGGCACATCCCGTCGGGCTAATCCTGAACAGATACAAGCCATACATTCTAGATCAGAGGATTAAACACAATGAATCAGTAAAAAGCAACAGTTTTTATTCCTCGGCTCTCACATGCGATCTGACGAACGCCCCCGCGGCTTCATCCGTAACCCAGACAGCTTCAGTCTATAAACAAACCCTCATTTCAATTCCGACACGGAGATGTGACACTTGCGCGGTGTACGCTCACCCGGAGCTCCTTCAGCCCTGCCGATTTATTCAAGGTCAGGCCCGTGTGTTCGTTTGTCTTATCACATAATGGCTTGCAGGCTTCTGCGACTTGGAAATTTGTGTCTGGCTGTGAATAAGAAATATTGTTCAGATCAAACCCCCTATAGATTTAAGACCCTGAAATTGTTTGCATGGAGCTGTTATTTCCCTCGGCTAAACTTTATTGACCATTAATTGTTTATCAGGTGCGTTATACCGGTTATAATTAGTTGATTGGCCAAATTCGTCTTTCACTCACTCGTGCTCTCTTACCAGCGCTGAAGACTTTTACTTTGATCTGAAAGTCTTTGCAGGCTCATTGACTGTATTGAGATCTGGAGAATCCATAAAGACGGCTGGGATTTGACTGGGAGCCGAAAAACACGGACCTGGGAATCAGGCGCATTTCACGGACGAAGCAAACAAAATAGAAAAAAAAAGATCTCAGATGACTTGGCAACGCTTCGCATACCCTCCTCTTCGCCAGATCCGAACATTAATTTCCCAACAGTCTAGAATTCCTGTGTGGAGTGGGGGGGGGGTATTCGCAGGAGGACGAGGATTGGCATGGAGGCTTCTAGATGTTTCTGTATGTGGCCCAAAAGGGGCGTCCCGTGATGAGAGCCAGGGTTTTTATAATCTCAAGCATTGACAAGCGTCCAGTCCATTAGTTAGTCAATCAGAGGCTCAGGGGTTTCATTCCTTTGCTTCAACCAGGCCAACTTTCACACGGTCACTGGCGATGTCCGTTAAAGCTGCCCTAATAAGTCAAGGGGATGAGAACTGGTTGCTCTGATACTTTTCTTTAAACATAGCCAAGAAGACAACTACATTTACAATATTTAGTCTTTAACTTAGTCTTTTACTATCTAACTAAACATCTGGGCAGCCTTTCCTTTTAATGTGTCAAAAGGAGTCGATGAGAGGATCTAAAAATATTCTGTGCATGATGTCCAACTAAATTAGGGAGGAGCGGACCTCAACAAAATTTGCATCTGACACCGTAAATAAGTCCAGGAGTTTTCATTCAATTATGCTTTCATAATTACGTTAGATTTTAAAGTGATCAAGAATAACTCTTTGACAAAACATGTTGATGAGTAACCAGATACAAAAATAAACAACCCTTATAAAGTGTAGCTCTTCCTCTATTATACTATTTTATATTAAAAGTTTTTTTATATTTAAAACTTAAAAATGCAGGAGCAACAGATTTAATTTATTGTTATATTATGGGTGAAAATTGCATATGTAAATGAGATCTCCATATGACAACAAATCAGCATTTGCGCCTGACAATCTGCAAAAAATATTTTTGTACACTTAGATGTTGTGCTGATAGAGATGAATATATTCCTCACACCTTTGACACCTTTTATACTGACACACACCTGTCTTTCAGATGTGCCTGAGTAAACCACCTACCGTTAACATACAGAGGAGCTTGAGGTTTGGACACGCATTTTGTAAGTGCATTATTTCAAACACCATCCACACAGCTTTATATTTCATGCTAGTCTATCCCATTTATTATTAATAAGCATGTAAATAATCTTTTGCCGACCTGAGGTCTCAGGCTCAATTATTACGATGGTTTGTTTGCTTTGGTGTCCCAGCTGAGCTGTACATCCTGGCTTGGGAGAGAGATCTCAAGTCCTATTGTTATTACTTCCCATTTCACGCCTTTTGCCCTTCTGCTCGAACCTGCTGGTGACCCTGAAACTTTGAAACTTTTTTGGCTGCATCCCAAATGGTGCCCTTCATGTGGACTTTTCGTGTCTACAAGGCAGTAGGGTGTCCAAGTGGTCATTTTTAGAAGGGTGCTCATTGGGGGATTCCTTTACGGTCGATATGTGCCCTTGATGCACTGTGTCCGATATATGCCCTTGATGCACACTATGCCCTTGATGCACACTTTTCCTAAGCCCGCACTTCACAGCAGACCTCTTCCTGACATTCAAGCGTTTTGTACATCCCGAAAGTGCGGACTTGTAGGAAGACCGGAGTGTTTAGGGTGTTTAGAGTGTTTTTATTCCCTTACCTTGTGTTTTCTCTATAGCGATGTCTGATTATTTAACAATTTGTTCTATCAGAGCAATACATTTAAATGATTCAATTGAACTGATTCTCAAGTTTGTAAATCCTGCCTGTCTGTAATGGAGAATGTTCAACATACAGTAATTTAACTCTTTCCCCGCCAGCGTTTAAAAAAAGTTGCCAGCCAGCGCCAGCCTTTTTATGATTTTCACAAAAGTTTAATGACTTCCAGAAAATGTTCTTCTTTAAGTATATAAACATACAATATATTGAATGAAAGAACAGCTGGGTGATTCTTACGAAATCCAGTGTCCATTCTCACGAAATTTGTGTCCAGCATCAGAATTTTTAAAAAGCCCTTGAAGCCAATTTTTTTTTGCACATATAAGATTAAGGTCTGAACTTACTATAACCATTATTTTTATATGATTTTAACATATTTCCTATAAAATGATTTACATTTTTAGATTATCAATCTTAAAAATGATCATTACCGCAACATGATATTATTAAATATATGCACTTACAAACTCATGTTTCGGTAATGAGAACTAAAAAGTTGTCTAGGTACTATGACAAACAAAATGTTAACTTTTATCTGGAGAAAAAAATAAGAACTGCTTACCTGGTAGCCATCTTGAGTGTCAGTCAATTATGTCCCTTCCAACATTTTTTGTTGTTGTTGAAAATGTTAGTTCCTTGATGGCTTAAACAATGATTGAAAATTGTTGCGGAGGATGAGACAATTTTTCTTGGACACATTTATATTCCTTATTATTGTCTCTACATTTACCAATGATCACCAAATCCCACATGTTTCTTTACTGTAAATGTTTATAGTATAACATGCACTTTTATTTTTTAGATTTTTTAATTTTAAATATTTCTATGTCAAAGAACCCAAATCCATTCGTGGACACATTACGGTAATGAACATTTTCCCCTTAAATCTGGACAAAACAACAAAATTGGTTTGTATGATGTCATTTGAAATCATGTGCAAAATAATACGTGAAGAGATGTTTGTAACTGTATGTTTCTTATTTTTATACTTTTACTTTGCATTCACTTTCAATTCAATCAAAATGTTTCATGACACCTCATAAGTCTAATTTCGTGAGAATCACTCAGCTGCTTTCAAACAAAAAAAGTTTCACCCTACCATCATTTGTTCTCTTTTTATCACCTCTCAAATAAGGGTAGGTTTATTCATAAATACCAAAATTTGAGCAAAAAGCTGAGCTAATTGCATTTGTGTTAAGGACGTAGTTCTTACTGTTTGCCCTAGGGGGATACTTCCGGGTTTTATAAATTGGGTAATAGTGCCACCTGGTGGATAATACCGGAAATACGGATTGCTGGAAAAACTTGTCATTGGCAGGGAAGCGTTTTCTCTTATATCTCTTTTAACAGTGGGGAAATAGTTAATAATTTATGAGAAAACAGTTAAAACAGAATGTTTTGTTTAAAGTTAGTAGTAATTTATTTACTATATTCAATGTTATTAATTTGAAACAGGTGAAACCGAATGAATGAATCCGTGATCATTGTATTTGAATTGATGAGTTTTTTTAAAGTCTGGCGGCTGACCGTTCCTTTTTATAGCTGGACTAGTGTTATAAAAATGTGTGTTAAGCAATATCAATATCATCAACCAATGCACGCACGCACACACACACACACAAGCACTACTGCCATTAAAGAGGCTACTTCATTAAAGAATGTGTGTAAAGGTTGTTAGAGGCGGACAGATGGGTCCTTGTTCGACAGAAAGAAGCACCTTAATGTGTGCAGCTTGCCCCTTTGTTCCTGTGGAAATGCAGCAATTGAACCCTGTGAGGTCCTGTGATTTGAAAAACCCTGCTGGCACATTTTGCTCTGCTTGTTGTCAAACTCTTTGCCATTAAATGATCGCTCATACACTTCTGTGGAATTTAATCAACACTTTGATGTGTGAGCTGAATAATCTGAATACAAGATGTAAAAGATCTCATTCATTTAGTACAGTGGGGTTCAAAAATCAGAGACAAGCAGTGGAAGATCATATTTAAGCTTTTATACTATTTCTAAGTGAGTTATTAAATGATTTAATTGCTTAATTGATTAAGGTGAATAATGTCTGACATTAAAGCATTACATAAATGTGACATAAGTCACACGGGTATGATTGTAGCAATAGGCAACAATGTATTGTATGGGTCATATTGATCAATTTATGCATGCCAAATAATATTAGCATATTAAGTAAAGGTCACATTCCATGATTTGATAAATAAAAATGTATTTATCATTAGTAATATGTATTGATAAGGACAACTTCAAAGGTGCAATAGAATAAAAAAACTGTATTTACCTGGGCATAGATGAATAATAAGAGCTCTGTACATGGTAATGACATATCGTGAGCCTCAAACACGTTTTTCCTAATTTTTTGTAAAGAACGTGCACGCAAAAGACCACTTGAAAACAGGCCAATCTCAACATAACACCAACTGTACCGTGACGTCACAGTTGAGATGTACGCCCCAACATTAAATTACACATTAAATTAATTACAAAGTTGTTTAAATGCTAAAAACAAGTTGTTACTTCTGAGTAAGGGTGTCACGATTTCGATTTTAAATCGAAATCGATTGAAATTAAGTCACAACTTCGAACTTCAAATTAAAAAATGGAATTGTCGATGGTGCCACGCCCCCATATCACGTCTGGTCGGCTTGCCAAAAAAACGCATGTGTTGTGTGCTGCGAGTCAACCTCCTCTAACTTCGCCAGCTAAAGTCAGTTAAAAGATAGCATGGCAGATGCAAGAGACACCACGCGAGCTGCTCTTTACCCTTTACATAGGAAACAAAAACCAGCACGTGCTTCAGCTGAAATCAATCAGAGACAGAACCGGTCATTTCTCTGAACAGAGATCTGTTTAAATTTCACAACAACTTATTTCAGTTGCTTAAGAGTTATGGAAACAGCATTTAAACATGACTTATTGGGGTAGGCCTATAGTCTCACAATCTCATCTGAAGCTAATAAAAGCGCGTTTTTAAGGTACAAAGTACTGACAAGAATGTTCATCTGACAGCAAGTTTTGTTTTATCAGGTATGTGCGTGTACCACATTTTTTCACTGGCAGCACGACTAACATGGCAGGGCATATCCAGATTCAATGTCAGATATTATATTTCATAAATGTTCTAGTCTAAAACTGGCATAGTAAAAAAAAGTAAAAATCTGAGTTAGCGCTACGTGCTAATAAATGCTATATGCAAAAGTTTAGGCTGAAGTTCTACTATTGACGTTACAGTTACATTTTGCAGGTCCATACCGAAAACCCCCCCACAAACTTACCACTCAGAAATCTCCACTAACAATCTCCAAACAATTAGTTGTTTCTCAAAAAAACTACTACTGGCATGAGCCGCAGTGCCAATCAGAGCAGAGCTCAACATTATTATTTATGACCCTTCCAAATAGAGCAACAATAGACCATTTCATTCAAAGGACAAATCTTAGGGTTGTAAATGGACAAACGTTTCTGGATATTTTTTGCACTTAATAAAGTTACATAACTTCTACAATCTTAAAACGAATGTGTTAAAATAACACATCTTGTGTGTAGTTGGATTAGTCAATTTTATAAAAAAAAAAATCCAGATAATTTACTCACCACCATGTCATCCAAAATGTTGATGGCTTTCTTTGTTCAGTCAAGAAGAAATTCTGTTTGTTGAGGAAAACATTCCAGAATTTTTCTCATTTTAATGGACTTTATTTAAACACCAACACTTAACAGTTTTAATGCAGTTTAAAATTGCAGTTTCAAAGGACTCTAAACGATCCCAAACGAGGCATAAGGGTCTTATCTAGCGAAACGATTGTCATTTTTGACAAAAAAAGCACTTTTAAACCACAACTTCTCGTCTATCTCTGGTCCTGTGATGCGCCAGCACGACCCCACGTAATTGCGTAAAGACGACAAAAGGTCACGTGTTACATATATGAAACGCACATTTGCGGATAATTTTAAACAATAAACTGACACAAAGACATAAATTAGTATCATTCGACATACGTCGGAACGGTCCTCTTTCTCCACACTTGTTAACACTGGGGTGTAGTTTCGCATACGTCATCCGTGACCTCTTGACGTGATGACGTGTTGCGTGAGGTCGCGCTGGCGCGTCAAAGGACCGGAGATAGACGAGAACTTGTGGTTTAAAAGTATTTTTTTCTTGTCAAAAATGACAATCGTTTCGCTAGATAAGACCCTTATGCCTCATTTGGGATTGTTTAGAGTCCTTTGAAACTGCAATTTTAAACTGCATTAAAACTATTACATGTTGGGGTCCATTAAAGTCCATTAAAATGAGAAAAATCCTGGAATGTTTTCCTCAAAAAACACAATTTCTTCTTGACTGAACAAAGAAAGACATCAACATTTTGGATGACATGGTGGTGAGTAAATTATCTGGATTTTTTTAAGAAAATTGACTAATCCTTTAACTTAACACATCTCTGTGTCATTTTGGAACAACACACTTTGTGTTGTCTCTTTTTATTTATTTGAATTCAAAATCAACACGAAATGACACATAATGTGTTAAATACACAAAACAATGTGTAAAATTGTAAATGTTGTAAGAGTATGTAAATATCAAAGATCAATTTAACATATTATTTCAATGCATTTTTTGGCACCTTTAAATATTTAGATTTTTTACAGACTCAGATTCCAGATTTTCAGATAATTGTATCTCGGCCAAATATTTTTCTGTCCTAATAAACCATACATCACCCTTTTTTATTTCAATAATTGACCCTTTATGAATGGTTTTGTGGTCCAGGGTCACAAATGAAATGACCGAATACTATATTCTAAAATTCATGTCATTTTTTATAATAAAATATGAAATGCAGAGGCTTTTCAGTAAGGATGTAATGAAACTATCTGTTGGATGTGAATAGAAGCCTTTGCTATTTTTAATTTACCAAATAGTACATTTTAGCTTTGCTTTAATTATATACTTTTTTATATAAATTGTTCCATATGTAAAACATACTTATGCACGTTTTGTCTTTTTCCAACAGCTGCCACGTCTATTTTTGTCTCGTAACTGCTAATTTTTTTGTTTGTTTTGCTAATATAAGTGCAGAAGGGGCTGTTTGTTTAGTCAAGACTGTCTGAGTTTATTTCTGCTAGACTGGTAGCTAGAGGCCGTGTCCCGTATCACCACAGCGAGTCACTTACTAACACAAACACACAATCTCTCTGTTTGTCCTCCAGTCCATCATTAATGTCCATATCAAACCATCCACAATGGCTCTTCCCTCTTCGCCTGCTCACTAATAATTACCCCGGATCATTGTTTTTTGATATCATGAGGCAGGGGTGGATGTATAGAAGAGAGAGAGAGCAGAAGAATGAGATGGTTTCATTTGCATATCTGTGCTTTATTGAAATGTAGCCACTTATTACAAGTGCAGGTCAGACAGTCACTAGCATTGTTCAGAAATAATTAGCCGGATTCCCATCACACACACCCAAACACACATTCACAGCGCTGAGAGGTCGGCTGATGGTTGTGTGTGTCTGTGTGTTTTCATTTTAACTCCCTCAAGCCCTTGAATGTCTGAACCTGTGCCCTGCAATGTGGACCAAACATGCTGTTATGAAGCTCGGCACCTCAGCTGAATAGAAATGAGTGAGGTGGCTCGCAGAGCTGCCAATTCGAATAATCAATATCAGGAAGTAACCACAAAATACAACGTTCAAACCTCTTTTAAAAATCTCAACACTTGCTGTCTCTCATGATCAGTGCAGCAGGGAAAATAACTTTAAAGCCTTATAAATTGTAAGGTAGGAAAAAGAAATCTATAGTAAACAAAAACATTCCAGGCAATTCACAACACCACATCCTTTATTTTTCATCATGTTTTGTTATGGTCTCGAAAGTATTCTTTTGAAAGATCTTGTCGTCAAACGCACGCTTTATGACCACGTGCGAAACTAACGCAATCAGGCTAATCGCAATTATCGCGCTAATGCACCCGTATTATTTCTCTGTCATCGTCACACATGGTTTTTGTAGCATCGGTGACATCTTGCATTATTTTGCCGTGATTCATTTAACGGGTGGTGGTGGAGGGGGTGCAGACATAACCGTAACTTCCGCATGGCAACGCAAATGATAGCAGCGCAGCGATTAGCCGTCATTTCCCCCGAGGAGAGGAGTATAATATTAAACTAATTCTCCAGCTGAAGTAATCATGTTGTCTGTTCAAGGTGATGGACAACTAAATTAGGAGAACAAGCAGGCCTACACAAGCATTTTATATCTGCGAGAGCTTTGTTTATTTCCGATGATAGCACATCCAAATAGATTCTTTACAAGCTGAGCGCAGCCCCAGACTGGCTGATTAAAAAAGATGTTTGCGTTCATTGTGAAGGTGAGGAAAATATTGTAAATACGTAACAGTCGATATGTGCATTAATCAGGGTTCCCACGGGTCCTTGGAATCCTTGAACGTTTGTGAATCTGGAGGAAAAAATTCAAGGCCCTGGGAAGTTTTTGAAAATATCCATACATAGATACAGGTCATTGAAAGAAACTTTCTGGGAAAAAAATCCAATCCAAAATGTAGTGTAGGATAATATCATAAAAATTCTAGACTTTTTAAGCACACGTGCTAAACTGTTCGCTTTAAATGCTTATATCTTCTGCGAATGTTGATTCATACCAAAATTCTTTTTTGAAAACGTCTCGGGTTACATATGTAACTGTTGTTCCCTGAGAAGGGAATGAGACGGTGCGTCTCCCTTGCCATACTTCCTGCGTCCTTGTGACCGCGTCTTTGGCAATATTTAAGATAGCGATATACTTCCTGCACCCTGTCTTTGTTGTTAAGCCTCACCATTGATTGAATTTGATATACACATTCAGGCGCACTTACCCCTGGAGGCGTCCCCAAAGTGTCACCGCAGTGACGCAGCGCGAGTTCCCTCGAAAGGGAAATGTAACAATGTATCTTTAAAGGTAACACAATGTAACCTTGCTCTCACTTGAAATCTGTCCCCACATTTAGTCCTTGAATTTGAGGGTATTGGACCTGGAAAGTCCGTGAAAGGTCCTTGAATTTGAGGTTAGCCAAGGTGTGGGAACCGTAATTAATGGCGTGAAATTTAACCGAAGTCTAGAAAGAGAATACAAAGGTGAATACTTTTCTCATAATCCAATCACGAAACGGCTTTTGCATGAGGAAAAATGTTCCCATGGAGGACAGGACATTTTTTGGTCCATTAGGAATTGATTGGATCGTGAAAGGTGGATGTATCAGGTATCTAACTGCTGGGCGTGGCTTATGCATGACAGATGGTTAAAGGGGAGGGGCTGAGAAATAAGACCTGGTCACCCCCCTGTCAAATCCCAGCCTAAATAAAGCCGTTCTGGGGTGGAGCAAGTATTTATAAAATATAAAAAAACAACTCAATACAACCAAAAGAATTTGATGTATATGTCACCTTTGATTTCAGGGTGACTTGAATGAATACACATGCAAGCATAGGCTGTAATATGAACACCCTAGACGGCCAGTCCGTGGGGTGTTTCTCCCTTCTGTCAAAAGTGTAGGAGTGGGCTATATGTCCTGTAAGGGTGGTATAAAAAATAGGGAGCGAAAGAGGAAACGTTTCAGCCCTCCATCTGGATATAACCAAAGTCTGACTCTTGCTTCAACCCCTGGGTCCATCCCAAAGGACCAGCATCCATAGCAACCTTCACTCATTTTGTGGCTTTTCAAATGCGTACCATATGAACGACGATTAATTCTTCTGTTTAAAACATGGATAGAATGGAAAGTAGCAAGAATGATAATAGGAAACAGACGGTAAAAACAACAGGGATCCAAGGCCATCTTTCGAACACCTAGAGGTCACACTGTATCCATGCTTCTCCATTTAGAGTTCAAGATGAGAAAACCGTGGCGTACGTTCACAATCTCTCACCCGCACACTTATGACAATACCATGAGACCAGGAGTGCGATAATGAAGTTTGATAAGCAGGTGTTTACTAAATTGGGCCAGTCAAATTGCGATTCACACTTTTCACAGGTCATTTGCTTTAAGCTGTAAATTTTGTCATCATACACCCCGTCTCAAGTCATTTCAGACTTTTTCACTTAATTATTAAGTAGTGATATGAATCCCAGTTTCTCTGCACGCTAAATAAAAATAGTAGTGCTAGACTAACATACATTACACTTATTTGATATACTGGCACCAAGTCGAAAATGCTACCTTGTAAAAAGAAAAACGTGTAAACTCCCTCAGGTCGAATTTCTTTGGAAACTTTGAGACGAGTTCATGAACGAATCTAAGTAATGAAATGAGTTGCTCAATTTTTCGGCCCACAAAAGGAAATAAATTGGTGCACCTTACTCCATATGGTGACTTTTAGGGCCGTTCATATATATATATATATATATAGCGGTTTTGACGTGCACTATTAAAAACTAACATATTACCCACTGCTGGCAGTGCACCGCTGCTTTCTCGTGTAATTAGATTTGATTGCACAATCAACTGGGACCAAATGAACCTTCAGATGTTTAGAGGCATAACTCCTGCAGCACAATAGCGAGCTGTCAGAAAACATGAAGCCCTGTCCAAGACCATGTAGGAGAGGTTTAAAGCGAGTCGCAGCCGTTCTCCTGCGGAGAGCCATTCATTACGGGAGAAACACCAATTACTCAACTCTCAGTTTCTGGCAGGCTGGAGAGAGAGAGTTGTGCCTGTTTCCTGCCAAAGCCCGTATAGAAATGTTTGTTTGGCCTCTTGTCAGATAATCGTATTTTCATGTACTCTGCCTGTTACCGCCGGTGTGAAATGGATTTAAAGGACTCTTAATTCGGAAAGGTTATGTATCCATTTGAGTAATGTGGAAAAGCTGGTGTTTAGCCATTATAATATTGTAGACAGGTGTTTGGAATGAGTGTTATGTATACAGCTAACTGGCACTGAACTGGGAACATTACTTTTAAAACTTCTGAAGTTAAGATTATGGCGATTAAGCATGAAATGATTGTAATTCAAATGCTTACCGACCGTGTCTGCGTCAGCCATGTTTTGGCAATGTCGACTTATTCATGACTTAAAGACATAAAGCAGAAAGAAATGGTGCAGACTGGACTTAGAGAAATTACATTAGGAAATATATTAGTTGCCCATAAACCCTTAAATGGATGAATGTTTGGGTCTTTAGTAGGGATGTAACGATTAAATCGCGTGTCCCGTTAAAAATGCCTGTCTGAAATTGATTCTGAATCGCAAGGCTGCGATTCTTTGTTTCATGCACAGCTTGTGCATGTACTACAGCATTTGGTCAGTAGGAAGTCTATATCAATCTAAAATCATTATGAGTCGGAGTCGTTTATAACGTGCATTTAAAAAAGCAACACTTGTTAAATAAAAATCATTAAAAATAATCTTTATTGTCATGAAAATACCTGAAACAATTTGAAGAACAGCGATAAATATTCCTGTAGACATTTCCTGGAATAGCATTTGTAATGCTATTTCTTCTGTGGCACAAAGGGAGTTTCTGCACGAGAGCGCCCCCTGGCGTTCGGATGTGCCGGGATTTCACCGAATTCATTAAAATTCATTCATTGAGAAAACGCGCATTTGCACGATTAATCGTTACTGCCCTAGTCTTTAGCAATCCAGAATATTTATCACGGTTGGATCTCTAATCTGCCCTGTCGTAATACTTCATTAACATATAAAGAGCTCAGATGCAAAACCCTCTAATGGGGCATACACACCAAATGTGAGTTGAACGATTTGCGCGAGTAGATTACATACAAAGTCAATGCAAAGATGCGATCAGACCCGAATGACGCAAATTGCGCCAGTGAAAACATGCGCTATTTGCCTCAAATGCGCCTTCGTGCAAGTTGAAAATATTTAACTCAGGCGAAAAATTAGCATGAGACAAAGTTAAATCCCGGGAATAATCTAGAGCGAGCAACGCGATGCTACGCATTTGGTGTAAGTAGCATAAGTGTGCCTGACATGTTTTCTTGTAAATGGGCATTTTTTATTACTCTTAATGGATTCTGCCAACAAAGCAATATTTCTTAATGGCATGAGTCTGGGATTAAGTGTATTGTATTACATGCGAAAGTATTTGATAAACATATAATATGTGCAGAGAGCATTTGGGTAGCCTCTTACGGAACGTCTGAAATTACACAAGGGGACGTATTTGTTCCTCAGACGTTGCACAATAAACTTTACATCCGAATATATTCATTATAAATCGTGAATGAAAAGTGAGATTCGAAAGAATGTCCGTTAGTGAACTAATTGTATACACTATTTATATCGTAATTCGGGCAGAAACGTCAAGATTGTGAGATGAACAAATCGTTTTGGATTAAAAGGCTTGGATATTCCATTTCCTTGGACTTTTGGGGATTTATGAACAATTTGTTTTGGACAATTTCACCGAAGCGGGTAAAGGGAAGATTTTGAAGGTAAGTAAATATCCTAAATCGGCGCCACCCGGTTTAGGTAACTAACAACTAGATTACAGTTTTATGACTGCTAAAAATCATATTATGCTTTGTGTGTGTGCTTAATGGAATCCCGAAAGTCTAAGCTTTGCAACGATGTGCCGCATGACCGTATATTTTGAAGATTTAATGCTTCAAAGTTACAATGACGTATTGCAGCCTCACGTGCAGGGGGGGGAGTGTACCGTGTACGGCACAGTGTTCCTTATCAGGTTAAAGGGGAAATACCATGAAAATCTGACTTTTTCCATGTTTGAGTCCTCAGTGCTTCTATCAACCTAGAAAATGGAAAAAAGAACAACCCGGTAATTTGGTTTTGGTAAACCATTCTCTGCAAGGATGTAAAAAATAGGTAATTGAAAATTAGCTCCCCTTGTGATGTCAAAATGGGATCTTCTTATAATAATACTGTCCCTTATTCTGCACTCTACAACCACGGCACTGCCATTTAGTGCAGAGAGAGGAGAAAATAATTTCAACAAACCACCATCATGGCGATCAGTGTTTGCATTTCATCAGCTCCTTTGCATTTAAAAGGACACAACCAAAAACAGCACATATTTGCTCGCACCTACAAAGTGGTAATTTTAACTTGTTTTAATAAATTATCACTTCACATATGTACTCTGGGGACACCAAAGATTTATTTGACATCTAAAATGTCCCCTTTACAATCACATTTTTGATGGAGGTGGCGTTTAGCAGCTTTTGCATTTAAGCTCCTCAAATACAAAATTATAAAGCATATTTTAAAATCTTAACAGATTTGAAAAAAAATCATGCACTAATAATTCAAACACACAAATAGTAAAAGTACTGTAATTTTTACTATTACCACTAGCCATCCTATAAACTTTTTAAAACAATTTAAGTAGGAAACAGATATTATTTTACATTTTGGTTTAATTTTCTTATTAGACTAACTAACCTTAAACCAACCTTAAAAACTAAAACATGATTGGAGACTGGGGCGCTGCTAAGGATTTTGGGCCCCATGAAAAGAATCTTGACAGGGCCCCCAACACAGCTGAGACTTTTTTCATATTAATTTACATAAAATCATGCGCTTTTATGGTATTTTGACTACCAGTGGGGTGAGAAAATTTTAATTTAATTTTGAATTAAGTGTTTAAGAAAAAAGAAATCTTATTTCAAAAAAAATTCTCACCCCATTGGCAGATCATTTTGCTACGATCATTGTCACGGACGAGCGGTCCACTAACAATTTAGGCCTACTTACAAACCCACCTTGGTAACATAATGTCGACCCTTTGCATCTTTCACTTCTTATTTTTTTCTCTTTCCGTTTTTGACTTCCAGATTTTTTAGGCATTTTCACTTCATTGTCAGTCAAGTTGATATTCTGCCGGTACTATAAGTGAAGTCAAGCTGTGTTGCCTGGATTATACAATTTGGGCGGACTAAACCATTTTATGACAATTGAGAGGGGGGAAAGTGGCCCACAGACGTTTGTGTTTACTAAACAAATACATTTTTTGATACCAGGAAACAGCAAATAGAATAATTTAAAGTTAATAATTTTTAATATTAAATATTTTTTAGCACCACAATTTTGGGGGCTTCTCTGGGCCCCCTCTTACTCGTGGGCCCCAAAAATCGTCATTGTTTACCAGGGCCGTGCAGAGACAATTGGAGGGGCAGGTGCTCAAAGAATAAAAAGGGCGCTTTGCTCGCTGACACGCAAGCACACAACTGAAACAAATAATAAAGTAATACAGAATAGAAAGATGATTTTAAGTCTAACGTTTTTCTTTATTTTCCTTGCAAATAGAGTGAGAAAGAAAAATCTATATAGACTGAGTTTTATATCTATATATTTATGCATTTGGCAGCCACTTTTATCCAAAACGACTTACAGTGCATTTCATTTAGTGTTTGTGTGTGTCAACAGTATATGCAGTTTTGAAATTATATAATATTTTTGCATTGTGACATTAAGCTATTATTACGTTTACAGGCTTGTGTTTTTGTTGTCATATTTAAAATATAATTCTATTCTATTCTAATCCTGTTCGAAATTTGTATAAAAAGAGAGTAGCCTACATATTTTAGTTTTGAATCGTGTTTGTGTTGTGTTTTGCACACTTTGATGCCTTGATGACAGGGCAATAAAATAATGACATTCATCTCTCCTTTCATTCATTTCATGAAGCCTCTAGTAGTA
This sequence comes from Misgurnus anguillicaudatus, assembly GCF_027580225.2. NCBI lineage: Eukaryota > Metazoa > Chordata > Actinopteri > Cypriniformes > Cobitidae > Misgurnus > Misgurnus anguillicaudatus. The sequence continues at coordinate 31,353,399 of NC_073352.2, read as the reverse complement.
CTTTCTTTATTTTCAGGTAAACTAAAACTGGTTGCAAAGCTGGAGAGTTTTTGACTGAGTTAATAATTTAGCACGAGTATGGCTATATTACCCAACATCAGCTCCCATTGTCTTTTATCAAAGGCGAGTCCAGGAATCGTAAATTTAATATGATACTAAAATTAAACGAGTTTTTTACCGTATTCATCGGATCTTGCTCTTCCAACAAACTCCGCGTGACAGGTGGATGACATTAACAGCGCGAGAGCGATTTGAAATCAAACTCCTCCGTATGATTTCCCGAATATTTCTCGCGGTACTTTGATGTCATGTGCGTTTCGGTTCTTGCATTGCTGCGTGAAGTTGAGCACACCTAAAAACTCGAGACAGCTACCTGTATGAACTCCCGGCAGAGAACGTCCCTGCCTTTGCTTCATCCATTGTTTTTATATGGGAAGAATGTTTTATTTTCAGCGTGAGAAATGCAAGGTGTAGCGTGTAAACTGGCTGAAATGCGTGTGTCTCCCGCCGAATGCGTGAGACTTGAGAGCCCTGTTTGCATCTAACGTTCTAGAGATGTTAATACACACAGACAGCAATAAACAAAACCTGTGCATGCTCTCCTCACGTTGTTCTTGTAAAATAATAATAATATAACAAGCATATCGCTTCGGTTCAATGCCGGCTCGAGGGGGATCCTCCCTGTACTGCGCACCGTGTCGTCCACGTGTGGGCGCTGCTAGCGCTGTGAACCAGTGATCGTCCCTTAAGAGATTGTCCAATGAAAGGTCAATACGTCATCATGTGACCAATTTTATTTGCGTCTAAATTATTTTTTATTAATTTTACTAATAGTTAGATTGGGCAGGCCTTCACAAAAGGGCATTTAATTACAAAAAAATGCCTTGACAAAAAGGGCACTTTGGTCATCCAGGGGTAAAGGGGCAGGTGCTTGGGCACCCACCGCCCCCCTCTCTGCACGTGCCTGTTGTTTACCCCCCCTTTACAGCACCCCTGATTGGAGATATGCTTTTAGGAGTTATAAAAGAATGGTTTTGCAAATAAAAAAATGGCATATTAAATAATAATTAATAATTGACTAAACAATAAATTAAATAAATTCCACATGCAGAAATCATTGATCATTTTATTCAAACATCATTGTGACATGCTTGCACTTTTATGGTTGCTTGAATTATTATTATACAAAATACGATTGATGCATACTGATTTCTTAAGTTTTCCCACATCTAGTGTGGGCACACACCTTCAAGTAATACAAATTTACAGGTCAAAGTTCACCAAACTTTACCTTTGGAACGCAGAAAAATGCAAAATTTTTCATGTGAGCATCTGTTCCCGGTTTGACACAGAAGTCAGTGAAACGAAAAGTGACTGCACCCTTAGGAACTGGCCCCTGTTTACTAACTTATTTACTTTATAACTGTGTTTTTTATTTGATAGACAATTGTTTTTTATGGTAGTCAACAAATTAAATAAATTATATTGACAGAAACAAAGTTAAACAAACTAAATTATAAGACCTAATTAGGCAATTTTTGTATTACAAAAAGGTTTTATATAGTATAACGCATATATTTAAAACAGTTCATGTTAAATCATGAGTTTTTCTTTGCTCTGTATGAACATCCCACTGTTTTTATGGTCACACTGAGGGTGAGTCGACTCCACTGTGTGTTTTGTCGTCACGTCCATTGGGGTGTTTTTATCTGTTGACCACAATTTCTCACACATCAGACTGATGAGAAAACAAACAGAGACTCTTCCGTCCTCCCTTTCTCTCACCCTTCCACTGACTCGTTATATGTAATGACCAAAACACAGAGGGCTCGGGGCTGTATGTGTGTTTCTCTCACAACACTGCAGGTATCAGAGAGAGCAATGTGTATTGTGTTAGAGGGATGTGTGTGCGCTCGTGTCCCCTGTGTGTAGGTCTGTGAAGATGGACTCCCTCTCGCAGATGGGGCTTTAATTAACACATGGTCTCTCATCACAACACCACGGCCAGGTGTCGCCCAGGAAACCGTCTCAGGACCAGGCGCCTGGGACCTGTGCTCAGGGACTGGAAGACCTGCCAATAACACGCAGGCTACACACTTAGTCTTTAAACATGACAATGTGAAGTTCAGTAATAATAGATCTGATTAGAATAAGGTACAGTAAGAAAATAAAGATGTTTTTGATTTATAAATGAAGAATTATGTAATTTACATTTATGCATTTGGCAGGCACATTTATCCAATGTGACTTAGAGCGCATCTAACTTAAAAAAAAAAAAAAAAAATTAGTATGTGTGTTATTTGGAATCGAACCTCTGACCTTGCGCTGCTAATGCAGTGCTTCACCAACAGTCTAAAAATGTCTGGGTTATTTTTAACCCATAATGGGTAAATATTAAACAGATCACGTGCTGGGTTTAAAATGACCCAATGTTGGGTTGCTGTTATGCAACCATGGGTGATAATAACCCAGCTGTTGGGTTAAAACAACCCAGCATTGGGTCAATTTTAACCCAGCGGTGTGTCCCATATTTACCCAACATGGCTTAAAAATAACCCAGACATTTTTAAAGGGAAGTGAGGTACAGGAACATTGAATAAACAGATTTATTTATTTTAACAATACCTTTTAATGCCTAACATTGCCTTTCATACTTTATTGCTTATGTATAAGATTATTATTATTATTATTATTATTATTAATAATTACAGTGATGGTGTTACACTTCTAAAAATAGGTGCTTAATAGGTTATTTACAGCAAAGCAATTTTTGTTCTTTAAAGAACCAGACCTTTTCTGTCTTTTTAGATCCTTCTAGTAATAGAAAGGTTTTTCTGATGTTAAAGGACACCTATTATGACCTTTTTACAAGATTTAATATAAGTCACAGATGTGCCCAGAATGTGTCTGTGAAGTTTCAGCTCAAAATACCCCACATTTATTATAGCATGTCCAAAATGCCCCTATTTGGGTGGGAGCAAAAATGCGCTATTTTGTGTTTGTACCTTTAAATGCAAATGACATACAGCTCCTCAGTTCTTTACAAACAGACAGTGAGCGCTTTTAGTTCAAATACATCTGATTAAGACAATCTGATACAGATAAAACAGTAGTTTTAAGCAGGGCTTTGAACCAGATTTTTCCCAATTGGTTCGTTCCGAACAGAAACAGTATTTGGGTGATTCTCACGAAAACTTGGTTTTAAAAATGTCAAGCATGAAAATTTAAAAATTGCTTAAATTTACTTTTTTTTCCCACCAGACATTGAAAAACAAAGTCTGGAGTAAATGGGAACATTATTTTAAAAACTTTTACTTATCATTTAACACTTTTTGTAACATAATTAAAAAAATTAGTCCTAAAAAATCTCATTACCGCAACAGTCAGAAAACATCAACACTGACATATTTTCAAAATGACATGACAAACCTGAAAAAACATAATTTGGAGATTCTGCACATGCATTTAAAATGAAAGTATTATGCTTCTATTAATTAAATTAACATTTAATAAGCATCTGTTGCGGTAATGATAATCAAAATGTCGTGTACGCATTCTGACAAGACAATATTTCAAATTAACTGTAAAAAAATGATCTTACCTGGTAGCCATCTTGAAGTAACTGGTCCATGTGCTTGGTCACTCAAAATCAAACTTTATTAAAATTATGTATGTGTGCTTAAACTGTTCTCAAAAAGTGTTGCGGAGGATGAGAACATCAGGCATGGACACATCATTTTCCTAATTTTTCTTCATTATTATTATACATGAATATTCAGTAAATATTTTTTCTGTCATCTAAAGTAGTCTAGCAAAACATCCATTTATTTTTTTTCTTAATATTTTTGTGTTAATTTGATTAAATGACAACATAACGCATGTTCAAACACAGCCGGATACCAGGGCCGGAGTGGGGCCACTTTTCAGCCCGGGAGTTTCAGGCCCAAGACCGGCCCACTTTTTCCATAGTGTTATTCCAAATTAGCACTTTTTTCAAATTGGATAAATAAAGCAACAGTTCAGCTCTTACTATAGTTTTTATTAATATCATGGTTCAACAAATAAGGTAAAAGTTAAATAATATTTCACTTAAGATGAGAAGTTAACAAAAATATTCCTCTACACTCTGGGTTATTTTTGACCCATAATGGGCAAATATTGGACAGAACACACGCTGTGTCAAAATAACCCAATGCTGGGCTGCTGTTATGCAACCATGGATTATAGTAACCCAGCAGTTGGGTTAAAACAACCCAGCATTGGGTCAACTCCAACCCAGCAGCGTGCTCTGTCCAACATCCACCCACTATGGGTCAAAAACAACCCAGCCCTGTTTAGAGTCTATTCCACAAGGAAAGGTTGATAAATTATTAGCATTGCTAATGCTATGAGGCCTATGATTAATCAGGTGCAAATAGAAATATAAAACCCAGTCCTAATTAAAAAAGAAAACAGTTTGACAAAAAATATTAAATCCAATATTGGGTAAATATATAGCATAAAAGTGATTTATAAGCTTTTTTAGGCTGCTCATTTTTGACTGGGAACACAAAATGTGTTATATGGTTCTGAACACAACCTGAGGGTTAAATAACTATATTCATATTGTTTACTCATTGCCTCCTCGTTTTCAGCGGGGAACTGGCTTATCTGCTGCTCAGAACCTGCTTGCATAATATTTGCAAAGTCTATGAATCGCATGTATACACAAAAGGCTAATATTTTAACAAAAAAAATGTTGGCTTGTAAATAGTTTGAAAACGGTATTAGCCGAATAATTACGTTGCTAATGCTAACCATTACTAGGCGTATTTCTCTTTAAGTTACCTGTTGTCACTTTTGTTTGTCCTCTTGAAAATAAATCTGTAAGTTTGTCACATTTGGCAGCATCATCCTAATGGATTTTTTCTTCAACCTGTTTTTTTTTCGCCCTCCTCCTCTCAGACGCATATTGTTACGGTAGGGCCGGCCCAGCCTACCGGAGAAAAGATTTCTTGGACGCGCTATGGACCGAACCAACTCTATGGGAGGGGAGGGGAAAATTCCTTCACATGGTACAACCCATGCAGAGGCTGCGCGCTGCAGTGTCAATGGGAAACGTGTGAAGTGTCATTTAAGAGAAGACAGACTCACTAACGTGACAAATGAAAAAAAAAAAAAAACTCGAGCGGCCCAAAAGTGAAGCGGCCCACCGGGTATTCTCCCGGTTCTCCCGATTACCCACTCCGGGCCTGCCGGATACATTGCGGTAATGAGAATTTCAGCAGAAAATGAGATAAAATTTACAATTATAAATTCTTATGTTGAAATCACACATTGTGCAAGGTAGAACACAGTATTGTGGTAATTCTGATGCTTTTTAATGTTACTATGTTACACATTTTAAAGCTAAAATCATTAGTGCCGTGGTGTTTCAATGGTTTCGTGAGAATCACCCATTTTAACATTTCCGATTTTCGGTTCAACCCTAAAATTGACGTTCCTGAACCAGTTAGAACAAAAAAATAAGGCTCCCCAACCGGTTAATAACGTTCCATGTCAGCTGTGGGATATACAAAAAAGTAGGCTGAACATAAGGACATTAAACTTAAATTATTAGTCTACTTAATTTTACTTAAGTCTCTATCTTGTCATCAAACATTAAAAAAGGCTACATTATGTAACTGTAATTCTGACATGCCTACATTTGTTGAGTGCACTTAAACATGCACACACATACAGACGGAGGATGAATTTCAAACGGCGCTTCGTGAAGAAGATGCAGCATAAACAGTCGCTCCACATAAAGTAAAAATTACGTTGTTTTTCAGTGCTTTATTCGCTACATGTATTTTAATAGACTACAGTATGAGACACAGTAGTGCAACTCTCTCTCAAGTTTATACATCAAGAGTTCTGATCTTTGAAGGGCATGGAGATAATCATGTTTGATTGGAGTTGGACCGGACACATTCAACCACATGTGCGTCTGTGCGTACAGAAAATTGCTCACTTTAGCGCTTTTTTTGTGGTTAAATTGTTTAAAATCACTTAAAGGAATAGTCTACTCATTTTCAATATTAAACTATGTTATTACCTTAACTAAGAATTGTTGATACATCCCTCTATCATCTGTGTGCGTGCACGTAAGTGCTGGAGCGCGCTGCGACGCTTCGATAGCATTTAGCTTAGCCCCATTCATTCAATGGTACCATTTAGAGATAAAGTTAGAAGTGACCAAACACATCAACGTTTTTCCTATTTAAGACGAGTAGTTATACGAGCAAGTTTGGTGGTACAAAATAAAACGTAGCGCTTTTCTAAGCGGATTTAAAAGAGGAACTATATTTTATGGCGTAATAGCACTTTTGGGAGTACTTCGACTCGCCTGAAAAGTCCGCTCCCCTTCTCACTCTCATAATGGGAGAGGGAGGGTGTTACTGCGCCGAGTCGAAGTACTCCCAAAAGTGCTATTATGCCATAAAATATAGTTCCTCTTTTAAATCCGCTTAGAAAAGCGCTACGTTTTATTTTGTACCACCAAACTTGCTCGTATAACTACTCGTCTTAAATAGGAAAAACATTGATGTGTTTGGTCACTTCTAACTTTATCTCTAAATGGTACAATTGAATGAATGGGGCTAAGCTAAATGCTATCGAAGCGTCGCAGCACGCTCCAGCGCTTACGTGCACGCACACAGATGATAGAGGGATGTATCAACAATTCTTAGTTAAGGTAATAACATATTTTAATATTGAAAATGAGTAGACTATTCCTTTAAGTATTAACATTTGCAAGCCTTTGAACACGTGCAAATGATCAACTTTCACCCCATTTAAATTTGTGTTTTAATCCGCGAACCACATGCGAGCCGAACCGTGGGTCGTGATCTGTACGGATCACGGATCAACTGTGATCCGTTACACCACTAATTAGTATTAAAAAAAACAAACATCTTGAGATACTTGTTAGCCTACAATATTTACCGCTTATGATTGAGCATTAGAGACTCAGCCTTGAGTAGGCTACTTGCTGGTGGCAAACTTCTAATTTCTCAGATGAGTCAACGACGACCAGAAGTGAACTTCATCGAGTATTGCACAGAAATCTTGTCAAAGAACTAAAAAAATAATGGTTTTAACCGGTTACCATTATTTAAAAAAAGTTTCTGTTCCGGAACATATTTTCAAAGTTTCTGGTTTTGATTCTGTTCCTTGCAAAACATCAAAAGTTTCTGGTTTTCGTTTTTGTTCTGTGAACCAGTTCAAAGCTTTGGTTTTAAGTATAGTGTACTTAAATATTAAATACAGTGAAATTAAAACTTTTAAGTTTAGATTAATTGTAATTTATAAATATTATTTACTTATTTACATATTTTTGACCCAATTACTTAAAGTTACTTAAAATTACGTAAAGTCATTTCCGACAATTGTTCTAAACACATTATAAATGTTAGAAATGTATACACGTTACAAAGCCTGTGAACTATATATAAAATTTAAAATAACATTGAGATCTTAAAAACTAAAGAGAGATCAAATTTCAAAAATTCAAATTTGCCTTATGGAATAAAACTCACATTTTTTCCAAGTTTTTTCCAAACATACTTTTCTAAATATTATTAAGGGCTGTATGTCATGAAGTTTAGCACTTACATTTGATCCTTTGTAGCTTAATGTACTTAAAAATATGCACTTTTATTTTACTTTTATGCCCTTCTGTTAAAGGGGCAATAAGTAGGATTTACCCCCATCTAGTGGTGAAATTATATTTTGCATTCAAACAAATAGTTCTCTCTAGCGCCTTGCCTTTCCAAATGCGTGTTGCAACTACAGTAGCCGTTATGTAATCGCTGATCTCCTTGTCCGTTGCAGCTGGTTCACGTGTTCTGAATGAAAAAGCATTGTGGAAATGCGTTGGTAGGCAAGTGCTTTTTGTCCCTCTCTGCTATTATAGTTTATCAGTATGGTGGACGACATGGAAGCCTCCTTGGACTTACCCGTTCAATGTAAGTAAAGAGAAGAAATTCTAAGCTTACAAAGAAAAGTCATGATCACTGGCAGAGGTCATTTGACACCATGAATAAAGACATTGATTTTGAAAACACTTAAAATACTGCTTACTGCCCCTTTAAAGCTTTGACTGTTTAGATCTCGTCTTATTTGACGCAGTTGCGTGTTGTTCCCATGGAATCTGTCGTTGACATGTTCCCACTTCCACCAGCATCTGGCCACAAACAAGGACATCAAAACCCACCCAACACCACAGAAGTGTGCCAACTGACACTCTCTATTACGCATCGTGCCTGCTAAGAGCCGTGGCCCGCGGAGTGGCAGGACAGGGCGCTTCCCATTAAAACCCTAAAGAGGAAGACATCAAACAATCTGGGGAGCAGATACAACCTCAGGAGGGCCACACATCATCTTATTTTAATAGAACATGTGGCTTTTTTGCTGTTGTCTTGTGTCCAAATTGCAATAGTGAATTCTGTCCAGCTGTCGATCTACAAATGGGGCTCAATTACCCAGGCAGCGGCTGTACAGGCGCAGCGTCTCTCTCGCTCTCGTTCTCTCTCGCTCTGCCAGAATCCTGGCTCTAATTGTTGAACAAAGTGAGACAGAGTAGTTTCAGTCGCCTTTGGTCAGGCTTCTGTATGGGTGACAGGTGACATCATCCAGGATGACATTGTTTTTTGTCCCTGCATTTCACTAACCCTCTGTACTTCTCTGTGTGTGTGTTGCTGTTGTAAACGTTTGGAAGGGAAGGATCCTTACACAGAGCAATGACGAAATTGACTCTGCCACCTTCGTAATGGAGCTGTTGGCATGTGACGCCTCTGCCACACAATGTGCTGATAAGCTTCTTTACGAGCCAGTTTCAGCATGTTTTTATAATGATTGGGGTTAGAGAAGCTTGCATCTGTCTGTATGTTTTTCAGTCTCTGTATGTCTGTCTATCTGTCTATCTACATCTATCTGTGTATCTGTCTCTCTATTAAACAATATTATTTTGATGCAGTTTTGATCTATCTCTCTTTTTGTCTGTCTGTCTACTAAATAATATAATTCTGATGCAGTTTGGTTTATCTGTCTGTGTCTGTCTGTCTGTCTGTCTGTCTGTCTTTCTACTAAATAATATAATTCTGATGCATTTTGGTCTATTTGTCTGTCTGTCTGTCTGTCTATCTGTCTGTCTACTAAATAATATAATTCTGATGCACTTTGGTCTATTTGTCTGCCGGTCTGTCTGTCTGTCTGTCTGTCTGTCTGTCTGTCTGTCTGTCTGTCTTTCTACTAAATAATATAATTCTCATTCATTTTGGTTTATCTGTCTGTCTGTCTGTCTTTCTACTAAATAATATCATTCTGATACATTTTGGTCTATTTGTCTGTCTGTGTGTGTCTGCCTGCTGGTTTGTCTGTCTGTCTGTCTTTCTAATAGATAATATAATTCTGATGCATTTTGGTCTATTTGTCTGTCTGTCTGTTTGTCTGCCTGTCTATCTGTCTGTCTACTAAATAATATAATTCTGATGCACTTTGGTTTATCTGTCTGTCAGTCTGTCTGTCTACTAAATAATATCATTCTGATGCACTTTGGTCTATTTGTCTGTCTGCCTGCCGGTCTGTCTGTCTGTCTGTCTGTCTTTCTAGTAAATAATATAATTTTGATGCATTTTGGTCTTTCTGTCTGCCTGTCTGTCTGTCTGTCTGTCTGTCTGTCTACTAAATAATATAATTCTGATGCATTTTGTTTATTTGTCTGCCGGTCTGTCTGTCTGTCTGTCTGTCTGTCTGTCTTTCTACTAAATAATATAATTCTCATTCATTTTGGTTTATCTGTCTGTCTGTCTGTCTTTCTACTAAATAATATCATTCTGATGCATGTTGGTCCGTCTGCCTGTCTGTCTTTCTACTGAATATAATTCTGATGCATTTTGGTCTATTTGTCTGTCTGTGTGTGTCTGCCTGCTGGTTTGTCTGTTTTTCTACTAAATAATATAATTTTGATGCATTTTGGTCTGTGTGTCTGTCTGTCTGTCTTTCTACTAAATAATATCATCCGGATGCATTTTGGTCTATTTGTCTGTCTGTGTGTGTTTGTCTGTCTGTCTGTCTGTCTGTCTGTCTATCTTTCTACTAAATAATATAATTCTGATGCATTTTGGTTTATCTGTCTGTCTGTGTGTGTCTGTCTGCCTGTTTGTCTGTCTGTCTGTCTGTTTGTCTGTCTGTCTACTAAATAATATAATTTTGATGCATTTTGGTTTATCTGTCTGTCTCTTTGTCTGTCTGTCTGTCTGTCTACTAAATAATATCATTCTGATGCATTTTGGTCTGTTTGTCTGTCTGTGTGTGTCTGTTTGCCTGCCTACCTGCCTGTCTGTCTGTCTGTCTGTCTGTCATTTTGTCTGTTTTTTTTCTGTCTGTCTACTAAATAATATAATTTTGATGCATTTTGGTTTATCTGTCTGTCTCTTTGTCTGTCTGTCTGTCTGTCTGTCTGTCTACTAAATAATATCATTCTGATGCATGCTGGTCTATCTGTCTCTTTGTTTGTCTGTCTGTCTGTCTTTGTCTGTCTGTCTGTCTTTCTACTAAATCATATAATTCTGATGCATTTTGGTCTATTTGTCTGTCTGTCTGTCTGTCTACTAAATAATATAATTTTGATGCATTTTGGTCTTTCTGTCTGTCTGTCTATCTTTCTACTAAATAATATCATCCTGATGCATTTTGTCTGTCTGTCTGTATGTCTGTTTTTATACTAAATAATATAATTCTCATACATTTTGGTTTGTCTGTCTGTCTGTCTGTCTGTCTTTCTACTGAATAATATCATTCTGATGCATTTTGGAATATTTGTCTGTCTGTGTGTGTCTGCTTGCTGGTTTGTCTGTCTGTCTGTCTTTCTACTAAATAATATAATTTTGATGCATTTTGGTCTGTGTGTCTGTCTGTCTGTCTGTCTTTCTACTAAATAATATCATCCGGATGCAATTTGGTCTATTTGTCTGTCTGTGTGTGTGTGTCTGTCTGTCTGTCTGTCTGTCTGTCTATCTATCTTTCTACTAAATAATATCATTCTGATGCATTTTGGTTTGTCTGTCTGTCTGTTTGTCTGTCTGTCTACTAAAAAATATAATTTTGATGCATTTTGGTTTATCTGTCTGTCTCTTTGTCTGTCTGTCTGTCTACTAAATAATATAATCCTGATGCATTTTGGTCTGTTTGTCTGTGTGTGTGTGTCTGTCTGCCTGCTTGCCTGTCTGTCTGTCGGTCTGTCATGTTGTCTGTTTTTTCTGTCTGTCTACTAAATAATATAATTTTGATGCATTTTGGTTTATCTGTCTGTCTCTTTGTCTGTCTGTCTACTAAATAATATCATTCTGATGCATTTTGATCTATCTGTCTCTCTGTCTGTCTGTCTGTCTGTCTGTCTATCTTTCTACTAAATAATATAATTCTGATGCATTTTGGTGTATCTGTCTGTCTGTCTGTCTGTTCCTCAGCTTAAGGTATCTGGGATCGGTTCCAGCCCTCTAATAGGGTATAGAAAATGGATGTGTGAACCTTTGAAGCCTAGAGTTTATCAAGATGTGATTTTCAGGAGAGTAAATTAAATTTTGATGGCATAGTACCCATTTCTGTCTTATTTCTTCAGTACATATATATCGCATCTTTAATAATTTTTTTCTCGTTAGCTCATTTGTATTCGGTGGCATTCTTACTGTTTCCCATCTGCTGTGCTACAATGCCACTTAGAGGTTTATACCTTGCTAAGTAAAGTTGTTGGACCGTATTCGTGTGCCATATTACCATCTCTCGAGACTTCAGCACACTTCATAGAAGGACCCCGCCACCAGTTAGCATTACCCATGCCCTCCGAGTGCAGTCCCAAATAACATTACTTCAACTCCCAACATAACTTACCACGGTAGCCGCGGCTCCCCGCGGAGCACGTATTACCCAGGCAATGAGGCGGCTTCTCGCCTTTGCACTTCGCCGGAGAACAATACCTGCTTTTTCTGTCAGCATGCCTGTATCGCTTCACTTAGTTTAGGTAAACAATCCTGCTCTATGACATCCTAAATACCTTAGAGCCCTCTGCGACTTCCCCCCAATGCAGAACGCTATAATAATCTTCATCATCACCGCCATATATTACAGAGGCTGTCTCTAATGCCTGCAAGGCAGTGCGGCCTCTCTCATACCCGCCAGCTCTCGCCTCTCGCTGCATTTTCATTTAATCTCGCTCTCTCTCACTTTTTATTTCCCTTTGGCTGCTGCGGCGGCTCCCTTTACAAAGCCCGGGAGCATTATCAAAACATTACGGTGCGCAGCATGTGTTTGATTAAAAAAGTGTAAAGTTACAAATTAGTTAATAAAATCATTTAGGACGATCGCTGCAAATGGTGATAAATGCGTTCCATATGTTCCCAATAAAAAATGAGAAAAAAGAGAAAAAAATCTGAGTGCCATGTGCCTATCCCCTCTGTCTTTGCCATAAACAAATAAATTAAAACAATTACCGCCGCGCACGCCCTCCCAGTCTTTAATGAGAGTGCTCCCATATAAAAAATGTGACAGATTTCATATCCTCAAAATGGTGTCTGTCCCTGTCTGGAGAGGCTGGAAAGTTCCAGATGTTCCCGGTGAAAGGGCTCATCTCCCCCTCTGTCTGTTCCTCTATCTGCCCCGCAAAACTTTATATCACCACGATTTACGTGGCGTTTGGTTCTTTAACTCCTGCTGGTTAATGAGAGGTTTTGACTGCGGGCGCTGTCAGTTCTCTATTAACCAAATGCCTCTTGATCAGCATTTTGTTTTGTAATATGGTAAATCTGGTGCCGTCCATCTGTACGATATGTATATTTAATTGCTAACTTTCAGCTGCCCACACTTTGCCCTGTTGGAGGTATTTTATTCATTCAAAAACAACACATGGACTTTATAGTACCGTGCTACTGCGTGATTAATAGTTGTATTTTTCACTGAATTATGATCGAGCTTTCAGCTACAAGGCTTTCAATTTTATAGCTGTTTCTTGTTGCACCTATACTGTGGATGTACAGATGGTCATCTTAGATTAAATATGAAGCGCCACAAGCTTTTATTGTGCATTAAACCATGAGGACAGTAACGCCAATGTCTCCACCTTATTTGGGTCCTTGTCTGGAGGGCCTGGGCACCACCTTCCTCCATTACTCTTCATATAAAGAGCGATGACAGCGCCTGGAAAGGGTGTCTGTGCCTGAGGGGTCGGCTGGCCTGGGGAGATGCCACATTGGGCATCTTGAGTGAAACAAATTGTTTTTGGGGTCTTCACCAATCAGATCGCCGCACACCTGCTGTATAGCCCCTCTGCAGACAGCCCCACACGCGGCACGCAAATCAACCCGCTCCGATTATTAGCCCTGATGTCTGTTTTTATTTGCGCTATTATTATCTTTTTGTTCAGCCATCGCCATGGATTAGGTTCTTCCATTTTTAATTGCGCCTCCTGGGGATGCAGCCATGATGGATGTTACACTGAGTAGCTGAATAGGACTGACTGCTATTGTAAACTAAAGCCTTTTTTTGCTAGTGTGTATACACTTTGTTATACAGTACACATCTGCAGTTTTATATTGAAAATTAATCTTTTTTATGAAACCGAGCATGTGTTTCAAGGTTGTGGATTTTTGTTACTTAAATATGATTTTCATTTCATTTGCTGATCAGATGTGGTTTTGTGTGTTGAGATGCATCAGATATATTGTTGAATAGTGTGAAGTTTTACCACCAAACTGTGTACGTGTAAAGGTTTGCTATCGTCGTCTGTCTTTGACCTTCACGGCACACAGACTACAGGCAGCCCTTAGTACGGCCCGGGTGTCTGAACGTGTCCATTTGGACTCAGCAGTTAAAACACACAGCAAACAGATGAAGGGAAATGAGCCTTTTAATTGAAAGCCTTATAAAAAAAGGGGAAAGCTAGAGAAACACTATCACTCAAAGTCTTATTTAGATGATTTTAGTGGGAGTATTAAACACATATTTTAGGAGAGGAAATAATTGCAATATTAAGAAATGTGTGGAGATGCAAAATATTGGATTTATTTTAAATGGAAAATATTAAGAGAGAGTTTGGTACATTCAGTGCAAGAGCATGTTTACATGCTATTTTTTGCATTTAGCAAATGCTTTTATTCAAGCTGATTTACATTGCATTTAATTTTTTTTATCAGTATTTGTGTTCCCTGGGTTCAAACCCATGACCTTTTGGGCTGCAAATGCAATGCTTTCCCACTGCCCTAAACAGGAACACATTGTTTTTGGCAAAAGAGACAAAATATTGCAGACAGCACAGTGTCATAAAAATTTCATGGAAATTCGTGCTATATTCACGAAATATTTGATTAATTTATTCGTGTTATTGACACGATTTTCCGCAGTTTTTCGTGCCATTGGAGCACAAATGTCTTTTTTATGTCACCCAGCACAAATTTCTATAGTTTTTCGTGTCTATGGCACGATTTTCTTTATCGTGTCATTTTATAATTTGTTTTCTCATTGGTTTTGTTATTTTTAACCATTGTTGCTTAGGGTTGGGGTTAGAATCACTTTCTGCGACATCTTAACCCAAACCCAAACTCCAGGCGAGAATAGTTTTAAAAGCGACGAAAGACATGTAGAAACCAGTGCATAAAATTACATCCTAACGCAAACCCCAAATGTAACCGACATTGATTTAAAAATAGGAAAAAACAAAGAGAAAGAATGTATAAAATGACACGATAAAGAAAGTCGTGCCACAGACACGAAAAACTATTTACTGTATAAAAATTAGTGCTGGGCATATATTCATCTGTACCTAATGCTCCATGTTAGGACTTTAAATGTTCTGCCACCAGTGACAGTTGTTGTACATATTTTTCACTAATATTTTAACAGTGTACATTTTCATTAAAATCTGATGTAATAGCAGTTTATAAAAGCAATGTTGTTTTGTGAGCTTTTTTCACTGTGGTGTTTAAATATAATGTAGGCTACTAAAACGTAAATATAATTCAGGTTTTCACTTGCCCTGCCAACATTATTACTGGCCTCATTGAAAAAAGATTTAAGTGTCACATTTAAAATAACAATTCAAACAATAATTCAATTGTATACATTTTATTTATCATTTGTTAAAACAATTGGCAATTTTAATGTAACTCCACAACAGTGTCCACAACAACCAATAAGGTAGGGAGAAACCTCATGACATTGTTGAGAAGTTAAAGACACACTATGCAGTTATTTTACCTTAAAGGAATATTCAATTTTCTTAAAAGATAAATCCAGATAATTTACTCACCACCATGTCATCCAAAATGTTGATGTCTTTCTTTGTTCAGTCCAGAAGAAATTATGTTTTTTGAGGAAAACATTGCAGGATTTTTCTCATTTTAATGGACTTCAATAGAGCCCAACATTTAATACCCAACTCAACACTCAACAGTTCCCCTCAACAGAGTTTCAAAGGACCACAAACAATCCCAAACGAGGCACAAGGGTCTTATCTAACAAAACGATTGTCATTTTTGACAAGAAAAATAAAAAATATGCTCTTCCAAACCACAACTCCTCGTCCAGGTCCGGTCCAGCGCGACCTAACGTAAATGCGTAGTGACGTAGGGAGGTCACGTGTTACATATATAAAACGCACATTTGCGGACCATTGTAAACAATAAACTGACACAAAGACATTAATTAGTATCAGTTGACATACAACTACGTAGGAACGGTCCTCTTTCTCCACACTTGTAAACACTGGGGCAGAGTTTCACGTTCGTCTTCTGTGACCTCTTGACGTCATGACGTATTGCGTGGGGTCAGCTGGCGCATCACGACCGGATCTACATGACGAGAAGTCGGCTTTAAAAGTGTATATTTGTTATTTTTATTGTCAAAAATGACAATCGTTTTGCTAGATAAGACCCTTATGCCTCGTTTGGGATCGTTTATAGTCCTTTGAAACTCCGTTGAAAAAAACTGTTAAGTGTTGAGTTAAGTATTAAATGTTGGGCTCTATTAAAGTCCATTAAAATGAGAAAAATCCTGCAATGTTTTCCTCAAAAAACATAATTTCTTCTCGACTGAACAAAGAAAGACATCAACATTTTGGATGACATGGTGGTGAGTAAATTATCTGGATTTTTCTTTTAAGAAAATGGACTAATCCTTTAATATAACAGCTTCAAAGTTATTTCGGTTGTAAACAAAATCATAGTAGGGCGAATCATCCTCCTGTTGAAGCTCGGGGAGGACGTCGCTAGCAAAACCAGCAATGCAAGCTTGAGAGAACCGCCCCTGACAAATCTCGCGAGAATCACTTTAGGCTAGTTCGACTTCGTGCGGCACTACAAGAACCGACCGCCGGATGACGTCAAAGAACCGCGAGAATGGTCTGAGACGGCACTTTGACGTCATCTGGCTGTCGGTTCTTGCAGCGCCGCACGAAGTCGACCAAGCCTATAACAACAACGGCACGCACAAATTTGAGACGTGAAGCTAAACGATTTAAAAGTTAAGAAAGCGCGTATGGAAGAGAGTAGGAAAAGAGAATCTGACCGCGTTAGGAACCCGACAAGAGTCCCACTCAATCAGGTTTTTACTTGTTGGCGTGAGCTAAAAGACAGCACTGGATGGGATGCTGATCTGGCGATCTTGTTGATGGACTAGTAAGTAAATCTCTTATTTGTAAACTTGTTTGCGGTCTATGTTGTATGTTGTTGCGCTTGCTTGTAGTATGTCATGCGATTATCATGACAACAGTTGTCAATATCTCACATAATTATCAGGACATAAATAAGCCTAGAGGTTGTAAATAGTCTAAACATGCACAATATGCAAACTATTATGATAAATAGCAATAATCATGTATAGTGACATTATAACGAACAATGTTATGAGATAATGCAACGTACACAATTAACTTTGTCACGGCATTTTGTAATGTTTACATTACAATAAAAAACACAAATGAAATGATACAGTAGACATAGACTATAGACTGTTTACTTGTGATTTAGCTGCAATCATGTAAAAACGTTATAAGCCAGCAAACACGGTACTTTATTATTATTGGCATACTCTACACTTGGAATAAACTTCTTATTATCCTATTACCATCATCTGTAGTTTTGTAGACTATGCCGCAGCCTAATATTTGTATGAAATTGTGAAACATTACCTGGTCATTATCTTCGGAGGTGTAATAGAGTGTGAGTGGGAAATTGCAAATATTCTCCAGCGACTCTAGGGGTCGCTGTTTGACAAAAACGCCGAAAATGCATAGAGCGCCTTTAACATTTGTGACGCTTAAAATGTGTGTTGATGTTAACCTTGCATAAGAATACATACAAACAAATGACCTCAGGCAGAAAATATATTTTAGTGACTGAGGGCGAAATACTGTTTACTGTCCCGAGCATCTCGACACCGGGCTATAGGGCAGTCTTTTATGTGGAGCCCTGCTCCTTATGTCCTAATAACTTTTTTTATTGCAAACACATAAAAGAAAAAAACAATCTGGAAATCCATTCTGATAACTTATTTGTGAATGCATGCATGTAGGTGTGTGGAAAACGAAAGTAATGCTTACAGTGATAATAAAGTAAATTCATTAGGTTTAGAAGGGAGTTAAAAGATGAAGGAGATGATAAAAGAGGGTGTAGAAACGACATAAATTTAATTGAATGCTGCCTCCCTCATTGTGTCCTAATAACTTGATATTATTAAAAACTATACTTTTTTATATTTTACTTTTGATGAGCGATACCATGTGCTAACAGAATGGTGACAGACAGGTGAAATATCGTCACGTGTCAAAATCATATCGGTGATTTGATATTTGACAGGTGTTTTTAAAGGTATTATGCAAATGATTTAACAGGGACATAGTGTTATCTTAAAAGTCAAACATGGTGTTGAGAAAAGTAACTCCTGAACTGGTGTTTTGGATTTTTGACATACAGTACAGTCAAAGATCTTTACCTTTTAATAACACACGATCATTCTGCATTCACAAAGTGTCTGATTCTCTGAGGTTCACCAACATTAATCTGACTGTGGGAATGCTCGTGTGCATTAGTCAAACAATGACCTTTATTCCAGTTTCTAAACCGCTATCAGTATCTGGTCTCAGTTTCCCCAACTTCAACAAAAGCAGTCCCTCTAAAGACCCCGCCATTAAAGACGCCGTGCCGTGGAAGAGAGGAGCGAGAACGAACGAGTTAGTGAAAGTGAAAAAGAGAACCACACGCTCTTGTCTTTTCCAGTTTAGGGAGTCCAGATGGGAAGTCATTTTTTATTCGTCTTGAGGCAGCACTTCACATCTGCTGGCCCAGATGCCTAATGAATACGGAAGCAGGGCCGTGCTGTCGCCTCATTAATACTGCACTCGCACAGGGAACGGGGCCGGCCCGCGCCCGCTATCCACCGCCGCCCCCCTCCCTCTCTCTTCCCGGCCCCACAGCCCGCTGGTGCAGAACCGCCGGCTCCCTGCTGGCTCCTCCGGGCTCATGGCCGGCAGCTGGCGCATCGCTGTAACAAAGCTGCCGCATTTTGTCGGACCTAATGTGTCTCCTTGTTGTCACTTAAGGTCTTTATTGGTATTAATTGATAGGATCGACCCAAGTTTGTCTCCTTCTTGTTGTTCTTTTCGCAGCGGTCGCGTACGTTTGTTCGCGAGGTTGGCTCCGGTCTAGGAATCTATTCAAACAGGTGTCGCGACGCAAGCACGAAGCAGAGACGAGTCTCTCAAAGCACGCGTCTGTCAGTTTTGACAGATTTCGCATATCCTCTGCGATTTAGAGATTAGACAGATGCCAAGACTGGTTCTGTGACCTTTACTTAATATGGCTGTTCTGTACTCTGGCTGTCGTTCAACCCTGGGTGGCCAGTACACAAGAGATGAGTTACATATTTACTGGAATTCAAGTGAGATGCTTTGACATCTCCAGGTTATTTGGTGCTGAAGTTTGGGCGTAAGATTTCTGTGTACTTTCCAAGGACTATCAATCAAAACAATATTTATTAAAGACAAAAGACAGAATCTGAGCATTCCCGAAGAGCCACTTGATGCATGCACCACATTTGCACACATTTACATCATCAACATCATACGAGTAGGAGACTTTTTTTAGGTTTTTGTTCTTTTGGTTTTTTCCTAAAGCTTAGGAATTAAAATATATACAAGTAAGGCAAGAGTGCCTCAGGGATGACTTTCACAGGCAAAACCTGGAAGCGAGTTGGCATTTTAGCACTTCTGGTTTCATCGTCCTGAAGTCAGTGTGGTTTTGGTTAAATGCCTTAAAGGTGCAGTGTGTAACTTTAATAAGGATCTTTCGACAGAAATGCTATAGAAAATGAATAACTATATTTTCAGTGGTGTATAAAGACATTTCATAATGAACCGTTATGTTTATATTGCCTTAGAAGAGACGTTTTTATTTACATACACCGAGGGTCTCCTTACATGGAAGTCGCCATTTTGTGCCGCCGTCTTTCTACAGAAGCCCTTAACGGACAAACTTTTTTACTAAGTTGTCTCAGACAATGACATGTTTGTCTGGTGGGGGCTACCGTAGCTCCTCTGTAGCGTTGGTTGCAATTCGTAACCTCACCACTAGATGCCGCTAAAATGTACACACTGCACCTTTAAATAAATCCAAGATATTTTCACGTTTTATTCTATGACATAAATGCACCAATAAAAGCCTCACTTGTGATTTTAAAGGTTTAACGTGTCTTTAAAAAGGCAGTTGATGACAAATGGCTAGATGGGACAACAGTCGCCTGTAAAGCCAACTTTAAAGGCGGGGTACATGATTTTTTAAAAACACTTTGGAAAAGGGAGTCAGACCGAGTACCAAAACACATTTGTAGCCAATCAGCAGTAAGGTGCGTGTCTACTAACCGACATTGTTGCCTGGATTGCGTATGTGTGGGACAGGTCTATCAAAAGTAGGTGCAGATTCTAATAGGGTAGGGGTCTGTTTGTTAAGATGATTGTAAATGTCAACATTGGCTTTCGGAGATCATGCACCCCTGCCTTGAAAGGGGACATATTATGAAAATCTGACTTTTTCTATGTTTAAGTGCTATAATTGGGTGGGACCCCAGTGCAACCATCAACCTAAAAAATGTGAAAAAGATCAACCCAGTAACTTAGTTTGGTAAACCATTCTCTCTAAGCATTTGAAAAAACACATCATTTAAATTGGGCTCCTGTTGTGATGTCAGAAAGGGATCTTATTATTATAATATTTGATTTTCACAAAAGTTTCACAAAATGCTTTCCAGGATATTTTCTTCTATAAATATATAAGCATACAAATATATAAAATGAAAGAACAGACCATCTGCGTTCAAACAAACAAACAAACAAAACTGGAATTTTTTTTCATCCTATTGTTCTCTTTTTATAACCTCTTAAATATGGGTCGGTTTTTAAACAAATACCAAATTTTTAACAAAAAGCTGAAATAATTGCATTTTTGTAAGGGACTTTTGTTCAGATTTAGAATGATTATCAAAACATACACGGAGTTTAAAATTTACTAAATTAGTTTTTGCTTTAGTTTTTTATAAATTAGGTAAGAGCGTCATCTAGTGGATAATAGCGGAATTAAAGATTACCTTAAAAACTCAGGAAAAGCGTCATTGACAGAAAAATGTTTTCTCTTAATTGACAAGATAACTCGTAAATGGTGGGGAAAGAGTTAATCGGCACTATCCCACTATGGCACTGCCATTTAGTGCAGCGAGAGAGAGAGAGAGAGAGAGAGAGAGAGAGAGAGAGAGAGAGAGAGAGAGAGAGAGAGAGAGAGAGAGAAAGAGAGAGAGAGAATTTTTTTTCATCTCAGAAAAGTTTTTGCATTTCATCAGCTCATTTGCATTTTAAAAGCGACACCCAAAAACAGCATTTTGCTTTAAGGGATAGTTCACTTTAAAACGAAAATTCTGTCATCATTTACTCATCCTCATGTTGTTCTTAACCATGAATTTTTTCTGATGAACACCAAAAAAAAGATATTTTTAGAAATCATGGTAAACACACAGCAGTGACCATTGGCATCCATAGGAAAATAATATTTTGGAAGTTTTGTGATAAATGACTATAGAAAATATTTTAATAAATGACGGTAAGCACACCGTTGACGCTACCAATTTTTTTATTCCTACTATGGAAGTCTATGGTAACTTACTGCTGTGTGTTTACCATCATTTCTCAAACTATATTCTTTTGTGTTCATCAGAAATATGAAATTTATACATGTTTATAACAACATGAGGATGAGTAAATGATGACAAAATTTTCATTTTAAAGTGAACTATCGCTTTAAACCTACAAAGTGTCAATTTTAACATTTTGAGCTAAGACTTCACTGGGGACTTATTTTACATCTTAAAAAAGTCTTGTGAAATATCCCCTTTAAACGTCATCATGCATGAAGATCACAAAAACAATGCAACATGGGCTCAATTTCCAACAAACAGTCATCCTCAGAGTATTTCCTTACCAGGTAACAAGTTTGAAAGAGCTCGAAAGTTTGGTGGTGATGACGTTGAGGTTGAGAGACCAGGCTGTAGTCTTTTAATTTCTATGCATTTAGACTTTAAAATTCATAAAAGTTGTGTTTATCTGTGAAGAGATGGAAAAATTTAATAAGCATTTTGGCGAGGCGACCAGTGTCCCACTTACTTCCTGTGTAGCCTACACAAATACGTCATCCCTACGCACTCTATTGTTGACATTAATGTAGTAGTTAAAGTATAGAGATATAAAATTATTATGAGGCCTGTCGGAACCGATGTTGTAGGGCAGTGCTCCGACATGTGGCACAGACGTGCTTTCGGCGAACCGCGGCTCTGGGTCCTTTACCGGTCTTGTACCTCTCTCTCTGCCCTGTACTTTCATATCTTCTCCTTAACTATTGTCTGTCAAATAAAAGGAAAAAATGCCCCCCCCCAAAATAACTTCAATATGAATAATAATAATAATGAGGCCTTAGAAGTTAATATTGATATTTCTGTCTTTTGATTAAAACCTTACATTTTCTGTGCAAATTTAAGACCAGTCAGAATCAGGTATTTTTATTTCCCACAATTCATAGTAAGTGCTTAATTCTGTAACAAATAGAATATTATGAAGAACGTGTACAGTATAACAAAACTCACTGTTGTAATTTTGTTTTTGACCGAAGCTTTATCATGAATTACTACATTCAGGTATATGTTGGGAGTATGCTCAACCTAAAGTAATTGTAATATGATTAAACCGGGTCTCAGTGATCCATTATAATTCATTCAGTCTTCGGCAGCACCCTCTCTACTAGGCACACTGCGTGTAAACCATCTTAACCGCCAAAGAAATACAGCAACAAAGGCACTAATGCATGAGAAAAATGATCTTCCTTTTTTAAAGATTTCTCCCAAGCTTCCGTGACTGCAATTAAATTCCATCTCAAAGACAAAACGAACAAAACAAACAAAAGGAAGTTTATGTGGCTGCGTTAGCATCTAATAAAGAGACGAGGGCCCGTGGGAGAGGCTGTGCCTTGCCAAATGTACCACCACGGCCTCTCTGCCCCGCCTCTTCCTGTCCTTCGTTCTGATGGAATGCCTGGCACGCTCCGCATTATGGCTGCGGCGTGGAGGAGAGATGAGCGAGCGAGGCGCACACATTCAGCCCTGGAGACGCACAGCCGAGCTTACTGCTGGATGCTTGTGGGGCCTTTCTGAACCAACCAGCCACCTGCCAGGCTTTGAGTGCCAGGCTACAAAACCTTGAGATTGTGGCAGAGAGCTAATCCATGGCTCTTCATTAGGAGGAATGCTTTCGTGTAGCAAAATAACCTCTGTCAGATAGAGAATTTTACATTTATGCATTCATAAAAATCTGCAAACTTGTGCAATCAAAGTACATGTTATATGCATGTGTGTTCCTTGTTAATTGAACCTATGACCTTTGCGTTGATCATGCAAAGCTCTACCACTGAGCTACAGGCGTTGAGCACTATATTTTACAGAAAGAGATATATTTTGATATTAAGATGCATGCATACTTGTGTGCTTTTGTCCTCAACATGCATGTACAAAGCAGCCACGGTGAAATAAACTTTTCATACTGTGCTGCGTAGATGTATTTTTTTTTTTAAGTTTTGTTCAGCAATGATTCAGAGGTATTAAGGGGACGTTGCTGGACGAAATGAAATACTTTACTTTGACTTATATGTATTTAGGGTTAGATTAACTAGGTTAATGATGAGTGTATGTGTGTGTGTGCATTGTGTGTATCGTTTTAACCCGAGAGTGAGCTTGCGTGTCCAACTTGGAGCAATACAGCAACCTCTGCTGGCAAAACACTAAAACTGACGTGTGGATGTGTATGCATGCAGGTGTGAGAATTTGCAGTTGTTGTGCGTGTTAATCTGTGTTTTGTCTGTTAAAGCCAGCTAAAAAAGAGAACAATCTTTCATTTATAATGTAGAGTAAAGCCCTAATAATAAACTCTAAATGCACCACTTTAACACATGCCAGATTCTTTGTTACACCTTCAAATACAAATGAAATCTGACACTGCCTGTGAATCCTAGCTAAATACTTTTTGGATATACTGTTTTCTATATAAAAACATCTTTAATGTAAAGAACATTCTAGGAAAATATAACCTTCATATGTTTGATATTGCCTTCGTAAGATCATATCAAATATTAAATTCAGATTTAATTTAATTCAGTTTTTACTTAAAATCCGAAATCGAACATTAATTTTTTTTTTTTTTTTGAAACCTCACCCACGACCTCACTGATGCCAGTTTAAAATCATGGCTATTCCCTTAAAGGGGACATATCATGAAAATCTGACTTTTCCCATGTTTAAGTGCTATAATCGGGTCCTCAGTGCTTTTATTATCCTAGAAAATGTGAAAAAGATAAACCCAGTAACTTAGTTTTGGTAAACCATTCACTGCAAGCATGTGAAAAAATAGGTTATTGAAATTTGGCTCCCCTTGTGATGTCAGAAGGGGATAATAATGCCCCTTAATCTGCACTATCCAACCACGGCACTGCCAATTAGTGCAGAGATCAGTTCATTTGCATTTTAAAGGCATCACATTTTTGCTCACACCTACAAAGAGGCAATATTAACATGTTATAATAAATTATCTATATGCTATTTTGAGACTAAAACTCATAATCATAAGATTTATTTTAGTCCTCTTTAATCTTCCTATTATGAAACCATATATAGATTTCATATTTGTGACCCTGTACCACAAAACCAATCATAAGATTATCATTTTAACATAATCATTTTTTGAAATTGAGATTTAAACATCATCTGAAAGCTGAATAAATAAGCTTTCTGTTGATGTATGGTTTATTAGGATAGGATGATATTTGGCTGATATTTAAAAATCTGGAATCTGAAGGTGCAAAAAATCTAAATATTTAGAAAATCGCTTTTAAAGTTGTCCAAATGAAGTCCTTAGCAACACATATTACTAGTGATAAATAAGTAATTTATATATTTACGGTAGGGAATTAACAAAATATCTTCATGGATCATGATCTTAATCCTAATGATTTTTGGAATAATAAAAATCGATAATTTTGACCCATACAATGTATTTTTGGTTATTGCTACAAATATCTGTGTTACTTCTGGTTTTGTGGTCCAGGGTCAACATTTAGAGTTTCAATAATTATATTTTAAGTGGGAAGTGGATGAACTTTCAACACAAGAACACAATTTTCCATTTTCGGACTCATCCGAATCGGATTAAATCTCAGCTTCTGTGTAGGCTACGTGCCGTAATGTTTACGATCCAAGTAAGAGGTTTATTAAAAGTACAGTGCGTTTTAAACATCTACATTTCTCTTGCTAATTGAATTAGGCCACTTTAGTTTGGACGTTTTATAGCAGCAATCTTTAAAGACAGCAAGTCATTGTACATGCGGGGTATTATGTGTCAGAGGGAAGCCTGCGAGCTATAACCTTCCATTAGCTTTCATCTAAACTCAACAAATGAAAATGATTACAGTGGCCACTTACAGAAGAATCTCTGGAATAAGTCACATCAGGTCTCCGTTAAGGCTGGGAATGTGTTTGTTTGCCTGGAATGACCGTCAACAACTCATTATGGGAACTTAAGCATTATGGGAACTTTTGGTTTGTGTAAATACTGCTTTATTTAATCACCAGGCAACGCTTTGGGTTGCATCCATGAGTACCGTACTACTGTAGTTACGACCGGATGTCATAGCATCTCACATGGATATTCATGTTTTCCAAGGCTGTAAATAAACTTGTTTGGTTGGATATTTATCTGTGTAAGGTAAATACGCGAGAGGGGTTAAATAATCCCCACTTCCTGCGCTGCACATTGTCTGTCTGTCATTAAACAGGATGAACTTCCTGAGCGAAGGGGGTCTTTTTCTTTTTTGACATTCTTCCATGAGAGTTCGCCAAAAATCATATTTGTATGCAGAGACAAAGTTCTTTCTGAAACCCCCGGTGCCTGTTTAATAGAGAAAAGACAGAACGAGAGATCGGAGAACATGTTTTTGTCATTCGCGTGAACCCAGGAAACGCTGTGTTGTCCAGAGTTGAGTTATAACTCATTGTTGATCTGCAGTGAGGCGAGGCAGGGCTCGTTTTGGACAGGCTGGTGTGATGTGAACTCTTCCAGCGTTCCTCACACGGGCCCTTAGCACGGTTCAGGGCTCCTGGATGTACACCTGCAAACACTGTGGGAAAGAAAGAATGTGCGGAAGAGAAATGAATATGAGACAACCTGTTGTGATTTGTATGCTTAATCCCCTCCGACTCTTCAGTCATTGTAGTGCTTTTTCATACCAATGTCAGATCATCTCATCTTTTTGCAGAGCAAAAAACATTTTGTAACTGTACCGAAATGAATTTTTTCTGAAGTCATACACATTCTTCCTTATCCCGTTTTTCAAACTTTAGTTAGTGTGTAATGTTGTTGTAAGAGCATAAATGCAAAATGATTAATCTCAAAGTTCAGTGCCAGGCGATATATTTTCTTTAACAGAATTCGCCTGTCAAAGCCTACAGTGAATGGCCGGTTTGGACTACAGTCATCTACTTCCCGATTGAATGACGTCAATAAAACAGTTTTTGACTAAACTCCGCCCACAGGAATACGTCAGTCGCCAGCTAAGCTAACGGCAAGCTAAGCTGCTATCGAATCATAACACACTAAACAAGCTACACAATCAGAACTCATTACGTATTTCTAAGGGGGGAGTTCATAGAACAAGGAAGACATCAACCAGTTTTGAGGACAGTGAAAACAGTGCTATACATATAAGTAAATTGAGTGAAAAATACCACGTTTTTTTACATGTGAAACATGAACACATGTTATATTGTACACTGTAAACAAAATCAAAGCTTTAAAAACACAGAATGAACGGGATTTTTTAAAAAATGTGGGGTTATTTTTAAGCCAGCGTTGAGTCAAAAATGGTCAAACCCAAGTCATTGGGTTAAATTATATTCAGGAAATGTATGTATTTGACCCAACAATGAGTTAAAACCGTGTGTGCCTCATAAGTCTAGAAAAGTGGAGCCGCTGGCTCTTTGATCGCCCCCTGGTGGCTGGCTGCAGTACAAGTCATAAACCCCGCCCTCTCTATTCAAAAGAATGGGACTCTGCTCCAAATAAAAAAAAATTTACACCTCCAATAAAAGTTTCCGAAAGATGGTTTTGGTCCTTTATCACGCTGATATATGTTCAATTGTCGTTATAATTGGCGTGGTTGAATTGGGCGCACGAGTGTTTGGGCGGAAGTTTGATACCGTGGCTCCGCCTCTGGCTCCACAGACGATTCCTTCTGAGCATGCCTTGGCTCCAAACTGACGTTTTTACGTAACATGGCTGCAACCATGGTCGGCATTTTTGGCTTCAATTCATTACAATGGAGGGAGGCGACGTCGCGCATTCCATCTTTTTCACAGTCTTTGGTTGAAACAAACAAGCCAGTATTTTGGGTTGTAACCACCAAGCATAGTTAAAATTACAACTAAGTTGATGGGTTTGTCCCTTGTAGCATTTTTTTAGAGCCTATGATTTTAGTATGATTTATTTCATAATTTTTTGATGAGATTTTGAATGCATTATATTTGTTAGAATAATCTCTTCATCTTATCATGCAAAAACATTACAAAACTTGCTTTATTTATGGCATGTATCCTAACCTCCACGTCACAGCAATGTTGGCTTAACCAGTGGCGTGGGACTTTGGGGTGGGACTATGTTTCTGACTGATCTATTACAGACAATATGAGTATTAAAGAGGACATATCAGGAAAATCAGACTTTAAAATGTTTAAATATGCACTGCAAAAAATTATTTTTAAGAAAAAATTGTGTTTACAGTAAAAATAACAAAAAATTCTTAAATTAAGATGCTTTTTCTTGATGAGCAAAATGACCCAAGAAAATAAGTCTAGTTTTTAGACCAAAAATATCACATTTAAGTGATTTTGTGCATAAAACAAGCAAAAAATCTGCCAATGGGGTAAGCAAATTTTTCTTCATTTTTCTAGAATTTATTGTTTAAGAAAAATGTTCAAGATTGTTTTGCTTACCCCATTGTCAGATTATTTTGCTTGTTTTATGCACAGTCTAAAGTCTAAAAATTAGACTTATTTTCTTGGGTCGTTTTGCTCATCAAGAAAAAGCATCTTAATTTAAGAATTTTTAGATATTTTAACTGAAAACAAGGCAAAAATACTAAGAATTTTTTTTCTTGAAAATATTTTTTTGCAATGTAGTTGGGTCCCCAGTGCTTATGAACCTAGAAAACATCAAAAAGATCAACCCAGTAACTTAATTTTATTAAACACGTTTCTGCAAGCATGTGAAAAAATGTCATTGAAATTTGTCTCCCTTTATGATGTCAGAAAGGGATCTTATTATAATAAACCGCCCCTTAATCGGCAAATATCCAACCACGGCACTGCCATTTAGTGCAAAGAGAAAGAGAGAGAGAGAGAAAATAATTGACAGCACAATTGAGTTTCAATTTCATCAAACCACCATCATGGCGATCAGCGTTTGCATTTCATTAGCTCATTTGCATTTTAAAGGACACACCCAAGAACGGCACAATTTTGCTCACATCTAAAGTGGCAATTTTAACATGTTTACTTTTAATAATTTATCTATGGGGTAGTACTCTGGGGACACCTATTTATTTTACATCTTTAAAAAGTCTCGTGAAATGACTCTTTTAAATTGAACTTAATTCAAAAGATTATCTGGTAACTTTGTCCGATTTTATTGATGCAGAAATTAAACACTTCACCTTAAACAAAGCCACTGTGAACAATATGTGCCAAATTCAATAAGTTACACTATTTGATAATTAAGTCATAATTCATTTTTAATCTCTAATAAAGCATAGCTGTCGTAGATGGCAGTCTTTAATTGTCCAGTTGGAGGTCATAATGAGTAAATGTATGCCTTTAAAGCATCGTTCAGTCTCTTTATGCAACTGCACTTTTTAAATTAAGCAAATGCATCTCTTTATGTTCTCTGAAAATATTACCATCAATAAAAGCTCTTCATTTCTTCATTACGCACGTCTCAGTGAGGACAAGACTGACCACAGGAGGTCCCATAACACTTCTCTCGAGACTCGCAAAGAAAAAGCACAGACCTGCAGTGAGAACGAAATCTGGTTTAAAAAGCTTAATCAGTCTTAAAAGAGTAAAATGTCTTCATAAAATTGAGTAAACACACAAGTATTCATTAATGAAGTACGATTGCTTTACATTCCTAAACATAATGACAGCTATAAACTTTCTTTGTTAGATTAGATTACATCAGAGTAACAGAGAAAAGCCTCGGGCCCTAATGAAGATAATGATAATTGCTACAGCTTTCGGCTCGTGAAACAAGGCTTCCCATTATTTGCCTGTCTGAGCACTTTTTACATTTTGACAGTAGGTCTGTCAGGTACCAGAGAGAAGACACATCAGTGTTTATGAAGATTTCACAGAACATGCTAAATCACGAGAGACCGACAACAAGAACTGGCGTATCTTCTTGTATCTCCAGATTTTTTTTTTTGGTGTGTGCCTATGGCGTTTGGACCGTGTTCAACATCTGCCTGATGCTTCTTTACCTTTGCGTCTTAAAAACTTCAGATGCGTCAAGACGGCACTGATTAAACTTCAGTACTTTTGTTGTTGTTCAGAAGAAGTGAAGGGGAAAATCATGTTGGATTCATCTTGTATCAACACTGTGATTTTTGTTAGCTCCCAGTCAGTCTGTCACAGGCTTGTTTTTTTGTCCCACATCTCTCAAGGGATTCAAATCACCAAGAGCATTTTCTCTCTCTCTCCCTCACATCCCTCGCTCACCCCCACGAGGGAGTACCGACACAAAGCAGATCTTTTCACGTTAATAACAAAGCCGAGGCAAGCTGCGTTACGGTTATTGTTTCTACCGAGAACCGTGTTGTTTAATCTGGAATGCCTTTTGGGTTTCGCCGGAGAGGAATGTTTCAGGACAAAGAGAAAAGTTAAGAAGAACAGAGTCTGCATAATTCATCAGTCATACATGTAGAAATCTTTTATTTATTCTGCATTTACCTTCGACATGATTTATTGATGTCAGATACTTGGAGGCACGGCAGGTGCACCCCCCTAGAAAAGAGAAACCGTTTAAACAAACTTGAAATGACAAAACGACGAAAATCTAAATTTGGTTCGCGGCAAATTAAAAATGATTAGTTGAGTCTTTACTGCATATTGTAAAAAAGTATAAAACACTAACCGAAGTGTAAAACTATAAAAAAAATGTCTTAAAGGTTGACATTGACATTAATACCAGCATAGCTATTATATTGTTATGCTTTTTCAAAAAATTATAATTTGGGTGATAAAACCTCAAATATCAAAAGCATGTTTAAGTCACAAATGATATACTGTAAAGTATTTATACATCAGGGTAATATTTGTTGTCTTTTATTAATATTGATATAAATTTAAAAGAAGATTTTTTATGAGATTTAGAAATATAAATCCTTTACATCATGAGTATTTGGGGATGAGTATGTGGGTGATTCTCACGAAAACTTGGTTTTAAAAATGTCAAGCATGAAAATGTAAAAATTGCTTAAATTTACTTTTTTTCCCACCAGACATTGAAAAACAATGTCTGGAGTAAATGGGAACATTAATTTAAAAACTTTTACTTATTATTTAACACTTTTTGTAACATAATTTAAAAAATTAGTCCTAAAAAATCTCATTACCGCAACAGTCAGAAAACATCAACACTGACATATTTTCAAAATGACATGATAAACCTGAAAGAACATAATTTGGAGATTCTGCACATGCATTTAAAATCAAAGTATTATGCTTCTATTAATTAAATTAACATTTAATAAGCATCTGTTGCGGTAATGATAATCAAAATGTCGTGTAAGCATTCTGACAAGACAATATTTCAAATTAACTGTTTTAAAAAAAATCTTGGTAGCCATCTTGAAGTAACTGGTCCATGTGCTTGGTCACTCAAAATCAAACTTTATTAAAATTCTGTATGTGTGCTTAAACTGTTCTCAAAAAGTGTTGCGGAGGATGAGAACATCAGGCATGGACACATCATTTTCCTAATTTTTCGTCATTATTATTATACATGAATATTCAGTAAATATTTTTTCTGTCATCTAAAGTAGTCTAGCAAAACATCCATTTATTTTTTTTCTTAGTATTTTTGTGTTAATTTGATTAAAGTACAACATAACGCATGTTCAAACACAGCCGGACACATTGCGGTAATGAGAATTTCAGCAGAAAATGAGATAAAATTTACAATGATAAATTCTTATGTTGAAATCACACAGTGTGCAAGGTAGAACACAGTATTGTGTAAATTCTGATGCTTTTTAATGTTACTATATTACACATTTTAAAGCTAAAATCATTAGTGCCGTGGTGTTTCAATGGTTTCGTGAGAATCACCCATGTCCATAAAAGTTGAAGTTTTTAAAAAAGGCTTTATTTCTATTAGGCAAACTATAGCCTTTTATCTTTTGATTTTGATGTGAAATATGACCTAAATATGTTTTCGTGAGATTCACCCCTATAGATTAACTCAAGAGGAGTGTGTGGTGTAACAGAGGCTTTTAAAATTTTACATTCCTTTGCCGGAGCAGAGAAACATCCCTCTTTATTTTATTGTGTCTCTTTATTAACCTCAGTTTCCAGTCGTGGGTCTGTGTGGTAAGAGCTTGTGAGGAGAATCAGACATCCGTGAGCTCCCAAGAACCAAAATGTACAGGTCCTGATCGATCCGGACTTCCAGTCCTGCTTTTTTTCATCTTTACGTAACACACCATTGTGCACATGAACATACAGTGTGTTTAAAACATAACCCAAATGTATATGCACCCATACGTTTCTGGCTTTGTTCTGGACGCTGATATGCGATTCATCATAGAAGACTGTGAAAATTATGACTCTTGGACGGAATGTAGCTCTTGGATATCTTTTGCTAAAGCTTTATTTAAGACGAGCCATGAATCAGCGTGAAATATTTGAGCTGAAATGAGCCGTGACGGTGTGTTTTCTTGGACTGATATTTACTAAGAGAGTATTTGTGATGGCAGCGTGCCTTCACAGGGGGGCTCGAGTCGAGGCCATTTACTTTCCACCAAACATCTCTCTCTGTCACTGCGTACATCTGCGCCTCTTTCACCGTCCAGATTTGTCTTCATACGGGCCCGATAGAGGCTTTAGAGGCCATAAACACACCTACCCTGATAATTGCGAGGCAGCGAATTCTTGCAGGGCGTTAGAAACGAAGGGGGCGAGTTCACAGATGTGTTTATCTATTCACAGCTAATTGGGACGACTTGCCATTTGGAAATGGGCAATAGCCTGCGGGCATATTCAGCAGGCTTCATCTGCGTGGACTGTTTGAAACAGATCCACCGTATTGTATCGTTCAAACATGGCTCTTGCTCTGCGGAAACCTCATATTGGAGATTGTGTTTTAATGCTGTATTCACAGTATTCTTTTCCAAAAATAGTCCATGTGCGGTTTTGTTATTGATGATTGGAGACCACTAAATTAATTTTAAAATATTTGAGAAAAAATACACAACGATCAAGCTGTTGCTGCTCTTACGTTCCTAAAAATAAATGCTAAATTTACTCACTCTCTTGTTGTTTTTATTCTGATGTACACAAATGAAGATATTATAATAAATAATGGTAAGCACACCATTGACTTCCAAAAACAAAAACTATGTAAGTAAATGATGTGATAAATGATGAAGATATTTTGATAAATGATAATAAGCACACAGTTAAAGGTACCCACTGAATTCCTTAGTATTTGTTTTTCCTACTATGGGAGTCAATGGTTACAATCAACTGTGCGCTTACCATAATTTAACAAAATGTCTATTTGTCTTTTCATCATAAAAAAAGAAGTTAATACAGGTTTAAAACAACACAAGGATGAGAAAATGATGACATAATTTTAATTTATGAGTGATTCTCATGAAATTCAGACTTAAAAGGTGTCCAGCATCAGATTTTTTTAAAAAGCCATTGAAGCCAATTTTTTTGCACATATAAGATTAAGGTCTGAACTTACTATAACCATTATTTTTAGAGGATTTAAAAAAATATTTCCTATAGAATTATTTACATTTCTTAGATTATCATTATATAAAATGATATTATCATTACCGCAACATGATATTATTAATATATGCATTTACAAACTCATGTTTTGGTAATGAGAACTAAAAAGTTGTCTAGGTACTATGACAAACAAAATTTCAACTTTTATCTGGAGAGAAAAAATAAGAACTGCTTACCTTGTAGCCATCTTGAGTGTCACAATCAATTATGTCCCTTCCAACATTTTTTTTTTAAATATTAGTTTGTTGACGGCTTAAACAATGATTGAAAATTGTTGCGGAGAATGAGAAAATTTTTCTTGGACACATTTATATTCCTTATTATTGTCTCTACATTTACCAATGATCACCAAATACCACGTTTCTTTACTGTAAATGTTTATACATGCACTGAAACTTTTTATTTTTTAGATTTTTTAATTATGAATATTTCCATGTCAAAGAACCCAAATCCAATCATGGACATGTTGCGGTAATGAAAAGTTTCCTCTTAAATGTGGAAAAAACAACAAAATTGGTTTGTATGATGTCATTTAGAATCATTTGCAAAATAGTACACGTAGAGATGTTTGTAACTGTATACTTCCTATTTTGATAGTCTTACTTTGCATTTACTTTTTTTATCAAAATGTTTCATGACACCTCATAAATCTAATTTCGCGAGAATCACCCTTTTGAGAAAACGTCCAGAGAAAAGTTCTGTTGCACAAAAGGTTCTCTGGCATCGCTGTGAAGAACCGGTTTCAGCTTTACCTTTATTTTTAGGAGTGTAGATTTTTAAGTCTGGTATGCGTGCTGGTTTTAAAAGAGGATGATGGCTGACCGGTTTAACACCTGCTTTGCCAAGTCCGTCTAACATTTTTTTAAAGGGGTCATATAACGTTGCTAAAAAGAACATTATTTTGTGTGTTTGGTGTAATGCAATGTGTTTATGCAGTTTAAGAATTTAATTTTTTTTTCCACATACCGTACATTATTGTTGCTGCTCTATGCCCTGCCTTTCTGAAATGTTTCAGAGACGTGTCGAAAGTTGTCTGATTGCCCAGCTATCCAGTGCGATTGGCTGAATACCTCAAATTCCAAAATCAAGCAACAATGTTAAAAAAATAGGAAAAACAATTGAGTAACCGATGCGTAAAACTGACACGGAAAAGAAAGTCCGTGGTGCGGATACGGAAAAATACGGAGATCCGTGACAATAACACAGATAAATGAACAAAACATTCCGTGACTATACCACGGAAATTTGTGAGATCAGGTTGCAAGAAATGTTACGCCCATTACCAAATTTGGAATATCAGCTTCCAACACTCTTAGAACATTCGTGTTACTTTTAACACAACTTGTTTTTTATTTTAACACAAAATTAACACAAAATGACACATTATGTTTTAAATGACACATAATGTGTTAAATAGTATGACACAAAAAATGTGTAAAAACTTAACACATCTTTTCTTAGAGTGAAAGCACAGCGTCTCTACGACATGGTGGCAACAGTACTACAGTGAAAATACATTTGGGGGGTGTTATGCAAATCTTCACACATATTTGGGGGCGTGTTTTAGGGTTGTGCTGATAGACAATAGTATTGTGTATCGACAATCATCACACATATGGTCGATTGCAGGCTTTCATGACGATAGTGTAAGTGTTACATTAACATGCGCATTGCGTGCTTTTTCTCGCATGAGAGGGTTTGTGGGCTTCACTTTGCGCGAGGAACTTTAATGTGCGCGGATTCCTTCTCGCACACACCTGAACTTGTAATGTGCGCATGTTGGACTCTTGCTCGGACCTTAACGTGCGCGGCATGGACTCCTAGCTTCTAAGCTTGTAATACGCATGACTCTGACTCTTGTAATACGCGCTGCTTTGTCATTTCCTTGCAATAGAGAGGTTGTTAGGCGTGCATGGGTTTAAAACCAATGAGTGTGTTGTTCCCGCTCCTTGGCATGCAGGAAATTTCATGCATGATTAATAGGTTTTAAGAAGGTTGCGGTCGTGACAGTGTTAATCTTAGAGCTTCTTTTTTGTCCACAAATCAACCACCTTGTCATAAAATGAAAAAATAAATAAATTCATAAACTCCTGCCCCGCCCCCAATATTATCGTGTATTGGCGTGCTAGTTGAAATTCCAACCCAGTCTCACCCCATGGCGTCAATATTTGACGACACCTGACCATGCGCCAACATGCCGACGCGGAGGGTATACCTTTCGCGTCATTTTTTGACGAACTGGGGACTTCAATACTATTAAGTCCGTTGCATTCTCTTTCCTATTTTCTTACCATTTTCTACCATTTTCGCGTCGGTTTAGGGTTAGATTTACATAATGACATCCCTACCCAAACCTTTCCCTAACCCCAATGCCAGGCGACAACTGTTTAATTTCGCGTACCTAATAGTATTTGAAGTCCCCAGTTTGTCAAAAAATGACGCGAAAGGCATACCCTCCGCGTCAACATATTGACGCATGGTCAAGTGTCGTCAAATATTGACGCTATGGGTGTGAGACCGTGTTAGAAATTCTCCTCATGTTGTGATTTTTATAAATATATATCATCTATGGAAGCCATATAGGACCATAAAATGTTTGCGCAATCATTGCATTTGGTCCAAATGTTATTAACTCTTTCACCACTTTTGACGAGTTATTTTGTCAATTATGAGAAAACATTTGCATGAAAAAAATGCCCCTGATGAGTTTTCATGTTAATCTGTAATTCCACAATTATCCACTAGATGGTGCACTTACCCAATTTATAAAAAAACTGAAGCAAAAAATATTTACGAATTTTAAACTCTGTGTATGTTTTAATAATTGGTCTGATTTTGATCTCTAACAATTTTTTTTCACAAAAATTCAATTATTTCAGCTTTTTGCTAAAAATATTTAATAGTTTATAGGCAACGAAAAAAGATAGGATGAAACTTTTTTTTCCATTTTGTCTTTTCTTTCATTTGATATATGTGTATGTTTATATATTTTTAGAAGACATTTTTCATGCACTTTGTGAAACTTTTGTGAAGATCACAAAAAAGCTGGCGGGCAACTTTTCAAAAACAAAAAAAAAAAAACAAAACTGGTGGGTAACGAGTTAAGTGTCATGTCAGTGAGCATGTGTTTGCATACCACTGCGCAGGCATCATGCATCATCTGCTTTCTCTTCTTCGTCTCTGTAGTGGTCTACTGCGCTTTCATGCATTTTGGACAGTGATTTGCAGTGAGGGTGGGATCGTATGCCTTCAACACAGGCTAAAGTTACTATTTTCCACCTTTAACTATTTGATTTTTGTATAGAACCAAGCTTAACTATCGAAACTGCTCTCATATGGCTCTTCTCCACATCATGCATCATCTGTGAGGTAAGCAAAGTCAGAGCCTTGTTGCAAGTTTCCAACTTGTATGTCATGAATGCACCCTTTATTTCTAATTGTGTTCTCATAAGACCTCAGCCAATCAGAGTCCTTGTCCAGCAGTCACATGACATGCAGTTAAACTCCCTGGCACTTCCCCTTCTTCCCGGGGGCAAGGAATCTGACACAACACCTCAGCTGCTCTCTGCGCCACAGCAGTGCTCACAGTGAATATTTAACCCTGCGTTATCGCCTCTGCTGAGATGCCCTAATTGCAAAAGAGGTGAGGCCTATGCCACCCCACCACACCAGCGGCAGAGCTTTGATAACACACATGCTTGGTAGCAGACACAGTCGGGATAAATAACCTAACTTGATTAGGGCAATAATCTACCACACTTTACGGATAATCACAGCGCAGACCCGAATAAACACCCTTTAACCACGGATCCTTTTGGGCATGCCCAGAAGGAATCTGATGACTTTTTCTTGCATTCTGCTACAGATTTAAACATTGTAAAATGTGTTAAAACACAGCTGAGGGGAAAATTACCAAAATATTTACTCAATGAACATGCGGTGGGGTGAAAAAGGGCGTAGAACTTTGTGAATGGGATGATCGTTCTGTCAAACTCCGTGGGTGCCGAATCCATATGGACCTACTTATGACTTTCTCCCACAATTCTCTGGGAATTACAGTGGCATGCGGTCAAAGGGGATTTTAGACAGCACCGCAAGCCAATGATACAGAGTACATGAATTGACTTTAAGTCAATATCCAGATGTAGCTCAGTCAAATTTGACATGTAAACCCTTTGCAGTTCATTGAAAAGTGTCAGTAGGAGAACAATCTAAATTCCAAGAAATCATAATAATGAAACCGTGAATCTAAAGGAATTTGTAATAAAATACCGCCTGTAGCTTGACAGAGGTGAAGGACTTTCAGGATCATTTAGATTTTTTTGCATCATAATGTTTAATGACAAGCACAATTTCCATTGATGTATGTCATGCATATATGTCATGCATCTGGATAGTTTAAAGAGTTTTTTGCATTCCCATTATTGTTTCTTTAAATTCTCCTTACTGTAAAATAATATATTTAAAGTATATCAGTACAAATAAAAGGTCATATATATATATATATATATATATATATATATATATATATATATATATATATATATATATATATAATGAAAGATAAAATGTAATATAAAATATTAGAGAGGAGAGAGAGAGAGAGAGTCAAAGTTAAATAAACATGAACCATTTTCAGTCTTTATCTTCTACAGTAAGTTACTGGCAACCAGCTGCATAATTACAGCAAATTTTTAACAGTGTATATATATATATATATATATATATATATATATATATATATATATATATATATATAATTTATTTATTTATTTATTTATTAATATATAATGAAAGATAATATGTAGTATAAAATATTAGAGAGGAGAGAGAGAGAGAGAGAGAGAGAGAGAGAGAGAGAGAGAGAGAGAGAGAGAGAGAGAGAGAGAGAGAGAGAGAGAGAGAGAGAGAGAGAGAGAGAGAGACTATGAAAATGTAAAGCAAAAGGCGTGCATTGCATTCCATCAAAACAACTATGCAAATTTAAGAAGTAACACAATAATGCGAGAGTAGAGTATACGCATCAGGGTTTTACTGCTTGTTTTACATTTCTGAATATACAATATATTTAAAGTCTATCAGTATATATTAAAGGTTGTGCAACCAATTTTATTATATAAATACTTTATAAATACTGAAAATAACCATTTAAATAACAAACAACACAATTCTCATATATAATATACACAAATATATTAATATAAGAAAATGCTATACAAATTGAATATAATATAAAATATAAATTACTTTAAAATGTATAGAGAGAGAGAGAGAGAGAGAGAGAGAGAATGAGAGAAAGAGAGTGAGATAGAGAGGAAAAAAGAGAGATGCACTTTACAATATAAACAATCTTCTGATCATAAATATTATTACAGCACATGGTTTTACTGCTGGTTTTACATTTCTGAATAGACAGTTTTTCTTCAACAAACCAGCAGCAATGACACCTTCACTAAAGCAGAGGTGAAACATTTCCCAATTAGAGCAAGTGTTTCAAGCACGCGGGGAAAGAAAAGCATATCGCTCGATCAAACAATAAGACGAGAGGAGAGCGAGAAAG
The DNA here is from genome assembly GCF_027580225.2 of Misgurnus anguillicaudatus. Lineage (NCBI taxonomy): Eukaryota > Metazoa > Chordata > Actinopteri > Cypriniformes > Cobitidae > Misgurnus > Misgurnus anguillicaudatus. Next base: position 31,315,121 of record NC_073352.2, on the reverse strand, counting down.
CACATAAAGAAAAGAGCAGTACAGAGGCACCGAAAACAAGTGTAAATGAGTGCAGACAAAAAGCGAGGGCCTGCTGTAAACGGGAGGAGACAAAGCACTTTGCATTAATATTCATGGGCCAGAAGAGGCAGATGCGTCTGACATCTGTGTGATGTCAGCGTGTTGTCAACACATTGTTAGCGCTGCAAATGTGCAAACAGATTAACAGCCCGCCGAGCCACGCTGCAATGCATTCATGGAGTGCGAAAACGCGCAGCCCCCTTGTTTTAGAGGAAACGACATCTTGCGCGGCGCCGCTCCTTCCTGTCTTTGCAGAAATCGTCTGTTGCCGTGGTGAAGGTTCTTAAAGTGTGAGGTGGCACCTGACTGCGGCCTAACCATCAGAGTTTGTCCTTGGTGAAGGCCGTACAGTCCAGAAAATAAATAAATGGTTGATGCGCTTTATTTACAGTAGTGATGTTTTAAAGGTCATGCGTGATTTGCAGAAAGTTGTTTTAAGTCTTATATGTGCTACTTTCAACATTCACTACGTTTACATGCACACCAATAGGGTGATTATTTCCTTTAATCAGAGTAACGACTTAATCGCAGTAAGATGTTTACATGACTGGAGTTAACTTCTTCACTCCTGTTTACGTGCAGTTTTTATTTTTTGATTATTCACACACAATGCAGAGCACAAATGACAAACGCTTTCTTATGGACGTATTTCGTTATTCGGTGCCGTGTAACGAAAATATAGAAATATTATGACCGTGCCTATAACAGTTTTATTTACTACTGTCGCGTGATTTGAGCTGTTTCTGGATGAAGGCAGACAGTGTTGGTGGTAACGCATTACAAGTAATGCGCATTATGTAATAATATTATTTTTCTGAAGTAACGATTAAAGTAACGCATTACTTTATAAATGTTCACATTAATAATTGAGGTACTTTTTAAAAAAGTAATGCAAGTTACTTTTCAGTTTAATTAATTTGAAAAAAAAACATAATGTTCTGAATTAAACTGAACGTAGTCACATAGAATTACGCATTGACATTTTTGCGATGGAAATATGCAATTAACTTCTCAGTCAAAAAATAAATAAAAAAACGCCTGCAATGCCTGAAAAAGATAGAGAGAACTAAAAAGTAACTTAAAAGTAACGTAATTAATACCCTCCATGAAAAGTAACTAAGGAACACGATTAATTATTTTTTTGGGAAGTAACTTAATATTGTAATGCATTACTTTTACATGGCCACATAATGCAATTAAAAACGGCGTACGCCACCTGTTTTAATACGATTATACTTGCTGCGATTATGAATTTAATCACATTATTTTTATCAAAGTATTGTGTTTATTTGAGGTAAAGTATAATCGCAACATTGCCAAAATCCAATTATAATTGCATTATGTGGGTTCATGTAAAGGTGGTCATTAACCATGATTTTCTGTGCATTTTTTGTATCGCATCAAACATGAATGATGGAAATGCCAAATTTTGAACAAAAAGCCCTTAAAGCCCTTAACGAAAAAGAGTAAATACGAATAATGGGAGATGGAACCCATTTGCTGAATAAATTCTGACGCAACGATCACAAAAACCCATGGGGCTGACCATCTGTTTACACTGTCATTTTCTTTATCATATATGTGTCGTAATACCCTTGCTGCTAATGCCTGCATCAAAAATCCTGCATTCCTTCTTCTGTGCACAGTGCACAGCATTCAGTTTGGCAATTACAAGCTGCACTGCTATTAAATTAATAACTTGCCCCATCATGACTACGTGTAGTCCTGTCTCCATTTTCCACATGTACCTTGTTTTGTTTACTGTTTGTTACCAATACCACCGTCATCTGCTCGAACAACTTGATGGAAACAAATGTAATTCGCACCCAGTGTTTTTCAAACTGATGGTGCCCGAAGGCCCCATTTGTATTACATTTTATAAAATTAAATAATTGATCATAAATTCTGTGTAATTAAACCTCAAATAAATAAGGCAAACCAATATCACGTACGTTGTATCATTTAATGTGTTTTGTTTCATTCAAATGAATTTTTTTTATTTTTAGATGTTTTATGTCTTAAATATTTTTTTGGGGGAACGAATGGATGCACCCTACATTGAGTAAGTTAAGTGATTAAGTGATATCAACTTAAAAATCAGTAACACCTAAAAAAAATGTATGTTGTTTCAACTTATATGGGTAACACTTTATTATAATGTTCATTAATTAACATTAGTTAACTACATTAGTTAACATGAACTAATGATGAACTGCACTTGTGCATCATTTATTAATCTTTATTAATGTTAATTTCAACAATTACTAATACTTTATTAAAATTTGGTTAACATTAGTTAATGCACCGTGAACTAACATGAACAAACAATGAACAGCTTTATTTCTATTAACTAACATTAACAAAGATGAATAAATACTGTAACAAATGTATTGCTCATGGTTTGTTTATGTTAGTTAATACATTAACTAATGTTAAATCATGAACATTATAATAAAGTGTTACCATTAAATGTTTAAGTGAAAAACACTTTAAGTTAAAAATGTAAAATGTAACAAGTAATTTTTTAAGTGAATCCAACTTTTTACAGTGCAAGCCAAAAAGTTTGAGAACCACTTGTTTATCCAATGAATTTAAGAAAAGACTGTTTGCCCACTTTTGTTTAATTATTTTATTACTATAATAATAATAATAATATTTAATTATATATAAATAATAATAAAAATATTATTATTATTACTATTATTATTATTACTATTATTACTATTTTGTATGCATTTATTATCATTATCATTATCATTATCATTATTATTATTATTAGTAGTAGTAATCATTATAAAAAGTTATAAGAAGTACACTGTCATTTAGGTACAAATATGTCCCTTTGATGTCCCACTATGTACCTTTGAGGTACTAATATGCACCCTTTAGGTAAATTTTTAAAAGGGTACTGCTCCAGTGAAAGCTACTGTATCTTTATTTCTGAGATTGATGTTATTGTTGTGTTGTATTATTATTTTTTTATTATTAGTTTTATAAGTGTACAACTAATAATAATATACAAATGTATTAGTGTATTGTATAGTATAGTATTATTATTATTAATTATATTTTTATAATGATTAAATATAATTAAAGTTGTTATTGTAATTCTGTGTAGTAACGGTAGTGGCGCAAAGGTACCTGTGCGAATAGCAAGTGCTAATATGATGAACATTCAATGGACTGAAGAGGGGGGGTTTCCCAGAGTATCAACATCTGTTGACGCAATGTGTTTTTAATGAAAACGCTGGACTCAGGATGGGTCAGTGGTATTGAGGTGTGTCTAAGCGTGGGGAGAGCACTTGAGCAGACAATGAAGCCCTGTGTGTTCATGTTTATATGTTTGTGTGTGTGCCGAGCGTGAATAGACTCAGAGGAGCGCGTGTGGGTTTGATGGACACAAGCCAGGCAACCTCACTTCATTCAACCCACGCTGAAAAAACAAGGACATTCCAGCCACTCCTTGATCTTGGCAGATATGCCTTTGTCTATTTTGGAGGCCCTTTCTCGCTCAAAACATATTTCCGAAACCATAAACTCATTTTTCATCCCTCAGAACCTCTGCCATGAGGACACGGCTGCCCAGGCCGCAAGTGTGAATTGTTTTTTTTTTTAAACAAAGTGGCCTTAATACTGTATATCTTCGGGGTTAATGACTCAAACTACGACACAAAATGATGAATTGTGACCTGAGAAAATCAATCATTTGATTAAAAGCATGTTATGCATTATTGAATATAGTTTTAATGGCGGGTATGTGTTGACAGGGTTCATATGTGATAAAAACATATACTTGGCTGACCGTTTCCAATGATATCCTGTGACTCACTTTTTTTACGGTAAATCTATTAAATAGCATTTTCTTTTGTTTGTTGAAAGACTATGTTCCTTGGGGTCTCGGGTGGTCGTAGGACTCAAGGAGAAAGCCACGGACCTCTTTCACCCTAATGTGGGCCGTAACAATAAGTCTTTGAGTACGAGTGCGGTCTGCTGCGTGTTAAGGGTCCCTTAAGGCGAGCTTCTCAATATGTCAACACAGAGCACACCAGGATCTTCAAACAAACATGTACCAAACATAATAACAACATTAATGAGCCCCCTCCCTCGCAACACCTAATCCAACTCCCATTTTCCCAAAGCCTCTCTACTTAGCTGCTAAACTTCATGTGTTTTATTAGATATACAATTTAGTCAGATACAATTTAGTCAAGTTATCTATCACTTCATCGGTCGTTCTTATTCTGTTACTCTCTGTATGTTTGTATGGTTCTGGATCATTTTCTTTAAGTGGACGTTTACTTTTCCGTGGTCTGTATTTTCTAAACAAGTTCCTCAAGGGAGAGATGTTTGCTGTCCTTTAATGTTCCCATGAGAAGAAGACTTTTAACTGTGAGCTGATGATGGGTCTCGGACAGCAGGGATGTGAAAGAATGTAGAGTAATAGTAAATTTACCGATTAGTAACGTAAATAGCATTGTGGCCTTCCAAGTCAAATAACAGATGTTGGAGAAAAATCATTTTCAGCCTATAGGATTCTCATCTCAGTGCTTTTAGCTCAGTGTTTAAAGGTGCGTGATATTTCCATACTCAGTGTCATTTATGAATTTAATTAAAATAATTGCTTGTTGATGCTATAGCAAAATAGTGACAGATGCTGATACAAATATGCAAATGCAATTTCTTGCTTTATTTTGAAATTCGCTTACGCAGGTGGTGTAAATATTTAAGGGAAAGCTACATTATTAAGCCAACATTTAAATATTGCTCTTATCCAAAACATAAGTATGTATCTGTATATGTATGCATATGGTATCACATAGTCATATATTCCAGCAAAATATTTTTTAGATTCGTGGTTTGATAGGGGTGTAATAACAATACATCAATATGGATCAATATCTAATGATACAATGCATCAATTCCGCAAGTAAATTATTTATATATATATAGATATATATGCATAGACAGACATTACATTTGAAGTGTGCCAAAATAAAGTTACCTCATATAAATAATTTACTATAAAAAAAAAATATATATTTATTTAGTTAGATTGTGATGCAACAACGAAGCAGTGGTCACAGCGAAAAGACAGCCAAAGGAAACTTTGTCAAGTGTCTTAAAGTATCGATAAATTGATTGATATATTTTCTTTGATCCCTAGCATTTAGATTTGTGGTTAGATTTGCTGGCATTTGGTTGGGATTGTTTCCTAAGCCAATACACTACTGTGGATGCCACTGGTTGCCAGATTTTGTTTATGAAGTGTTTCCATGCTTGGCGGTCCATGGCCGCGGTCCTGGCCTCGTTGAGGTTGAGTCGTCTTTTTCTCACATCTTCTTCGATCCACGTTTTCTTTTCCACCTTTGTTGGACTATCCAGTGAACTGTCAAATTTTGCGAGAGGAATTGGTAGTCGACTATCATTCATACTACAAACATGGCTGAAAGCAAACGCTGTTTCTGGATCTGCTCAAAGACTCAAAACTTGGTCAGTATACCCCTGAATTGAATCAAAATTGTTTTAGATTTTCTTGGAGGTATCAGCAAACATTGTATCGCAGGGAATCAATGTCATTTTGGGAAAGATGTCAGATTTACACCCCTATGATTTAAGCCAAAAAACACTTACAGTCAGTGTGATATATATTTTATAGAGTTTTGTATTAAGTAAGACATTTTTATTTGAAATAATTGCTTGTCCATTGTCTACATTACTATGTAATTTTCGCACTTTAAGTGACTTAATTTTCATGCTATCCTCGGTTTCCAGATGTAGAAACTATTGCAACACGAGTTAAGGGGCATTCACGTTATAACAATATAAAATTTCAGTTTTATATTAAGGAGAATAGCATAGCTCACACCACAAATATAATGATAAAGATACAATGCACAATATCACTGGGATCACTTTCTTGGCGATTAACGGATCGAACGATAAACCATTGACTGGCAATCAAATCTATTTGAACTTGCACGTGCACTTAAAAATGACAGATGACACTGTGGAGAAACTCATTGCTAAAGTTTCTAACATAAAATTACCTCAGGTATCCAGCGCTCTGATGCAGTTGTTGTAAAATTCACTATGTGATGCTTTTTCTACTACATTGACTATGCCTGGTTATACTTGTCGCTAAATGCAACAAGAACAGCATATTATACATTTAATGACATGTAAAGGGCTCGTTATAGTCGTGCGTAGGTCCTACGGCGTAGCCACGACGGCGTAGGTTCCGCGTCGATTTTCATTTATACTTTTGCATCGTCTTCCGCGTCGACGTGCAAACACGCGCGCAGGCCGCTGGTAGGCAGTATCCCATGTGTGTAACCACAGTAGCAGCGCGAACGCCAAAAAAGAAGAAGCTTTGCAAGTTAAGCCACAAATGAAGAAGAAACAGCAACTTGTTGTGTATAATTTGAGAAGACCAGCAATGATGGATGTAAATAAACAGCGACTTTTGTTGCAGTTTGAGTTAAATCACTCCTCAACTTGGCCATTCTTTGTTTTCACCGTCGCAAACGGAAATACCTATGATGCCGTTTTTTTTACCTGACAGGAGGGGTTCTGGTGGACCAATCACAGTGCTTGCGGTCTGCGTAGAACTGACGTGCTGTTAAAAATTTTGTGAGGTGCGTGTCAGGCTACGCAGAGCTACGCACAGGCTGCGGCCGTAGCTACGACGTAGAACCTACGCACGACTATAAATTGCCCTTAAGCATTTTCAGTAAAGGATATGTAATATTAGTTAATGCCATTGAAGGTAAATGATTTGTGCGAGTACTGCGCATTGTGCGCAAATGTGCCTCATACATCTTGAAAAGTGAAGCTGCTGGCTTTTGATCGCCCCCTGATGGCTGGCTGCAGTACAAGTCATAAACTTAGAATGGGACTCGGCTCTAAATAAAAAATATTTACACTTCCAAAGAAAAATTGCGCACGCAAAAGTTTAATGTAAGCATGCGATAGTTTACCGTGTGCACGCCAAACTAAACTCGATAGTTTCATGTGCGCACGCGAAACTAAACTTTATTTAATTTTTGCTCCATGTACCCTTAGGGATTTCTTTGTTCAATTGTTCATTTATGTGATAAGTTTAATTTTAGCTAGAATTTGATGTTATAGAAACGGGGCGTGTCGTTATGATTGGCGTGGGCATGCGAACATTTTGACTGAAGTTTGATACCGCGGCTCTCCCTCTGGCTCCATGGACAATTCCTTCTGCGCATGCCCTGGCTCCAAACTGGCGTTTTTATGTAACATGGTCGGACATTTTTTGCTTCAATTTATTACAATGGAAGGAAGCAACGTTGCGTCGTCCATATTTTTTCCAATCTATGTTTCGGAAAACATAGCCAACGTCATTAAACTTTGCCTTTGTTATAGTTATTGTGAAATAGCGACCTCTAGTGGTGTAAATCCTACATATTGTGCCTTTAAGGCAATACTTATGAAAATGTTATGAAAATGTTCACATCTGCTCCTCTGCTGTGTGTACATTTAAAGAATAACATGTTCGCGATGAAACAATGCTGATGCTGAGCATCGCATGAATTGTTACCGTAGACTCGCACAGTACTGATGTCTACATTTGTTTTCGGTGTGATGAAAACCTGTTCTCTGCACATCAATTTCAAATGTATATCTTGGCACATGGAGTGTTCATGTAGAAGAAATTAGCAATTGTTCATCTTAATTGTAGAAACAGCACATAAAGATTTTAAGGAATAGTTCAGGCAGCTGTGATAGCATCGACGAGCCAATTTGCATTTCATTTGGCGCCGTCTCAAAATTCCTGATGCCTTTGCGATATTGAAATGCAGCGAGGAAAAAACTGTGACTTCTCGGGCAGGCGGCTCCGTTCGTCGGGTTGTGCGAGGCGCAGGACCAGATTCTCCTGAAGCAATTAACCGTCAAGCTTGTAACATGCCAAAAACATTCATACTAAGTGATTTCATCTCTGTCAAAAAGCCCAGATCAATCTGAGTGATACTTTTCATTTAGTTAGCATCAAAGCAGCATTTTCTTTAGCATTCCATATGGGGGTCTGATGCATGGTATGTCATTAAACTGCGGAAACCAGATGTTTTGTATAGCCACGTCATTATCTATGCAAATTTATTCATTAAACAATTTAATTGTGCCCATGATTGACAGCCGGTGGTGTTATTACGGGGGAATGTTATGGAGGTGGGCTAATAATGCTTTAGTCTTATTAACTGGATGTGTAAGCGGTGCATGTGGCGGAGCGTATGTAGATTAACCCCTCCTAATGTTGTTGCACTGAGGGCTACATAGAGATGCCCACCCTTGTGACAGGTAGGGGAAGCATTGCTTTATTTGGATATTATACAGCACAAATTATGGCGTTTACAGGGTGGATGATAATGATTACAGCGGGCCTGCGAGACCTGACCTCAAACAAGTAAAACAATACAGAGCGAGATGGTACCAAAGTCCCTCAATAGGACGAGAGAGATGAAACGATCTTATAGTGTGATATCCAAATCTATTTCAATTAAAAGTTGTGCCATAAGTCAATTAGGGTCAGGCTGATGCTTTTGAGGTAAACATTTGGGCATTCAAGGTTCTTGAACAATTGTGAGAACGCAATAACAACTTGTTAGTTCATATTAGACAATACCTAGAGTCACTAATCTGCTTTCTCATGCAATCTACCTAGGTGGGCATTGCTAGCTTTCTCTAAGTTGCTTTCTGATGTTCAAATACACTCAACTAAAGGATTATTAGGAACACCTGTTCAATTTCTTATTAATTCAATTATCTAATCAACCAATCACATGGCAGTTGCTTCAATGCATTTAGGGGTGTGGTTCTGGTCAAGACAATCTCCTGAACTCCAAACTGAATGTCAGAATTGCAAAGAAAGGTGATTTAAGCAATTTTAAGTGTGGCATGGTTGTTGGTGCCAGACGGGCCGGTCTGAGTATTTCACAATCTGCTCAGTTACTGGGATTGTCACGCACAACCATTTCTAAGGTTTACAAAGAATGGTATAAAAAGGGAAAAACATTCAGTATGCGGCAGTCCTGTGGGAGAAAATGCCTTGTTGATGCTAGAGGTCAGAGGAGAATGGGCCGACTGATTCAAGCTGATAGAAGAGCAACTTTGACTGAAATAACCACTCGTTACAACCGAGGGATGCAGCAAAGCATTTGTGAAGCCACAACACGCACAACCTTAAGGCGGATAGGCTACAACAGCAGAAAACCCTACCGGGTACAACTCATCTCCTCTACAAATAAGAAAAAGAGGCTACAATTTGCACAAGCTCACCAAAATTGGACAGTTGAAGACTGAAAAAATGTTGCCTGGTCTGATGAGTCTCGATTTCTGTTAAGACATTCAGATGGTAGAGTCAGAGTTTGGCGTAAACAGAATGAGAACATGGATCCATCATGCCTTGTTACCACTGTGCAGGCTGGTGGTGGTGGTGTAATGGTGTGGGGGATGTTTTCTTTGCACACTCAAGGCCCCTTAGTGCCAACTGGGCATCGTTTAAATGCCACGGCCTACCTGAACATTGTTTCTGACCTTGTCCGTCCCTTTATGACCACCATGTACCCATCCTCTGATGGCTACTTCCAGCAGGATAATGCACCATGTCACAAAGCTCAAATAATTTCAAATTGGTTTCTTGAACATGACAATGAGTTCACTGTACTAAAATGGCCCCCACAGTCACCAAATCTCAACCCAATAGAGCATCTTTGGGATGTGGTGGAACGGGAGCTTCGTGCCCTGGATGTGCATCCCACAAATCTCCATCAACTACAAGATGCTATCCTATCAATATGGGCCAACATTTCTAAAGAATGCTTTCTGCACCTTGTTGAATCAATGCCATGGAGAATTAAGGCAGTTCTGAAGGGGAAAGGGGGTCAAACACAGTATTAGTATGGTGTTCCTAATAATCTTTTAGGTGTTTGTACTTGCAAGATTATTTAAAACACAGTGGCACGACAGGAGGGGCGTTTCTCTCGCCGTTCCTCTTCCTGTTCTTATTAACAAAACTTTGGCAAGTGTTCCCCAGACACCGAACCCCGCTGGCTTTAAGGCCCCGTAACCTCGTCCTTCAGGATGTTGTTTCAGCTCCATAAGTATCCCAGTGCTGCCGGGCTGTGCCACCCTCTGTGTGAGAAATGTGTGCAGGGAGGAAATGGAGAGCGTGTCATACAGGAAGTGGAGGTTTTCCGGCTCTCTTTCATAACAGCGGTCGGACCATAAGCATGATTTATCCACACCTCCCTTGGATTACACTATATCATTCATACAGGTCAGCAAAATAAACAGAAGCTCCCTATTGCTCACTCCTATAGTTTTGCCGGTTGAATGCAATGCCTCCAACCAGCAGCACAAGTATGTTTTCGTGATATTACTTCATCCCTTATGTGCCAAACTCAACCTAACCTTTGCTCACCCCATCACAGATCTGTAAAAATGATGCAACCATTTCAAATGTCAAGCATAAGCTGACAAATTCTAACTGTATGTATGGATTTGATGGTTGGTTGAAGAGGTCTAGTTCATTTATGTACTGCATTTTTTAATATTGATTTTTAAATTACAAAGCATTAATTAGCAGGCCCACATGTAATGTAATGACTTTTTTTGTGAGATATAGGAATGCGTATAAGGCAGTATATTGAATTTTATAATCTTAAACAGGTCCAGGATGCACAATCCAAATTATATCAAGTTATATGAATATGCATCGCATTCCCCTTTAAAAAAATATCTGTCTGAAATCGATTCTGAATCGCAAGGCTCGGATTCTGTGTTTCATGCACCTCTTGTGCATGTACTACGGCTCTGTGATCAGTATGAAGTCCTTATAAATCAAAAATCACTACGAGTTTGAGTCGTTTATAACGTGCATTTAAAAATGCAACACTCGTCAAACACAATCATTCAAAATATTCTTTATTATCATGAACAGTGCTTTAAGTGGGCCGGAACGCGCCGGTATTCAGTACTGCCACTTCCAAATATAGCTCTTGAGCATACCACCACCTCCCTGTGCTCCCAGAGCGTGCTTTTAGCGTACCGGAACGCTCATTTGCACATCTGTTTAGAAATCAGAGGTTTAATTTAATCCTTTGGCTGCGCTGCGGCTTTTCAGGGCGCCCTTAATGTACGCTACCTAATTCCTCCCACCGAGAGCAGAGACTACATTACCCATACACCCTTGCGTTTACAAGTTAAAAGCGCATGCGTCGGTCAGTCATTGTCAATGTGCTCTGGACTGGAGAGGTGTGTGTTTGTGTGTGAAACGCGCAACCATAGCTGCTCGGTTAAATTAAAAATACAATGAACACTTAATATGCCCTTCTTGTTTTAGACTCTTAGTAGTAAAAGAACAAGGTCAGAATCAGAGGACTCGCTGGCTGACATCCCACCAAGCCAGAATGATAGCTGCAGCTTAGACGCAAGCCTTATGTAGGTAATTTACGTGATAATCTCCGCTGTCGCGGCTGTCAGTTTGGTTCCCCTCGACGCAACTTCGGATTTCCTCAGGCGATGTGCAGAAAACATTCTTGAAATTGTAATATACATTAAGTTTAATTGCTAAACTACAAGTGAACGAAATTTCAATGAATTTAAACAACGTGCACAGTAGTTTTACCGACCGCAAAATGGGAAACAATGGGACAAAATAAATGACTTTCGAGTTTCAAATGGCCATTATTTTGTTATTCTTGAACCCATAGACATGGTCTTGGTGTCATTTTAAAGATTTTTTTTCAAGCTCTTTCTATCTGAACAACTAGTTGTAGCATTTAACCATGCTGAAAATTTTACTCACATATCTACCTTTTGCACATTTTATTTATGTTCAAAAGCTCTTTCTACAGTAGCTCTTTCTAATGGTATTTTTTCAAAATCCTTTTGCACATTTTATTTATGTTAAGTAGCTATTTCTAGCTCAAGCAAATCCACAAACTTATAAAATGATTTATTATTTTTTACAAGGTCGTCTGTTGACTGAAAAAAAAAAAATAGAGTACCGGCACCTCTTTTGGGCCACTTAAAGCACTGATCATGAAAATACCTGAAACAATTTGAAGAACAGCGATTAATATGCCTTTAGACACTTCCTGGAATAGCGTTTGTAATGTTGCTTCCATTGATGCAAAAATGGAGTTTCTGCACGAGAGCGCTCTCTGACTTGTGGCGGCATTGTACCGTAATTCATTAAAATTAATTCATTGAGAAAACGCGCATTTGCGTGATTATTTGTCACAGCCCTATTAGCAATATTGCAAAAATTGTGGGACAAGACCATGAAGATATCTCAGGAGTCAGGACGTAAGCCAAACATTGGATTTGGACCAGATTCGGACGTAACCTTCCTGCCCTGGGAATTTGAGAGATTTTGGACGTAGACATTGTCTGATGAAGAGCCTGCATGCTCGAAATGTCACACGCAATTCATTTTTTATATTTTTTGAGCTTTTGGCTTTGGTGTGCCAACTTTTCTTATACTTCTCTAATATGATTTTTAATTAAGCATGTGAGGTTGATGTGTGTGTTTTTGTTTTGTTTTTGCAAATAAGACATATGTTTTACATTTGTGTGACAAGCATTTGCTTAGTTTCAGTTCATTTTTGTAATGTTACAAAGAAAGATGTTTGTGGAGGTTTCTGAACGTGTTCTTAAGTTATTTACTTTATTTGACAAAAGAAAAAGTATTGTAGCTATAGACCTTATAGATGTGTTCGAGATCATCCGGCGCTGCGCAGACCGATCGGCGAGGTTTGCCGCTTGCAGTCGAGGGAGGAACTGAAGACGGAGCCGTCAAGCCGGACACCTGCTGCTTGCCGTAGTGACGTGTGCGCCGTGATTCCTTGTTTTTAATCACGAATGAAGTGAATCAGATGCTGAATTTGATAAAAACAAACCTTTTAATAAAAAGTTGCAACCAGAAACATTTTATATTGAATATTTTAATTGCTGCTTATACTGTATACCCGAAAATAACGGAAAACAAGCCTATATTAATAAAATACCAATAGAGTTTGTTATTTTCATTTTTATTTTATTACACGACACAATATAACATATTTAAGCATATTAAAATGTTTTTTCCTGTTTTAAAACATGAATTTATAATGTTTATTAGTGGAACTAAAGGTTGGATTAAACTTGAAACGCACGTGATCGTTGTCATCAGTGAGGCGACCAATCACGTGAAGCTGTTGCGTCATCACAACTCCGTGCAGCCGCTTTGGAGAAGCTGCACCGGCTGAGCTAGCCGGCTACTCTTGAAACGCTCTCGCGGTACTTAAAAACCATATGACACAGTCACGTGCCTGCAGCGCCAGCTAAAGTCTGACAAAATTACTAACCGGAATGCACTGCTTCGAGTCAGCCGCCGATCGATCTGCGCAGCGCCGCATGAAGTCGAACACACCTTTTGTGTGTTTGCAAACAGAGATGACGTTTTTTTGTGGGCGGAGCCAAACGGGTGTCAGAAAGTGACAGCTCCGCAATAACGGTGTGAAGTGTTTTACAGTTAAACTGTGATTTTTATGGATCCGGGTTCTGTAGAAGTCTGTTTCCCCTATATTTCTCTTAAGTGTAATGTTTCTTATAACGTTTTCACCAAGTTACGTTTATTTTTTAAATAAATTAAAAGTTTAAATGGCTTGGCTACTGATATGTGTGCATGTATGTAATGTAGATGTATTGTTCTTTATTGGTAAATCAATTATTTTTACAGTATGAATTGCTGAAGTACTTATAAGAACAATACTATCATGTATTCTGTATAATATAGTTTATTAAATATTTCATCATTTTCCTGTTTTCAATTTCTTCCTTATATTTATAGCCTACGTGTTTGTTCTAAAACTATGTTTACATGCAAATTAATTTGTATAGGCTTGTTTATATTATTAACACTTTACATCGAGTGTGTGTGTGCTATGTTTATATATTTATTAGTAAACATCATAATTTAGAACAAACAGGAAGAAGACATAGGCTAAGATAGAAGGTAAAAAGAAGTAATAGAAAACGAAAAAAATATGAAAACTTTAATAAATGGTAATATTATTGATATTATGAACTCATTCAAATCTTTAATCTTTCTAAATAAATTATAAACGTAACATGATAAAAATGCTATAAGAGACACATAGAGGGAACAGACTCTGACAGAACACCGGATATCTTCTCTAATTATTTTCTATTCTAATTATTAAAAGATTTTCAGATGATTTCATCACTCCAGTCTGTCCGGTTGAGGGCTTATTTCAACCATAAACACCTACGTTTATCTTCAAATGGTGTATTCGACGACGGTATACTATACAAATGAAGGTCATCTATTTTGGCATTCCTATTCTGACACTCAACAGCACAACAAGACATTTTCTAGTGAGTTATTGTAGGAGCCATCTGGTCTTATGTTTTATTGTTTGTTTTTAATTGGGACAATAGGTGTTGCTCTAACCTAACCGGGTTCACGTAATATAGGTAGGAACTCTCATGTGGTTACCAGGTGTTGCTTGAAAGAGGACGAGCACACATAGCTTTTTGACCGCTTTTGATGTTTTACCTAAAGTGTGTTATATTGGGTAACCTCACCTATTGTATGTTTGGACATCATTAACAGATGTATGTGTACCTTTATGGATTATTGCAACAATGATGAGAATAAAGTATCAATTGTGAATAAACTTCTCTTTGTATGAATGGACAACAAATGCGCGTCAACAAAGTGCCCAGCCTAGCAAGCACCGCGGGGCTGTAAGTAAGGATTTAGCCCCTACACAAGTCAAAAAGCTTATGCTTCAGGATATTGATATAACGGATTAGTTTAGGCTATTGCCGCATTCGTTTAAGTTACGCTGAGGACGTCGCAGTGGATTATAGCCGAAGCATTGAGCAATTGGACGGCGTGTTCATCGAGCTGAGCCGTGGACAGCGGGAGGACGGCGTTTACACCGGAGTCAATGGATTCAAAGGCCATCTACTAACAGCACAGTTGAAATCAACACTGCACTTCGAGAGCTGACAGAAATTCACGGCGCCCGACGCGAGGTATGTAGCGCTACAATATTGAATGGCCATTCAGGTTTATTTGTTTGGTTTGTGTGCACACATTTCGGGGCAAAAAATCCAATGCATTGGTGATAGTCGGGTTGGGGCGGACTATTAAACCTCACGTTGCTAACGTTACTGTGTTGCGAACTTTTGCGGCCATTTAAACGAGTTATGGAGACGCATGACGTTGCAGATAAGCCCTCCGGGCCGCCACCAACCGTTCTCAAAAGTGTTGTAAATGGCGCTGATGCGCAAAGGGACAAAGACAAACGTGTTGTTAAATTAACTGCTAAAGCCTTTGCTGAAAAACTTGAACGATTGCAAAAGGACAGAAAGGCTATATTAAATAAAGCAAGTAATTTGAAAATAGAAATGAGGGAGCTCATACAAAAGGGAGAGAAATCACAAGTTCAGTGTGCTTTTAATAATCTCCTTAAGTTATGTGATGAAGTTAAATGTGTCCACACTTCTGTAATGAGAATGTTACCAGAAGTTGAACAAGAGAAACATGATGTGTGGTTTAAAGCAAAAATGTTGAACAATGATGAATTTATCTCTAAGGTTCAATTATGGCTTTCAAGTGTTGAACAAAGTGTCATTGATGGTTGTGAACAAAATGTAATCAATGTTACTAATGTCAATGTTATTGATGATGGTATTAATCCAGAGGATAGCATTTCAAACGTAGCCAGTCAACATTCAAGCAGAAAGAGTGCATATAGCAGCAGATCAAGCACCACTTCCTCTGCAAGAATTCAAGCAGAGGCAGACAAGGCAGCTCTGCTTGCCCGTATGGCAGCGTTAAAAGAAAAGCATTCATTGGAGGAACAAGAACAGCAAATAAGGAGGCAAAAGGAACGACAGGAATTGGAAACTATGCTTGCGGAGTCTGCAGCTAAGCTGGCGGTGCTCCAGGCCTCTGACAGCCATTCGAAGGTTTCCAATGCAATGAATTCTTATTTGGAGAGAGAAGCTAGAAACAGATCGAAGCCATCAGCAAATGCCATAAATGTAATACCTCAGAGTCAACTCCAGCAGCGGTTGGTACCGCCAGCTAATAACCCATTACCAATTACAAGGATACCACAGAGAGTTAACCAACATCTTGTAACTAGACCTAAAGAGTGGACAAAAGGACAAAGCCACCTTACACTGGAAAGGGAAGCATTAATGCCGACTCGGGAACTTGATACTCAACCAACAGACCTGAGGCAGTCGGAAGACCTTCTTACAGTTATGCAAAGGCAAAATGAAATTACATCAGCCCTCGTCCAACAACAGCGTTTATCATCATTGCCAGTCAGAGATATTCCCTTATTTGATGGAGATCCGCTGCAATATATATCCTTTATGAGAGCATTTGAACAAGGAGTGCAGGAGAAGGCAAGTAACAGTGACTGTCTATACTACCTTGAGCAGTTCACTAGGGGCCAGCCAAGGGAGCTGGTCCGTAGCTGCCTTCACATGACACCCGAGTATGGCTATGCTAAAGCAAAACAGCTGCTACAAGAACATTTTGGCTGTAAGTACAAAATAGCTGCTGCATACATGGAAAGGGCTTTGTCCTGGCCTATTATAAAGACTGAGGATGTCAGTGCTTTGCAGGCTTATTCTCTTTTTCTGCGCGGCTGTAGTAATATGATGGAGGAACTACAGTACATGCAGGAACTAGATATGCCAAGCAACATCAGGGCAGTCGTCGGGAAATTGCCATTTAAGCTCAGAGAGCGATGGAGAACTCTTGCATTTGATATATCAGACACAACCGAACGTAGAGCCTCGTTCGTAGATCTGGTGAAATTGATAGAAAGACATGTCAGAATTCTATCCGATCCCTTGTATGGTGACATTAGCGACTTAGCATCTGGAATAACTGGATCTAAGGTCATTAATAGACCAAAGTTACATCAAGGAAATAGATTTAGAGGAAACAGCTTTGCTACAACTACTGCACCCATTGAATCAACAGAAAGTGAAAGGGAATGGAGGAATACACCACAAGAACATGATTCACTAGCTATTCGAGGTTGTGTATATTGCACTCAAGGTCACTCTTTGGAGTATTGTCAACAGTTCAAACAGATGAGACACAAAGACAAGTTGAGTTTTCTCAAGGATAAAGATCTTTGCTTTGGCTGTTTACGCTCCGGGCACAGGAGTCGGAACTGTGAACGGCGCTTGATTTGTAGCACTTGTGGGCAAAGACACCCTACTTTACTTCACATCAATAGGAGAGAGACTGCCAATGTGTCTATTGAGACTTTAAATGAACCAGAGGCTCAAGCGCCAATAGCATCTCCACAAACATGTGGTCAGACAGGCACTGGAGGAGATCGTTGTTTGCTTCCCATCTTGCCAGTCCAAGTTAAGTCCATTAAAGGAGATAAAATAATTCAAACGTATGCATTCCTTGATCCTGGAAGCTCGGCCACATTTTGTTCAGAGCAGCTTATGCAAAGGCTTAACCTTGCGGGGAGACGTACACATTTTCTCTTACAAACCATGGGGCAAGAAAGAGTGGTACCAGCTTACTCAGTCTCAGGTTTGGAGGTCTCCGGGATCGACGAACACCTCTTTTATAGGCTTCCAGAAACCCTTACACAAGGTAAAATGCCTGTAAATGCAGACAATATATTGACTGAGGGAGATTTGGCGAAGTGGCCATACCTAGCAAAGATTAAAATCCCTAGCATAAAGGCTAATGTGGACCTGCTGATCGGAAGCAATGCGCCTAAAATGCTGGAGCCCTGGGAGGTTGTTAACAGCAGTGGAGATGGGCCATATGCCATGAGGACAGCATTAGGCTGGGTTATTAATGGCCCATTGCAAGGAAACAACAGTTCCAGTGCAGAGTGTATGACAGCCATGGTTAATAGGATTTCTGTGTGTAATTTGGAAGAAATGCTAAACAACCAATATAACCATGACTTCAACGAGAGTGCTACAGAGGAAAAGGGACTATCAAGAGAAGACATCAAATTCATGGAAATTATGGAAAGGTCTTCAATTCTCGAACACGGCCACTACTGCCTGAATTTGCCCTTTAGGAAGAAAGAATTGTCTCTGCCTAACAACTTCTCTGTTGCAAAGCAAAGGGCACTTAGTTTAAGGAGGAAATTTCTGAAAAATGAGCTCTTTTTTCAGGAGTACAGTTCATGTATCAGCGAGATGGTCGACAAAGGATACGCAGAGGAGGTACCTACCCAGCAGCTGAGTGGCAGCAACAGCAACGTGTGGTATATCCCTCACCATGGAGTACACCACCCAAGGAAGAAAACTATACGAGTGGTGTTTGACTGTGCTGCAACATTTAAAGGAACCTCCCTGAACCGAGAGCTTTTGCAAGGTCCTAATCTCAATAGTACACTGTTGGGAGTCCTCCTGAGATTTAGACAAGAACCAGTGGCAATCATGGGCGACATACAAGCCATGTTTCATCAAGTCAAGGTCACAAAGGAGGATCGAGACTTTCTGCGCTTTTTGTGGTGGCCAAAGGGAGATCTGACCAAACACGTAACTGAATTTCGTATGACTGTTCATTTGTTCGGCGCTGTATCATCCCCGAGTTGTGCCATCTATGCTCTAAGAAAAACAGCGGATGATAACCAGGCCGACTTTCCAGCAGAGGTGATTCAGACAGTTAAAGAAAACTTTTACGTGGATGATTGTTTAAAGAGTGTGGCGTCCGAGGAAGAGGCCATACTTATGGTCAAACATCTGACTGCCCTCTGTCAGAGAGGAGGGTTTACTTTAACAAAATGGGTCAGCAACAACCGCATTGTATTACAAACGTTGCCAGAGGAACATAGAGCAAAGGATTTGAAGGAACTAAATCTAGACATGGACAAACTTCCTCTCGAGCGAGCTCTGGGCCTACAGTGGTGTGCAGAGACAGATTTATTCAACTTTAAAATGGAAATCCATCAAGCGGCTTGCACCAGACGTGGAATGTTGTCAGTGTCCAGTTCAGTGTATGACCCTCTTGGCTTTCTTGCACCTGTTCTTTTGCCTGCTAAGATCATGTTACAGGAGCTTTGTAGAAGAAACTTTGGATGGGACGACACTGTTCCTTCTGACATACTGAATCACTGGACGAGGTGGATGGCGGAGTTGGATATGCTATCCAAGTTCAAGGTGGAAAGGTGCATTAAACCAAAGGGTTTTGGAAACATCACACATGCCCAACTTCACCACTTTTCAGATGCTAGTGAGACTGGGTATGGGACTGTTACTTATCTCAGGATGCAAAACAATAAAAATAACGTCCATGTGGGATTCCTGATGGGTAAAGCTAGAGTCACACCTTTAAAGGCAATTACCATTCCTCGCTTGGAGCTCACTGCCGCAGTAATTGCTGTCCGTATTGACCTGATGCTTCGAACAGAGTTGCGGATTGCACTGCAAGAATCCGTCTTTTGGACGGATAGTATGTCCGTCCTTAAATACATAAAGAATGAAGACAAGCGTTTCCATACATTTGTGGCAAATAGGGTCTCCACTATAAGAGAAGCATCAAAACCATCACAGTGGCGATACATTAGTTCCAAGGAAAACCCAGCAGATGACGCATCTAGAGGATTAAGGATTGGAGACTTCATCGGAAACAGCAGGTGGATCGGTGGTCCAGGGTTTCTTTGTAAACCAGAAGAGGACTGGCCAGACACCGTAGTGGATTCTGTGATTGAAGCAAATGATTCTGAGGTTAAAAGGGAAGTTGCTGTGAATGTAGTCAATGTGAGTGATTCCTCTACTGGTACTAACCGTCTTATTGCCCACTTCTCAGATTGGAGGAGACTGAAGGTTGCAGTAGCTTGGTTTCTTAAGTTAAAGGAGATACTTCGGAACAAAAGCTACAAAGGAAGGGCATCTGAGGCTTCTAACACACAAAGACAGCGTGAGATTGTGTCAGAAAGAAGAACTCTGTCGCTAGATGATCTGTGTGAGGCTGAACTTGCCATAATTCAATACTGCCAACAGCAAAGATTTAGTGAGGAAATTGCCAAATTGTCATCAGAGAATGGTGCCGTGAGCAGACAGAGCATCCTTTATAAGTTGGATCCACGCTTGGACGGCCGCCTCCTAAGAGTAGGAGGGCGGCTGACAAAGGGTGCGTTACCAGAAGAAACTAAACATCCACTGATCCTATCCAAAGACCAGCATGTAGCTACACTTATTTTGAAACACATCCACCAACAACTCGGTCATAGTGGCCGTAGTCATGTCTTGTCCACATTGAGGAGACGGTATTGGATTACTGGTGCTAATACAGCTGTGAGGAAAATAATAACGGAATGTTGTTTCTGTAGAAGACACAATGCTAAGATGATGGGACAGAAAATGGCAGATCTGCCAAAGGAAAGGATCCTTCCCAATCATCCACCATTTACCAACGTGGGGGTCGACTACTTCGGACCGATAGATGTGAAAAGAGGACGGGGTACAGTCAAACGCTACGGTGTGATTTTTACCTGTTTGTCCAGCAGAGCGGTCCATTTAGAAGTAGCTAACTCCTTGGATACAGATGCATGTATAAATGTGCTACGGCGATTTATATGCAGGAGGGGTCAAGTTTCTCATATTCAATCTGATAATGGGACCAACTTTATAGGAACAGAGAGAGAACTAAGGGAATCACTGGCAGGTTTAAATCAGGCACGTATCGAAGGAATGCTACGGCAGAGGGGAATTAAGTGGAGCTTTAATCCTCCAGCAGGGTCACATTTTGGTGGTGTTTGGGAGCGTGTGATCCGCATGGTGAGGAGAATCCTTAACGCAGTGCTTCGACAGCAAAGGCTGGACGATGATGGACTCCATACAGTCATGTGTGAGGCTGAAGCCATCTTAAATGATCGACCCATCACCAAACTGTCTGACGATCCAAACGATCTCGAACCCCTGACTCCTAACCATATTTTGCTCATGAAAGGAAATCCATCTTTACCACCTGGACTGTTTCAGCAACACGATCTGTACAGCAGACGCAGATGGAAACAGGTCCAGTATATCTCTGATCTCTTCTGGAAGAGATGGATACGTGAATATTTACCTTTATTACAGGAACGACAGAAATGGAATCAAAGGAGGAATAATCTTAAAGCTGGAGATATTGTGATCATCATGGACCCTGCTGCCCCACGTGGTTCTTGGCCACTTGGAAGAGTCTTGGAGGCTTTTTGTGATAAAAAGGGGCTTGTGCGATCAGTATGTCTGCAGACAAAGACAAACACTATTGAAAGACCTGTAACAAAACTCTGTCTGCTGCAAGAATCATAGATCGGCCCTTAAAGCTTCATTGCTTGAGCGCTTGTTTAAGTCCTGTGGTGTGCTTATGTGTGAGGTAAATTTTGTATATTGTGATCTCCCCTGTATGGCTCCTTGTTATGTAATGGAATTGTTTGTCTGTTAGTCATCACAATTAGGGGCCAGGATGTAGGAGCCATCTGGTCTTATGTTTTATTGTTTGTTTTTAATTGGGACAATAGGTGTCGCTCTAACCTAAGTGGGTTCACGAAATATAGGTAGGAATGCTCATGTGGTTACCAGGTGTTGCTTGACGGAGGGGGAGCACACATAGCTTTTTGACCGCTTTTGATGTTTTACCTAAAGTGTGTTATATTGGGTAACCTCACCTATTGTATGTTTGGACATCATTAACGGATGTATGTGTACCTTTATGGATTATTGCAACAATGATGAGAATAAAGTATCAATTGTGAATAAACTTTGAACTTCTCTACGTTTGAATGGACAACAAATGCGCGTCAACAAAGTGCCCAGTCTAGCAAGCACCGCGGGGCTGTAAGTAAAGATTTAGCCCCTACAGTTATATTGTTTGTTTCACTCGTGTCTCATTCATTTCCACTGTTTTTCTGCCACCACATTGCGCGCGTGACGTAACTGCAGAGGTGTAAAGTACTCAAGTAAATGTACTTCGTTACTGTACTTAAGTATTTTTTGGGCTACTTTGTACTTGTACTGAGTATCAAAAATATAGGCAACTTTTACTCTCTACTCAATTACATTTTTGATTGGGTATTTGTACTCTTTACTCCACTACATTTGAAATGACACTTAACGTTACCCGCTACATTCTTTATTCGTCAAATAAAAACGAGACGAAAGTGTCAGAGGGTGATGATGGATAGAATCTGTGGTCGCGAGGTTACACGCACACACACAACTGAGGGACTTCATTTGGCGCTGCGCAGAGCAAACGTATGAAATCAAAGTACTGCGAGAGCGAATCAAATGCATATGGAGAAGTCTGGTCTCGCGGTACTTTGATGTCAAACGCTGAATGGCTTGCGTTGAGCCACCGTAGCGGGACATCTGCGTGCTGCGTATGTCATAAACTGTAGAGAAAAGTTCGCGTCTGGTCTGAGAGAAGAGATAAAGAGCAAACATATGGATGCATATCACATTTGCTTCAGTCAAGGGACCCTTTGTTAAACATGTGATGCTACAATCAAAACAAAAGTGATGCGCGATTGCAGGAGGGTCATCCCGCAACTCAAAGGCAAGCACAAATGTTTATATACTCTGACGCTACTGTATCAGCTAACCTGAGCTGGTTACATAACTTGATATAACTTACTATATAAGCCAAAATAAACCAGCGAGGTCCTGTACTGATTGCCCGAGTAACTTAAGTACATTATAAGATTGATAATAAGTGTACAATTTCACTGTCCTCACATTTAATCAAGTATGCTGTAATGTATTTACTGTAAAGAGGGATGCATGACGGAAGAAATGTAGTGCACTTAATGTGAGATAGTGGTGTTACGTACTACATGTGTTTACAATTAATCTTTCAACTTCACGTTTTTAATATGCATTATCATATTTCTGTTAGTGTAATTTTAGTTTACAGGAATTTTTTAAATATTAAAATTATATCTTTTTTAGGATAGGCCTATATAAGAATATTTGGTAATGTTAACAAGATTTTAATAAAGTATTCGTAATTGTTGAAATTAACATTAACAAAGATGAATAAATGCTGTATAAGTGCAGTTCATTATTAGTTCATGTTGAGTAATGTAGCTAACTAATGTTCAGGGCCGCATTAACATTATAAGGGGCCCCTGGGCTTTACCATTTTGTGTGGCCCTTCGTCCGCCAGAATTGCAGCCTACATTCTAGCGGTGTGCAGCGGAGTCAGTATTTGTATCTGTATTTGTATCTGTAACAGTCTTAAAATTATTTGTATCTGTATTTGTATTCTGATGGAACCGGAAGTGGGCGGGTCTTAAACCGGAAGTTTGTCATATTACATGAAAATTTAATTTTAAACGCATTTTAGCTTTTTATTATAATTATAACTTAAATAACTGTAAACATTTAATAAAAATAATAATACAAAATTTTAATCAAATAGACAATAACTTGAATCTCGTTACTATTATGCATGGAAAGCAAACATCTAATTTTTAAAGGCTCATACAGCTTGTGCCTATGTGCTATGCATAATTCTATTGTAGCATTAAAATAACAAACTTGAAAGCACATTGACAAAACTGTAGGCTACATCACCTTTAAACGTTTATTGTGTCTGTCAGCACAGTTCCATCATGAGACCCATTCTGTCTTAATGAGTGGAATGTTTTCAGAAAAAAATAAGTAGCCTACATTAATCCCTCGTCTAGCGATATAAATATACTAATTAAACATCTAAAATGATCGTTATTTGTAAGTTGTCTTAGAGTGAAATATAATCTAATACTACTCATACATCCACATGTCTGACGTCATCTTGGTTTCGGTTTAAAAACATGCAGGAATTTGAAAATAAAATGCAGGACTTGCTTGATGTTTACAGAGATATTAAGGGAGATAAAGTTCGGGCACTGATTTATGTAAAAAAGTTATTAAGATCAACAAGACTCACGCTGACTTATAGATCCGAAACGCAAAAACACCTGTTTTGACAAGAATTTACAAAAGCATATTAAGCATTACAACAAACTTGCGGAGCTCATTATTATCTATGTCCATACAGCGTTTATGCCAACATATCGAATTGTTTAATAAAAAAACTCTCTCATTAATCTTCACCTAAATAAATAAATAATCAGATATTCGTTTACAATATCTTCACCTAAATAAATAAATAATCAGATATTCGTTTACAATATCTTCACCTAAATAAATAAATAATCAGATATTCGTTTACAATTACAGTATTCTCTATTATTTAAAAATCAGTTTTGACTTAGTTCAAAACAAGCAACATGATTTTAAACAATAAGGTAATTAGAAAGATTTAATCCAATGTTTCAGTTGTTATTTGCTTACTTTATTTTAATTTTAATTCATTTCATAGTAATCTTCAGATTAAATTTAGCTTTTAAAATGTTACATTTTCATATTTTTATCTATTTACTTATTTATTTTATATTCACCTAGATTGACCATAAAGCTTGCTTCGACTAGAAGTAATTAAAAGATCATCTACCGGAGTCACACTGAGATATTCATGAATATTTTATTATCAGAGTGCAACATTTTATCAAGTTTTTTTTGGTCTTGTGTAATTTAATAAAAAGAAAAAAACTAAAAGGGTATTTATTACATCTGGGTTTAAAGAAGTTTGATATTAGCAGGGTTTTTAAGATTTTAAATTAATTCCAAAACAGCTTGCGTCTCTAAATAAGGGACGCGTAGAAAATGTCACTCAACAGGCAATTCTAAACTTTCGTTATTTTAAAATTAATTTTAATATTTCCTTGTTTTTATTTAATTGATAGATTATTTAGTGTTATCTGATTAAACAATTTGTGGCTTGTGTTTTATTCCCCTGCGCATTTAGGCATTTTGCACCCATGTTCTGTACCTTATTGATTCTGACTTCATTTTGTTTTTATTTTTTATTAAATGTAAAGGTAAATTCTGATCTAATTTAAGTTCTGTAAGTTATGGATTGCTTTCCGTTGTGTCGATGTTGCGCTGTTGCATGCTGTCACATTAAATTTAGCCGAACGTGCTAGGTGCTCTGCGTGATCGTATTTAGGGGTTTATCAAACTAAACATCAACAAACGGATTTTTTCGGCAAGTATACGTTTTAAAATGTTTTTAAAAAGGTTGCTTAACTTGTCAAAGGTTGAGCTACAAAACAGGTAAGCAGTTTTTTTTTTTTTTGTGATGACACCAAAAATATCTCTACTGAATCTGACACAATTGTCTCTCCGGGTTGGTCTCTCTTGTGATTTAATATTATGGTCGGTGTTAACTTTCAAATGATAGAAAAGAGATTCCTGAAACAAATGTTATAAGAGTCGTGTTTCAAGTGAATACAGAGATGATCAAAGCAATCAGATATTTCTGTGCAAAATAATAAAGCATATATAGTGTCTATAAAATCATTAATTTCAGTGTTTTTTGGTTATAAATGAACCGTTTAAGGAATTGTATATAAAGCTTGTTTTTTTATAATTTACAGTAACAAATTATATGTAATTTCTCGTCTTTTATTTCCCTGCCCGCTAAATCTCAAAATGAAATAAGATCGCTGAACTTATAGGCTTCCCAGAATCTAATTTGTTATTTATTAGATTTAGTTATCAAAAATGTTTTGTGTAATATCTTTGTGTGCTGTTCTGTACATATTGGCTTTAAAATGTTATGAGGAGTCATTTAATGAATGTTTATATACACGTTGTCTTTCATATTAAGATAAAAACGCGTCCTCAGTTTCGTCTTTGTTCATCACTTGAAAGGCACTGTGGTCACTTTATCAGAAAAGCTGTCTTTGTGTTGCCTTCAGAAATGCAATAATGGTTATTTCAGACAGAAATTTTAAAAAGCTCACTAATGATTGCAGGGTAGCCTATAGTAAGTGAGAGATTTTCTTGCGCAGGAACTGCATTCACGCACGGACATTCAAAGCAAAGCGATTAAGCATAATTTTAAAGGGAGTATCAACTTTTTATAAAATGCGGTTGATATTTTTTTCCGGCATCTCGGGGCCCTTCCCAGCCCGAGGCCCTGGGCTTAAGCCCAGGTAAGCCCATGCATTAATGCGGCCCTGCTAATGTTAACTAATGAACCTTATTGTAAAGTGTTACCATATATTTATATCACAAAGTTAGGCTATATATTTTTCAGCATGGCACATTCAAGTACACAATGACACTAGACTGAAATTAAATGGGTTTAAATTAAATTGAATGTAGATTTCTAGACTAAAATCTCATGGCATTTAGTTGAATAAAATTAGACTAAAACTAAATCAATTCAGATGACAAAAATATGACTAAAACTTAATTCAATTTTTGTCAAAAGACTATGACTATGTTTAATCTGTGTTTGTTCTGCCAGGTCAAAATTTTGAGGAGTTTGATTTCTTTTCTATATTAGGAAATAAAACCTCATAAATAAACTTTCTTAGTTTTCACTGCCCAGATCTACAATGTCTCTTTGTGTTGAGGACTAGTGCATCTTTGAGCCAACATTCAGTACGAGTAAAAATACTTGAGTACTTTTAAATTGGGTTACTTTAATACTTTTACTCAAGTCATATTTAAATTGGTGACTTGTAACTTGTAGTGGAGTAATTTTTACAGTAAGGAATTTGTACTTTTACTCAAGTATGGCTTTCAGCTACTCTTTACACCTCTGCGTAACTGTGACGTCGACTTGCAAAAGGTCTATACAAAACCTTTCACAGTTTTTATATGATCATAAATGATGAAGTATTTTAACCATTGACAAGTAATCTCGTCAATTAAGAGAAAATATTTGCTTGAAAAAAAACGTGTTACTGATGAGTATTTATGGCAATCTGTCATACCACGATTGTCCACTAGACGGCATACCCAACTTACAGGGAGTGCAGAATTATTAGGCAAGTTGTATTTTTGAGGATTACTTTTGTTATTGTACAACTACAGTGCTCTTGGTCAATTCAAAATGTTAACAAACCCTCAAACCTGAACATTTAAGTAGTAAAAGTGAAATTTTGGCTTTATTAAGAGAATATTTCTATGCACATCACCACTGGGCAACTACCAGTGTGCAGAACCACTAGGCAACTAAATGAAAAACAAAGATTTCACCATCTCACTTGTTTTTTTTCAACTGTTAAAGTGAGAATAATAAACAAACTCTACATCTACACAAAAAATTAATAAAACAATAAAAAAAAATATATATATAGACTCAGTGACCAATATAGCCACCTTTCTTTTCGATAACAGTCACAAGCCTTCCATTCACGGATTCAGTCAGTTTCTTGATCTGGTCTGAACCAACATTTTGTGCAGACGCAACCACAGCCTCCCAGACACTGTTCAGAGAGGTGTACTGTTTACCTTCACTGTAAATGTCCTGCTTAAGAAGGGATCAAAAGGTCTCAATAGGGTTTAAGTCAGGTAAAGAAGGGGGCCATGGCATTAGTTTTTCATCTCTAGGGCCTTTACTGGCCAGCCATGCAGTGGAGTGCTTGTGATGTATGTGATGGAGCGTTGTCTTGCAAAATAATCAGTCTTCTTGAAAGATGCAGACTTTTTCCTGTACCACTGCTTGAAGAAAGTGTCTTCTACATTACAGGCAGGCAGGCACAGACAGGTATTATTAAACATGAGCTTGTTGGACCTTTTTGGGTTGAAAATGGAAATAAAAAAACAATTCTCAGACCTACTGCCAATTTTTAGAAGACACGTTCTTCCAGCAGTGGCACAGGAAAAAATCCGCATCCCCCAACAAGACGTTTTTATGTAAGACAACGCTTCAGCACACGCATCAAAACACTCAACTGAGTGGCTGGCCAGTAAATGCCCTAAAGGTGAAAAACTAATGCCATGGCCCCCTTCTTCACCTGACTTAAACCCTATTGAGACCTTTTGATCCCTTCTTAAGCAGGACATTTACAGTGAAGGTAAGCCGTACACCTCTCTGAACAGTGTCTGGGGGGCTGTGGTTGTGGCTGCACAAAATGTTGGTTCAGACCAGATCAAGAAACTGACTAAATCCGTGGATGGAAGGCTTGTGACTGTTATCCAAAAGAAGGGTGGCTATATTGGTCACTGTGACTATATATTTTTTATTTTTTATTGTTTTATTATTATTTTTTTTGTAAATGTAGAGTTTGTTTATTATTCTCACTTTAACAGTTGAAAAAAAACAAGTGAGATGGTAAAATCTTTGTTTTTCATTTAGTTGCCTAATAATTCTGCACACTAATAGTTGCCTAATAATGATGTGCATAGAAATATTCTCTTAATAAAGCCAAAATTTCACTTTTACTACTTAAATGTTCAGGTTTGAGGGTTTGTTAACATTTTGAATTGACCAAGAGCACTGTAGTTGTACAATAACAACAGTAATCCTCAAAAATACAACTTGCCTAATAATTCTGCACTCCCTGTATAAAAAACTGAAGCAAAAAATGATTTGTTAATTTTACACTCCGTGTATGTTTTTGATAATCGTTCTGAATCTGGGCCCGTATGTATAAAACATATCAGAAATGCTCTTAAGCTAGCTATGACTTAAGTGTCAAAAAATTCTTAGTAAGGAGAAGGAGCAGTCTGGGAATAGGAGACATTGATAAAGGAGCTGAAAGCAACTTTCAGTAAAGTGTAAGACTCATTCTTAAGTGCTGACTTAAGTGCCACAAACTGAGGACTACAATGATTTCAACCTAAATGGCCGCCCTTAACCTCTAAATCAGCCAATAGAATGCAGGCAATGTTATACAGTCACAGCAGCATGTGACACCATACATTCATGAATCATGAAGACATTACAATTATATAAGTATTTAAAA
Source organism: Misgurnus anguillicaudatus (assembly GCF_027580225.2). Taxonomy (NCBI): domain Eukaryota; kingdom Metazoa; phylum Chordata; class Actinopteri; order Cypriniformes; family Cobitidae; genus Misgurnus; species Misgurnus anguillicaudatus. The sequence goes on along the minus strand of NC_073352.2, from coordinate 31,286,217 downwards.
ATTGTATGTTTAACAAATGTTTAACAATATTACAAATAACCATTTTGCACCATTTTGATTGCTAACATTATGTTTTGGGTCAGGGTTGTATACTCTAATATCACTTTACATGTAATGGTGTCATTGCAATCTTGTTGATTTCATCTACATTTTATGGTATTTTATTTACCTATCATAAACTGTAAAATGTAAAAGCGGAACTCCTTAAAAAACTTACTTCAACTGGTAACACCAAATATTTAAACATTTTTAACTTTAATTATTTCAGTTAAACTGAGAAAATTTAAGTTGAAAAAACAATACATTTTTAGGGATTATTAATAATTTGATCCAACTTTAACTTTTTACAGTGTATATTATTCAAATTTATTTACATTTAAGTATATACCATTGCTGTCTTGATAATCCCATAATAATTCTTGGTTTCACTAATATACATCTTATACTGTATATTATATTGTGTAATATAATATACATTGTATAAAAACCCTATACTCTTTATATTTCATGTTATATTAATTCTGATCTACTGTCTATATACTACTAACATGTTTTTTTTTTTTGTAAATTTTCTGCTCTGCAACAATGTAACAATATTTTTTTCATGAGTGCTATAGAAATACATTTAAATTGAAGTAATTCTAACGCATTCTTTGTTGTAAAATGCATGATCTCCGCCTCTCTGCTGCCCTCTTGTACTCTTAACTAGGTTAAGAGACCTCCCCAGCTCTCTTAAATAATTTAGGAGCTGAGACCTAGTCTTAACACTTTAGAGGCTTTATAAATCAAACTTATTCTTAAGTCTAGGAATAAAAGTAAAATTATGTCATTCTTAAAATTTTGACACAGTTAAAACTAAAATTTTACTCTGAGCGCCTTTATACATACGGGCCCTGATCTCTAACAAATTCTAAAAATTATTTCTGCTTTTTGCTCAAAATTTTTTATTTTTAAAGTATTTTTGAGTTTATAACAGAAAAAAATAAAGATAGGATGAAACGTTTTTTTCCCATTTTGTTTGTTTTTTTATTGTTTTTTTTAAAGCAGAGGGTCTGTTCTCTCGTTTGATATATTTGTATGTTTATATATTTTTAGATAAAAAATTTCCTGGAAGGCATTTTGTAAAACCTTTGTGAAAATCACAAAAAATGCTGGCGGGCAACTTTTCAAAAAAGGTTGGCGGGGAATGAGTTAAGTTGATTCCACTTTAATGAAGATACAATTGGTCAAAAAGGATCCATGCGTTTTTTGACCCCAGAGCGTTAATGTTTATTGTCCTCCCAACTCTGAAATGTACACCTATGGGCATCAATGATCTTCTTGGGTTGAAAAGCATCTCAAGCATGCATGCAAATACTGCTGCCTAATAATTTTTCTTCTTTTGTGCGACTTATCATGCAACTACTTTCCCAACTAATCGAGTTGTAGTTTCACGTCAAAGTTTTACAAAGAAGCTTTGCTGCTCTTGTTTGGGGGTGCTACTATATTTTTGCATTATTGCTGCAAGACTCTTTGGGGCTGCTATAGTGGCACAGAATGACACTCTTTAGGTCAATGATGAATCAGGCTATATATCTCTGAAGGACAGATTCTGATGTGCTGAGGGACACAAGTTCCAAAGCAATGCCTTGTCCCGTACCGTCTCCCGAAATGCGGTGCTCTTCAACACCACACGCCAGCAATAAAAGTTTAATTTAATATCCAGATGGTAGCCATCCTCTGTTTCTTTATGACGCTGTCATGCTCAGAGATAATATCACATGTCACTTTCTGTGATAGGAACCTCTCTGAGGCTTTTGCCTGGTTTGGGCAATAAAAAACAGGATGATAGTTCCATCAAAATGTTTGAATGTCACATATCATGCTGGTTTGGAAGTTTTTCTGCAGGTTTGTCTTTGAAATGAAGCCATAAACAACACTGAGAGATGATCTTATTTGCACTAACACATTATTTATATGTCAGTCATTTTATTCACCACACTCCAGCCTGAGTGTAGTCTTGAGGGTAATATGTTATATGCTTTTTTTTCAAAGAAAGAAATGCATGACTTACTTATACAACATGTTTTTTATAAGTTTTGGTAAGTTGTGACCAAGTCTGTGAAAACCCAGCTAAAGTATTTTTTTAGATTTACTGTTTTCTACATAAAAATATTGTATATAATGTCAAGTACATTATGTGACAATAAACCTTGATATCTTTAAAATTGACTGAGTAAGATCATGTCATTAAAATTGAAATCAGTGATTAAAACATACTTTGATGCTCCAAATCTCCAGACTTTATCCTGGATTTCCAACATTATCTAATGGCAATTCGTATTTATTTTAATTCGTATAAATTCGTACGACCACATTCGTAAATTTTTTGTGACATTGGGTTTTCGTTATTGTTGGTTTTTATGATAATCGTACGATAAATTTTGTACGAATTCATATGAATGTGCCAACTTGTAAAATATGTGCAAATTCTCGTAAAATCAAGCTGGGATTTCAAAGACGGTCATGTATTTAATTCAACCGAGGACCTCTCCCATCCCCATGTACAAGAGACAGGGGCAGCTGCAGCTTAGAGTAATGGGCGTGCCGAAAAGTAATGCCATCTTTGGCAATATTTCAGATAGCGATATACTTCCTGGCTTCCGTGTCACCCTGGCTTTGTCGTTAAGCCTCACCATTGGTTGAATTTGATCTACACATTCAGACGCACTTACCCCTTGAAGCGTCCCAAAGTGTCACCGCAGTGACACACCGTAAGTTCCCTCGAAAGGGAACTGTAACAATGTATCTTAAACGATAACACAATGTTACCTTGCTCCCACTTGAAATGTGTCCCCACATTTAGTCCTTGAATTTGAGGTTATTGGACCTGGAAAGTCCTTGAATTTGAAGTTAACTAAGTTGTGGGAACTCTGGACGAGTTTTTACAGTAATCTATATTTCTGCTATTATCCACTAGGGGGCGCTCTTACCCAATTTATAAAACACTAAAGCTAATTCTACAACATTGTAAACTCTGTATATGTTTTGCTCATCATTCTGAATCTGATCTCTAACAAAATTCCCTTACAAAAATACAATTATTTCAGCTTTGTGCTCAAAATTTGGTATTTTTGAAGAAACCGACCCATATTTATGAAGTTATAAAAGAGAACAAATGAAGATAGAAAGACACAAATATTTTCCAGTGTGTTTGTTTGTTTCTTACTTTAAAAGCAGAGGATCTGTTGTTTCATTTTAAATATACTGTTTTTTATATATTTACAGAAAAGCATTTTCCTGGAATGTATTTTGTGAAAATCACCAAAAATGCTGGTGGGCAACTTTTTAAAAAAAGGCTGGCGGGGATTGAGGTAATAGTTGAGTGAATTTTTATTACTGAGAAAAAGAGTGTATTTTTATGTCCCATTACTTTTTAAAATTCGTATCGAGACTTTAGAGATTCAGATGTTTCTAGGCTCCAGCTATTGCGATGTGCTTGTTTCCTGCACAGGTAATTTGGTGGTGTGGAGTTTTGGGGCGTGCAATAGGCAGCTTTGTGTTTACTCTGTTGCACATGCTTCTCACCCTCAGGCTGGAGACTGGATTGTTCCAGTTCAGTACACCCCACTTCCTTCAGGGTGTTTTGGAGCTAATCCACCTCTCTCTCTCTCTCTCTATTTCTCCCTCTTTCTCTCTTTCTCTCTCTCTGCATGCAGATTTAATGTACCATGTTCTTAGGCAGTCAGATTAATGAAAAGACTCTATTCATAAACAACAGACTTGTGCCGATACATATGCCGTGCTTTTCATAACCCGCCCGTCTGCGGCTTTGGCGCTAGCATGCGAGATTTCGTCAGCTTCTCGCCGTTGCATGTTTTTGGTTGCACTGCCCACGGCTTCGTGAAGTGCAAATGTGGAGATTTCTTTAAAAAATTCCAATCATTATCCCAGTGGGAGTTTATCTGAGAGAGAACGGCCCCGGTTGTTGCGCGCAGCGCTCAGGGGCCCAGGTAACGGCGCTTGCTTCCCATTCTCAGAGAGCTTGTTTTTGTTCAACGGTCCAGAAAAACCTGTGGCAGAATTGAGGTGTAAGAAAACGGCCTCTGCCTTTATCAATATTAACATTCATATCTGGGACCAGAGGCTAGAAACCAAGAGCCGTATGTTGAATATTCAGTATATCGCTTGTCAAAGACAATAGAACTCAATAGCCTTACTCATGTCAGCGCGAGTCTGTAGTGTGTTTGTTTTGTTGGAGTTTTTCAGGGCTGCTTCACAATCTCTATTCTCCAGAGTAAGCAGAAATGTGTGTGTGTGTGTGTGTGTGCCTTCACGCGTAAATGAGAGAAAATCCAAACAACATCTTAATTAAATGCTTGTGTAAAAAAGGTGACTGCACTTTCTTTTATTCTTGAAAGGTGGTTGAACCATCATCTTGTAGATGGTTTGATGGTGATCCTAGATGGTCTTTCAGCTAATAACCAACTTATTTTTTTTCTGTGCTTGCTGGCGGACCTCAAGCTGACCCTACAGGTCCTTGTTTTCTCTCTTCCTCTACAACTTAAGTAAAAGGTGAAGAATTGTGTTTCATTTGGACAGACCTACATACAAAAAAGCTGCTGGCGAGGTGTCAGAGTTAGGTTATGTTAACCAAAGGCTGTGCGGACTCACGAAAACACCGTGTCCTTGAGTGTCCTGCTGACTGCAGGCATGCATCTGTTTCTCCTGTACGTATTAATGCAATAGCTGATACTGTACTACCTGTGCCGAGTTGTCAGGTAGTGTGTGGAAAGTTTGACATCCATCAGACCCTTTCCAAGATACTCAAGGCCGTAGTAGTAATCCCACAGTCATCTTTGCGGATATCTGGAATACTAAATCAAAATTATGGAGTAACTCCAGGGGGCTCTTTGTCCTTATTTCATAAAGCTTTATGTGTGCGTGAAATGTGTGTGTGTTCTTACATTTTCATCACATGTAAACTATCAGAAAAAATTGTCAAAATATGTACTTCAGCTGTCAATGGTGCTCTACCCTTTGAAGTTTATATTAGTACCAAATATGTATATATCTTTAACGAATGGTTCATAATAAGATCTTTTTAAAGGGTACTGCCCCAATGAGGTATATATTTTGACAATGTATGCATAATATAGCATGAGATGTCACTGCTTACAGTTTCAAGATTCAAGTATTTTTAAGTTCAGATTCTGGAGTCGACAGCTAAAAGGATATTGAGGATATTAAGTGCTTAAAAATGGAAAATTATCTATATTTTTTAAGCATGTGTGTTTCTTTGGGATCGAACCTTCAACATTTGCGCTGTTAATGCAATACTCTACTAACTGAGCTACATACAGAACAGATACAAATATTTTTGAGAATTGTCACATGAGGACTAAGAAAGGAATGAATTTAATTTCTTTTGAGAATTGCCAGCACATATGCCTTGTAAAACCAGGATTGTCCTTGTAAGGTCAGGATATGAGACATTAACGCATACTGCAATGTAAAAAAAGCTGGGTTATTTTCAAGCCATCGCTGGCTCAAATACAAACATTTTCTGGGTTAATTTAACCCAACTGCCGGATTCGTCCCTTTTAAAGGGCACCTATTATGTTTGGATATACTGTGTGTTGGTAGCCTGGGTTTCCTCATGCTGCCTGCGTGCAAATTTATTCACGCTGCAAGTCTAGAATGGAAACTATGGCCATTTTATGCCCCTGAAATAGGTAACCAATCACAGAACGGGGAGGGGGCAGCAAGACGATGACGACGTCTATGCGACGCACTGAAGCAGTTTTGTTATTTGTTATAACGCGCCAACAGACATGAAGTTACTTTTCAATGCTGCCTTAGATAGTGTTCTAAGTAGTTTTGAACGCAACTTTATTTAAAAAAGAGCAACTTTTGGCGTTAAACTATTTCATAGAAGGATATGGCAAGACATGATAGCCACGGAGTTTTGTAGGACCAACCTGCCTCATTGTGCCTGTACTGTGGTTGTCACAGTGCCACTAAAATGTGTTGCTTTTCAATACAATTTACACAGCTACCGGTTTAGTTGCATAGCTTTCAGCTGTGTGCACATGTATTGATAAACGTCGTTTACGTTTGAATTATTGTCGCTCTACATACGTCATCTGGTATAATTGTAACGATTGGTTATGAGCTACGTACAGACGCATTTGATAGACATTCATAGCCCCAATAAATGGCTCTGAGCATTCGTAAACCACGCCTCAAATAAGAGAAAATGAGCATATGGTTCCCAGACCACGTCTCATTCTCTATTTGACTGGTCTGGTGTTAGCCAGGCTAGTGTGTTGACAGTGTGTGAACACAACCACCCTACAATGAAAAAAATCCATGTGCTTCTTGTTTTTTAATCCCTATTAAACCAAAGCGGTCTCATTAGACATGCCGTTTTGATTCTCTTATCAATGTGAGGTCACACTGATAAAGCCCTGCCCACTAACAGTCCCGAATGATCAAAGTTTCCACCCTCAGTGAGTTGAACTCTGTCCACTAGATGCTATTGTCTCAGAATATTAATCAGATCTATTTAACTGAAAGCGCTCAATATCTGTTTGTAAGGAAGTGAGGAGCTGTAGCTCATTTGCATTTAAAGGTACAGACATTAAAACAGCGCGTTTTTGATCCCATCCAAATGGGGCATTTTGGGCATGCTATAATAAATAATCTGTGGGATATTTTGAGCTGAAACTTCACAGACACATTCTTGGCACACCTGAGACTGATATTACATCTTGTAAAAACGCCATAATAGGTGCCCTTTAACCCAGCACTGGGTTGAAAATAACCCAGCATTTTTAGTGTGATTTTACAAATTTAGGGCTCTATCATACACCCGGCGCAATGCAGCGCAATGCGCAACACAAGTGTCTTTTGCTAGTTTCAACCCTGCGCAATTATCATTTTCACGTTTAGCTCCACGTTGTTTAAATAGCAAATGCATTTCGCCCACTTTTGTGCCCATGGGCGTTCTGGTCTGAAAACGAGGTGTGTTCAGGTGCATTGTTGGCGCGTTGCTATTTTTTTAGGCAACTAAAATAGACTACGCCATTGACCACGAAAAACCTGGTCTAAAGTCTAAAGTCAATGGCGCAATATGTTTTTTGTTATTTAAAGAGCAAATAAAAAAAAAATTATGCGCCTATACTGCCCTACAAAGCGAAAGCGCAGTAACTACGCATTTGGTCAAAATTGAGTTAAGGGTTAAAATGGGCTTTGTGAGATCTGTTGTGTCTTGTGACAAAGTCTCCTGGTTAAATTTTGTCCCATTTCAGAGAAATGTGTGTGCCAAAATTGCAGTAACATGTTTGACTGGCTGGTGTAAAAAACTTTAAAACCATTTTTCTCAGTTTCAGTGTTTGCGTAGATACTGCACTTAGCCTTTGGAGGGCAGTATAAATGGGACGACAACGCGGGTTTGCTTGTCACATACATGAATGCGCAGCAGCACAAAAACGTTTTTAAATATGAAATATTCAAGGATTGAATGTAAAATATTATTATTGAGTCTCTTGGACATAAATGAGGACCTATTATGAGACGTTAGAAGACGCAAAGAGCTGCTTAGCTGTAGCCTGGTAAGTAAATAAATGCTTTGCTTTAAACAAATGCATCTGTTTTTAAATGTTTTTAAATGCTACCTTACGGATTTATTGTATATGATGACTCTGTACCTGTGGATATGGTGAGATGAAAAAATATTTTAAGTAATGATTTGTAAAAATCCCATGGCGCTGTCCGAGTGCTGAAATGCTTCGGCTCTCCGCGCGTTTGTAAATTCTTTATCTCTTGTTTGTATTTTTAAAGTACAAACCTTTTCTTGCATATTTGCAAATTATTTTATGAGATTACAATGATTGTGTAGGATATCAATACATTTACAGAAATTAAAAGCCTGCTATTTGTACTTCTATGACTGAAAGAAAACGTCTTTTAAAGGTTTTAATCCAAAAAAATTAAAATTTCAATAAAAAATGAAAATAAATTTTTTTTTTACATTATTCTTAAAATGGGGATCTTCTTCCTCCGCATAGTTTTTCAGATTACAAAGTCCGTCATATAAATAGGGATTAGACATAGCACCAGCACAACTAGCTTTTAAAGGGGATGAGAGATAAGACTCTCATTGGTTTATTGCACGTTACACCCAAAACACACGCATTACTCATTAGGAAAATATGAACATGCGCTCGGCACACAAACCTTTTTTCCCGTCGTTAAATTAGCAAAAGTGGCATCGGACACCCCCATTTAGACCGTGCGCCGTGCACTTTAGACAATGCGCTTAGATCGTTAAAATAGGGCCCTTTATCTAAAATTCAGGACATAAAAAAAGGACATAAGATTAATCCATGGCCAAGGCTTTCATTTGCTGTACCGTATAAGTAATACTGTTTCTGAAACTAAATGGAAAGACTAGTTGATCTTCTTTAATCACCGAGTTCCACTTTGTATGTTTTTGGAAAATTCAAGAACTGAGAGTCCTTTTGTGTCATTGATCCAGGAAGGATTCTGGAACCGTGGGCTGACGGAAGAAAGCGGGACCGCATTTGAGCTGTGCTTAGTGCAGACGCCTCTCCATAAACTGTTAGGGGCCACTGAGGAGAACTTAGCCCTGTGCCACCCGGCAAACTGACCTGATGGACTGGAGACACACTATTAACTCCAGCCAACACCAGCCAGAACTGATGCCCACTAATGGCCCTGGGTCCCTTCCAGCCCGGCATGGGCGGTAGGGGAGAGACAAAGATTTAGCACTTTTACGACATTTCACTCTATCTCACTAAGTTTCACAGATTTTTTCCAGCGTTACCTCGAAATTTGAGGTGGAAGAGCTCCAGGTTTACCCCTCATTATCTCTAATGTCTTTTTGGCTATTGCCGGTTTCCGAATCATCTCGGGTTTTGGAAACGTAGGAAAAATAAACACGGCGAAAGTGTGAACGGAGGCTTTTTCTTTATTGAGGAAAGACAAATGAAATCCCTTTTAGTTAGGGAAAACATATGAGTCGTGCTGGATCAAAGTGGGAAACATGGGGGAAGGAGTCAGGCACATCCGCCGGTCCAAATTTTCCTCGGAACAAGAGAGGGTGTAGGAATGTAATCAGCATGCGAAAAACCAGTAGGCTGCTGAAGGAAAAGAAAAAAAGTCTCTGCTAGCGATTAGTGTGGGCTTGCAATGTATTGAAGGACTTAATAGGATACCAGAGCTTTAGGATGTGTCAAGGGTTGGGCCTTCCCTAGACAACCGGCTGCCATGAAAGAGGGTGCGGAAAGCTCATCCTGTGCATGGCCTTCTTCAAATGCATGCAACGTAAATTTTTCTAGCTTTCATTTAATATTTCATTTTTTTTTTTATTAAATAACGAGTAACTTAAATGAAAAGAAACATTGCGTTTGATGTCCAAAATGAAATGCATGCTTCAATATGCACCTCAGCAGATGTGGACATTAGTTCAGTCTCCGCAACAATGCCTCTTGTCCCCGTACATCACACCTGTTCTGTTTCCCCGTACAAATCTGTTATCAAAGAAAAGCAAAAAAATCGAGGGATTTCGTCTTATAGATTGCCGGCCTTTTACTGTGTATTTCTGGACGACTGCTTGTCTGACTGTAAATCCACAGCTGGCGTTCCCCAGACGTCTTTTACACCAGGCGCACGGCACCCACAATCATGCCTTTTTTAGGAGGAAGCAAATGGTAAATGAAAAGACATTAAGTTCCACATGTTACGCACAGGTGTCAGTGTAATAGCGTGTGTCAGAGAGATCAGCAGAGCATTTTGTTTACTCTTCTTGAATCTCTGTCACACAGGACTTCTGGGAATGATGGGTAACACCCGCTGATGCTTTATGATGATCCCTATGGAGAACATTAGGGGAAGATATAAGATGTAAGGTAATGTTTTGCTTAACTAGTACTATAGAATCATATTTTTCTTATCACAGTTTGTGATATATAAAAGTAGTTGGTTGATTTATGTTTTTTATTCAGCTGTGCTGTGAATTTTCTTATCCAGGATATGCACACATATATAGAAACTATGCACACAAATAAAAAAAATGTAGTTTATTATAATACTGTAAAATGAGATTAAAATATGATCTGAAGTTGTTAAAAATTTTGTAGAATTACATACAGTACTGTACAAAGCCACAATCACCAGCTTTGTTGTTTTAGCAATGTCGTCCATATTTATTTTTCACTCTTTTTAAGATGCAAACAGAAAATATAGGAAATATGTACACAATTGGCACTAAAGATATCTTTTTTGAAGTCATTCGATTAGAATTAGAAATTAGGATTTGATTTAATTTAGGTTTAAAACATTTTTACACATCGGGGTTAGTTGTCACAAAGTGTTACAATTAAACCTGGGATATACAATGATAATGAAATCAATATAAATACTATTCATCAAAATGATTACTTTAATACAATATAAGGGGAAATAAATGACAATTATGATTTTTTTTGTCTTAATTGTGCATCTCTTTAAAAAAAATCTATTCATCTGCATAGATGCATAATACAAGGATGGTTAGATGAAGAATAGATGAATGAATGTGTATATCTATTATAGGCAGATATAGAAACAATATCCACCTTTAGTATATAGACAAAATTATATTAAATTATTTGTGTTTAAACTAAATCTGTCTGTTACAATGAACCCCACCTATGTGGTAAGTTGTCACGTTTGCACTCCTGTCACTTTCGGTTTAGATGTACAGTAACGGTGGGTCCCACAAAAAAACATTAAGTATTTGTAGCAGAGATGTGTGTTGACTGTGTAAAAAAATATTAATCTAACCTTAATATTTTTTGAATGATGAAGCCAAAGCCAAAAAGCGTTACTTTGTACCCCCCTCTTATGAGGTGGCAGAAAGAAGGCCGTCCCCGAGGGTCTCCAGGGCCCAGTAATACAAATTTCCCTATCCCCTACATACAAATTTCCTGTATTTTCTGGTTGTGATCTAATAAAGAGACTATACCACTATACCATTGCAAAAACACCAAATCTAATTGTGGCATAAGACTTTTGCACAGTACTGTATTATGCATTTGGCAGACACTTATTTCCAAAGTGACTTACAATGTATGCATTGTTTATCAGTATGTATTTTCTCTGGGTTCAGACCCATGACCTTTTGTGCTGCTAACGCAGTGCTCTATCACTGAGCTACACATGATTTCTTTGCAAATGTTTCATTTTGTCGCAAAGCAGAGAGGAGAAGACAGGCTCCTGTTGGAAAGATCTGCCTCATCTTTATTTATGGTTGCAGTCTGATTGTATGAACAAACCTGCGCTGCGAGGATCAGACCCAGTGACATGTTTACTGTGCACCGGACGGCTCCTCTCAGATCAGACCCCGTGGCCGTTCACAGGTGCAGAGTTTTACATGAGCATAGATTTATTGGAGACCTGCTGGAAGCTACGCTGCCCTCTGCTGGTCATGACTTTGTGTTCAGGTTTCTCAGTCTGAACTTTAGGGCTCCCTGACACCAAGTTGTGGATGAAGAACCGGCCTCAACAAGTTCATCTTCCCCCACCCTTGGCAGGTTTAATGCATTTTTTATGTTGGATAACTCCAAACAGGCTATCCGCTTTCTTTGACAAGTGAATAAAATCCATCCCTGTTCAGTTTTTTCCGTCGTCGATCAGTTTCTCATTCGTTTGCCAGACTAGAAGTCTGTCCTGAGATGAGTAAATCTGATGGCAGAATTACAGAGTCAACCTCAGTCCTTACTATAACAGCTTTGCGGTTCCTGCCAGCGTCCTATTGCGACTGAGTAGGATATTGAAATCTGGAGACAGGTCAGGGATTTCCCTCCGTTCTTTTCGGGTCTTCACTTAGAGGCCTCATAAATTACGCTGACGCACGTTATCGGGACCGGGCCGCCGCATTAATCTAGAACAGCATGTAGGCGACGGCCCAGAGAACGCGAGCGTGAGAAGGAACGTTGACACGGGTACGTCCATCTGCACCGGCCACCGCAGGAGGGCCGTGAAATGCGGCCGTGGCGATCTCTAGGTTTTAATGCTCTTATGAGGTGGCAGAAACAAGGCCGGCCCCGGGGGTCTCCAGGGCCCAGTAAGCCGGTGGCAGGTCCACTTCATCACCTCTCCTCTGAATGAACTCTGGCTGAACCCCTTCGCCGCTGTTTTTTCCTGGCATCTGCCACTCGCCGGCCGCCGTCACGAGGTGAGCGCCTTCTTTTGTTTTCCGAGTCTCCCAGCATCTGTCAGTCCATCTTTAGGACTTTAATAAGACCCCTTATTCCGTCCGCCTATACCCGCACGCACTAAGGTGTACACCCCTGCGGGACGGTAGCCATGGCGATGACGCCAGCTGAGACGTGATGCGTATGCCTTGGTTTCGTCGTGCCTTATTTCATTTTTCTCTCTCATTCACCGTCTTTCTCTCGTACCCTCCCGCGCTCTTCACAAACACGCCTGCAACCATGCCCTTTCCTCTTCAAACTAATTACCTCGGCTACCTTGTACCCACAACCCCCCGGGACACTAACAACTGTCAGACCAGTATTATTTTTGAAATTTAAACAATCATCGTACGTGCTCTACTGCTAAGATCCTGGCCTTTACTGCAGCTTCGACCTTCAGTAATTAATACCCCAGGGCCCATTATTGGCAAAGCCTTTATCCTTTGGGCCAAGAAGCCTCTAACCCGCTAATTACGGGCAAGCAGCTAATCTTCCAGCCCCTGTGATTGACAGGTACACCTATTCTACTAATTGCCTGTTGCAGACAACACCTGGTGAACTGAACTGTCAAGGGAGACGGGATAGTACTGAGAACTCGTACGGGACTCTGGGGAGCCCGATGGAGTTTTTGTGTGTTTTGAGAGTGAGGTTTGTGAGTGTGTGTGTGTGTGTGTTTGCGTGCTTGTGTTTGGATTCATAAGTGGAAGATGGAGTCGGGATCTCGCCATGCACCTCGCCTCTGTAAAACCGTATCATCGCGGCATGATCTACGCATACAGACTCATTACACTTTCATTACAAAACACAGAGCGATCTCCTCGCCGTCCCGGTTACAGCCCTGCAGAGCATGAAAAATAGGGCCTAGCTGTTGTAAATTGCTGACACCTGTCTAAGTGACCAAGTCCATATGTTACATGTTGTGTATTAATGCCTGTAATTCGAACACCATTAGCAACTGCGAAATTAATTCCTCCGTGTGATTTTGTGAGAAACCAGAGGCTTTTAATGCGCAAGACAAATTGGAGTTGGTACGAAAAAAGTTTGTTTTTTAATGCAAATTATTTATCACACTATGCTAATGTTAAGAGGATGCTAGCTTACATTTCGTCCCTAATGAATATTGATTGTGATATTATAACACAGATCCATTCTTATCAGGAGAGTCATTACACTGTGTGTGAATCACCAAGTTGCTCATTATATTTTAGATTTATATGAACACTTGGATAGCTTGGACATGTTTTAATAATCATAGTCATAACTAAGTTGAGACTTCTGGATGAGGAAATGCTTTGTTCTTACAAACTCATTTACTTTTATTAAAATGCTTCTTTCTTTCTTACTTTCGCAGCCCTTTTTGATATATTTTTCGGTCTAGAAGCAAATCTTGGTCTTGTTTTAAAGAAGACACTTTAAAGTTTTTCACAGAAGTGTCTGGAGGTGAAAATATTAAAGAAAAAATTGGCAGTTTAAATTGTAATAAATAAAAATAATGCAATAAAGTATATATTTTATACATCAAATTATTAACGTTTTACCAATAATGGCCACTAGGTGTCAATGGTTTGCTGCATACTCTTGTCACAAATTAATAAATTACTGTCACTGCATTATTATTACTGCAAAAATGTTTTAAAGTATAAAAACGACATTCTTAGACCTTTCCAACGATATATATGATTTTTCTTGATAGATTAAAATTTACATGGAAAATATTAAAGTAAACTCAGGTGTCCTGCTCACGGTGTTAAAATCAGTATTGTATGTTTATTAAAAATGTCATGTAATATTTGGCATAATGTCATTCATTACACCATTCATCCCAAAATAAGTGAGATATGAATTTTCTACCCAGTCTCACAAAATAAAAAAATAAAATACCTATTGGCACGTATTTTTTTGATTAATTTCCGCGTTATTTTCGTGATCGTATCACGAATTTCTGTCTACGTGTTATTATCATGTATTGGTTACTCAACTGCTTTTTCCTATTCGGTTTAGATTTGGTGTTTGTGTTAGGATGTCACTTTTTCACAATGTCACAATTTTCAGTTTTATTTTTTATATTTCCAAATTTTTAAACCATACTCGCCTGGCGTTAGGGTTAGAGTTGGGTTTGGGTAAGGACGTCATTTTATGTAGATCTAACCCTAAACCGAAGCAACAATGGTAAAAAAATAGGAAAAACAGTTGAGTAACCAAGACGTGACAATGACACGTAAACAGAAATTCGTGATATGATCATGAAAAACTGCGGAAATTCGTGACTTCGTGATTTCACGCTTATCACGAAAAATAAAAAAATATGTGCCTATAGGTACGTAATTTCGTGAGACTGGGCTGGAATTCACCAATATCGCCCATGATTTTGCTTCATAAATGTATACTGTAACAAAACTCTTTTCATGCATATATAAACTCCTACACTTTTTGGATTCACACAGACAATAAACGCTTCTGTAATTCGTCGACGAGGTGGGAACACACTCGAGCTCCCAGCGAGCCTTGCTCCGGTCGAGCGTGTCACTGGTCACTGTGATCCCAGCAGGACCTGTAGGAGATCTCGTATCACTCCTGATTTGACGGAGGAGCAAAGGCCAATCAGAAGAAGTTGCAGACGGTGAGTGAGAGACACAGACAGATAAAAAGAGAGCCAAAGTGAGAAAGTCTGCTCCTCCTGGGGGCTGCTTAGCATTGTAGCGATGTTGTGCACATTCAACCCTCCCGCTGCTCTTGACCTTACCGTACAGCTCCAGTCATGCAGCAGGACTCGAGAGGATTGATTGATCTAAATAACATTATGATGCCATTAGCATATAGTGTAGGACAACAAACCACAGGCCTCTGGTGGAGGGAGCTTACAGCGGCAGACTGCTCACTCTCTGTCTGTAGTAGTACACACATACAAGTACACACAAAAAAATGCTGGGTTATTTTCCACCAAGCGTTTGGTAATAAGGGATGAACCCAACACGTTGGGCTTTTACTTTAACCTATGCTGGGTCGTTTTAATCCCAATATAAACATTTTCAGGGTTAATATGGTTCGTCTCATTTCGTCCCATTTTGAGTGTTTGCCATTAGAACATTTAGGGCCTGAAGATGATACTGGGTAGACAAGAACAAAAATACATATTTCAGATTTGTAAATGATACAGATATATTAACAGATTCCTTTTTTTTTTTGTAGTTTATATGTATGAAAAAGTGTGTGTGTGTTTATACTTAAAGTTTTATTCTTCATATAGTATTGTGGCTCCTAGTAGGTTATTGTCAAGAACAAATTTTTATAAAAAGATAAAAGATTTAGATTAGCACAAATGAAAACACATGTGGTAATAGAGTTTTTTAATTATAAAAAAGTTTTTTTTTCAGTGTATTCCCTGGGATCAAAACCATGACCTTAGTGTTGCTAACACAATTCTATACCAATTGTAGAGGGACAAGATACAATTTAAATCTCTAAAATTCTCTTGTATTTATGATGTTTGTATATTTAAAAAAAATATTATAAGAAATTTTAGTAAAGTCACAATGAAATGGATTTTCTTTGGATGACTTATCTGTGAGCTACATTATTTAAAAAAAAAGTGTCCTCATCTTTAATCAAAAACGCGAAATAATTGGTGTGTTCGACTTCATGCATCACTGCGCAGACCGATTAGTGGCTGGCTTGAAGCAGTGCATGCCGATTAGAAATTTTGTCCAACTTGAGCTGACGATAAAAGGCATGTGACTGTGATGTATGGTATCAAAGTACCGCAAGAGCATTTTGAGAGTAGACGGCTTCGAGTTCTGATGACGAAACAGGTCTTTGTGATTGGTCGCCTCACTAATGACAACGATCGCGTGCGGTTCATGTTTAACTCAACCCTCAGTTCCACTTATAAACATTAAATTCATGTTTAATATATGTGCCATGTAAAAAAATTTAATGAAAAGAAGCGAAAGACAAAACTCTATTGGGTGTTTAATAATCTAGGCTTATGTTTCCTTTTATTTTTGTGCATATAGTATAAATAGCAACTAAAATAATCAGTATAAAAGGTTTTTGGTAGGATCTTTTATAAAAAAAAATTTTTTCAAATTCACCATCTAATTCAGTGGTTTTCAAACTGGGGGCCGGGGCCTCCGGGGGGCTGCGAGATGGTGCAATGGGGGGCCCCAGTTTTATGACATTCTGTGTAATTAAACCTAAAAAAAAATAAGGCTACTAACCAAAAGCACTACTTTTTTGTATAATTTAATGTTTTTTTAATTTTTTATTAAAATGTTGAGTTTAGAACAGTTTTTTGTCACAAATTTTCTTTGGGGGGGCCGCGAAGGAATGGACCGTACACAAGGGGGGTCACACGCTGAAAACATTTGGGAACCACTGATCTATTAACTTCATTCACTTAAAAAAGGATACATTGTGCACACGTCACTACGGCAAGCAGCAGGTGTCCGACTTGACTTAGCCCTGTCTTCAACTCCTCCCTTGACTGCAAGTGGCAAACCTCGCCGATCGTTCTATGCAGTGGCTGCGTCCGAATTCGAAACCGCCTACTTCCACATATAGTACGCGAAGTAGTGCTTTTAGCCTACTACCGTATTTTCCGGACTATAAGCCGCACCAGAATATAAGCCCCATCATTCAAAAACACATCATTAAGACGAAATAACATATATAAGAAGTCACAGTACTATACATCGCGTTTATTTAGAAAATTATTTCACAAAATTCAAGCCGAAGAACAGACATTTAATCTGGAAAGGCAAGTTATTCAACTAAACAATAGCAAACAGAACAGCAGGCTGAATAGATGTCTGTAGGTTAAAGTAATATTATCAGTTATTTAAACGATAAATCATAGCATACAGAATTTACCTGGAAGGTTGAATAGGCTAAATTAACCGAACAAGCAAACTAAGTTGAAGTTTGCATACTCGTCATTCCACATCACTGAATCATTTGAATTACATAAATACAGAAGCAGCATATAGCGGACTCTCGTGGCTGTAGACGATAATGTTGTCTCTTGCCTCATAAATGTCAAAATTAATTCATATTGACTTATAAGGCGCACCTGACTATAAGACGCAGCACCAGCGAAGATATGAAAAAAAAAACGTGGCTTATAGACCAAAAAAATAGGGTATATAGTATGGAAGTAGGCGGTTTCGGACGCAGCACTAATCTCTCTTTACTTCCGGTCACGTGGTATGGCAGGTGGGTGGGGCCTGGGAAAAGGTAGCAGTGATTAGCAAATAGCAACATGACACGACTTCCAACTAGGGGTGTCACGATTGTCCAAATCCTCGATTCGATTACATTTTCGATTCTAACGTCACGATTCGATCCGATTCTCAATTTTTACATATTTTTTATATGGCATATAATTTAGACAAAAATGATATGCCATTATTTATTATTATTATTATAATACTTTAACATTAACATGCACATTGCACAACTCGAATGGGGGTTTGTGGGCTTCACTTAACGCGAGAGCTTGTAGAGAGAGGATTCCTTCTTGCATACACATGACTATGCGCGGTTGGCAGTTACAGTTACATGGATCGGACGGATGACGTGACGAAAAATAATATTTTAATTAAATTCGGTCGACTGCTTGTTATTAGCTGTGTCCTTCTAAGCATGCGACCTCTCTGCCTTTCATAGTGGCAGCCACTGAAATTCAAGAAGAGAACTGAAATGAGACGGTCTAGCCTTCTGAGGACCCACAATTTGCGTCACCTGCTGCACACGCCCCCAGTAGCGCCCACCGCGCCTGTCAGCAGAAAACAGCGGAGACATTTCTGACTTATTAAAATAAATATGTAATCAGAAAAATATTAATTTATTTTAGAACATATGACACATTGATGTAGATTAATCTATTCAACAGCATATCAAATAATCAACCTAGAAATATACGCAACATAAACAGAATAATATTAACACAAAACATAACTTATAATACTAAAACAGTGACAAGAAAAAGTTTTCTAATAAATACACACTTTAATTTAATAAAGCTTTTAATTGTTTGGGACATCCTCGGCTGTTAAGGATCCATTCATTGAGGATGCATTTTGACACAGCTCTTATCAACGCCGGCGAAGGAGGTACGTGGCAAACTCAAAAAATGAGAATTAAAAACAAAGGAAATAGAAGGTCAGAAAAGGGTTGCCTGGAATAAGTTTTACAAAGTGGTAAATCAGGATGACACCAGTGCAGGCTATGTAATTTGTGCGTTTAATTTAGGCTATTTATCTATTTATTTTTGTCCCTGTGCGCCGATCGGAGACGGAGTTCACTGCTGATATTCTAGAGCTTTCTAGTCTCGCGGCTGTCAGTCAGCGGATGGCGGGCGGGTGGGGTTTTGAAAACTGGTCAGAAACGTTGGTGCGGATGGATGGTGGACGGATGATGAGTTTTGTTATGCGGTTGCGGATGAAATAATACTCCATCCGCGCATCTCTAACATGGACTTAATGCACATGGACTTAATGCGTGTGTCTTGGACTCATAGCATCTGAAATAAATCCAGCGCATCATAAGCAGCTGCGCTTCTCTCTGTCTCACGTGCACGCGCTCTCGCATCTGTCCGAAGTCTGAACATAAACTAAAGTAGTAATTCTTATGTATTTGTTCAGTTTTATGCGTTTCATGCAAGCTGAGGCAAACTATCCTTTTGTTTAAAATATAACCCGCTGCATCTTTGTGCCTCCCTCACTATCGCGCACGTGCAGAGAGCTGCGCTCTGTCCAAAGTCAGATCACTGGTAATCCTGTTTATGATATGCATTTCAAGGAGTTGTAGCAATACATCCCTCGTGTTTAAAATATGATCGCTTTCTGCTGGACAGATGTTTTTAAAGGCATCTCTGAGAGTTTTTTCCTCGCTTGGCAAGCCGACCAGACGTGAAATGGGGGCGTGGCAGCATCGATGATCCCATTTTTTAATTCGAAGTTCGAAGCTGTGACTTAATTTCGATCGATTTCGATTTAAAATCGAAATCATGACACCCTTACTTCCAACGGTCCAATCAATTCTCGATGGACAAATTTAAGTCAAGCCCTAGACCTTTTTTATTTCAAAAGCAGTTTAACTCGGACATACATAACCACGGGGAAAATAGGACAATCGCTACTTCAGTTTCTTTGTAACTTTAACATACTTTTACAAACTGATCTCACGAATAGTCACAGAATTTTTTGCTAATTTTTCCATGGCATTCTCACGAATCTCCACATATTTTGTGCCCCTGCCATGGACTTTCTTTTCCGTGGCATTCTTACGGATTGGTAACTCAACTGATTTGTCCTATTTTCTTACCATTGTCGCTTCGGTTTAGGGTTAGATACATAAAATGACATCCCTACCCAAACCCAACCCAACACCAGGCGACAATTGATTAAAGTTTAGAAAATATAAAAGAATACATCAGAAAAAATAGTATAATCCAAAACTTAAAGTGACATACTAACGCAAACACCAAATCTAACCCTAAACCGAAGCGACAATGGTTTGAAAATAAGAAAAAGCAGTTGAGTAACCAATCTGTGAGAATGCCACGGAAAAGAAAGTCCGTGGCAGGGCCACAGAAATATGATGAGATCCGTGAGAATGCCACGGTAAAAATTAGCAAAAAAATCAGTGACTATCCCACGGAACTTTGTGAGATCATGTCGCACTTTTAACAATTAAAGGCGGGGTGCATGATCTCTGAAAGCCAATGTTGATATTTAAAAATCCCCGAAACAAACACACCCCTACCCTAATAGAATCTGGACATTCATTTGATAGACACATACATGTACGCAACCCAGGCAAATGTGTTGGTTAGTAGATACACCCCTTACTGCTGATTGGCCACAATTGTGTTTTGGTAGTCGGGCCGACTCCCTTTTCCAAAGTGTTTTTCAAAAATCACGCACCCCGCCTTTAATGCAAATAATCATACATTTTAGAAAGACTTTATTATGCCTCCTGTTCACAGACAGTTTGCATTGATTTTCAAACTGGCAAAACATTTCTTTTGCTTATTACCCACATTTGCAAGTAGAATTGCAAAACATTGTTAAACAAATAAAATGTGCAATCTGATGGTCCATTTGCAATATAATGTGTTTAAAAAAAGCAAGGATTTCTAATCTTTTCCACAAAGTTGCTTAACACTCGCTTACATTTGATTAATGAGCTAAAAATAATGCAGAGTTGTACATTTGTCTTCTTCATAGCTCATGTCATAACTTTGTTATATTTAAAATGTTTCAACATTCAGACCTTTGGACTGTATCGCCGTACCTTTGCGTGTGTAGGTATGCAGATGCGTGACACAAGCTCTCTACGACCTGTATGCCGT
Source organism: Misgurnus anguillicaudatus (assembly GCF_027580225.2). Taxonomy (NCBI): domain Eukaryota; kingdom Metazoa; phylum Chordata; class Actinopteri; order Cypriniformes; family Cobitidae; genus Misgurnus; species Misgurnus anguillicaudatus. Next base: position 31,265,622 of record NC_073352.2, on the reverse strand, counting down.
CTCTAATGAAGTCTGTCATGTGCACCTTTCCCTTCTTTTTTCACGATACAGCATATATTGATATTTCACTGACTTATTTATAATTCTGCTGAGGTGCATTTGGATTTAAGACTACCTGGCCAATTAATACTTCTGGAAATCTGACCCCAGACACCTTAAAAGCAAGCTCTTGTAATCCAACTGAATTTTAATATTTTTTTATTCTTTATCTCTAATATTTAATTCAAATCTACAGTTTTCTCAAAGTGCACAGGACCATGAAAAAGAAACGTGTCGATTGTAACACCACAGCGTTTAATTTAAACTCCTAAAGGCCCTCGGACGCCCCCCATCGCTCCAAAACACCTTTTTTCATAGTTTAAAAATCTTGTTTAATTTGTGTTTGCATGCATCTCTACTTTATCCGTAGTGCTTAATGATTTATTCCATTAACAACGATTAATAAAAATTGTAAACTATAATATAATGGTTATGGTTAATTAGAAATTTGTTTGATTTTATTACATCAAAGATACCTCATTAAATCCCTCAAGCGCAAAGCCTAATTTATTTTATGATTGTTATATTGTCTCGGATAATTGAACTGGTGAAGAAAAGCAGTAATTTAAAATGCATAAGTGTGCCATCAACTTTCATTAAATGACTGCGCTGCCTGCATGCTTTCTTTCTCCAACGCCTAAAACTTTAACACTGAATTTTAAGGTAAACAAAAATTTTTATTTTTTTGCTTGTGTTTGGTTCTTCAGATAATGATTCATAATAAATAAGTGATGTTGATTGCATTTTCAAATGAATTATGAATTTAAATGTATGTTCAGTGGGGTCGTACTATTCTGCATATTTTTATTTACCTCACACCAAAATTACATTACACAGGGTCAGAAATTACTGCAAATGCCCCAGATTTTTGTTATATATAATTAATCTATTTTTCACATGAGACACAAATATCAGCCTTAATTTAATGCCAAAATGAGAATGTTAATGCTAACCTTAAGTTGTACTTGCCAAATAATTCACAACACAACCCAAAACATCCTTTATTTAAAGATCTTCCAAATTCTACTTTTGCAGTTGGCAGAAGGTTTTGGCATGTACGTATGTGTGTGTGTGGATACATGGGCTTAAAATAAGCCTGCAGCATGTTGGAAACAGAAACCATAGACCACTAGGGTAAAGAAACGCAGAAGCACAGGTACTCCAAAGCGAACAGCTCATTTATCAAAATTGTTCTGCAAAAATGATTTATCTGCTCATCGCCTATGCACAGATGTCTTTAATGGGAGGCTGTGCCCAAGAGGTGCTGTTGATTTTGGGGGGTGCCCACGGAGAGTGCGATGAGAGAGCGTGGGCAGGAAGGGGGCAAAAGTGCACGACAACCGGACCTTCGGCGCGGAGCCCGGGCGCGCGCTGGCCATCCCGCAGGTGTGTTGGGACGTTCGCTCACTCTCCGTGTGACCCTTGGGAGCCCTTTTTCACAACCCATTTCCAGCGGCCTCCCTGTATTCCACCTCACGCAGAGAGGGCCGCGTTCGGGAGAGGATGTGGAGGCAGCGTATGGAGAGCGGCTGTAACAAGCTCAATGGAGTGGAAAAAGAGACAGCGAGGCCGCGGCGTGACATCTGTGGCCATCCTGGTCCTGCGCCGCTCCTTTACCAGGGGCCCAGCCCGCACATTCCTGAAGCCCCTCCGCTGTGGAAAAGGCATTAAGCTCCTGTCAAAACTGCTGTATGAGGTAAAAAAGCTTTTAATTGCTTCACAATTTTATGGGACTGTTGATTCTGTGTGGGATTTGATCTTTATTTTACCCCTTTATGAGCTTCCCGGCTTCAATTAAGCCACGTTTCCGAGATCCGTTTCGGAATGCGACCTAAGGACGTTCCGACCTTACAGATATGTGGGAATTTAGCAGCTTAAAACAATTCATTACATCAAAGCGAATAACTATAATTTCCCCAAAGCGCCTCGGAGAGATGAGATTAAACAATGAGACTTTAAAACTAAGGTGTACGTGTCACAGGCTGTAATCGTCGGGACCCGGGCGGTGCGTAATTGCATGAGCAGGCTGCGAAAGAGGAAACCCCGATTTATTATTCAAAAATCCAAATTAACACAATCAAACAGAGCGCTACGCCCGGGCCGGACCGCTGGAGGGGTCAGCGACACACAAATATTTGCATGCCGCGCTGCCTCTTTAACAGAGCAAGGAATACTTCATCATGTTGTGTGTGTGCATATAATATAATTGCCTCTCTGGTCGGTGGAGTCTGTTTGAATTTAATTAGCGGCGTACTTACAGCCACAATATCCGGCTAATGAAGCTCATTTTCGATGGCTGTTGCGTGTTTTAACACCCGAGTGATAAATGTGAGATGTCATATTAAAAGATGATAAATCGGAGCACTGCCCCTCTGGACATCAAAAATACAATCGGCCGTGGCAGAGATGTCGGGGGGTGGAGGTGGGGGGCGGTGTAGCCGGGGTTCATGGGTAAATGAGACCGGAGCGGTTCCCTGGTGGGCGGAAACGGAGAGAGGCATCGTGGGAAGTTGCTAACGCATGTGTGTGCAAAGATCGCAGGAGGGGCCGATAGCGGGCTGCTGAAATGTCAAGCCCACGCAGAGGGGCCCCTTATTTTGACAGGGCCCACAGTGTGTAAAACACACAGCAAACACTGGCCTTTACGCAGACACACACACCACATACATTAAAGACAAATAAAAGAGATCGCGGACAGAACTGGGTCACGTACGCACCCAATTGAAAGAGGTCTTGTGCTCGATACTGTAAGGCTGGTGTTAGCAGATTATGAATAAAATGATGTGGCCATACAATATGTCTCTTTTCTCAGTGTTACATTTCAATACTCTGACCCTGATAGCGCACACTCTTAAAGGGATAGTTCACCCAAAAATGACAATTCTGTCATCATTTATTCACTCTCATGTTGTTGCAAACCTGTATGAAGGAATAAACACGAAGGAAGGTATTTTGAGAAATGTTTGTAACCAAACCGTTTAAAGGCCCCATTGACTTTCATAGTAGGAAAAATAATACTATGGAAGTCAATAGGGTCTCTGATCTAAAAAAGGTTCAGCAATTCACAGTGAGGCCATAAAAGAATCATTTTTGTAATTTTAAAGGATGTTTTTTTTCCACTACAAAGAGTGAAACAGAAAGCTTCTTCGGATGTTAAAGTTTCTTTATGGGACTGTACCATACAGCCAACAATGGCTTATTTTAAAGGGCATTTTGCAGGTAAAATTTTTCAACGAATTTGTGCAATTTGCTTGTTGATAATAAACATTTAAACTTTTATCCATTATATTTTATGTTGTTGGGTATCACAAAACCCGAAAAAGTATGAAAAAGTACAGCGGTTTGCAATGATTCTCCTTTCCCCCACAACGCACTGTATGACGTCACGCTGGGGAGAGAATTTACCAAAGCCGCCTTGAGAGCATTGAGAAAAGACGAGAAAGACGAGTAAAGTACGAGTAAAGTACAGTTCTGATATCGCAGATTATTTACATAGATAGATAGATAGATAGATAGATAGATAGATAGATAGATAGATAGATAGATAGATAGATAGATAGATAGATAGATAGATAGATAGATAGATAGATAGATAGATAGATAGATAGATAGATAGATAGATAGATAGATAGATAGATCGAAAGACAGATAGACAGATAGACAGATAGATAGACAGACAGATGGATAGGCTAGTATAGAGAGATAGGCAGACAGCCAGATAGCATAAGGTTAGCATATCTTCGTGTAGAAAGTAAACAAACAATTAACATACTCGTGCATGCTGGCTTGAGGGGGTCCATGATCCTGCCTGAAATGGGTGTAACTTTATGCGATCTTCAGCACAAACGGTTTTGGCAGCATGTCTCTAATCCTTGAAGGTTAGTGAAGCACGTCACGTCTGTTCGCGGGTACCAGCAACCCAAACGCACTCACTTTCTTACAGCCAGTAGCGGAATGGCAATCGGGAGAGTCGGGACTTTCCCGGTGGGCCGATCTGATAATAGTTGTACATTTCCAGTTATATTAGCAACACCGTCTGGCGGCGTGATGTGCAGCCGGTTCCCGCAGCCCGCTGGTCAAACTGCAGCCTCTCTGCTCAACAAAGTATATAAAAGTGCTCAACCTGTTCGGCAGGTCCAAACATGTACAGGATTTATAAAAATACGGTGATCAATGAGCGGTTCCTCCTCAAATGGCATAGCCTGTCGTGATGTAAAAAGCCGCCGAACGCCTGTTTATTACAGTATGTATGCGGTCGGATCCGAGTGTGCTGCAGCTGCTGACTGCTGCTGCGTATAAAATGATCGTGTGATTCGTTATAATCGCATAAACAATATAACAAAGCATCCTTTTATTTTACAAAACAATATATTTGAGATATTATTTGATAGACTAGTAAGTGTGGATTAAGGATGTTTAAAAATCTCTAGCCTGGTGGTCAGGACATGAATGGATCAAATCAGCAGATTTGCAAAGTTTTATTTATCTCCACATATATCATAAATAATAATTAGCATGGTAACTTATTATATAAGTTATATATGTGCAGTATAACACATTATATATTTCCTACGATGTATATATGATTTCCAAATTATATACGTAAGTATTAAACAGCAATAAATGTCTCATCTATCTCTATGGCTCTGGCTGAGTCTTTCTCCACTTCTCCCCAATGTGACGTCATCGCAGAATTGCGTTAAAAAAACCGTTAATACCAACAACGTAAAAAAAGACATTTTAAAAATTATACACATATCTTGAGTGATTTATGTACCCATTAATCGACAGTGGTGGTTAACCTGCAACACGCACTTTAAAGGAGCCGTTGAATGTAAAACTGTATTTACCTAGGCATATAGACAGTTTCATCGGACGCACGCAGAGGCGTCATGCCCATTCAAACTGAGGGGGCACGTGCCCCCTTTGTTTTTTTTAGCCAAATGGATTTTGCATGCCTCAAAATCATAGAAGCGTCCATTAATCTGTAATTTGACTTTTAATCTGTTTAATATGCACAATATTATCAATTCGCAATTATTTTTGGAGATTTTCGCCATTTTGATAGTGTTTTGATCATGTTACATTATACTTTATAACCTCCGCTGTGCAGAAAATGTATGGTTTAAATTCTAACAGGCTTGACGTTATATTAGTAGATTTCTAGATTCGTCTTGGTGCAACCCCAAAGTTTGTCAGAGTTCACGGGGGCGCCAAATCACACATGCTCACATATGAGGTAAAATTGAATGCAAAAAATCTGTTCCTCTAATAATTTTATCTAAACATATGTTGTAAAATCATTATTAAACATTAAAACCATCACGTGGCTGTAGCTTATGTCATTATCGTTGTTTATATACTTTATGGATGTAAAATTACATTAATTTATAATGCAGTTGTTGTGCAAACTGCTTTAATGACACAATTTAACAAGTCATTAAACAAAACGTAAATAAACAAAACATGCCATTTCAGAAGTAAATATGTTGCCAATATATCATTATTCCGATTGAATATTATTTGATATGAAAGTTAGTCAACACTTTTATTTTGGAGGTTTTTGCATGAAGGCGCTAAGATTGCTAGAAATGTAAGTGCCATGGAAAAGACTGAAAGCTCTATAATATTTCGTTTGATGTCTGTGTATGCACAAATTTTCTGTGAGCTGTGCACACTGTGCCCCCTTAAAAAAAAAAATGGTGCATGACGCCCCTGGATGCACGTGCAGTGACGTGATACGCGGTTTAAACTTTCATTTTTTTAATGGTCTGACTAGTAGCTAAACTGAATTCTTGAACAAATACCTCGTCGAAAATAACAAATGTTTTGGTTTCCTATGTAATCTACGTGTTGTTTATTTTGTTGTTATATAAATAAACTACATTTAAAGTTATTTATTCTTAGCTGAGTTTACCGGAAGTTACGTGTTGACCATGAAAGCCGCTTGTTTATGTTGTTACTGCTGAAACCGTCTATAAGAGTTCTGTACATGGTAATGATATCGTGAGCCTCAAACATGATTGCTTCCACCTTCTTATGTAAACCTCGTGCATTTGAAAGACTGGAAAACAGACCAATCTCAACACAAACCCAACTGTGACATTACAGTCATTAATTGTACAATAAATTGTACTTTGATTAGTATCAATGTTGTTACAATGCTAAAAACAAAGTTGTGACTGCTAAGTTAGCGCTATATGCTAATTAATGCTATATGCTATCATTTAGGGCGAAGTTCTACTATTGACGTTATAGTTATGTTTTTGCAGGTCTATACCAAAAAAAGACAAACTTACCACTCAGAAACGTTCATTAACAATCTCCAAACAATTTATTATTCCTTAAAATCTGTATCTTTGTCTAATACAGACTCAAACATAAGATCTGTTTACACACACAAAGCTACTGAAGGAGCTGCTCTGAGAAACAGCCAATCAGAGCAGAGCTCAACATTATTATTCATGACCCTTTCAAATAAGGTAATAATAGACCAGTTAATTCTAGTTAGGTAAATTAAATGGACATGTGAAACCATCTCTGGATAGTTTTTGCACTTAATAAAGCCACAAACTTTCTATGTAGATATCAGAGAACAATTTAACAGATTATTTCAATGCATTCTTTGGCATCTTTACAGTAGAGGTCATGTATTAAACAAATGTATTTTTAACTGGGAAATGCTTTTAAACCACATGGTTATTGCTGCTTCATCATTTCCTGTCAGATGTTAAAAAGATGTTTAGCAGATGTTGTCACAATGTTTTTGGTATGTATGTACAGTATGTGAATCTGTTGTTTTATGATGTTAATCAGATGTTTGTACACACATGACTCTTGGATTTTTCAGGTGATTCTCTTCATCACAGATGTATTGCACATTTCTTTCTTTCTTTCTTTCTTTCTTTCTTTCATTCTTTCATTCGCTTTTTCAATGTATTAACAACCCGTACCCGACCAACGTTTTCAACTAACACACCCGCAATTCGAACCGCTATAAATAAATAAATAAATAAATAAATAAATAAATAAATAAATAAATAAATAAATATATATATACGGTTTCAGCAGTAACAACATAAGCAAGCGGCTGTCGCGGTCCGCATGAACTTCCGGTAAACTCCGCTAAGAATAAATAGCAACAAAGTTCTTTAAACGTAGTTTATTAATATAACAAGCAAAAAACAACACATGGATTACCTAGGAAACCAAAACATTTGTTATTTTCGACGAGGCATTTGTTCAAGAGATCAGTTTAGCAACTAGTCAAACCATTAAAAAAACGAAACCGGAAGTAAGGTTTGGATCCAGACGTGCATCACGTGCGTTCGATGAAACCGTCTATATATAAATAGCTAATTGCATCTTTATTTAAAATATATATATTGTACCAAATCCGTATTTTTTAAAAGTAGTAATTGTTAAAAATAGCTAATTGATCTTTATTTAATATATATATATATATTGTACCAAATCCGTATTTTTTAAATGTAGTAATTGTTAAAAATAGCTAATTGCCATCTTTATTAAAAACAACCCAACCAACCGCAACCCGAATATCATTAAAAATATTTTTGGATGACTCATAACTATGGGACGGTATGAAAATTTCATATCATGATTAGTGACCAAAGTTATCACGGTTATCAATATTATCATGGTTTTGTTAAAATGAGATGGAAATGTTCAAAAAGAACTGATACACACACTGAAAACATTTGAACAAGTTTTATTTTTGAAAATCACAATTTGATATTTCAGGTCCCTGAAATTATTTCTATGGTAAAAAAATAAATAAATCTGTCTGATAAGTTGATCGTGAATGAATACAATACATTATCCCTTAAATTACTTCTTGTGCAAAAAAACTATGTTGCACGTGCGCGCCTGCGTCAAACTGATTCTGTCTGCAAAGGATTTACAACGAGTTTTCAAAATTACGGTAATCGGTTGTAATGATAATTCAATTTTTAAACGCTAATACTAACGGCCAGGACATTTTATCGTGGTTAATCGTGAAACCAGTAACCGTCAAATCCCTACTCATAACCGCAGGTAACCTGCTCATTTTTGATCAACCCGCGCATCACTGTTTCCTTCCTTCCTTCCTTAATTGTCTTTCTTTCTTTCTGTCTTTCTTTGTCATTCTCAGAGCTCAGCACTTAATGCACCTACGAAGACGGCGATTATCACCTCAGTAATCCTGCAGTTCATTAGGCAGCACTCTTAATAATTAAGCTAGAGAAGTGCAGCGGTCCAGTGAGACGTTATGCACTAATGCTCACATTAACGGTAAAGGTACCATGTGGACTAAAAAGGTGCCATCATCTCCTTTCATGATCAGAGCTTAACTTTTTTCCTTCTTTTACACTTTAAATTGTTATTTTTAGGTCTAACAACGCAGGAGCTTCCAGGAGGGGCACTGTACATCACGTCAGTTTTTAGTGCCGGTTTTATGACCTTATTGATCAACTGTGAGACGTGGAGCAGGGTTAACAAGCAAAGAGGTTGTTTGCTTAATTGAACTTTATGTTGCCAAGAGGGATTTACTTCTCAAAGTGCTTTTTAAACGCTCCCTAATGTTTCCTGAGCATGTGTGAATGTAAAGCTTGGTTAGATGACTAATATTTAGTACGTGTTGATGTAGCATTCCTGTACAATAGCTAGCATAAAAGCTAGGGCGAGATTGTACTTTTGGGTACTTTTATTGTACTTTTAACAATATGCCATTTTGTGCTGTCTTATTTGAGACATTAACCTGTGCAGTGTTTTTTAGCGAACATACTGTGTTTTTACTATATAACTGTCATGGTCCTGTCAGCCCTGTATGTCTTATGTGTTTCATGTGACAGGGTCATGGCAGCCCTCACTGTTGTCTTGTTTTGTGTGGAGAGTCATGTGGTCTGTGTATGTTTTGTGTACCGCATGCTCTCCTGTCCATAGTCGTAACCTTACCCTCCTGTTTCCTAATTATGTATGATTAGTTTCCTCACCTGTTGGTTATTGTCCCCTAATTAGTTCCCCTATTTAAATGTCATTGTGTCTCTTGTCTTTGTGGTATCATTGTATGTACGTGTGTCATGGTCAGGAGTCTGTCTCGTTTTGCCCTGTTTGTTATTATTTAATTCTTGCCTTGTTTACCCCCTCAAGGGTGTTTTTTGTTATAAAATAAAAGTCTTTTGTGTTGTGACATCGTGTTTCGTGTACGTTCGAGTCTTCCTATCGAGTCAAGTCATCTAGTCAAGTCTTAATGTTATCTGTCAGTTTCATGTCTTCATGTTGTGTACCCCCTCGTGGGTTTTTGTTTTGTAAAGAATAAAGTTTTTTCTGTTTTTCCCCGACACCGTCTGCTATTGGGTTCATTCGTCCGCTATTCCTCACAATAACCAGTCTTATGATTAAACCTTTACCAATGCAGTCTTCTCACAGACTTCCTGCAACATCAGTACGATTCGTGTTTTTCTGCCCTCCTGTGTGATTTACCCATAGCGCCCGATTCCTCCTTTTCATCTTTAATAATGGTGATCTGCCGTCGTGATTTATTCAAATGACAAACTTCGGCTTTCAGTTTTTTAATCCTGAGGTATTAGTCACTGGTCGCTAATGCCAGATTACTTTCTAGCCTGTGATAAACGACTGGCAGCCAGGCAGCAAAAATAGATCAAAACCGCTGGGAATGAGAGGAGGAAAAAGACAAAAAAAGAAGGAAGTAGCTGTAAGTGCGGTAAATCATTTTACTCAGACGCCCAGCAGGGCTGAAAAATGCCACCCATCATTCCTGTGCCACGACCAATCAAAGCCCACGTGGTGATTAAGGGAGAAAGGATGAGATGCTCAATGTGTTCATTTCGCGTCTAACAAGACATTATCACTTTTACTGGAATCAGTGTAGTGCCATGAACTTGTCTATAGTAAGGTTAAAAAGGCGTGATGTACTCTTGCAGAGTTCATTTTAATACCATTACACCAGAGGTTCCCAAACTTTTCATTCTGTGACCCACTTTGATGGGTATAGTCTATACCAGGACCCACCAATATATTTTTTCAATGAAAATATGTGGAAAACACTCTTTTATAACTTAGCAGATTTTATTTTCCTTGTCATTTTTTAAATGAAATGTAAGTTATTAATTATGGTATATTATAACCCAGATATTGTCTTTACTTAAACAATTAAGTAAACATCACTTAATATATTCTGTTTTGAAGCCAAAGCTTATAAAGTTTAGTTGATATAACTTTGAAGCTTACAAAATCCATTAAACTAAAACATTCAAGTAAAATGAACTTAAAATTATTATGTTTATATTGTGAGGAATACCCATAATCCTTTGCGCCTGAATATTTTGATTATTTTCTGCTTTTTCACAGAATAAAAACTGATAAAAACTTTCACTACTCAAATATTTGTTAATAAAATGTCATATAGGTTCAAGCTCTTATATTATTGATGTTGTTTTGTTGTAAATTATAATTTTGTGAAGTCACCGTTCAGGTGGTCTGTGTTTCCGTACATAAACCCTGTTCAGAACATTTTATTGTATTTCTCTCCACAGTACTGACAATGTATGTCAAAAACACAGTTTTGTGTGTTTCTGCGGAGAATCATGTTTATTCAATGATTGTCTTAAGGTCAGTCATTAATTTTGTGTTATAATACCATTTATAACATCAAAAGTAATATAAAGTGATAAAAACTAAGTTATATGCAACGGGTTTCCTCACAAATCTCTAGTAATGTCAACTAATCTGAGTCAAGAGTGCAGGAATATTGGAAGAAATTAAAACATTAAGTCTATTCAACTTAAAATTGTTGTCAGAACAACTTATATGTTTAAGTAAACTTCACTTAAAGTTTTTAAGTAATCATTACTTAATTGTTTTAAGTAAACTCAACTTACAGTGTTCAGACGTTGTATCTTTTTGGCACTGGGACCATACTTTCTTTTAAAGGTCCTATATGTACGATTTATAGGTACAGATCTTTATGGTACCAGTATGTAACTATAATGGCGCTTTCCATTGCATAGTACCCCACCCCGGGCTAGCGCACTTTTGGGGGCTTTTCACTGGGTAAAGTACGTAGTACCTGATACTTTTTTTAGGACCACCTCGGTTCGGGTTCCAACCGAGCTGAGCTGATACTAAAACGTGATGTAAAAACACTGTAGATCACTGATTGGTCTGAGAGAATCGTCACTAATAGCGTCATCGCTAAACGTAACAGCTTTACATTTGTGCTTGCGCTGCATTGAGCAAAGCTTTTGTCATCTTTGTTTTTTGTAAGTTCCCAAAACACCCACAGTTTTCCTTGCAGTTTGTGGCGGCACATCCACAATGCGTATGTACTGCATGCATGGCATTTTTGCAACTTTTAGTGGAGTGTGTCGACTGACACCACAGGGGTTTGTACACTGTAAAAAAATTCTGTAGAAATTACAGTATTACTGGGTATTACTGGCAACTGGCTGACAGTAACTTACTGTAGATTTTACATTTATGTTATTAACTGGCAACAGTTTGTTCAACGTTAAATGAGAATGAAACATTTTCAGTCTTTTTCTTCTACAATAAGTTACTGGCCACCAGCTGCATTTACAGCAAATTTTCTACAGCGTTTAGAAACTTTCATATGAGACAAAGGTAGTGATAAACACGTTGTGCAAACATCTATTTGTGGTACGCTGCATTTTAATGATGCTCGCTCCCTCTTTTTGTATGATGTCACAGTAGTAGGCAGGGCAAATATAACGACACACCTATAATCCCTTCCACTCTGAAGTGTTACTAAACTCAGTGGAAAAGCTAACCAAGCCAAAGTAAGGTGAGCTGACACGACCTGACCCGTGAAGTACTATGCAATGGAAAAGCAGCATAAGGTACCAGCGTGTACCTTAGAGGTACCAATATGCACCTTTTAGGTACAAGTTCTAAAAGTGTATCAAAATCATTTTAGCCAAGTGACCCACCTTATCCCACTGTGTGACCCAAGTGAGTCCTGACCCACAGTTATAAAATCTTATACTGTAGTGGTCATGTTCTTCATTTTTTAAGATTTTAGTTTTATTATGTGACAATTTATCAAAATAGTTGCAAAAACAGGATATTTACATGCCAGTTAATGTTAAGAGTTAAATCTGAGATTAAAATTATGTTCTTTGCAGCCACAATGTAAAAAAAATATGCAGCATTTTTGTCAAATCAACCAACCCAGTCTCACCCCATGTCGTCAATATTTGACGACACTTGACCATTCGTCAATATGTGACGCGGAGGGTATACCTTTCGCGTAGTTTTTTTACGAGCTGGGGACTTCAGTGCTGTTGCGTACGTTGCGTTCTCTTCTCTTATTTTCTTGCCATTTTCGCGTCGGTTTAGGGTTAGATCTACATAATGACATCCCTACCCAAACCTAACTCTAACCCCAACGCCAGGTGACAACTGTTTCTAACCCCAACGCCAGGTGACAACTGTTTAATTTCGCGTACACTGTTTAATTTCGCATACACTGTTTAATTTTGCATAATCTAACCCTAAACCGACGCGAAAATGGTAAGAAAATAGGAGAAGAGAATGCAACGGACGTAATAGTATTGAAGTCCCCAGTTCGTCAAAAAATGACGCGAAAGGTATACCCTCCGCGTCACATATTGACGAATGGTCAAGTGTCGTCAAATATTGATGACATGGGGTGAGACTGTGTTAAATCAACATATATTTGATGTTCTTTTAACTTAAAAAATTAAAGGGTCACTCAACTTTTTTTGAAAATATGCTCATTTCCAGCTCCCCTGGAGTTAAACATTTGATTCTTACTATTTTGGAATCCATTCAGCTGATCCTCGGGTCTGGCACTAGCACTTTTAGCATAGCTTAGCACAATCCATTGAATCTAATTAGACCATTTGCATCGCACTAAAAAATAACCAAAGAGTTTTGATATTTTTCCTATTTAAAACTAGCCTAGCATGGAAACTATGGACCAATTTTGCCCCTGTAATAGGGAACCAATCACAAAAAGGTGAGGGGGCAGCAGGACGATGATGACGTCTATCGGACACACTGAAGCAGTTTTGTTTATCCAACACGGCAGCAGACGCGAAGTTACTTTTTAATGCAGCCTTACATAGTGTTCTAAGTAGTTATGAACGCAAGTTTATTAAAAAAAAGAGCAACTTTTGGTGTTAAACAAGAATGTTTGGATATGGCAAGAAATGATAGCCACAGAGTTTTATAGGACCAACCTTCTAGGCATCGTTGTCTACGAAGTACAATTAACTTATAAATGTTAAGTGGTATTTATTAATATCATATTGTCATTATGCCTGTACTGTGGTTGTCACAGTGCCACTAAGTTGTGTTGCTTTTCAATATCAATATACAGCTACCAGTTTAGTTGCATAGCTTTCAACTGTGTGCACACGTACCCCGATAAAAGTTGTTTACGTTTGAATTGATGTCGCTCTTTATCTGGTATAATTGAAATGATTGGTTATGAGCTACGTACAGACGTATTTGATAGACATTTGTAGCGCCAAATAAACGACTCTGGGCTTTTGTAAACCACGCCTCAAATACGAGAAAATTAGCATAGGGTTCTCAGACCACGTCTCATTCTCTATGAGACTGGTCTGGTGTTAGCCAAGCTAATTTAAAACTTGACTCTTCTGTAGTTACATTGTGTACTAAGACCAACGGAAAATTAAAAGTTGCAATTTTCTAGGCAGATATGGTTAGGACCATACTCTCAAACTGGCGTGATAATCAAGGACTTTGCTGATGTAACATGGCTTCAGCAGGCGTAGTGATATTACGCACTGCCTGAAAATAGTCCCCTGCTATTGAAAGTAATCAAGGGAACTATTTTTGGGCAGTGCGTAATATCATTGCGCCTCCTGCAGCCATGTTAAAGCAGCAAAGTCCTTGATTACTACGCCAGAATGAGAGTATAGTTCCTAGCCATATCTGCCTAGAAAATCACAACGTTTAATTTTCCGTCAGTCTTAGTACACGATGTAACTACAAAAGAGTCAAGTTTTAAATAGGAAAAATATAGAAACTCTTTGGTTATTTTTTAGTGCAATGCTAATGGTCTAATCAGATTCAATGGATTATGCTAAGCTATGCTAAAAGTGGTAGCGCCAGACCCGGAGATCGGCTGAATGGATTCCAAAACGGTAAGAATCTTCAACTTTAGGGGAGCTGGAAAATTAGCACATTTTCAAAAAGTGGAGTGTCCCTTTAAGCTAACCAATTTCAACTTGATTTTATACGTTGGCTTTCACAAGCCAAAACTTAAAATAGTAGGTTGAATTTTTAAATTGAGGTTTTAAATTCATGCTGCGTTTTGTTTTACAATAACCCTACCGCACACGTTCACCTGCACTATAATGATGTCAGCTCAAAATAGTGATGAAGGAAAATGTTAAATTTAGCATCTAACTAGAATTTTCTAGGTCATCCTTACCTGAGATTGACAAGGAAACTTTTGTGGTGTCAGCCTAGATCCTTAACAATTAAATTACGACAGCTCTTGCTTTTTTAAAAGGAACATTGCCCCGAAGCAACCAATGGTTAAATGATTCTTTCTAAAGCAATTGTGATAGAGCACAAAATCTGGGCCAAACATATATGAACCTCAAATCCTTGTTCCTATAATCCAAGTCCTTTACCGTTAGGTCATCACATCTCCCTTGTTAAGGGTCACCAGTGACTGGATGTGATCTCAGGGCCTTTGAAATAACAACTCTTTAACCAGTAGGCTACCACAACTCCCTTGCTGTCTTACATTTACATAGAGACAAAGATTTGGAAAAAGCAGTGGTTAAATGGTTTTCCTGAGCACAATCGTGTATATTAAAATACTTTCAGTGTGTTGCTGTTTTCTCAGTGGCTTTGAGGTAGTTTATTTCATCCCACCAGTACGATCATATCTGTTTTCTAGACATTGATTGATGATCTGTTTGAAAACATCTTTTATTTTGTATGTGTGTGTGTGTGTGTGTTCTTTTTCATATCTTCATGCAGTTTGGGAGTAAAATTTAAAGCAAAACCACTTTTCTAAATCCCAAATTCAGCATCCAAGATTGCAGTTGTACCGAATATCGGCAAGGCTGTGGTCGGCGAGATTGCTTTTATTGAGCTATTCTGTAAAGAAATAACTTGCGTTTCAGAGTAAATTTGACCTGTTTGATTATGTTTTTTTTCTTTGCCAACACAATTATCTCCAAAAGAAGCCAAAGCATTAGCCAATGCATGGACTGGATCACATGTGAGTGGAATGTAGGGATAATGGTGTCTCATGTAGATGCGTATAAATAGCACAAAGTGTAAAAATCGTGCAATACATACGCCAAATTCCACTTTGGCGTGCATATGATACGCCAGTCCTTCCCATTCACTTGGGCTGCGCATCTTTTTTGTCATTTTATTTGTTGGTTTCTCAGTTTTTTCTGTTTTTTTTTAAACCATTTTTGCTTGGGTTTAGTGTTAGATTTCATATTTGCTTAAGGTAGTTATTTAATATAGGTTTTTCCATGTTTTTGTCTATATTTAAGCTATGGTCGTCTGGAGTTGGGGTTAGAATTGGGGTTTGGGTTAGGATGCCATTTTATATAACAAAAAGTTGTTCTAACCCTACACCCAAGTGAAAATGGTAAAAAAAGCAAAAAAAAAGAGAAACCAATAAATAAAATGACAAAAAAGATGGGCGTTTAAGTGAATGGGAAGGACTGGCGTATCATATGCATGCCAAAGTGGAATTTGGCGTATTTATTACACAATTTTTACACTTTGTGCTATTTATATGCAACTCTGTGAGATTGGGTGGCTAATTCCCCATTTGAGTGCTTTTAACCCTTTAACTGGCGCAGCCCTTTTTGAGTGAGGGGTTGGTGAAAAGGTGATATACACCTTTAAATTAATATAACTCTGGCATTTTATTTTATTTTTTTGGTCTAGAAGCCTAATTTTGGTTTTAATTTTGGTAATTTTTTGTTTTAAAGAAGACACTTCAACGTTTTTTAGGTGTCTGGAGGTGAAAATATTCGTTTTTTTAAAAGCAGTTTAAATTTATTTGTAATAAATAAAAGTGCAATACAGTATTATTTTTAATACATAAAATTGTAAAAAAAAACTGAGGTTTGTGCTGGTTTGCTTTGAGGTTTGCTGCCTACTTGTGTCACAAATGAATAAATTACAGTTACTGCATTATTATTACTGCTAAAAGGTTTTGAAATATGAAAACTACATTCTTAGACCTTTCCAACAATATATAGTTTGTCGTGATAGATTAACATAGAAAATATTGAAGTAAACATAGGTGTCCCGCTCACGGGACAGCACAAATTAACGGGTTAAATGAAATATCAGCTGCTTTTTCAATCCGATTAGAAGGTTAAAACTTTTTAAAATGTACATTAAAGATGCAGTGTGTAAATTTTAGCGGCATCTAGTGGTGATGTTGTGAATTGAAACCAATGGCTCAGTCCACTGCTCACCCCTCGCTTTTAAAACACACAGAGAAGCTACGGTAGCCATCACCGGACAAACATGTCATCGTCGGAGACAACTTAGTAAAAAAAGTTTGTCCGTTAAGAGCTTCTGTAGAAACATGGCGGCACAAAATGGTGACTTCCATGTAAGGGGACCCTCGTATGTAGATAAAAACGTCTCATTCTAAGGTAATAAACACATAACGGTTCAGTATGAAACGTCTTTATAAACCCCTGATAATATAGTTTTGTATATTATTTTGCATTTCTGTCAAGAGATCTTTCTAAAAATTACACACTGCACCTTTAAATCGTATTAGCATGCATATATACATTTACTGCTAAATGAGTTAATAGTTAAGGCTTAGCTGATCTGGCCTGTAGTGTATTACTATCAAACAGCATGCACATTTACATTTTTTACATTTACAATTTTATGCATCTGGAAGACTTGCATTACAAGGTATATATTTTTGACTATAGTTTCTGTGTTCCCAGGATTCTAATTTTTCAAAACTTAGCATATATCAAGCATACTTACTGTACTGTATGTACGCATATCACATCTTACATTACAATAAACCTAATATTTTATGCTTAAATATTGTCATTTATAAATTACAGTAACTTTGTCAGTACACATGCATTGCTCTTTTATGTATCCTGGCTCTCTATGTCAAAAGCAATCACTGTTGGACCAACACTATAGCAGTGGTCTATTCCCTCAGCTTAAATTTGGAGGCACACTGGTTCAAATTCAGTGCACAGGTAAGGTTTTAATCACTTTAATGCACAAAGGTCAAAACAGGTCCCTGTAGTGGCCGGGCTAATCATTTTGATTAAAATCTCAGTGTGAATAATGCATTTCACTTTTTATTTATTTGAATATTTCCTGTCTTTACCTGCAACATGAGCTGTTAATGATAACATTTCTCCATCATTTGCTGCAGTGTGTATTACCCAGGGCATTGCACCCTTTCTGAGGAGGGGGAGTCAACATCGCCGTTCGGGGTCCCACGTGCAGCAATTATAATCATGTAAGCAGATGAAGTTGTTTGGCTATCAGCAAGTTCTCCCTGCTCACCTCGAAGGCCAACAGCTAAAGAATAATCACCTCTTTGCCATTCTGCATGTAATTCGCTCCAAACTGACTACATAAAAAGCCAAAGCTTTTTCTCAGCCTCTGGTTGTCTTGAGACTATCCGACAGGTCAGTGATAGAGAACACAGAGAGAGAGAAAGAAAGAAAGAAAGAGAAACTCTGTCATGCATTATTTAATCTGTTGTGAGTTTGGCTGAAAGGATTGTTGTCGATTCTTAACGCGAGGGATTTCTCAGGTCACTTCGTTTTAGGTTTGAGGTCTCCAAAGACAATAAACAGTCAAAATTGTCATTATTAAGATTATTGCTCTGGTTTATCCGTCTCGTGAACTTTTAACTGTGGTCGGCAAAATAGCATATTTTAATACCATGGTAAATTACCCCACTATTATCATGACAAAGAAATTAAACAGTAACAGTAAAATTCTATGGTTCCAGGTTGCCTTTAAATGTTAAGTTCATTCAACTTAAAAATATTAGTTGACTCCAAAAAATTATTATTTTTAAGTTCAATAAACTTAAAATAATGTTTTTCTCAGTCGCTTTGGAACATTTCTCAGATTAGGAATATATTTTTCAAAATACTTTGTTCAATTTTCACATCATCAAGTAAATTGTGCAAAACATAAAAACAAATGCTGAATGTTTTGGACAAATTGCAAATGCTTTGGTACAATCATGCAGATGATTATGTAAAATTTTCTGCTGATGTTTACTAAATTTTTAATTTAATTTTTAATTTTCATCAAAAGTCATTATATTGGTTACTGTTAAATAGTCTTTCACCTCAAAACGTTTAGGAAATAGTTGTACAAGTGATGTCATGCAAAATTGTTGACCTTTGTGTCATAATCTGTTATTTTTAGCATGATTTCCATAGTTTTTTTTTTTGTAAATGTCACAGGGTGACTTCGGGCGGAACCAAAAATGGAGAGGAAAGGTTCCGCCCGGACAGAATTTTTAAAAACACCAGTTTACTTCCTGGTTCTCCATGGAGACAAACAAGGCCAAATTTGCTACAGGTGAAACTAATTAATCAAGCAAAGTGTGATTGGAGGCTGTGGGAGTTTGAAGCACTTAAATAGCCCTGCAAGAACACAAAGCAGGAGTTGTTGTTTCGGGCATGAGCTCCTTTTTATCGCCTAGGGCAGACTGAACCACACGCCCCGTCCTTGGAAGAGCCGGAGGGCGCCGTTGATCCACAAGAGCGCTTATAGCGAGAGGAAAGAGTGCGGCAGCCAGGAGAGGCGAAAAGGACGGGGCTGTGAGTTAAAGGAGCACTGCACCGGAGGCTTTTTAGAAACGTTGATCCGGGAGCTTTTTGGCTGGAGTCGTATGGTGGCGAAGGCATTCATGGACTTAAAAGGGAAACGGGAAAGGAATATATTGTAAACGGAGACGAAGTGAAACGGAACTGAGACGGGCCTCGATGTGAGTACTCAGCTTATATTGGAAACGCATTGCTATTTATCTGCCTTTGTGATAGCTACCTCCAGGAGAAGGAGGGCGGCCCTACCCCTAAACTAGCGCGGTGGGTGAGCCGAAGGGATTCATACTGAAGCAGTCACAACGACGATACTACCAACTAGGCCGTATATTTCATCGCCAGATCCAACCTAAGCGAAGTGGAGGAAGACGGGTGTCCTTTGTGTTCACTAGAGTGTGGTGGGTGAGTCCTCGTGCTGTGGAACCCTTTATTTTGACGTGGTGCTGTATATTGCTGTGGATTGCTGTGCATTATTGTGTGTCTTGTCAGATAAACCCCAGCCTTCATACACGTCGTCGAGGGAGGACGAAGAGGCTGTCGGCCCTTATCTACTTCAGTATAGCATATGTTGCGAGTGTGCTCCAGGTCTAAGGAAATAGTACGGTGACTCGGAACGATTTTTCGCCCGTCTAGACATTGGGTGAAATTGGAGAGTGGCGGCGAAGAACAGAAGGATTAGCAGATGTGTGAGTACGATCAGGGGCTGTCATTGTGGATGTGTCAAACTGTATAGAAATTGCTGTTGCAGAGTGAAAGGTGTAGGAACTTCCCCGTCCCGAGGTCTCTACAAAGGGGCGCCCCTGTCCAGTGTTCGATCACCTAACGGTAGCGAGGAGAGGGCAGCGCTCGGCCCGGTGAGACGGTGTGACGTCCACCCCTCTGTAACCATCGAGCCAGTCGAGAGGGTTCGCCCCCGACGCCACGTAGGAACTGCTTGTCCCAGCAGACACATCGCAAACATTTGACGTAAGCCTGCCACATTTGCTAGAAGTCATATCTACTAACCTCTTTGAGCCCGTTCATCGACAGATACGGAGAACACATTTTCTCCGATCGTCACGGAGTGAGCGCCACGAGTGAAACCTGTACTTACGGTACGCTGTGTCCCGCAGAGAGGTGAGAGCCATATGAATCGAATTAACTGCACCTTTGTGTCCTAGTCACCACCTGTGGAGAAGGAAAGAGAGAGAGTGAACAACACGAGAAGAAACGAGTGAAACTTGTACTTACGGTACGCTGTGTCCCGCAGAAGAGGTGAGAGCCATACGAATCGAATTAACTGCACCTTTGTGTCCTAGTCATCACCTGTGGAGAAGGAAAGACAGAGAGTGAACCACACGAGAAGGAGACGAGTGAAACTTGTACTTACGGTACGCTGTGTCCAGCAGAGAGGTGAGAGCCATACGAATCGAATTTACTGCACCTTTGTGTCCTAGTCATCACCTGTGGAGAAGGAAAGAGAGAGAGTGAACAACACGAGAAGGAAACGAGTGAAACTTGTACTTACGGTACGCTGTGTCCAGCAGAGAGGTGAGAGCCATACGAATCGAATTAACTGCACCTTTGTGTCCCAGTCGACGCTGTGGAGAGATAGAAAGGAAAAGTGAGCGGCACGTCCAGAACTGTGCGAGAACAAGGGAGAAGGCTCCACGAATTAAGCTAGGTGCTCAAACAGGACGTTACTTCTAACACTCACACTGCTTTGATTTCTGCCTCCAGGAAGAAGAAGGAGGGCGCCACGGATAGTAGAGGCCAGGCAGGAGCCTGAGTCTCCTACCCCAGTCCACCGGGCCTTGGACCCCCCCCCCCCCCCCCGTTGTCCCCTTCCTCCCTGTCACCCTCTTGGCCGTGGCCTACCTGGAGGGCAGAGCCAGATACTAGTTTTAATTTCCCTTCCCCATTTCCCCACTACATTTTAAATATTTAAACAAATAAATAAAGATTGTTTTTATACTTACCTGTCCTCGTTGTTGTCTGGTCATTGGGTTGGTTTTGGGGACCTCCACGAGGTGGAAGTTGAGAAGGGGGGTGGTTTTAGCCATTAGCAGCCAGCCCCTGGGTGTGAGAAGGGGCGTGGCTTTAGCCATTAGCAGCCAGCCCCTGGGTGTGACATAAATGTGAACTAAATTGATAAATTACTGTCAGGTGAATTTTGAAATTTTGAGTTACAGAAAATGTGACATTTCTTATGGTGTACAGTGAACCTTTATAATATTGTAATTTTTTATTTGTTCTTTAATTTTTTTTTCAAAATCACAATGTGTGTAATCTGTTTACAGAAAAAAAGGTGAAAATGTGAATTTGTCCACAGTTTACATCAGTTAATACTGACACATATTATTGTGTACACTTATTGTCAACACGGCTAAACATTTTGACTGTCTTGTTCATAAACAATGACACACAGACTTGCCATTTTGATGGGACTGACATGTTTACTAATTTAATCTAAGGCATTTACAGGACATCTATAATGTTGTGCAGTTTGTATGAATTGTTCTGAGAAATGCACGCAATATTTAGCACATTTTAAGAATAAATAAGAATAAAAAAATGCTCCAAAGCGACTGAAAAACTGTATTAAGGCAACAAGGTTACTTACTTTTTTAAGTTGAACCAGCTTTTTTTACAGTGAGACAGCTAAGATTTTACCAAACAGACATCTTAGGTCATCTTGTCATGAAACGCTAGCTGTTCCAAGATCTAAATGTAAAATGATAACAGAGACTGATTTACATCCATCATGAACACAAAACAGCCTCTCTATCAGATCTGCTGAATTTTCTCTTTTCAAATCTGAATTGTTTCTGTAGCTCAGTAGTAGTGCATTGCATTAGCAGTACAGAAGGTTGTGGGTTTTAACCCAGTGAACACACATACTGATTAAAATGTGTACCTTGTAATGCACTGCAAAGGCATCATGCCCATTCAAACTGAGGGGGCACATGCCCCATTGTTTTTTTTTTGAGCCAAATGGATTTTGCATGCAACCTCAAAATCAAAGAAGCGTCCATTAATCTGTTTTGTCTTTTAATCTGTTTAATATGCACAATATTATCAATTCTGTGCTGCATCCTTGTCACTTTTCCAAGATTTTCGCCATTTTGATCGTGTTACATTACTTTATTCTACCCGTGTCATTAACAGAACGCAGCAGACACACTCACCTTAACGTTTTTTTATAAATCCATTTTCCTGCCCGATTAAAACATCAACATTGCAAATAACACCAGAATTAACAGTTAATTTACGTACACATATCCTAAAATAAATCTTGCGTGACTGATATGCTGTAAAGTGGGTGAATTTAAAACATGATTTTGAATGGAAGTCAATGACGCTCTCTGCCGGTTGGGTATACCAAGATGGCAGCTCGAACTCTGCGCTGGCTTCACCTCACGCTGTTACGTTAAGCGTTCTATGTGCAATCCAGTCATTGATATAGATCAGTGTTAAGTACCAAGTAATAATCATTAACAACATGTACTTACTGTAGGGTTGGGGATAGGAATAGGGTTTGGTTTAGGATTAGTTGCATGTAATTATGCATAATTAACTGTTATTACTATAATAATTACATGTAACATGTGTAACAAAGACACCGTAAAATAAATAATTTTTTCATGCCTTGAGCACGAATGTCTTTTTCATGTCATTTTATATATTGTTTTCTCATTTTTTTTTCAAGTATACCTGTGCCAGTGCTGCTCGAAAAAGGCCTTCATTCCTCTAATCTAACCCCAACTTCAGGCGAGAATAGTTTTAAAAGCGGAAGAAAAACATGTAGAAACCAATGCATAAAAGTACATCCTAACCCAAACCCCAAATCTAACCCCAATTCCAAGCGACAATGATTTAAAAGAAAAATGAAAATACAACACATAAAATGACACAAAAAAGAAAGTCATGCACAAAAAAAACTATTTATAAAAATTTGTGCGACACCAAAAAGACATTCGTGCTCAAGGCACGAAAAAAAGCTGAATTTCGTGCCATGGACACTAATAAATTAATCAAATTTTGTGTGACTACAACACAACTTTACATACTATCATGTTGGAAAGTACCCTTAAGGGGATCGCACACTGGCCGCGCAGCACCGCGCCGTTCTAAAAAAATTGAACACATTGTTTTCTATGAGTATACGCACACCGGCGCCGCCAGGTAGCGCCTGTCCGCGCCGCCCAGCTGTGACTCAGGAAGTTGTTGAAATACCTGTCGCGCCACAGAGTGCCACTTACATAGTTTAACATTAAATAACATCATATTTGTCCCACATCATTAATGATTAACATTGGCTGGTAACGTATATTTTACATTTTGAATTAGAAGCTATCTGAAGAAGCTCGCGCGATTTAATGTGCACTTCGGGTTTACAATACTTCCGAGTTCTCCTAGGCATGACGCGACGCGGCACTGAGCTGCACGGCCGGTGTGCGATCCCCTTTATACATTTCTGATGCAAAAGGATCAAAATGAATTTGTATTACACCTACTGAAATTTGCATTTCATTAATGATAAAAACAGAATGAGAACAACAACAAAGTAGACATTATGCTCGTTTTACATATTTTTTTTCTTTGTTCATTTGTGCACCCAGGTATAGAAAACAAGGAAAAATGACTGAGAAGTTGTTTTTAAATATGAGCGTACTGTAGCATCCATATGAGTCTTCCTCATCGTCAAAACACAGAGGAGCTGATGGGGTGGAATTAGGAGGTATTTTTCTACACACATCAATTACCTGCTAGAAACTGCTGGTGTTGACAGCACAGGGCCCCAGAAGACAGCAGCAAAAAATGGAGGAAAACATAGATAGGCAGAGAGAGAAAGTCGTAGAGTTGACTGATTGTTTGCGCTGTGTTAGCGTTTGACCCGTAAGCGTGTACCGAGACTCTGCCTTCTGTCTTTCACTCACCGCGCTTATGTCAGGGTCACCCGAGGGTCGTGCCGCGGTCTCCGAGGTCTCACGTTCCTCTCCGGTTCCTCTACCTCCATCCATGCATGCATGACGACACTTACGTTTCTTTCTTTTCTGCTGAGATAAGTCCTGAAACAAAGTGTGCGAGACGTACGTCAACGTACGGTTTAATTTCCTATCTTTAATCAGATGTTACCTTACTCATGTTGACGTTGAAGGTTTTTTGTCGTTTCTATTTGTTTTGAGTTCAGAGTGTTTTTGGATGATTAAAATAGACTCTTTCCAAGTTAACCAATCAATAAATTCTTATCTGAACTGCTGTATTGTTTGGCCAAATCAAAACACTACGTTTTTCACGAACCTTCGTCTTGCAGTGAATCATCACCTTTCCAGAAATTTCCCATGTGACTGAAGGGGAAGCGTCTCCGACATGATTTATGAACGTTAATTGTGGTACTCAAAAATTCACAATGGACCGCACTGACAAAAACAAAAAGAAAGGGTAAAAAAATGTAAAATGAACATCTGGAAAAGCTATTGAAATTGAAGCCAAATTCTTGTCCTGGGAGTAAAGCGAAAGCAGTGCTGAATTTGAACTAGCTGCACCCTGGAGATTACAAAATATTTTCCCCTGTCAACTAGGCCGCAGGCCCTCGATTCCCCAGACCTGTGACCCTTACCGACCCCTGGTCCACATTTCCTCTTCGGCTGGAGATGGTTTTGCACTGTACTAAAGCGAGACATGTTTAAATTTGATATTAAACTAGCATCAAATGTGACATAAATCACAAACCGAGCATTTGAAACATTTTTCCGCAACGCACCCTGAAAAAGACGAGAAAACAATATGGGTTTTTAAGTGCGTTACCCGTGGAGACTGCCGGAGGTTGAAGTAAAACCCACCTGCAGGTCCGAGGGATCCGTCGTTGCCAAGACCCACACAGCAATCCCACCGGACCCTCCTGTACATGAAAATGACTTGAAATGATTCCAGAAGCTTTAATGATTTTCCTCCCTATCTCTCTCCATGCGCATTTGTTTGTCTCTTCGTTGAAATCATCCGTAAACTTCGCAGTCACTGCTCTTCCTGCCCCGTGCTGACCCTGAGAATGAGGCTGATGGTGAGAACAGGATTCTCAGAGTGGATTTTGTCACGGCACTCACGAAAAAAGGCGAATCATTAGTCAAGCTACTGAAAAATGTAGTTCACATACATGTTACAAGACATGCGAATTTGCACAAATCAATGCCCGGACTGGTGCCACTTATATCACTAACTGCATCGTTTTACCATGATTTTACACAGCGCACGTCCCCTGCTATAGTCCCTGATCCGTTTCGGCAACATGCTCGGGAGTATGTTGTGGGATTTTCACCATCCTCTGTGTCAATTAGGTTTCACTCAAAAGGCAAGCAGAGGGCCTACAGTATGATAGATGCTCTCCTTCGAGTCACGGTGGAGAATTCCCATACCGGGTTACAACTCCGCACCGGTCTGTCTCACTTGCTTCTCTCTCACCACCACCTGCCCTACACTCCCAAAACACAGTCTCTCCTCCCTCCATCTTATATCTTTCTCCTCTCCACCATTTCCTGTCTCTTTCCATCGCTTCACTTCGAGTCATGGAGGGGAACAGATGGCGATGTATGTAGTTGACCTAAAATGCATCCTTCCTCTGGGAGAGGCTTTTTATATGGCGGTCGGTTCGATGGAATATGGAGGATTAGAGAATAGCAGGCGAAGACTGAATTCTCGTCATCATTGAGATCTTGTTAGCGTTAGTTATAATTTAGTGTGATTAGGTATAACTACAGTAATTTGGTTGCTTTACTTACATAGGACTTTTCAAAACCTACAATGTTTTTTAAGCAGGTGTGCAGAAAATCTTAAAGTGGTGTCATATTGTGTCTACAGGTAACTGTTGCTCAAACTTGATTCGCGGATTAATACCAAATTTTAATAGGGAAAGTTTATCATTTGTACGTGTTTCAAAGGCTTGCAAATGTTATAATTCAAGTGATTTTAAACAATTAAACCACAAAAAGGCGCTAAAGTGAGGAGCTTTCTGTATGCATTAACACACATGTGGTTAAATGTGTCTGGTCCAGCTCCAGCTAGATGTGATCATCGCTCCTTAAGGTCAGAACTCTTGAAGTATAAACTTTAGAGAGAGTTGCGCTACTGTGTCTCATACTGTAGTCCATTAACACACATTTGGCAAATAGAGCACTGAAAAACAACATAATGTTTTTATGTAGAGTGACTGTTAATGTTGCGCCGTTCCATATGTGTGTGCGCATGTTTAAGTGCACTCAATAGTGCATACACGAAGAGACGTGTTTTTAAAAGCTAGCGAACATAAAATCTTTCTGCTCTTGACAGGGCATATACAAACAAAATTATCTCCACAGTATTCTTTTTGTAATAAAAACATTTGTCTTAAGTGTATGTATTGATTAGATGCTTATTTATTCTTAAAGAGACAGTAACCTCAATTAACCTACTTAAATCTTTGTCATTAAAGGAGCATTTCACCCGTAGAAACATTAATCTTTATTGAAAGTGCGTCATATTTGTAGTCAAAACGTAACATACATTTCGAATTTGGTGCCTATTTGACCTAGAAAAGGGGTGTTTGTAGTCTCACCCCCTCAACAAAGATATTGGACTTTCTGCTTTCAATGATGCAAAATGATGATTTTTACATCATTGAAAGAAGGAAGTGCAACTCTAAAATCTGTATTTCTCCTGTCTCAGCAGCAACTGAGGAAATGATGCACGACTGGGGTTTTAACTATACAAGGCTTAATGCAAATGGGTGAAGTGTCCCTTTAATAACAAAGAGAAAGTTACTTCTGTAGCTCTAAAATATAATAATTATATTTAATTCATACAATAAAGACAGTGTAATTATTTATTTGATTTGATTTATGTACCTAATGCTAATTTTAGAGCTTACTTAATGTGAAACTTTCTTCTTTTTTATACATTTTTGCTGATCCGAAAAATTATCCGATCCGTGCCTCAAAAACCGTAATGTAATCCAAATCGTGAGTTTTGTGATACGTCACACCCCTAATAGATATAACAAGATTGAGCACTGCTATGACTTTAAATTGAGGGAAATGCAATACTCAATATGGCTGTTGGCGACAGAGGTCCGCCTTCAATTTAAAATAACCAATCGTCATTTGATAAAGACTGAAGGATTATGGATGGATTCTCTGTGGGAGGGGCTCTGGACCATGCCATGTGCTTGCCAACCTGTTTGCATGTGTAGTTGCTAAACGACTTTGATAAAGGTGTTTTAGTGCAATTTGAGCTTAAGAAACGAAAGATATGGTACAGTTAATTTGTTGGTCAAAAAGATAAAAATTAAATATTGAATAATTAAATTGTGATTTTAACGCACACTTTTAGAGATATGTGTCTTTACATTCACGTAGATAGGACTTTAGTTTTGCATGACTGAAATAATTGCAAACATGGCCGCCTAGTGGCTCGACTTCCCTAAAGGGACTATATGCAGATAGGGTGGCCATTCGTGTCAGTTACACCGGACACGTCCCAAACATGTTTTCGGGTTCGTTCTCCGGAAGTCGCGTTGGTCGACCGCATACGTCATCAAGGTTTAATATTTCAGGTTTCATTTCAGAAAAGCAACCGTTACATTTCAAGGTAAGAATGAAACTACAATGATTGTATGTCTTAAAAGAAATAAATATACATTTTCTAATGTATTTTATCTGAAATTTGAGAACCTCGATGACGTATGCGGGCGAGCAATGCGACTTCCGGAGAACGAACCCGAAAACATGTTCGGTACGTGTCCGGCGGAACTGACACAAATGGCCACCCTATATGCAGATTAACACATTAACAAATTATGTTACGAGGTTTATGTTTAGCATATTCCTGCTGACGGAAAAGTATCGTAAAATAACGGGCACAATAAATTACAGAAATTTTCTGTAATACAAAAATACAATTTTTTCTGTAATTTCACATTAAGCATTGGGTCAAAAAGGACAAACCCAGCTATTGGGTTAAATTAACCCAGAAAATTTTTATATTTTCAGGAGGACTGGGACAATTCCCGGTGGGCTGGTCTTTTTTTAGTCAGTTGTGAA
Source organism: Misgurnus anguillicaudatus (assembly GCF_027580225.2). Lineage (NCBI taxonomy): Eukaryota > Metazoa > Chordata > Actinopteri > Cypriniformes > Cobitidae > Misgurnus > Misgurnus anguillicaudatus. The sequence continues at coordinate 31,237,670 of NC_073352.2, read as the reverse complement.
CTTAAACTCCAGAACTGAAATTGAGTCCCACTCCGGCCCTGTATACCAAACAATGGGTTAAAGGAATAGTCTACGCATTTTCAATATTAAAATATGTTATTACCTTAACTAAGAATTGTTGATACATCCCTCTATCATCTGCGTGTGTGCACGTAAGCGCCGGAGCGCGCTGCGACTCTTCGATAGCATTTAGCTTAGCCCCATTCATTCAATGGTACCATTTAGAGATAAAGTTAGAAGTGACCTAACACATCAACGTTTTTCCTATTTAAGACGAGTAGTTATACAAGCAAGTTTGGTGGTACAAAATAAAACGTAGCGCTTTTCTAAGCGGATTTAAAAGAGGAACTATATTTTATGGCGTAATAGCACTTTTGGGAGTACTTCGACTCGCCTGAAAAGTCCGCTCCCCTTCTCACTCTCATAATGGGAGAGGGAGGGTGTTACTGCGCTGAGACTAAGTACTCCCATAAGTGCTATTACGCCATACAATATAGTTCCTCTTTTAAATCCGCCCAGAAAAGCGCCACGTTTTATTTTGTACCACCAAACTTGCTCATATAACTACTCGTCTTAAATAGGAAAAACGTTGATGTGTTTGGTCACTTCTAACTTTATCTCTAAATGGTAGCATTGAATGAATGGGGCCAAGCTAAATGCTATCGAAGCGTCGCAGCGCGCTCCAGCGCTTACGTGCACGCACATAGATGATAGAGGGATGTATCAACAATTCTTAGTTAACGTAATAACATATTTTAATATTGAAAATGAGTAGACTATTCCTTTAAAACAACCCAGCATTTTAAGTTGAAACAACCCAGCATAGGTTAAATTACAACCAAACGGGTTGGATATTTCCCCTTTTTTAGTCCCCATTGCTCCAAAAAGCACATTTGACATGTTATTGATGTGCCACCATACCTGAACTGATCTGTATGTTTCCATGTATCATTTCACTTTAGAAGATGTTTTTAACCCACCGGAGTAATTTGGGATACATTAATGATAGATGGATGAGCTTTTAGACAGCATTTTATATTAAAATGCTTCATGATGGCATTTTAATATAAAATTAATCTGTTCAGCAGAAGAAGTTAAGTCATATGCATCAGGGATGACCCGAGGGTGAGTAAATTATGAGAGAATTTTAATATTTGTGTGAATTATTCCTTTATGCCCTATTGATAAAATAAATTTGTGATTTGTTGCGATCAATTTGCATAAAAATCATTAAGACTGTATAACCTAAGTTTTAACTTGGAACTTTCTGGCGGGGTTCTGAGATCACAGGTTCTTCATGATGTTCCACACCCAGAAGACGACCTCACCAACCACACAAGCAATCAGATGTGAACTTCGAACATAACACGATCATCCTGTGCCGTACCTCTCTCATTGACCTCCTGTGGAAAGAGGCCTGGAGTAATTTTTAGGATTCCAGCGATTGTTGGTAATTGAAAACATAAGCCATATAATATCACCAAGATGTGTGTGATGTGTCAAAAACAATACGCCGCTAAAGCTGCGGAAACCATCCCATGAAAAACGTTTCCATCGTGTAGGATGAAAACACAAGCGAACATGTTGAACTTTGACTTGCGTTCGACTGACCTATGAATCATGCGTCGGTCTTCCCGACAAAGTTGCAGTTTGTTTCAGTCGACAAGAGTAATGTACATGTGATGTTCATGATTTCAGGTTCCATTTCCTGTTTGAGTAAAATATAGCTTTAAGTGGGCTAATCAATCTATATTCGCGTTCGCGTACGTACGCAGAAGAGCCCAGGGGTCCGGGAAGGACCTGTAAAACGGTTTAGCCCTAAATGAAGCGTGGCCGCATGCATTACCTGTCCCCTTTGACCAACAAGCAGGCAGGGAGGGTAGAGACAGTGTTTGATCTTTATTTAATGATCATCAGTGTCTACAATATGAACGATGTTCCCTGTGTTCACTGTTGTAATCTCCTCAGTGCTTCATCAGGACTGCCTGAGATGCGGTTGTGTCCCCGATCCCCGAACGAGCCAAAACCACATGGTGGATTTCTCATCAGGATCACACACCGAGGTGCAACACGCCCGGGATAATAAAGGATTTTGAGGCACACTCAGGTTTGATGAATTTTTCAAGTGTAGCGGTGTCTTGGGATAGTCAAAGTGTATGAAGGAAACATACAGGTTGTTTGTCTTCTTTATCTGATGTTGTTTACAGTGAGTACTAAAGACATCTACTTACTGTACGTACAGGTATACTCTACAAGGAAGATCGGGGGCGTGTTGTCACATAAATTATTTTTTGCTTAAAGGGGACATTTCACAAGACTTTTATGATGTCAAATAAGTCTTTGGTGTCCCCAGAGTACATATGTAAAGTTTAAGGCCAAAATAATTTATTATAACATGTTAAAATTGCCACTTTGTAGGTGTGAGCAAAAATGTGCCGGTTTTGGGTGTGTCCTTTACAATGCAAATGAGCTGATCTCTGCACTAAATGGTAGTGCCGTGGTTGGTTAGTGCAGATTAAGGGGTGGCATTATCCTCTTCTGACATCACAAGGGGAACCAAATTTCAATTAGCTATTTTTTCACATGCTTGCAGAGAATTTTTTTTTACCAAAACTAAGTTACGGGGTTGATCTTTTTCACATTTTCTAGGTTGATAGAAACCTTTAAAAAAAAAAACTACTAACCAACCCTTGGGTATGTATACTGTGTAAGACTTAATGAGACTATTTCCAGTGTACTGCTGTTCTTGTGTTGCTATAATTGCTTATTTTGTTTACCTCATTTGTAAGTCGCTTTGCACAAAAGCTTCTGCTAAATGACTTAAAGGATTAGTCTATTTTCTTAAAAAAAATCCAGATAATTTACTCACCACCATGTCATCCAAAATGTTGATGTCTTTCTTTGTTCAGTCGAGAAAAAATTATGTTTTTTGAGGAAAACATTTCAGCATTTTTCTCATTTTAATGGACTTTAATGGACCCCAAAACGTAACAGTTTTAATGCAGTTTAAAATAGCAGTTTCAAAGGACTCTAAACAATCCCAAACGAGACATAAGGGTCTTATCTAGCGGAACAATTGTCATTTTTGACAAGAAAAATAAAAAATATGTACCTTTAAACCACAACTTATCGTCTTCCTCCAGTCCTCCATCAAGAGTTCACGGATGATGTATGCAAAACTACGCCCCAGTGTTTACAAGTGTGGAGAAAGAGAACCGTTCCGACGTTGTTGTATGTCGAATGATACTCATTAAGTTTATTGTTTAAAATGTTCCGCAAATGTGCATTTCATATATGTAACACGTGACCTTTCGACATCATTACGCAATTACGTGAGGTCGCGCTGGTGCGTCACACAGCCGGAGGAAGATGAGAAGTTGTGGTTTAAAAGTGCATATTTTTTATTTTTCTTGCCAAAAATGACAATCGTTTCGTTAAGACGAAATATATATATATATATATATATATATATATATATTAAGAAAATGGACTAATCCTTTAATGTAAATAATAAAACAGTCCCTCCAGAAATGATTCAATGCATAATCAGCCAAAGTCTGCATTTTTATGCATTTTTCAATTACGCCACATTTCGCCATATAAATTGCAGATTTCCATGCGCAAAATATGCGGGGCTTGTATGATTTTTATATATTTTATATATTTATAATCCCTGCATTTTTCGTTGCAAAAAGTCACATATATCTTAGCAGAAAGTTAAAAAATATTGCATTTACTTCACACAAGAGCAGCCATGTTCCCTGTTGCCATTGGAACATTATGAAGTGACGTAATAACGCGACATGAACATCATTGAAAAGCTGCAAATCCCGCAATTTTTGCAAGTTCCCGCAATTTCATTGCATAAAATTGCATAAATATCCCACATATTCCATTACATTTTAAAAAAAAGGATTTTTGCCCACAACAATCACAAAAAAACTCCTGGTCCAACCAGACTCTTGTTACAAGAGTCTTGTACATTCATTTCAGCAGTATTGAAGCGAAATAAAAACTTAAGCGGAAGCACGTAGGAGGGCAAAGCCAGGCTATGATAGCAGCACTGGAGACTCAATTATAGCACTTAAACATAAAAAAGTCAGATTTTCATAATATGTCCCCTTTAAAAGATTTATGATTTTTTTATTCAACAAATGCTCCTTTTGTAATGTTTTACTTTGTGGAGGGCAAGTTGTCACAACGAAACGAAACTTCTAGGCTAATCTGCTAAACAGTATAAAACATAATAATTCATTAACATTTATGAATGAAAATGCAGCAATCACACAGATTTCTAACAAACATCATTTTCGTGTGTGTGTGTCAATGCAGGTGGCTGAGGCAGCAATTTTCACATCTTCTGGAAGTTCTTTCAGTAAAAACAGGTGGGGGAGGCATTGATCCAGAAAGAAGAAAGAGTGTCTGAGTTAAGCAACACATGTTCCATTATTGAAACAAATGCATGATGTGCCAGAGGATTGCACATGGCCTGTTAGGCAATGACACAAGCCCCTTTGAATGACAACAGAAGTTCCTCCTAAAAGACCTCTTAGTGATCCACTGACCCCACAAACTTCATTTTTTATTCATTACAGCAAGCAGTACAGTCAACATCGCTAAAGTGTTTTAATAAACCTTAGAAAGATTATACAGGCCCTGTCTGTCTAACATGCGATTGCAATACATGTCCTGATCCCTAGAGAGGCGCACGATAAATCTCCACCCTCCTAAAACTACTCCTCTATCCAAACAGCTGACACAGCTTGGCAAAAACACGAGCGCCGTGCCACGTTTAATAAAACAGAAAATCAATGGGGGTTACGTTTTCTTTATTGTCACATCCCTCCTCTGTATCAGTGGCGTAGTGGCGTTTCATTCAGAAATAAAACGTTGAGGAATGCTAATGGTAACTGCAGATGGCCTGCATTGTTCTGAGGGGAAAATAAAAAAATAATAAAACCTGAAGTCAATTTTGGACATACAATGTGCTTTTTGTCCCGGCGAACGTGAGAGTGTTGTTTTATAGCCGTTATTTATTGCCTTATAACGGCAAATCAAATTAGTTCATATTGAATGGCTTGTGAGCGCCCTCGGTGATTGATTCTCCTTGAAAGCTGGAGTTGATACGAACGGTCCGGGCCAAGAAAAATAGAAAGCGCGCGACCCTCAGACGGGGGTCCTGCCGCAGGGCTACAGCGGTGTCGCTACAGGGTCACGCTCGCCGGGTGAGGGCTCACGGCTGTTCATTACAGGTGCTAAGTGCTCACCGAGGACCAGGCCTGGTTTCGCAGACAGGCGGACACGCTCCAAATAAAAAAGGAGCTCCGGACGGGCCTTTATGAGTCTGTCGACAAACAGGTCCATTCTTCAGGCATCTCACGGGAAAGGGAGCACAGGCACATGCTGAAATAGCCCCCGGGTCTCCACACCTACAGAGGTACAGGCCAATTAAAAAGAAATCATATATCAAATATATATTTTGGAGAGATAATGTATGTCAAGGCGGATTTTATTTTTTTGTTATGTAAATATAGGAAATAATTTATGGTGAGATGACATCTTTCATTTTGTTTAAAAATGTTGGTTAAAACATTTTAGTTAAAATTGATAAGTTTAAGGGTAACTTAAGAGAAAATATTTCGTGACTATACCACGACTTGCCTTGAGACTTCACCATGCATTCACCCTTATTAATTAATTTTGGCTTCAGTATAGTTTATTTTAAAATGAAATATATATATATATTTTCTGGTATTTCATAATCAGTTATCTCCCAATTAATCTGAGGACATTACTTATATGTGTTAATTATAAATGTTTCAGAAAAGTTTAGTTTAAAATGTAAAAGTTCAGATGAAAACCCTGTAAGTGCGTCTTACATTGTACATTTTTAAAAAATTATCGGGTTCTTATGTTTACGTTTAGTACTTTCACTTTAATAGCAATGAAAAACGTTATTAGTCAGTAATTTTCACAAATGCCATTTCATTGGTATTTAACAAATTTGTCTGTCTGTCTTTCACTGCAAAACCCTCTAAGTGCATGCATGATTTTTTGGCAGAAACCTCCACTAAAAAAACTTCTTTGCAAGATATTGTAAACAGTCGCAGAATGCAACTAGAAACATTGCAAATGATGAAAGTCAATTACAAAGGTTAAAATGAAGAAACTGAAGCGTACATTAGGGGGCGCTGTGATGCATGTGGCTGCCACATTAGGGTTGTATTCAGGTCCAAGTACTCACAAGGGACCCAAATTTTAATGTGATCCGCGCATTTGTCTTTTGTGCATTGGGGACATTGCTAAAAAATCGTTGTTTCAATGAACGACCTGAGGCCAGAATTAAGCATATTGGAAGTGAAAGTATTTGATGAACTTATAATACGTGCCGAGAGAATTCGGTTACTATCCAAATATTCTGTGACGAGGTGGCATTACAATATATATACAAAGTTCATATGAACCACCTCAATTTTTCATAAATGTCCTCATTTATTTAGTTAGACTAGCAAGTACATTATTATTTACTGGCATTATTCTGAATTGATATGCTCATTGTTTCATACTCGATGATTTGGACCATGTTGCATTTTTTAGGCATGTCGTGTGTGAATCTATTAAAGCTCGGCTCTTTTCTGCCCTCTCTCAGACCTTTCTGTACAGGCCGGTCGCTTTGGGAGTTGTCCCCGCTATATGATAAGTCTAAAATGGCCCCCGTGTAGAAACAAGCTTTGGATGTTCGACAACTCTTACATGGTTTTACTTTACTCGCGGCCCGTCATCCCCGCACAGATGTTGGATGCATTACGAAACCCATGAACAATAAAGAACGGCTTAAAGTTCCAAACCCTCAAACAAAAGAGTGTTTTAATGGCAAACCCTGAGAAAAAGGAAGAAATTTGGACAGCTTTAGTATTCAATTATTGCGTGATTGAGTGTTGACATTTTTGAGGCCGCGTGACAGGAAATTCATTAGAAGCAGAGCACCATGGGAAAGCCGGTGCGCTGCTGGTCTAGAAAATGTGGGTCTGGTTGATCATGGAAAGGATGGCAGGAGGTGAGTGTAGGGATCAAAATGTTTTTTTTAATTTACTGCTTTGTAGGCTACATAATATCATCCTACATAATCTTAAAAAAATATATATATATATATATATATATATATATATATATATATATATATATATATATATATAATACTAACTGAGTAAGGTATAAAATCAATGAATAAAATCAAACCTCCTCATCATCAGATTATGAGACTTTAGTCTGGATTTCACAGACAGGGTCAATAAAGGACAATGTATAAAATATATAGATGTGTGTTGCAGAATAAATATGCAGAATTAAAACAATGCAAAATTATTTATTTAATTATTCATTAATAATTTTTTACTTAATTTATAATTGCCCAATTCACCATATTTTTAAACAAAGGTTTTGATTAACCTATATTTTTGTATCAATTTATGAGTGTGTATATAGTACGGCATCGTTATGGCTTGTTGCCCAGTCCATTGTGGCTTTTATCAGCAGAACGCTGTAGGGTTCAGATCCAAAACTCAGTTTTAATGAGCTTTTCAAGCCTTCTGGATCTGTCGCTCCCTGCTGAACAGTCAACTTCACACACGGCGTCAGCTGCGTTCCCCACCCTACACAACCCTGACATAAACACTGTGATGTTCCCGTCGGTCCTAACGGCAGGACCATTAACATGCTTTCAGATCATCCCATCTACTCTAATAAGAACCCCGGCGCGCTGCCCACCGTGGGCCGATTTGGATCGGGCAGGAACAGAGAGGACTTTTGGGGAGTAACAGGAGGCGTTTAAGAAAGCACAAATAATTTTAAGTGACAGTTACGGACACAGGGGCCAACAATTTAATAACTCGGTTCAATTTAATACCCGGCCTTTTTATTACCTTTACATTAAACTAATAACTGTATGACCAAGGGACCACTCTGTGCTATTGTGATATAAATAATTAGCAAGCAATTATACTTGTTGCAAATTTCGGACACCCCATGAAACTGTAATTAGAGTTTCTGCTACTATTTCGATTCATTATTGTATACATGAATATTAAAAGTTTCTGTGAAAGTAAATTAACTTGAAATATTGAATGTCATGCTGCAAAATTTTATCAATTTTGGATGTGGTTGACATTTATTAATATGTGACCCTGACCCTAATTATAAGATTTGGAGAATCAAAGTTTAATTTCTATCATTGATTACAATCTTTGAGAGTTTTACTTAGACTATATATGATTTTCGCGAAATTAGACTTATGAGGTGCCATGAAACATTTTGATAAAAAAAGTAAATGCAAGTAAGAGTATAAAAATAAGAAACATACAGTTAAAAACATCTCTTCACGTACTATTTTGCACATGATTTCAAATGACATCTTACAAACCAATTTTGTTGTTTTTTTCCACATTTAAGGGGAAAATATTTATTACCGCAACGTGTGCATGACTGGATTTGGGTTCTTTGACATGAAAATATTTATAATTAAAAAATAAAAAAAATAAAAAGCTTCCGTGCATGTTATACTATAAACATTTACAGTAAAGAAACGTGTGGTATTTGGTGATCATTGGTAAATTTAGAGACAATAATAAGGAATATAAATGTGTCCAAGAAAAAGTTTCTCATCCTCCGCAACAATTTTCAATCATTGTTTAAGCCCTCAAGGAACTAACATTAAAAAAAATGTGTTGGAAGGGACATAATTGACTGTGACACTCAAGATGGCTACCAGGTAAGCAGTTCTTATTTTTCCTCTCCAGATAAAAGTTGAAATTTTGTAGTACCTAGACAACATTTTAGTTCTTATTACCGGTAATGATAATTTTTGATAAGATAATCTAAAACATGTAAATAATTCTATAGGAAATATTTTTTAAATCCTCTAAAAATAAAAATAAATGGCTTTAATGGCTTTTTAAACAAATGCTGGACACCTTCTAAATCTGGATTTTGTGAGAATCACCCTTATAAACTGTATATCACAAAAATGAATTTTGGGTTTTCACACATACTGTATAATCACTTTGCTATGAAACTGAAAATATGCATTATGCGTATGCATTACTTACAAAACGGGTGGGAAAAATTTTGGAGATTTTTCTGATTTAAAAAAATCTAAAAATAGTTTTCACATTTAGCATACACAGACTTAAATCATTGAAAAAGAAAGAAAAACAAGAAAGTCTACTTCAATGACAGATTATACTGTCATGCATAATTTTTTTTTCAAAAAGTAATACTTTTAATATTTATTATTTTTATAAATAACACATACACACACTTATATTGTACCCTCCATGTTCAGGACATGACCAATTCTGGTACCTAAAACTATATTCCAATATTTACCAGAAATATTTCCGAAATCGCTACAAAAAATGTGTAGTCTATTTCTCTGTCAATTTTCTGTCTGTCAGAGAGATCAGACATATACTGTACTGTACTCTCTATATACTGTAAAAAATTACTATAGAAATTACAGTATTACTGGGTATTTTCTGGCAACCAGCTGCCAGTAACTTACTGTAGATTTTACATTTATGTTATTTATTGGCAACAATTTGTTTAAAGTTAAAGGTGCAGTGTGTAATTTATAGAAGGATCTCTTGACAGAAATACTAAATAATATACAAAACTATATTATCAGTGGTGTATAGTGACCTTTCAAAATGAACCGTTATCTGTTTATTGCCTTAGAACGAGACCTTTCTATCTACATTCACGAGGGTCCCCTTACATGGAAGTCGCCATTTTGTGCCGCTATTTTTTTACAGAAGCCCTTAACGGACCATTTTTTTTTACTAATTTGTCTCCGACAATGACATGTTTGTCTTGTGGTGGCTACCGTAGCTTCTCTATGTGTTTCAAAAGCGAGGGGTGAGCAGTGGATTAAACCGTTGGTTGCAATTCACAACATCACCACTAGATGCCGCTAAAATTTACACACTGCACCTTTAAATGAACATGAAACATTTTTTGTCTTTATCTTCTACAGTAAGTTACTGGCAACCAGCTGCATAATTACAGCAAATGTTTACAGTGTAACAATACAATTATATAAAAAAGGTAAACTTCTTACAACCCTGATACAGGTTATTTGTTCTGATGAACACAAAGGAAGATATTTTAAGGAATGTTTGCAACCAAACCATTCAGAAGCACCATTCACGTCCATAGTTTTTCCTACTATGGAAGTCAATGGTGCTTCTGATTGGTTTGGTTATAATCATTCCTTCCTTTTTGTTCATCAGGACAAGGAAATGTATACATGAGTAAATGATGACATAGTTTTTATTTTTGGGTGTACAGTCCCTTTAAGGTAACACATGAATATATAAAAAAAATATGACAGATATAATCTAATATATTACATTATAACAATACAGTTATACATTATGACAAAGGTGAATCATCTTTACTGCAGTGATTCAGTGCAGATCAGTTCCACATCAGACACCAGACTCCCGTTGGTAAAAAATATGCTTGGGTGGAAAGAACGAAAAAGAAAAACGTGCTGTAAGCAGGTCCAGGTTTGGCTAAACTCTGTATGACCACCTGCAGTCCTAAATTGGGCAATTAGAAGAACAGTGTGTTTTCTTAGTGGGTAATGCTTGGTAATGAGTTCAACAGTGCAGGTCTATAGAGAGCCCACCCCTCAGGCTGACACCCCCACCCCAAAACACAGGAAAACAAGCAACTCTCTACACCTCTCAATCAATCACCTCACCCTGACGCTCTTTAATTTCTCTCTCTTTCCATATATATATACTCTCTCTCTCTCTCTCTCTCTCCTTCTGCATTCCTTCATTTCATTGACCGAAACCCCTAAAGCTGAACCCAGGTTCGGTAAATCCCCCCGCACCACCCCCTCTTCTAATTAAGATTTCTCTCACCCCCTCTAACGTGTTTCTCTCTCCGTCTCCCTCTTCAACCGCAGGCCCTCAACACAAGCTGAGAAGTTCTGTGGCTGACAAGAAATCAATGGCGTCTGGGCGTGGGGGCTCAGGTATCGGATTTCAGGTGGGCCCAGAGGTGCCCGAGCACAGGTCTGCGAGCCCCGCAACACCGTCCACGGCCGCACCGGAGACGCAGAGTCTTTGGCTGCCGGATAAAAATGTCAAGCGCTAATAGGCTCCATCGTGATTAGCCGAGATAGAGTTAGCAAATCCTCACCAGAAAGCGTGTTGGAAAGAATCTTTACAAGGTCTTTGGGGTTTTCACCGTCTTCCATCGAGACACCGCTAAGCCTCTCGGTGCTTGTGGTTAATAAATAAATAAACAATGGATAAAAAATGATTAATTAAAAAAATGAGAAGGAGTTTGATTGACAAGAGCTGTCCAGTTGCATTGAAAGATGAAGGAATATGCATGAAGGCTGGTTACCTGAGGATGCCTCCATCTGCATCTCTGTCCAGCCTTTAAATCACTGCAGGCCACGATTTATTTATTTTTCAGCTTTTCATTCAACTGTTATATCGCCTACCTCCACTTCAGCGGCCCGACCATCACAAGGAATACAATCGGCTTTTTATGAACATCTGTTCAAGCGGCCTTGTCTGCAATCTGTTGTACATACAAGTCATTCTCCAAAGACAAACGAGCTCGAGGTTTTGAAGTTTTACATTTTGCAGCGACATTCCCCGAGGTGCTAAAAGTTAACATTTAAAAAGTTCAAAAGTTTTAGGAATGTAAGTATACAACAACTTTATATATAATAAAAATATTTTTTTCACATGTGTATTACTGTACAATTTATTTATTTATTTACATCATTCCAGCATTTAAAACCATATTAATGGAGAGAAATGCTCATACGTTAATCTATACAAGTTGGAGTAGGAAAATTTGTCATGCATGTATCTGGACTGTGGGAAGAAACCGGAGAAAATCCTTGTGTTAAATGGAGAATATGAGGTCAACACATAAAAGATCTTAAAACCCAGCCAAGGCTCGATGCTCCTTTTTTATAATTGTATTGTTATAATGTAATATATTAAACTATATCTGTCATAATGTTTTTTAATTTATTCATGTTACATAAAGGTATAGTGCACTCAAAAAATATGTCATCATTTACTTACTCTCATGTATAGATTTCCATCCTGTAACCAAACCAATCAGAAGCACCATTGACTTCCACAGTAAGAAAAAACTATGGAAGTGAATCGTCCTTCTGATTGTTTTGGTTACAAACATTCCTCAAAATATCTTCCTTTGTGTTCATCAGAACAAAAAAAATTATACCACTTTGTAACAACATGAGAGTGAGTAAATTTTGGTCTTTTGGTGAACTGTCCCTTTATATAACTTTATACCACGGGTCTGTTGAATGCTTTATTCTAATTGGCTGAGAAATGAAATGCTCCATGGGTGTTGATTATTTTTCTGTAAACCGCACACCTAACCTTTAAAATGTCTTAAAAATAGGCACCAGAGCAATGTTTGTGGTAACCAGTATAAGCGGAATAATTGACTCCAATCCGACGGGCCATTGAATTATAAGAAAATAATGCACACCCAAGGTGGTAATGCGGCACGACACAAAGTGGAGTGCCGTTACACCCCAGGTTATATAACGGTTACCTCAGACTCTGGTGCCTATTTTTAAGACATTTGACAAGTTAGGTGTGCTGTTATCAAAAAATAATGCATACCCGTGGAACATTTCTCAACCATTTAGAATACAGCATTCAACAGACCCCTGGTATAATTAAGCAATAAGGTACGAGAGGCTGTATCGTGAATAAGTAACGGCTGAAGGGCGTTGTTAGGCACGACGTGAAGCGGAGTGCCTGCAACCCCTTCAGCCGTTACTTATTCACTATACAGCACTTGCCTCGAGTACCTTATTGCTTTTATAAAACGGTTACCACACAATATTAAAGTAAAAAAAATATTAGTGCAACTTTCATGAAGTTAAATCAATAAAAGCATTCTTTCCGCTAGAAAAAATAGTCCCTGAATGCAAACAACAACATGGAAGCTCAAATAAAAACAACAAACTGCTCTCAGACTTTGTCTCATTATATGTTTATGTGTTGCTAAGGGTGTTGCTAAGGGTGCAGTGATATTAAATAGAACCGTTGGGTGAAGCGGTCATAGCAGTGTTTTATCGTGAATAAAGCACACCTATTGACCAATCAGAATCAAGGATTGGAACTACCCGTTTTATAATTGAAAATAATGCACACCCGTGGTAATGCTCCATTACCACCTTGGGTGTGCATTATTTTCTTATAAATCAACGGCCCGTCGTCAATTATTCCTTACGTATTTAATAATACTAATATTTTTTCTTTTTAAAAGTTTTTTAATACAATTTACAGTTTTATCACTATGAATATTTATTTATTTGCTTCATTGCAGCATTTATGACTATATTCATGGTGAATACTGGTTAATCTATACACGTTAATCTATACATCAATTCAAAGGGACAAAGGGAGAATATGCAGTCAACACGTAAAAGACCTTGGCTTCGTCTGAAACCTCCTACTTCCATACTATATAGTAGCAGTAGGCGAGGCGAGTATTCATAGTATTCCAAAAACGGTAGACGAAAAGTACCTGGGTGACCTACTAGTTCAGGCTAGATTTTGAAGTGTGCATACGATGGACACTTCACTGTCCCATGATGCCCCGGGAGAGGAGTTATCCAACAAAAAAAAGAGGCGTCGTCATAGGAAATGGCGGAAAGCGGCGATGCGGTTGTATTTGCGCTGGAATGACATGACAACGACGAACACTGTTACTTTTTATTGTATATATGCGGTTACTGTAACTGCCCCATTACAGTACCATAACTGTATGTTTTTTACAGTATGATGCCTTTACCGCAGTTCCATTTTACAGTATAATACCCTTACTGTAATCTGTTTTTTAAAAAAATTGCCTTGAAGGGGATTTGAACCCAGGTCACAACACTACCACAGTGCCACAGAGTCACTTGATAAAAATTACTTGCCAACTAAGTAGCCTCTTCTGTCACTCTCCCGACACTCCGAGGAGCGAAATCTTGGCGTCACTAGTGTTTTTAAGTCTTGAGGTCAAATTCAAATCTGACGGTCAAGCATTTATCCATAATCCCTTTCTTGTTTCTATCTACAATTCAAAATAAATAATTTACACTGCTGAAAAACAATTCACATTTTGAAATTTGCTTCACTGCTAAAAGCATAACAAATAAAATGTATTTCATTTCATAGATATATTTTATTTTTCTATTTTATGTGCTTTTATAACACAGTTTTATTCAATACAATAGCACTACTGCTGTTGTTTTACAGCAGTCTACCGCAAAGTCAAAACATACAGTAAATCACTGTAAATTAAATGTTAATACCCATAATGCAATGCATATTACAGTAATGAACTGGAAGAGAAAATTATGGTATTTTACTGGGCATTTTCTGGTAAGTAACTGTAGAAATTACAGTTAAGTCTAACAGTGTATGTCATGATATATCAACATGGTGGATGTAGTTCATCCGAATCTCATTCATACTACCAGGATTCATACTATACAGTACCTACTGTATAGTAAGTAGGTACTTCATCTCATTTAGTACATACTGTCACAGTACGCGGTTTCGGACGCAGCCCTTATGACCTTTAATGGATAGATTAAAGATTTAAAACATAGAAATGAAATGAAAACACTTACCACAATGCCCTAATACATTTAAAACTTGACTTGGCAAATTGCACTATAACAATATTACTACTGTACCTTTTATGACTACTATGACTACTACTATGCTTTTTATGACTAGTTCTCAGCACTTGCATAAAGTTATGCATCATTTTCACTTTTCTTACTGAAAGTCCTCACCATTTTAAATATGAACTGTTTGGAGTGTTTTTGTATATACTTAAATTTGCATGATGTAAATAATAATATACTATATTATACAAAATATGCATATTTTTTAAATATTTTTTAGTTTCTTTAGTGTGTGCGTGTGCAGAGAGAGGTGGTGCACAGAAGGCTATTTACTGTTTGGAGGGGTACACCATTGTGAAATGTACAGTAGCCTACAGTATATGTAGTATTAATGCCATGTTAGCACAGCTTTTGCACAAACAATGTATTCATTTTGATAATCAAGACCTGCAAACAATTACTTCAGAAGAGTCCAAGATATCTCTTTCATACAAAGTCCAACTTATTTGACTTGACCCCTCTTGTTTTTCATCCCTGTGAGCTTTTAAACACCTTCACTTCAAACCCCCAACCGACCTCCCAGCACGCTCGCTCGTCTACTAGGGAACTTTAACCTGACTTTAAAACCGCAAGCAACCGCTCAGACAAAAGATACACAATTAGCTGAGTGCGCAAAGAAAGCAGAGGTCGCTCGGCACTGGGGAGCAATCCCGCCTCACACATCTCTGATCTCTACACAAGAAAAATGATGTCACGGTACGCAATGCTCTTTAAAGAGGTGTGCATTTATGAGGGGTCAGATGCTGTAATGGCTGCTTGAGTCCAGCCCTTGAGGAACATCTGAACGTTATATGATATTACAATCCAAAACACCATCGAACGACATTTAAAGCTGCTAAATTATGTCTCTCTCTACGAGGGTTAGCGAATGGAAAAGAAGGGGAATTTCATAAAAATTTATGGCCGACCACAGAGGCAGCGCTTGATAATATATTTTCATCAAAATTAGCCCGAATGCTTTGAGCGCAAACCAGGTTGGGTTTAAAAGCTCGTTCCAACAATTAGATTTAAAACGCAATACGGCTCCTTTCTGGATCGTGTCCAGCTGTGACCAGAGCCGATGGGTTTGTCAACACGTAATCCGCGCGTTTATGAGGAGAATTAATGGATCTGATGTAAACTCGACAGACGCAAAGCCCACATCTATCTTGGCCGAGGGATGTGGTCCGCCGACAGGCCGGGAGGTGGAATTACACGCACGAGCTCCACGGCCGCTCATAAATCACTGCCGCCCAGGTACGCCACCAAAGCCCAGTGGTAGCTGTCAGCCTCCGATTTACAGCCATCCACTGCTTTGCTTTCCATTAAAATATATGTACACGAGACTTGTACTATATAGCGTGGCAAGAGGGCCAAAGAATTTATGAAAGGAAATAGCTGTACATTACTTCTCTATTTTATTGTATTTTCCAGGGAAAGTGTCACGTTCCATCGTTTGGTGGGAATCGGGCGGAGGAAACAGGAAGGGGAGCTGATGACAACATCTGGTTGTGATTTCTGGGATGCGAGTGAAATATGAAATCGAAACGAGCCTTACAGAAATACATGTTTCAGCGGCAGCTGCTAAGGGCAATTTATTACAATTAATATCATCGTAATGTTACCGTTTGAATGACAAAATTATTTTGTTTCCAGATATTTTTCTTGTCCGCGAAGTAATCACACCTTTTTGTCAACGTGACTATCTCTTTCTGTACAGTGTGAATCAATTACAGAAATCTTGGCCTTGCAGCAGAAGCTGTCACCAAAAAAATTATATAAATATATAATAATGAAGAGTGCTGGACCACAGTCAAAGCAGATTAGGGATTATATATCATGTGTTTTAATGAAATGTTAACATGTACTATGAAGAAACTACATTATATGCAAAGCAGGTCTGTTTCAGTTATTTAACTTGACATTTTGTGCTATTCTAATTAGGGCTGGGAAAAGATTAATCGTGATTAATTGCATACAAAATAAAAGTTACTTTTTGCATAATATATGCGTGTGTACTGTGTGTAATTATTGTGTATATTTAACCACACACACATATTTTTTTATTTATATATCAATTTTTTCATTTATATATAATATAGAATATATAAAAATATAAATATATATATATATACACATGTAAATTTTTTTTAAATACATACATGAATGTGTGTATTTATATATACATAATAATTACACACAGCACAAACTCATATATTATGCCAAAAAATACTTTTATTTTGTATGCCATTAATCGTGATTAATCTTTTCCCAGCCCTAATTTTAATGCTTTATAGTTTATTTAAGCATGGCTTTTATACATTTTATGACCGGTTAACATTTTTTAGCCCTTATGTATGTATATGTGGCCCAAAACTTTGTCAAAATATTTACCCCAGCTGTCCCAGGGTTAGTTAAAAAAGGTCCTATGCATCATTAGGTATACAAATGTATACATTTCATACAAATATGTACCTTTAAGATACTATGTTGTCGGAGCCGATGGTGTAGTGGGCAGCGCTCCGACATGTGGTGCTTTCGCACTTTTTAGCGCCCGAGTTCTATTCCCAGCTCATGGTAATTTGCCGATTCCATACCCGTGTCTCCTTCCTGTACTTTCCTGTCCTTTCCTCATTCAATGTTAATAATAAAGCCAAAACGGCCAAAAAATATAAAAAAAAGATACTATGTCTTTGCCGTACTAAAAAGCTCTCCTTGGTACCAGCTTCGAGGTACTAATATGAAATCTTTAGGTGCAAAGCTGTACTTTTTGAAAGGGTACTGTCCTAGTAACAACAGGGGTACATATTTTAAAATTAAAAAAATATTGGCACCCTTGGTAAATATGAGCAAAGAAAGCTGTAAAATAAAACTACAAGGTTTCTTATTCATTTGCCGTACTGAAACTTTAAACAGGACTGAGATCTGCAGCCATAAGAAACCGAAAAGGTTTTTTTGCAACAGGATTACAAGATGGCTTTGGTGGACACAGGGATTAAAAAGTGTTGCACGCCTACAGTTAAATATAATGAATCTTTATTGTTTTCAACCTAATAAGTCCTCGAAATCTTATTCAGATGCATTTTCATGGATTATATTAAATACGAACAGATAAAAAAGTCAAAACCTGACTTGCCGCTGGAAATCTTATAATGGGTAAATCTTTCATCAACACATTGGTTCAAAATAAACATCAAAATCAATAAAAAAGTGGGTCATAAATTTTTAGATGGGTTAAATTTTTAGATGGAGGAATAATCTATAAGATCACTTTACATTAATTCTTTAACCTCATCAGATATTATAATAAAACAATAGAGCTGTCATCCTTGCAAATGGAGGTGGCAAAGAGGATTAAATGAAGGGGTTCCAAAAATCATTTATTTTATAATGTAATTCCCCCTTCACTTTCAATTGTTTTACTTCAATTAAATATATTTTTTTTGTGATTTTTTAAAATTAAAGCTTAGAAGAAACAAACAAGTAGATTTACTTTTACAGCTTTCTTATTATTTATGTATCTATACAGCTCTGGAAAAAATTAAGAGATCGCTTCAAGATTATTTTCAGTTATTCTAAATGTACTATGTAGAGGTGTGCGATTAGTAAGGCAAATTTTTGTTTCATTCTGTCATTTACCGACAACATTTCTGCCAAATTCCTAATAAAAAGAAAGTTTTTATTCGCACCATTTTGCAGAAAACTGAAAACAAACAAACAAAAAATGCAATGTTTTCAGATCTTGAATACTTCAAAGAAAAAAGGTTGATGTTCATTTTAAAACAGCACAATACTAATGTTTTATATTTATTTTAGGAATAGTTTAATGAATATTTAACGTAATAACCATGATTAATCACATCTTTCATGTGTCCTATCATGTTCTCAGTCTTTTACATTACTGTTGGTTGACTTTGTGTTACTCCTGAGTTTTGCTTTTGATGGAAATGGTTACAATACATGTATTCAAGGCAAAACTCGAGCTGTATTTTCATTCTTTGTGTGCGTTATGTGGTTTTAATTCCTAATTTTACTGCCATGTAACACAACTCAATTTTTAATCACACAGTCAAAAATGTTTCATTAAATTTTAATTACTTTCCAGTTTCACTACTTCAAGGGTGT
Organism: Misgurnus anguillicaudatus; assembly: GCF_027580225.2. Taxonomy (NCBI): domain Eukaryota; kingdom Metazoa; phylum Chordata; class Actinopteri; order Cypriniformes; family Cobitidae; genus Misgurnus; species Misgurnus anguillicaudatus. The sequence continues at coordinate 31,218,808 of NC_073352.2, read as the reverse complement.
CTAGAGAGATGCAAAGACTGGGGAATATTCATTGAAACTTTGAAACATCTTCAGATCTTTTGTCTTTCTAATAACTCTCACTTTAATTTCTCATGAAGGACCGTTCTTAGTGTCCCAGGGTGTGTGAGTCTCCTGTGATAAGGGCAAATATCTGTTACTCCGACAGGCAATTCGCATGAATAAACCGGCAACAGTGGATCAAAAGAGAGCAATATTTTGCTTAGAGATAAAGGTTTTTTTTTTGGAAAAAAGGTAATTCATTTAAGAAGCTGTTTTGTGGCCCTGGAGGCAGCGGACCCTGGAGACATCACATAACTGTCGTCTACAGTTAGAAAAAGTGTAAAGGTAACTCACAAGTCTTATGTAAGAAAGAGTTTGCTGGATGCAACAACTATTTGGTTTGTTTCAACAACAGTATGTTCAATTCGGATTATTATTGGGGTTTTTTTATGTTTTTTTTTTTTTCTTTTGTAATGCAATTGCCACATGCAAATTTGATGTACTGTGTATGACATTTAATAATTTTTCTGCCATATCAGTTAATCATTATTTGTTTTCACATTTATATGACTTTTACCAATACTGGATGCTAACAATATATCTCAATGAATATAATCTGGTTTCAATTATAAAATAATTGACTAACTTAAACATAAATACATTACTGTAAATAATGTATCATCTTTTCATCATTTAAGCAGTATGAGAGATCCTTTCAAATTTGCATATCAAACTTAACTGCATTCAGAAACACTAAAGTCCAAAACTTCTCTATACTGGTCTGTCATCATCTCTGCCTCCTTTGTGCGTCAGCAAAAACAGCCAAAGCCCAGACCAGTTTTTTATATACAGTTTTTATTGTGGATAAACTGAAACTGGCAATGATGAATGACTCGGTTGTTCAAAAAGAGAGGAATTTGATATTTTGTGAAATCTGAGGCTGTTCCAGTGATGGAAAGGGAGTTGATTATATATTTTAAGTTGATAATGCATGAACTGCTTGTTCTGACCAGCTGACCTCTTCCCACAGACCCGTTTTAATGTAACACCAGCGTGCACAGTAAACGTTTCCCTGCACAGCCTGGAGGTGGAAATGTTCTTCAATCTTCCCCTGGTGACCTGTGAACCCTCAGCTAAGAGGTTAATGCAAGGCATATCCCCTGACATGAAGAGACAAGCACACACAAAGACAAATTGATGCATACTAGTTTAACATTCTGTAGTTAAATAAAAAAAACATTTATGTAACTATTTAGCATCTGTGAGTGGTGACTTTTAAACTAAATATCAAGGATATGTGTGTGCTAAGTCAAACAGACAGACAGATACGGTAGTGTTGCCATTCCAAATGAAACAGGGAATTCAATGAGGAATAAATGTAGGGCTGTGATTTTATTCATTGGTAATTGACAGCTTGATCTTATGGGAATTATGTAATTCGTATGAATTCGTACAAAGTGAATCGTACAAATACGAAAAAACAATAATGAAGCCGCCTCTAAACCCAACGTCACAGAGACGAAAGCAAATAGTACAAAAATGTACGAATGTGGTCGTACGAATTACTACGAACTAGCCACCACGTAAAATACGTTCAAATCGCATTAAGGTTCTGTTAAAATTGATCAGGTTGCGAAAGCTTTTCACTATTTGACAGCTATGTAAAAATGATTAATTGGCTTTACTTACAAAAAAATAGAGAAAGCTCGTTACGCTTAAAAAAATAAGTAAGCAATTTTCATATCGTTACATTTCCTCTGGTACGTAATGTTGTTTTGACGTATGTTGTTGCATATGTGTACACAAAGATACGTAAAATTATTGGAATCGCTTGCTTCATTTTTTATCGCAACTCGTTCACTTTCGAGGGAACTCGCGCTGTGTTGCCATAATGATGCTTTTGGAAAGCCTACGGCTTGATGGCGTCTAAGTATGTATATTAAATTTGGGCATTCGTATGTATTTTACGAGTTATGTAATTCGTATGAATTCGTACAAAGTGAATCGTACAAATACGAAAAAACATTCATGAACCCCCACCCCAACGTCAGGGGGACGAAAGCAAATCGTACAAAAATTTACAAATGTGGTCGTATGAATTACTACGAACTAGCCACCATGTAAAATACGTCCATTAAGGTTGTGTTGAAATTAATCAGGTTGCGAAAAGCTTTTCACTGTTTGACAGCTATGTAAAAATGATTAGTTGGCTTTACTTAAAAAAATCAAGGAAACTCGTTACGCTAAAAAAAATGAAGTAAGCGATTTCATATCGTTACGTATTTTCTGGTACGTAATGTTGTTTTGACGTATGTTGTTGCATATGTGTACACAAAGATACGTAAAATTATTGGAATCGCTTGCTTCATTTTATATCGCAACTCGTTCACTTTCGAGGGAACTCGCGCTGTGTCGCTATAATGATGGTTTTGGAAAGCCTACGGCGTGATGGCGTCTAAGTATGTATATCAAATTTGGGCATTTGTATGTATTTTACGAGTTATGTAATTCGTATGAATTCGTACAAAGTGAATCGTACAAATACGAAAAAACATTCATGAACCCCCACCCCAACGTCAGGGGGACGAAAGCAAATCGTACAAAAATTTACAAATGTGGTCGTATGAATTACTACGAACTAGCCACCACGTAAAATACGTTCAAATCGCATTAAGGTTGTGTTAAAATTTATCAGGTTGCGAAAAGCTTTTCACTGTTTGACAGCTATGTAAAAATGATTAGTTGGCTTTACTTAAAAAAATCAAGGAAACTCGTTACGCTAAAAAAATGAAGTAAGCAATTTCATATCGTTACGTATCTTCTAGTACGTAATGTTGTTGCATATGTGTACACAAAGATACGTAAAAATATTGGAATCGCTTGCTTCATTTTTTATCGCAACTCATTCACTTTCGAGGGATCTTGCGCTGTGTCGGCATAATGATGCTTTTGGAAAGCCTACGGCGTGATGGCGTCTAAGTATGTATATCAAATTTGGGCATTCGTATGTATTTTACGAGTTATTTAATTCGTATGAATTCGTACAAAGTGAATCGTACAAATACGAAAAAACATTCATGAACCCCCACCCCAACGTCAGGGGGACGAAAGCAAATCGTACAAAAATGTACAAATGTGGTCGTATGAATTACTACGAACTAGCCACCACGTAAAATACGTTCAAATCGCATTAAGGTTGTGTTAAAATTGATCAGGTTGCGAAAAGCTTTTCACTGTTTGACAGCTATGTAAAAATGATTAGTTGGCTTTACTTAAAAAAATCAAGGAAACTCGTTACGCTAAAAAAATGAAGTAAGCAATTTCATATCGTTACGTATCTTCTAGTACGTAATGTTGTTGCATATGTGTACACAAAGATACGCAAAATTATTGGAATCGCTTGCTTCATTTTTTATCGCAACTCGTTCACTTTCGAGGGAACTCGCGCTTTGTCGCCATAATGATGCTTTTGGAAAGCCTACGGCGTGATGGTGTCTAAGTATGTATATCAAATTTGGGCATGACCTCATAGGCGGAAGCCAGTGGGCGTAAATAAGGTGGAAAGGAATGCCCACTTTATCTGGCATATGGTGAAGCCGTTGTACAGGTACGGCGGAAGTATGGCAGGTGAGACGCAGCGTCTCATTCCCTTCTCAGGAAACAAGGGTTGCATACGTAACCCGAGACGTTTCCTCGATATTTTTAAGTAAAGTCACAAGGAAATTTTTAGACTGTGGTGGGTAGGGGTAAAAAAAGAAAATTTGATGTCAGTAGAAAGATTTTAGATTTTAAGGGGGGGGGGGGGAATTAAGATATTAGGAAAGTAAGTAACATTTTTACGGTGAAAAAATAATTTAATGGCAATTAAAGGGTGAATTTAAATCATCCCAAAATTAATATGAAGAAATAAACAAATATATAATTCAATTCATAAAATAAATGTTTTTGACACAATTAAAACACAATAAAATACATAAATTTCTTTCTGCGCGTTCATTAAAGCAGGGTTTTGAAAAACATAGTTGTGTTACCGTGTGTCCTGCGGTACAGCCGCGATGCCCCTGTTGTTTCGGGCCCCTCACCTTAGCTCTGGCTCATTAATCAGATCTGTACAGGACTGCAGGCAGCCAGTGTGATGTGCCCACAGGAGCAGATGTGCTCTGAAGCTCTACCTCCCTCTCTCTCTCATTCTCTCTCCATCTCCTTTTCTCCTGAGCAGGTGTCCGGTGTTGGGTCCTGTAGTGAGGGCTTGCTGGAGGGTGGCATGTGTGTGGCTGTAACTAGCTTGCTACCGTGACGACAGAGGCCCCGGAGACCCCGCCTGTGCCACGATGTGATTGGGTGGTTTATAAAGTGGCATCTGCCGGCCAGGGGGCCATATGGACAAGCTGACATTTAGCGACGCTCTCTGTGCAGTACAGGGCCGTGCATCTGAGAGAATGGAGGACTTGCACTGTAACCTTTGCACACATACACAGACACACGCTAGAGTCTGAAAGCCCTGCTGTGACCGGTGCACACCCATGCTGTGCTATCTGGATATGGCACGTGTGCATCAAATAAAATGAGGCACAGAGATAACAGACATTAGATCTGAAGGGTCATGAATCAACACAAGGACAATGCAGGAAGCCCAATGTGCATATATGTGTGCTCAGCTGTGTGTTGTGCTGACATCATCTCATGTGTCCCGTCCGCACTGATGTCAGAGTCCACGCTGAGGTTCTGAATCTCTTCGGGACAGCAGTCGATTCACTGGACACATTTAATTGCAGATCTACGGTTTCAATTGACATCTTTCACAACATCACAGTGTCTGGGAAAATCAATCTCTTCTTGGGAAGATTTTCTTTATAAAGTCATGTGATTGGAGCAATTTAATAATTGCCAAATTTAATAAATGTCAAAAAGTGTTTTTTTAGAACGTCCTTTGAAATTCCAAAAAACTAGCTGATCAATAGAAAATACAATCAAAACCAAATGAGAACAAATGTGTATTGTCTGTATCATTATACACACAATACACATTTGCAGACATCCCACCTCTCTCGGACATTCCATGAGCCTCCGGCATATATGTATAATATCCCATAAATAAATTGGAAATATGTGAATGTAAGGAATTACCCAGCTAAGAATTTTTGGTTCCCATAACGTTCGTTTTTTAAGGTTTGTTTTTGGTTAGCCAGGAAAGTTTTCTTTACGGAAATATAGAACGTTATTTTTTAGGTTAGTTTAACGTTCCCCTAACGTTATTCGTAAAGAGCGTGTGGTAAGCGTGTGCAGAGGAGCACACGTGTAACAGACGTGCACACTTAATAATAATGGTTTAATTATATCTCCTAGAAAAAAATGAGATTAGAGAATGTTCTGTATAAGTTGTCTTTAGGTTATTTAAAAATAACCACCCTGCAACGTTATGGGAACGTTATTTTATGGTTACAAAAATAACCATTGCAGAATGTTCTGTATAAGTTATTTTTAGGTTATTTAAAAAATAACCACCCTGCAACGTTATGGGAACGTTATTTTATGGTTACAAATAATTACCAAAAAATAACCATTAGAGAACATTCTGTATAAGTTAATTTTTAGGTTATTTAAAAATAACCACCCAACAACGTTATGGGAACGTTATTTTATGGTTACAAAAAATAACAAGACAAACAACAAGACAAAGCTAGAAAGTGACATAGATCGTATCCTGATTAGTCTCTTTTTTGGATAACTAAACATAGTGATACCTACCTTGCTTATTGTAGATTATTTCCCTCCAAAATTGTAAGCTTTTCCTGAGAGTCATGTGACTAGATGAGCAACCGGGGTGTGTTCAGCGGGATTTCCAAAAGACTAACAAGGGGGACATTCATCTAAGGGACTTTATTTAAAGATTTAATAATTATAAATGCATTAATAGTTAAAAATAACATTTGGTGAGGGATATTATAAATATGGCTATACAACAGTAATGGAAAATTTTAGGATTTATTTTATTTAATTATTTTTAACTAAAATTAAGAAGACATGTTTGATGTTGGTTGTATTGTTTGGATAGTATTTTCCCAGATAGCAAAAAATATCCGCATGGCTTCTATATGCCGCCAGCCCCAAGCTGTCGGCTATAGGTGCGTCCCGCTGGCGGGGATGAAACTTTTGCCGCTGAATACGTCACTCTCATTTGTTGCGAGATGCCGCCAGCATGCAGCCGGCGGACCGACTGCTTAATTTATGCAAAAGCGGCTGCCACGGCGGTCCGCCGTCAGACCTGTTTGCGATTACGCCCTTATGACGCTTACTGCCGCCAGAGCACCGCCGGTGGTCCGCCGACTCATTGCTATTTTTTGCTATCTGGGTTTTGTCTGTATATGCAAAAATATATATAAGGTTTTCATTGCTGCCCCATGACCTCACTAGATAGGTCACGTGACAAAGGCGCAAGAGGAAGCATCCTATGACTGGTGTACCTGCTGTATCGATGCACATTAAACCTGGACATAAGAAGGTACTTTTTCCACACAAACACGTGTAAATATATTACCTTCATCTGAAACATAAATTATTTGCACTTGTTAGCAAAATACACGAAATACTGTATCATCCTACATTTGACCCTCTAAACAATTTAATATAAGCAGTTCAAAGGCTTCACTGAAATGAACGACGTTATAAAACTGTATGTTTGTATTCGGTGAGAAGCGTGTGGCGGTAATTATTTTTCTCCTCGCGCTCTAGCACGTTTCTGGCTCGTGGGTCGTAATTAATCGGTGATGACGTTTGTGACGCAGCGCGTGCTGAAACAGGATTCTCACCCTTCAACAGATGAAGAGGAGTGAAGTGGACTGTTCACAGTACAGTTTGTTTCTCTGTGTCTACAGTATATAAACGACGCACAAACAAAGGTAACAATACACAACAGCTCTGTGTCCACTGTCAATCAAACGCTATTTGTTTATTTGTTGGTCTCGCTCTTACAAAGAGCTGCTAATTGTTGTCGCTATTGAAGAGGAAACATTACTTTCCCTTTGTTTTTGTTTTCTTGTAACGATTGAGCCACAGCTCTAATGTGGTGTTTGATCTGCAATCCCTTCTAAAATAATTTATTCATGCCATCTTAATTTATTAATATGTGTAGCTTCCCTAAAGTATTTGGACATTTGAGCCATCCACCATGAAAAAAACTGTAGTATGCTAATGTAATATTTACTACAGTAAACTGTAGTAAAAAGTTTGATACTTTATTGTTTTTATCCTTGCCATAATCTTAAAGTACATGTACTGTACTAGCCTACCATTAATCAATTTACTATAGTTAGTTTTACATAATACAGTACATTATAGACGGTTTCAGCAGTAACAACCTAAACACGAGACTTTCGTGGTCATCACGTAACTTCCGGTAAACTCTGCGAAGAATAAATAACAACAAAGTCCTTTTAAAGTAGTTTATTTATATAACAAGCAAAATAATCAACACGTAAATTACATTGGAACCCAAAACATTTGTTATTTTCGACGAGGTTTTTGTGTAAGAGTTCAGTTTCAGCATCTAATCAGGCCATTAAACAAATAAAAAAACGGAAGAAAAGTTTGGACCAGACACTTATATCGTGTCACCTGATAAAACGGTCTATACATAAACGAGGTGTAATTACTATATTCTACATTATGTTTACTATAGTAAATACTAAAGTATATTACTGTATGTGGGATGCTTAAATAATATAAATGCATGTATTAAAAAAAGTCAAATAACAAAATATAAAAACATGTGACGTTTATTTTTAAGAAAGATCACAGACATAATTTAAATTTATTTAGTTTACAATACAATGGCAATTAAAACATGTTTTGTATGTTTTGCATTTGACCCTTTTATCCAAAGCAGTTTACAGTCTATTCAACCTATTCAGTTTATTTATTCACTGGGATGGATTTACTACAAACAAAAAGAATGGTTAGTATAATTACAGGATAGTTATCACAAAATTACCAATAGTAATCGATACACCAAAAACCATGATTGCTACAAATAACATAAAGGTCAAAACCTATGACATTCGCACCGCTAACTCAACGGTCTGAGCCACAGGAAAACCCAGCTATAATAATGTCTCATTAAATCTAATAACATTAGTTGTCAATTCAACTAGTATTCGCATAACATCATTCTTGTGCAAGTTCACTGTGTAACCGAAGCACTGGCAATTTCACAACGTGACAAACTATCACAGCATCAGGAAAAAACATCCGCTTTGAATAGTGCCTTCACATGGGTGGCTTTGATTTCTTTTCACGTCTCCTTTATCCTCCCCCAGACTTGCTGTTTCTCTCCAACTCTTAATGGTACCTGCAGCAGACAGACTAGAGTCCCTCAGAGCTTGTTTTAGCGGACCCCTCTCAATTCTTTCACAGGTCTCTCTCTTTACATCTCACGGCGCTCCTGCATAATTTGTGTGTGAGAGATGGAAAGAAAGAGAGCTTGATGGTGTATGAATGTGTGTTTGGGTCAGTGTTTCGCTTGACTTTGGTGGTGTGATAAAGCTGATTTGTCCCTGTAGTGTCAGAAATTCTTACAACAGAGCCCAGCGTAACCCTACAGAGACCCAGCACAGAGTACAAGACATTTTAATATTTATGTGTTAATACAGTAGATCTTGCAGCGCAGCTGTCAAGAGTTTATGCTGGTGGGAATTATCCACAGCTCTCTCTTGCAGACGAAAAGAAGAGAACATTTGTGTATCGCTTTACAATAAGATTCGGTTCGTTAACATTATTTCATGCATTAGCCAATATAAACTAACAATAAACAGTATGTTTTACAGCATTTACATTTTTGTTAATTTGATTTTGATTTTGGTACCCGTTTTTAAAAATGTTTGAGTAAATCTGAAATTAATATAAACTAAGATTAAAAATGTTGTAGACAAATGCTTATTTTAAGTAAATTTTAGCTAATGCATTTACTTATGTCAACAAAAACAATCTTATTACAAAGTGTTACCAACAATAAAAATACTTAAAAATAGTCTGTCATATTAAATGCTAGATGGTCGGGTGCTATTTGTGGAATGTACAGCATTTGTTAATGAATTTTAAAAATCAAAAGTTATAACATTAGTTAATACACAGTGAACTATCATAAACAATTTTATAGACAGTAACTTACATGAAGTCGACAGATAGTGGATTTTACAGATACTGATTACTAAGTTGGTTCCTACTTGCCGATAACCGATTAATCCTTCAATAGTTTGTTTAATGTTACTTTTCAAGACCAAAATCAAATTTTTTTAGATAATTTTTTTTCTCAAGTTTTGATGAACCTTTTTCAAGAATGGTTTCTTGGAACCAAATGAAGCACTGAAATTGTATATAAATGCATAGCTTGGTGTTATTTGTATTTATTTTTAAACAATCGCATTCACTGTAAAAAAAAGTATTTGAAGAGTTTCGTTGCAAAACGAGATAAATCCGTTTTTAAAATTTTTGTCAAAACATGTTTATTATTATGTTATCATGTTATCATTTTTGTTTTATTGTGCTACTTGAATGTATTTAAGTTATGAAGGTTAAAATCTAAACAAACCAACTGCAGTTAAATTGATATTAATTGAAATGCACAACCACAAAAACAAGAATTCTGAAAAATGAAAAAAAAACCTCTTCATTTGTTGTTAGAAAAGTTAAAGGAATATTCCATTTTCTTAAAAGAAAAATCCAGATAATTTACTCACCACCATGTCATCCCAAATGTTGATGTCTTTCTTTGTTCAGTCGAGAAGAAATTATGTTTTTTGAAGAAAACATTGCAGGATTTTTCTCATTTTAATGGACTTTAATAGACACCAACAATTAAAACTTAACTCAACACTTAACAGTTTTTTTCAACGGAGTTTCAAAGGACTATAAACAATCCCAAACGAGGCATAAGGGTCTTATCTATAGCAAAACGATTGTCATTTTTGACAAGAAAAATAACAAATATACACTTTTAAAGCACAACTTCTCGTCTAGATCCGGTCCAGCGCGACCTAACGTAAATGCGTAGTGACGTAGGGAGGTCATGTGTTACATATATAAAACGCACATTTGCGGACCATTGTAAACAATAAACTGACACAAAGACATTAATTAGTATCATTCCACATACAACAACGTAGGAACAATCCTCTTTCTCAACACTTGTAAACACTGGGGCGGAGTTTCGCGTTCGTCTTCTGTGACCTCTTGACGTGATGACGAATTGCGTGGGGTCACGCTAGCGAATCACGACCGGATTTAGATGAGAAGTTGTGCTTTAAAAGTGTATATTTGTTATTTTTATTGTCAAAAATGACAATCTTTTTGCTAGATAAGACCCTTATGCCTCGTTTGGGATCGTTTATAGTCCTTTGAAACTCCGTTGAAAAAAACTGTTACGTGTTGAGTTAAGTGTTAATTGTTGGTGTCTATTAAAGTCCATTAAAATGAGAAAAATCCTGCAATGTTTTCCTCAAAAAACATAATTTCTTCTCGACTGAACAAAGAAAGACATCAACATTTTGGATGACATGGTGGTGAGTAAATTATCTGGATTTTTCTTTTAAGAAAATGGAATATTCCTTTTAAAAAGTAAGCGTTTGTGCTGCCATAACATTTGAATTAATGTAACTTAAAATATTAGTTGGCAGTTTTTTTAATTAACTAATATTTTCAAGTTGAGTTAACTCAAAATTTTAAATGCAGCACAAACACTTACATTTTTAATTTACATTTTCATTTTTTTTAAAGAGTACTCTGTACAGGTGCAATAAGACTTTAATCTGTTGGAGAACAAATAAACGCACAGGCACCTTGAGGTTTGACTCTTTTAAAAACATACTTAAAGTTCACATAGTATGACATAGTAAGGGACACTAATATTTATGTATGAAGTGGTTTTAAAGGAATCAGATTGGGAGGTCGAGGTATTCAAGTTAAGAGGTTTTCTCTTCTCTCTCTCGATTTCTTTTTCAGTCTCTCATGCAGCACGGCTTGCAAAAGCGAGGTTAATTTCTTTACAAGAGCGCAGCACTCGCGGAGCAATTACAACAGTGATGGAGAGTTTCCTTGACTCCCTGTTGTTTAAAACCTGTAATTTATGGCTCGCAAAGAGGCCACACTTAATTTCTCCTCTGTGGTTTTAGAGGGAGGGATACAAGCTCTCTCTTTTCTGTGGCTTGACATTTTAATAGGGGTTTTGGGAGAACTGCACCATCTCAATCTGGTCCTGACCCAATGGGCACTTGATCATTGTTTCCTCGTTTTTAACGCACCGTGTTACCTTGAGGAGGGAAAAACGCTGAATGTAAAACGGAACTGGGAATTGGCAGTCCTTGTAAATATTCTGTCCATGGAAATGTGTTGCCAATTGTTCCACCACCGATCCTGAGAGCTGTGTGTGTCTAGGCATGTGTGTGTATGCAAACACTTTAGGATTGTTTAGTAGAGGAGAAAATTAAGTTAATAGTTTGCAGTTAGTTTTGATTCTGTCTACCAACATTTGTTCATTTATGCATTCGGTAGACGCTTCTTTCCAAAGCAATCTTCAGTGTATCAATGTTTTTATCAACATGTCTGACTGTCATCACTATCTTATAGGACTGTATGACCTTTTTCACATCGAGATTACGGAAAATGCATCGGAATTTGTCCGTGATCGTTTGTTTTTCACTCTGCCAATGATTTTCTGGAATCTGTGCGTGCATTCATATTTTCACATGACATATTTAAAGTCTTGCATTTGGTAGTTTTTTCTAAAGCATGCGTGTGCGTTTTTGTTTTTGAGGGATCATAAGGAGTGCATGATGCGCTGTTCTGTCAATGATCTCAGCTTCAGTGAGAGCTCCTTGATCTCTGCTTGCTGACATTTCTTGTTGTGAATGTTGATCTGCGTTGTCAAAGAGCTGAACCATAACTTCTTGTTGCGATGACACGCGTCACCTCACTACGGCACGCCCCTTACAGCATTGTTTCTGCGTCTTGTTCACACAGGATGCTTTCCATGAATGTTATGGCAATGTTTAGGTCCTCTTTACAGGAGCGATCCCAGAACATTTAGGAGACGTGTTTGTGTTCACCCAGAACCCATTCTGACAATTTTACGGAAATATTCTGGGACCAAAGTGCTGTGTAATGGGGTGTTCCTTTAGCTCAACATTGTTGTTTGGGTTTGATTCCAGTGAACACGCATACTGATAAAATGCAGGGTTCCCACCGGTCCTTAAAATCCTTGAAGGTTTGTGAATCTGGGGGGGAAATTCAAGGCCCTGGGAAGTTTTACAAAATATACATACATAGATACAGGTCATTGAAAGTGCTTGAATCTATTTTATGCAAGAAGTTTTCTGGAAAAAAATTAACATTATTTCCTGTGTAGTGTAGGATAATATTATAAAATTCTAGACTTTTTAAACACACGTGCTAAACTGTTCGCTTTAAATGCTTATATCTTCTGTATGTGGATGTTGATTCATACCAAAATGCTTTTTTGCATAAAACGTCTCGTGTTACGTATGTAACTTTTGTTCTCTGAGAAGGGAACGAGACGCTGCGTCTCCCTTCCCATACTTCCTGCGTCCCTGTAACGCCGTCTTTGGCAATATTTCAGAGAGCAATATACCTTTTGGCTCCCGTGTCACCCTGTCTTTGTCATTAAGCCCACCATTGGTTGAATTTGATATACACATTCAGACGCACTTACCCCTGGAGGCGTCCCCAAAGTGTCACTGCAGTGACGCAGCGCAAGTTCCCTCGAAAGTGAAGTGTTGCAATGTATCTTAAGGTAACACAATGTAACCTTGCTCTCACTTGAAATTTGTCCCCACATTTAGTCCTTGAATTTGAGGGTATTGGACCTGGAAAGTCCTTGAAAGGTCCTTGAATTTGAAGTTAACTAAGGTGTGGGAACCCTGTAATTAGGAAAATGAAAAAACATGTTCGTATTCAGCCTTCGGCTGAGTGTTTCATTTTATTCGGCCAAAATTTTTCCTTTCGGTGCATCCCTAATAAATGATGGTAATTACACAGTTGATGCTACCCATTTGGCTATGTAGAGCGTTTCTTATCAGTCATGAATGCTGCTTTGGAGAGCTACTACCTGTGTGGCCAAGACACCTCGCTAGAGCTTTATTCATATTTCATCACAGGTCCATCAAGTTGCTATCAACCTGAACAGGGCCATCTGATACTAATCTTGGGGCGAGTTACGCTTCTGTCCAGGAGAACTGCAGAAACACTGCAGAGAGAGCGAACCCACAGGAGATTTTTTGCGGGCGAATGCGGTATGCCAAGAAAGCTTAAAAAACAGCCATCACCACTCCAGTGGCGTTCAGGGGTCGTCCGCGGACATCTCGGCTCGCTAGTATATCACACTAACTCTCTCCCAGTGCCGACCCTCGGGCTCAGAAGCATTCGCTCTGATCATGAGGGTGAATCCACAAACAGCTGACACCGCATCTATCGCTCTCCCCTGGTGTTCTCCACTGGTGGACAGAGCAAAGCAGAGATGCCTAAATCTAACTCCACATACTGCTTCATTTACATCTCCCGGGCAGCTGGGAGAAGCCCCAACTGCCCCGAACGACCCTCAGCAGTCCTCTCATTGCAGGCCACTTCGCCTCTGGGTTTGTCTCTGTCCACATCTGAAACTTCCATAAAGTTTCGTCCCTCACTGCAGACCCTTAAATCTGTGCATTAAAACTGCTGAACTGGATTGGAACGGTCCGCAGGAGCACAGGGGTCTGGAGACCGCGCAGTCTGGCACGGTGGCTCATCATCTTTAATGCATCCTTGGCTGTTTTGTCAAACTTGTGACTTTGAGTATGGCCCACTTAGGTGCATTTCAAGTTATTTACAACATCACAAATGGCTTTGTGCAGCGTTTGTGGCCTGCTGTCCATTATTTTTTTTTTATGAGAACAGAAAATAACTTTGTCACTTAGTTTGTGATAATGGATTAAAAACATGTTTATTTTAATGCACTTGGTGTGTTAGAAATCTGCCTAATGCTTTTGGTAAAACATGAATGATAATTCTTTACAGTAAGATTATATTTTTTAACATTTGTAAATGCATTAGTTACAAACAATCAACAATAAAGTTTATCAGCACTTATTCATTTTGTTTTATGTTAGTTAATGCCAATACAATTGTTCATGTTTCTGTAGTTCATTGTGCATAATGTTAGCAGTTTAATAATGTTAGTTTTAGTAAATTACCACGAACTAAGATTAATAAATGTCAGTAAAATGAATATTGTTCAGTGTTAGTTTATGTTAGCTAATGCAACTGTACAAATACAATCTTATTGTAAAATGTGTTACCAAAAAAAACACAAAAACAAAAAACAATACCTTATAATAATGTAAAGGGTAGCACTTTATTTATAGTATGTGTACTTGTGTATAAATGTACTTACAGACAAATGTATGGTACTTACTTTTGAGTTTTAACATGGTAATTAAATGGTATCATTACAGTACTTACCAGTGGTAAATACTTGGTAGTTATATGTTACTCTAGATACTGGGTAATACCAGATACATACTTATAGTGTAAGTATACAGTCAGTAACTAACAAGAAACACTTCTGTACTTACAAATAAATGTACAATATAAGTTCTCCACAATAATGCATCTTATTTTATTTTTATTTTATTTTATTTACTATTACAGTCCTGTTTCCGTGTAGTTACTGTGGACATACTAGTGAGTGTACCCAATAGGTAGAAAATTAAATCATATCATTTAGATTATGAGACTTTAGCATGCAGCCAGGGTTACATAACCTAATCTGTGTAAATCATTAAACAGAAAAATCTAAATACAATATCATATTAAAAATAAAGGAAATGAAATATAATCAAAATGTAAACTAAATTAAAAACTTAACTTTTGTATAAAAGAAAATATTTGACCATGTCTATGAAATCTAGTCTCATGAGATTTGGAGAATCAAAGTTCGGTTTTACATTGATTTCAATCTTTGACATGATCTTCATCAGTCAGTATTAAATATATCAAGTAGGGTGGTCCTTATAATGGGCTAATTTTTTTTAAATGTTCAACTCTCACCCCCTAAATGTGTTGGATATCAATAAAAACACACCGTGCAAAATTTTAAATATCTAGAGGTTGCTCAAAGCCTTTGAATATTTCCGAAATCACATATTTTTGCAAAAACTGTACCAATTAAAAATGCACAACACACATAAAACTTGCTTCTTGAAGGGTAACTTTGTTCCAGTTATTTCAGTCTCTTCTGATCCGAGTAACCATATCGCACTTGCTTCGTGTTACTTCAACCATTGTCTCAGTGTATATTGTCTATTGTGCTTCATTCACATTGAAGCTTTCTTGCTTATGAAAGACATATCACAACTAAAACAGGAGTTTTAATTGCATGGAGCATGGTCAAATAAGTCCATTGCTGCCATAAGTATATATGATTAAACAATTATACATGATAGCACAATCACATAATACGCCAATGTGTTTAACTTCAAAGGTCTTAAATATTAATTAATATTGGAAAAAAAATTGCCCAATTTTTTATTTATTTATTCAAACATATTGGTGGGGTGAGAGCATGAACTTTTAAAAGTTGAAAAATAAGGACCACTCTAATATCAAGGTTATATTTTACAAAATGTACTGGACAGGTTGTAGGATGTTTTTCTGTAAAAAACAGTATCTCACAAAAAATAGGTATTCACAGGCAGTGTCACAGATGCCTTTTTTTCAGAATGGTGTAATTATAACATCTGCCAGCAGGGGCTAACTGGGCCTCCAAATCTTGACCCTTGCTATTTGCTATAAACATGACATTGTTTAGTTGAGTTTACAGTACTGCTTTATGCACATATTATGTTATATCACATCCCCCTCACAGATAATTGCAACAGTAAAGTTTATTTTTTCACCTGGTTATTGGTAATAAGGATTAGATATCACTTTATAAATAACCTTAAATAAAAAGTGACATTTAAAGAATGCTTGACTAAACGGATACAATTATTATTGATGATACTTTTCTCAGAGGGCGCTCTAATAACATATCAATGATCATTAAACTTCTAAATAGGGATGATATATATCCTGCTGTGAGAAACTAACCACCTAATCACCTTTCCCGAGGTGTAAAAATAAAATCGCAAAACAACAGCTCAGCGGTAGCTCCTGTGAGAGCTAGGTGTGTTACAAAGAGCATCTTTTCGATAACGGGGCAAATGCAGACATCAGGGTTTCCACAGCGCACCGTCGTCCCAAGGTAACGGTGTTGATTTCTTTTGAATGAACCTGCCTGAGTGAGTCTTTGATGTGAGTCTGTGTGATTGGCAATATGTCAATAATAGACTTGGAGGAGATACTCTCTGTACGTGGTCTGAATGGGGAGAGCCGGAGACAAATTAGTGTGTCCGATGGTTCTGTCGGTGAACAGGGGTTAGACATTCCTGGGAAGAAATCCCATAAGCGTCAGCTGGGAGATTGACAACCGGATTAGAGGTGTATTTTTTCCATCTAGCTGGAAACATCTAAATGCTGAGACTGATAAATAACAAAGTCAGAGAAATAGTGGGAAAGCGCTGAATATAAATTGATGTTTTGACATTTTCAGACTTTTTTCTAACTTTTGCATTGGATTAAATCCAGTGTTTTGGACAGGAAACTGCTGCATCTTGAAAATTAGCTCGCAGTTTGTCTTTATCTTGTTTAAGATTTTCGTCTTCATAATCTATTGGTTGAGAGGTTGAGTAGCTCTGGCCTTTCCTCCCTTTTGTGCACGTAGATTGCACATGTTGTTTTTCCTATCACCAGAAAATATTCACATTTATACATCAATCATAAAATCCTATTTTTTTAACAGTAAAAATTTAAATGCAGAAGGTTTCGGGGTGTTAGGCACACATATATATAGATACGCCATTATTGCCTGTTTCTACGGGCTGCTATAGTTGTCCGCCATATTGAAACGGCCCAAGGCGGTAGGTTAACCAGTATGGCTGTCACAATGATTACGTAATCGTCTCATCGCAATTGCTTGACCTCATCGCGATGATTTCAGATCACAGCAATGATTGCACATCTCTCTAAAAAACACAAGGGGGAGCTGCAACGCATGTATAAACAAGACAGTATCAGGTTACTTTTAAATAGTCTTACTTTTTAAATATGTGTTGTGTATTAATATTTCCTGCCAGGTAAACCTTCCAAAAGGTTTTATTTAAATAATCACAACAATGTGTGAAAATGATTTCATAAACAAACAAAAAATGTATGAGAATTAAATAAAAGCAATAAACTAGACAACTAATCTTCATGATCGTCAAAGCCCTAAACCAGGCAATTAATCGCCGTAATCGTCGCAATTTATTAGGCAATTAACCGTCAGCCAAATTTCTTAATCGTGACAGCCCTATTAACCAGTGTTGCCAAGTCTGTGGTGGTCACTTTAAAACTGGTGATGCAAATTGCTTTTCCTGCGGGTTAAATGTTGAAGGATTGTGTTTATTGACTGTCAATATTAAAGATAATTTAATTTATGAAAAAAGTGTTTGTATTTAAGCCATGGTCACTGGGCTAGATTTAATTGGCCATTGGGTTGGTTTTGTTGTGCAAATCTGGCAACCCGACCACAACGGTCCGTGAACACTTGAGAGCTGTTTGATCAAATGTTGTAGACCTATAATTAAAAGATTTAAAATAAAACTAACATTATACACTAAGATAAAAGTGTTTGGATTTACGAACCAGAGGCTTTACAATGTTATGGTATCCTGGAAAACTGTGAGGGACTTGGAGTGGTTGAATAACGTCTATGGTTAGGCATCCCATTTCTATAGTAAATTTGTGCCATCCCACCTAAAGCAGACTAACACTGTTGGCATAACTTACAAAAAAATGCAATTAATCTAGCTCCCCTCCCAAAAACATGATCAAGTGCAGAAAGTTTTTTGGGTTGACTTCACTAACCACATAAAACATGGCTTCATTTTAACCTGACAAATGCACAAGAGGCTACGTTTGAATAACAGTTCCCACGTCGATTAAAAACGTGCAGAGAGAGCCGTATGTGTAATGAACGCCTCTGTGAAATGAATTGACAGTGAAATGATTATTACAAAAACATTTAACAATTTTTAACACCTTCGCTGAGGTTTTTTATTTTTACAACAGGAGCAAGACATGAACAATAAATCTAGATGTAATTAAGGGCGTTTATTTGAGACTGATGTTGGCTGCGGATGTGTGGGAACCTGATGGCCCCTTAATTTGTGTAACTTTAGATTTTTATTTTTAAGGTCAGCTGCTATTTTTCTCTGAAAGTGGCACTTTATTGAGTTTAGCTTTTAGATCTTAATTTCTAAGGAAGCTTAAAGACGTACGCAAGTACATTAACACAAGCATTTGTAGCTGTAGTTTCAGTTGCTGTGTTTTTAAAATGTGTTGTTGACTCATTACAAGAAGGAACTAGAGTGTTTGCTAAACACAACTTTTATACTATTTATTAAAGGATAAGTCAATAAAAAAAAGATAATTTACTCACCACCATGTCATCCAAAACTGTTGAAGTCTTTCTTTGTTCAGTCGAGAAGTAGTTATGTTTTTTGAGGAAAACATTACATTTTTCTCATTTTAATGGACCCCAAAACGTAACAGTTTTAATGCAGTTTAAAATTGCAGTTTCAAAGGACTTTAAACAATCTCAAACAAGGTATACGGGGTCTTATCTAGCAAAACGATCGTCATTTTTGACAAATAAAAAATATGCACTTTTAAACCACAACTTCTCGTCTTCCTCCGGTCGTGTGACGCGCCAGCGCGACCTCACGTAATACGTCATCACGTCAAGAGGTCACGGATGACGTATTGAAACTACGCCCCAGTGTTTACAAGTGTGGAGAAAGAGGACCGTTCCGACGTTGTTGTATGTTGAATGATGATTGTTTTTGTGTCAGTTTATTGTTTAAAATGGTCCGAAAATGTGTGTTTCATATATGTAACACATGACCTTTCAACGCCATTACGCAATTATGTTGCTGCAATTATGACGTTGGTGCGTCACACAGCCGGAGGAAAACTAGAAGTTGTGGTTTGGGGGTGCATATTTTTGTATTTTTCTTGCCAAGGGTGACGTTCGTTTCGCTAGATAAGACCCTTATGACTCGTTGAGATCATTTAGAGTCCTTTGAGGCTGCAATTTTGAACTGCATTAAAACTGTAAAGTGTTGGGGTCCAATAAAGTCTATTAAATTGAGAAAAAATCCAGGAATGTTTTCCTAAAAAAAAAAAAACATACATTTCTTCCCGACCGAACAAAGCAAGACATAAACATTTTGGATGACATGGTGGTGAGTAAATTATCTGGATTTTTTTTTATGAAAATGGACTAATTCTTTAATCTTATACTTGGTATATGTTTATGCCTAACTTAACATTTACAGCCAAATTGTACGGTACAGTATGTTAACATTACTCAATGCACAACAAACTAACATGAACAATAGCTGCATTTCCATTACGAATTAAAAATATGTCCATCAATTTCGCAAAAACTCCAATACAATGCAAAAAGTTGAGGCGCTTTGTCAGCCAATTCGAAAATGGAATACATCACAAAAATGCAACAGAAATGTTCGCTTTCACCTGGCATACTTGGATAAAACATGCCTACATCTCCTTTGATAAAAAATAATCTGTGTGTTCAACGCTATCTCATGGCAATTCGAAAGGTTTTTTCACAAGGTGTCTAATTTGTATAAATTCGTAAGACCACATTTGTATTTTTGAACGATTTGCTTTTTGCCCCATCACGTTGGGGTGGGGTTTTGTGATAATTGCATGATTTTGTACGTTTTACATATGAATTTATACGAAATAGCCAACTCGTAAAATACGTACGAATTCCGGTAAATCAGGCTGGTGTGTTCGACAGGCGCATGACATCAAAGTATACTGCAAGAGTGATTTGAGAGCAAACTGCTGTATATGATTTCTCAATAGTTTTTTTTTTGACATTTGGAAAACATCACAAAAGTTCTGCCAAAAACTGTAATGGAAACCAGGCAATTGTACGAGTATTGAGTGACATCAAAATGATTAAATGCTACTAAAAACATTTTATTGTGCATGTAAACTAATGAATTAACTAGTTAACCTATGAGTATTTATTGTAAATTGTATGCAATTACACTTCAGAATGCAATTCATATCACAGCATCACCATGTGATGTTTGTTAAGTGTTGATTCATAAGAAACAGACATTTTAGTATAAGCTTGTAATATCACCGCCACATTAATGCAAGAATGCACACTAAGTATGCACAACAGCACTGCACACTTGCAAGGCAGAGGGCAAACGTTCACATCTGTACATACTTATATCGTTTTTTCTGGCCTGAGGAAATGTCATTCAAAATTTTTAAATACTGATGTCACATAATGAAAAATACTTCAGACGTTAGCAGTATATTTCCTGGTGACAAGTTTTTCAGATTTGTAATGTAATTTAACAAAATGTTTTGGTTTCATTTTAAAGTTTTTCTTACAGTATAAAGCTGTCCAAGGCATGGCTGAGATCCAGCTGAACTCGGTTACAAAGAATATAATCCTTGTAAATTATGACTAGTGCGTCTGCCAAATGATCTTACTAACAGAATGTAAACAAATGTCCTCAAAAATCTGAGATTTTAAAAGATTACACAGTTTACCAAGGTTCAGTTTTCATCTTGTCAATGCTCAGAGCTGTAATTTAGCTTGATTAAGGAGTTTTGGAAACACTTCTGCTGAATGTTGTGACACATACACAAAATCTTCAGTCATGGTGCAGGTACAGTACACGTCCATCATATCTGCTATAAAGCACACACACACTGCATTTTTAAATTAGTTAAAAAAAATAGGGCTGGGAAAAGATTAATCGCGATTAATCGCATACAAAATAAAAGTTATTTTTTTTCCATAATATATGTGTGTGTACCAGTGACTGCTCATCCGAGGATGCGCTAATTCAAAATAAGTGTTCGGATTGTCACGTGTGTGGTTCCCTTTTCCAAAATATGTGTCCTGCGTGTCGAGAGATCCTGTGCATCACATGTTTTGTCAAAATAAGTGCCTGCTGCACACGCGTCAAAACCGTCTATGATAAAAGAGACGCTCACGTTCCCAAAATACACGCTAGATACTCCCTTAACAGTAAACTTTGATTACGCATGAGATTATGTGAGTATCTGGCAAACGCGAGCATCTCTTTTATCATACACCCCGCGCCTGCAGCAGGCACTTAATTTGGCATGACACGTGATGCACACGAGATCTCTCAAAGCGCAGAACACATATTTTAAAATTACGAACCACACACATGACAAGCTACATACATGTTGTGACGTATATATGAAGAGTTTGGTTCCAAAACGCAATAAATCCATTTTGACAAATTTCGGTAAAAACGTGTTTTCTATACCAAGAAAGTGACAAGATGAAAACCAGTATTTTCTGTTACAAACTTTCACATAGCATCTTTAGGTTATAAAAACATAAAAAATTCAAATCCATAACTTGATTTTCAAAGATTTATTATAAAAACGAATTATTTTTTCCACAAAATGCAATAAATCCATGACAGTTTTTTATTTCAAAATGCTATAAATCTATTAAATCAATGTATAAATGTGCATTCATCTTTACCATTTTATATTTATTTAGTTGACTAGTGGTATACAATGATTAAAAAATAAACATTAATGGCATTAACCAAAACACTTACTTTGTTATATTAAGAACACAATGTTTTAGCATGAGAAGCTGATGCTGTCTGGAGAACAAGCAACCGAGTGCCTCTCGCGGAAATTATTAGCTGTTGATGGCTTACGTTTCTTTCCCGTCACAGAAAACCATCACAGGTTTGGCAATGCTATTAAAGTATTATTTTGTTTTGTTTGTTGATCACGAAGTACAAAGTAGATGAGGAAAATTAGGATTCCGTTTTCTCAGCGCGCCGCCATGTTTGTTTACATTGCGTGAATGGTCCGCTGTAATATCAGAAATGGATTTACTGCATTCTGTTAAAAAGGATCAGTGGCGTTTGTCGCATTTTGGGAAAAAAGGGAGAAAAGATGACAGAATATCACGGCGGGTATTGGATTTTGCGTAAAATTAATTATTTACTTTTAACTACTGATCTGATATAATACTGATTTTGGCAGTAACTCATTTTTTTCAAAAATGGCGTTTATTGCGTTTTGGAACCAAACTCTTCATATATATATATATATACTCATATATTATGCCAAAAATCACTTTTATTTAGTTATTTAGATTAATCGCGATGATTTTTTTCCAGCCCTAATTAAAAACTATCTTTATTCACAATATTATATATTTTTATTTACAAATGAAGGCATCTCAAAAGGGACGTTTTGCTCACTTTTGGGTACAAATGTGTCCTCAAATATGTAGAGTAGACACACACACACTTTAGATGTAGTCTGCTTTGTCATAATCCGATTTCTTCACCATTTATTGTTTTTATAAAAGGTGATGAATCATTTTTTATTTATCAATTATGATAAAAAAGTGATTTTTAAATTAAATAAGATATATGGATCATAATGACCAATGCAATCTAAGAAGAGTTATCTATAAGCAGGGTCACAAATAAGCAGAGCTGATGAGGTGCGGGTGATCTACTCACGCCTGATGCGCTTGAGTTCAGCGCCACAGACATCACAGCGAAAAATATGTGGTGTGAAATACCAGCTAACGAAGCCATAGTACAGTGAAAAGAACTGGAGGACCAAAAATATGAAGGTTTACAGGAAGTTTTGAAACACCTGGTATTGTGTGACTTCCAGTGACTCCTGTTTTATTTACTTCAGCAAATAAAAAATACATGGCTTGGCAAACAATATTTTTGAATAATATGCTCCTCTGCCATTCCAAATAAACTGATGTGTTTAAAAATCCTTTGCCTTGTACCACACGCTTTCTGATCTCTGTGATGTCTCCTCTTATCAGCAACAATTGCAGCCATTTCAAGCGCAAAATGATTTAAGACATGCTTCTTTCAACGTTAAATAATGACACAAATACCAGTCATAACACACACGCATTAGTAAATCGTGTTGCATGAATTATTTAAAATAATTTCCTACCATAAATTTTGCGTCTGAAAGGGAAACTCCTAGAAATGCATAGGTCAGTCGCAAAAATAACTAGACCACACCTTTTCAGCGCTAATTATCCACTGCGCGTTTTTAGTTAATCCCGACAGTCATTATTAATTACCCTTTACTGTTTATTCTGAAGTCGATTTTCTCATTGACCAGAGCAAATGACTTTCCCTGAAATGTTTTTCTGCTTTGACGGCTCAGAAAATGTCTAAAAGTCATATGAATAATGTTTTTCCAAAGTAACAGATGTGCTAATAAGCTTGAGGACAGAACTGGATGTGAATCTGGAGATCGGGAACAGATAAAGAGATTTGGTTTAAGGAACTGGGTTGCACCTTGATTCTGGCCTGTTTCTGTACTGAGAGGTCCAGAAAGACTTTTTAGTCTGAAGACACGTCCAACATGTATTAAAAAGAAAAATTACAGCCGCATTGCGTGGAAGTTTTATTACTTAGTGAGAGAATGGTTTTATGTACAGTGGCTAAAGATAATGCACTTTAACATGTAACGGTTGCTCAATACAGCATTGAGACCTTAACTTCAGTATAATTAATTGCAGGCAATGAAATATTGTTAAAACAGAAAAATATAAAACATGACGGCATATTTATTAAATGTTTACTTTTAAAAACAGCTCATGTTGATGTATTTTTAAGCTTCTTATTTTACTGTAGCCTTATTAAAAAGTTTACCTAAACTAGTAAGAGTTTGAAAGAGTTGCACCATGGGTAAAACACAATGTGTAAAGTTCAAATTATTGAACTATATTACTTTACCCAGGTAATATATTTTATTTCCTAAACTAAAACACCAAATGAACATCATTACGTATTTTCAAATATGTGTTTTTTTTTTGACCAAAAACAGACGAAGGCTTATGGAAAACCCGTTTAAAGCGCCAGGGGCACGGAAATGACTCACTTCAGGTTTAATAAAATGTTTTATAAAAAGGCCGTATCATAAGACACGTTTAAAATGACACGTACCAGATGGGCAGAGTGACACATTTCATTTAAGCGATATATGAAGGAAAGTGTATGTGTGGCTGTGTCAGTGATTTTAAGGGGCACCCGTGGGATTTCTCAGCTCCGGGTTCACAATGTTTCCACCAGCGGCTTAGTTTACCTCAGCAATACCACATCAAGCAAGCTACATTTCAGCCAGCCTTGACACCCAGCCTGTGATGTCATAGTGATGTAAGAAAAGCTATGACATCATGGGTTGAGATGGGTGTTACGGAACTCGTGTCATATTGTCTCATAACAGTTTGCATGACCACCAACAGTTATGTACGATGAGTCAGTTTGCAGTTTCTCCCCCGTCTCTCCTCATTTCTCCCCTCCTCTCACATAAAGTCAGACTTCATCATCATAAATGTAGTGACGTTTGCTCCACTGAAGTGTAAATCTTATGTTTAATCTTCTTTTTGAACTGTGATGCATGTTCCAGATTTCTCTCAAAACTGTTCTCTGATTCAAAGCGTCATGTTTTATTTTAATTGGCAAATCACAGCGTGATGAACAAAAAAAAACTTTTAACGCAGCTTGAGTCATTTCCACTGTGTTTGTGTTGGTACTGGAAACAACTATGAGCTTAAAGATATGCAGTGTTTGTGCAAAAAACAAAATGAAATCGTACTCCATTCGCCTGTCAAACCTGTGAAGCAAGGTCGAGTTTGTGTCATTTTTGTGTTTAACTTATTATCAGTTACAATGTTACTTCACCCAGCACTAAGTAAGCGAATATTCTGTCATCACTTACTTGTCACGTCATTCCAAACTCATGACTTTCTTGCTTCATCTAAAAAGGTCTAAAATGTTCAAAACATCAGGAAATGAGAAACAGGACATCACATTTTCTCCATAATACACATCTTCTCATGTGCTTCTTCTTAAATCTGATAACTTCATTTAGTGTAGAAAAATAAAGTTTATCTAGGGGTTTGGTCATTTTGTTTATTATGATGTCATTCTGTGAGTGACAGTTTTGGAGGCTTGAGGTCGCTTTTTGCTTTCTTTGCGGATGTACTTAGACAAAACATTTTCTTAATGTAGTTTCAGCCCTTCGGACCGTTAATCTACACTAAAGAGATTCAGTCCGGCCCTGATCATTTTTAAAGGAATGCTTTAGCCAATGACCCTCTCCAAAGTCGTATGCCGGAATTTTTTCTTCAAACACAAAAGACGAATCCTTTCACAGCACTTTTCCGAATGACAGTTCGCAATAATCATGTCTCTTTAAAAAATAAGGTTTTATGTAATACGTGTGTAAGAGAGAGGTGCGGTTACACGGAGAATTGTGTGCCGGAGAGCCTGCCTGAGGTGCCGTGAGCCCCAGTCGTGTTTAACATGCCTGTTAACACTCCAAACCATCAATCTAGGCCAGATAACACGTCTAACCGTACATGTACCACATCTCACCGTTTCAAACAAGAGAGATGGGCAAGCGATTGAAAGAGTTTAAAGATTATGTGTTAGTGAGACTGGCGCTAAAAAAAGGAAAGGAATGGAAAGCGTGAGGAGAAGCAGATATAAAAAGGCAAAGAGGTATATGATTAACTGTCCATATGTCACCAGTTAAACATTCGAGGCTACCAGTGCGAACGCAGGGCCGGATCACGAATGGCTTGCAGATTTCGGCTCTGGCTGTGCAGGATAAGTGCGGGTTCACAAGGTGTTTAGTGGAGAGGCTGCCAGCCAAGTATGATCTTACTGGCTTCCCATGTTAATGTTCATTCAGGAAGGAACCTTTATTGCTGAGCAGGAGGAGAGCTCAAGCCAGCTGTGAAAACACCATTAAAGAGGCTTTAGTACTCATTTCACGAATACTTAAAGTTTACTTATTGAAAAAAAGAGTGAAATTAATGGACTATGCCTGGGCTTTTCCTTATTGTTCGTCCATGAGCTTTGACTTCCAAACGGATCCGCAGGGGCATGGACGGTCCTCGGTGTGGAATCGTCCAGCGAAACTCAAATCCAATAAGTTCCAAGAACAGAGACTGTTTTATTTTTTCCTGCCTTTCTTTTTTAAGGAGTGGGGTGTTCTGGGATTGCCATTTGGCCAGTTGAAAATTTTACATTTACTTCACAGAGATTGCAATTTGAAATGAGGCTGTTGAGCAGGTTTGTTGAGAGGTGAAAGGATTGGAGCCGTAACAGACCAAGGGCAACGCAAGTCATCGGCTGGTCTAAGAACAGTTGGTGTGTGTGTTGTAGCTAATTGAGAAATCCATACCTGCCGTATATGAGGAAGGAAACGGTGTTCACGCCCTTCATTGCAGATTAGAGCGGAGGTTGTCAACTTTATGAATGATGGACAACAAAGAAATCCCTGTTGCCGGTGACTGGTCTTGGAAAAACAGCTCTGTTTTTCAACTCGGTGATTTGCTCACTTGATTTGCTTGAAGTATTGTTTCCTGTAACTCAACTTGGAGAGCATTGCGTTAGCAGTGCGAAAGGTCATGGGTTCGAACCCCGGGGAATGCACATACTGTACTGATAAAATAGCTTGTGGTGCATTGTGGGGCGGCACAGTGGCTCAGTGGGTGGCAAGAAGGTCCCCGGTTCGAGCCTCGGCTAGGGCAAGTGGCCTTTCTGTGTGAAGTTTGCATGTTCTCCGTGTAAGCGTGGGTTTACTCCAGATACTCCGGTTTCCTCCCACAGGCCAAAAACATGCAAGTTAGGCATATTAGAGATGCCAAATTGTCCCTCCCCCAACCTGTGTATGGATCAACTTGCCGAATAAAACTTGTAAATGGATTGGATATGGAACAAATTTAAGGCCCTGGGAAGTTTTTGAAAATATACATACATAGATACAGGTCATTGAAAGTGCTTGAATCTATTCTATGCAAGAAGTTTTCTGGAAAAAAATCCATATTATTCCCTGTGTAGTGTAGGATAATATAAAAATTTTAAGCACACATGCTAAACTGTTCGCTTTAAATGCTTTTATACAACAGTTCTTTCTGGTTCTCGAATCTGATTGGCTAAGAGCTATGCGATATTGTACTGATAACGGCACAGTAACCGCTTCACCTCTTGCATCATTCCGCCACCTAGTGAATGGAGGTCCTAAACAGGCTCATCTCTGAATGGAAAAACACAGACGCGCTGTTTTTAAACACTCTCCGTGTGTCTTATTAGTTCACTAGCTGGTAAATCAGTCGGTGAATCCCAATCGGAAGTTATTATTCCGTTAAAGATCAGCGCTCTTGGATGTTATGTTAAACTTAATGGGATTAATGTCTTGTCACATCATGTGGACACTTGGAAAGAGGAATGTAAACACTCGTTTTTTCTTCTGGAGCTATATCTCTTATCAGAACGCGAAAACACCGTGGAACTGCAGGTAAGCACCGCAGCTTTTAAATGTGGACATTGATCATTTATTTAATCGCGACGTGACTATTAAAACTCCTACTCGAGCGATATTGCTTAAATATCTTCTGCATGCGAATGTTGATTCATACCAAAATGTTTTTTTGTATAATTGTGTTTGACACATGAAAACGTCTCGGGTTACGTATATATCTGTTGTTCCCTGAGAAGGGAACGAGATGCTGCGTCTCCCTTGCCATACTTCCTGCGTCCCTCTAACGCCATCTTTTGCAGTATTTCAGATAGCGATATACTTCCTGGCTCCCATGTCACCCTGTCTTTGTCTTTAAGCTTCATAATTGGTTGAATTTGATATACACATTCAGACGCACTTACCACTGGAGGCGTCCCCAAAGTGTCACCGCAGTGACGCAGCGCAAGTTCCCTCGAATGGGAACTGTAACAATGAATCTTAAAAGGTAACACGATGTAACCTTGCTCTCACATGAAATGTGTCCCCACATTTAGTTCTTGAATTTGAGGGTATTAGACCTGGAAAGTCCTTGAAAGGTCCTTAAATTTGAAGTTAACTAAGGTGTGGGAACCCTGAAAAAAGTATAATGCAATATTTTGCAAATGAAGAGCTAAATCCGCTAAATGCCACCACTGTTAAAAATGAGTTAATGATATAACCCATACTCTCTGCACGTATTATACGTTTATCAAATAGTTTGCCTTGAAAGCCACTTAATCCCGGTCTCAGGCCATTCAGAAATACTGGTTTGTTGGACCATTCTGATAAAAAAATGTCTGGCGCACTTACAGGGTTTTGCATTTGAGCTCTTAAATTAGTATTCCAATGTTGAGGCTTTTGTTTTGAAAGGTAAAAGCCGCCCCCCCAATACTTCCACAACCTGATCTGTATGTCAACACCCTGGGCCTAAAAAATAGCTTCACTGCTTTGTTAAAGACAGGGTGGACTGTAAATGAATTAGGAATCAGAGTTTAGTATACGCAATCAATCACAATGAAGAATATATTTATTTTGGAAGCTCGCGGCAAGAAAAGAATCAAGGACCTGTCCGTTCCCTTCCAAGACATTCAACAAAACGTTTTGGATGGTAAATTCAGTTACGCGAATTAACAAAAAAACATATTACATGCCCATAAAAAGATAATGCTGTCTGATCTGAGTAGATTTGATTTGATTGGATGTGTTATGACAAGACTTGAGTAATGAAAGAATAAAGCCAGCGGGGTAATGTAACCTCCCCCTCTGCCAAGAACCATTCCATGCGATATTCCGACAGCGAGAGCTATACTAGGATAAAGGACAGCGCTGAGCATCCGGACTTGGGAATGGGTTTTTCACATCTGGAACGCGTTAGGATATACTTCTTTATTGAGCCTTGGAATTCCAGCATTACATGAGAAACAATCCCACCCATGCACTTTACTGTACTCTTCTTTCATATCTGCACGCTCCAACCTGGGCCGAGCAGGGGATTTGGGATTTGTGCCTGGTTTGGTGACCTCTATGGACTCCTGAATGAATGACCTGCTGCGCTTATGTGAGCTAGAGGGCATTCATGTATACGTTTTAAATCACTGGAGCTAAGGGACTCAAGTGAAGAGAGGATCAGAGATCATGAATCCGGTGCAGGGACGTTCCCCGTTTGTAGTAAAGAGGTCTTCACACACTTCTGGTCCTGTTCGAGCGTTACCGCTCCAAATGATGTGGGAATGATAGCTAGCCTGAAATTCCCTGAGTCCTCAGGGGCAATGGGGGAAATGCCCAGTGGCATTGTGGGATATTCGGAAAGCCAAGAGCAGGTCCTGTATTTTAATTTGCTGTGGCAGACGGTCCCTAAGGCTTGACTGGAAGGGTCATATATTACTCTGCTATCATATCAGCAAGCCTGCATCTCCATGCGGAGTTTTCCAATATGTTTCAGCACTGCTGACAAATACACATATGAGTTTTTATGGTCTGTCAGTAAATTGCACATACTGTACAGTTTTGTGGGTGTTTTTCAATATATGGGAGAACGTGTATTTTCATGTGTGTGTGTGTTTACATTAGGTTGCATGTTTGTTCATCGAAATGTATCTTTTTGTACAATTTGTGACTTACTTTCATCTTACGTCATCACCAACGCGCATGTACAAAACGTAGACAAACATTTTGGTGCTGTTGGGCACAGCAGGGCAAGTAACAGTTGCACATATGTGTTTATCAGTTGTCACGATAGTAATCGTGATTGTGGAAATTAGTGATGTCGTTATCAGCTAAAATGCATGCACAGGTTGCTTAATTTCCTGGACGAGCACTTTTCCTTTCACAATCACTTGAATTGCGTTCGAAAATTTTGAACTAAATTGCAACTTACAATTTCAGCTCCCATATATTACAAAAAAGTTTGCCAGTACTCTGCCATTTACGAGTTATTTCGTCAATTAAGAGAAAACGTCTCCCTGCCAATGACAAGTTTTTACAGCAATCCATATTTCCGCTATTGTCCACCAGGTGGCACTCTTACCCAACTTATAAACGTGGAAGCATCCACCGAGGCCAAAAACAGTTAAATCTCTGTGTATGTTTTGATCATCGCTCAGAATCTGATTTTTATCAAAAGTCCTTAACAAAAATGCAATTATCTCTGCTTTTTGCTCATAATTTGGTATTTTTTAAGAAACCTACACATATTTGAGAGGTGATAAAAAGAGAACAAATAAAGATAGGATTAAAGGTTTTTTTTGAAAGCAGATGGTCTGCTCTTTCATTTGATATATTGTATATTTATATAATTAAAGAACATTAAAGCTAGGGATGGGCACGGATATTCGAATATTCGATCGGCAATAATAATTCGAATTTAAAAAATGCTATTCGAATGTTTGTTTGTTTTTAATGTGCCACCAAAGGGTTACGACTTATTTAATGCTTTTTCACTTCATCTATACTCTTTTACAGACTTAAATGTAAGATATACATGAACATTAATTCGTATATATTTCTGATTGTTTGGCACTGCAGATTGCAGACGAATTTAAGTTTTTTTTCTTTTATCTCCGGGTTTGGCCGCGCCGCGCCATATTTGGCAACCGGCTCAGTGAGGGCTCACGTGTTATTAAACGTGCTTCTCCGCCGCCCGCATCAACACATCATGAGAGATTTGTAAGCTTTCTGTTATAAAGTCTACTTTATTTTGTTAATAACGAGACAGACACGGAGAACGAAATGAAACGGAGAACATTTATAATATGCGGTGCTCTTTCAAAAATGAACCGGATAACTGCACATGGCTGTTTAAAAGCAAAGCTCCGTCTTTGTGAAATCTTGTTAAATTAAGCTAACGGTAGTAACTTTGCACAGTCAACAATAATCTATCGAGCCAGCTTACGTTATTTGTAAAATAATGTTAAATACAGATATTCAATCCGTCTGTTGTTTTTATCGGATAACCATCCTCACGTGCAACACGAGGAAGAGTTTTCTCCGCAGCACCGGCATTATTGTATCTAGTCAGAAGAACGGGCTTTCACCTAAGCAGGTAGGGTAAAGATGGTTTCTTTATTCACAAATACATGTCAAACTAAACTGAGAAGATATTTATATGTTGACTGAGCAGTCGGTTATGTAGATGCGTTTTTTCGTTTGCTCCGGGCTCTTATTTGGAGTCTGTTTAAGGGTTTAAATGATGATAGCCTACTTTGTCAAGTCCGAAACTTTAAACTTCGCAAGTCCTCAAACTTCGCTTAGATTTGGGGTTATTGTATAATATTTGGTATAATATAATGTATGTAAGATCCAACAGTAATGAATTCATACTAACGACCGACTTGAAACTAAGGGTTTGACTGACTCAGACTTCGCTCCGCATGGGGTTTTAACGCCTTTTTTCTGTAGGATATTTTTAAGAAGAATTTAAAATATATATATATACAATTTACAATGTTTTCAACTTAAAAATACATACATACATATACATACAGAATATAAGTTTAGCTTGTTGTGGATATTTCCTAATTATAAGCCTTCTGTGAAATTATGAAAAAATGAAAAATACAAAAGACGCATGTCAAGGTCAAGGTCAAGGTCAAGGTCACTTTATTTATATAGCACCTGTAAAACAGCATTTCTGCTGACCAAAGTGCTTCACAATAAAATACATAGGAACAGTCATACAAAAATTTGTTATCATGTACAGCAAATATAATCACAAAAAAATAAAAAATACATAAAATACATAAAAATTAATTAAAACCTAAAAGAGCTTAAGATCTAAAAGTTACGAGTAGGCCTGAGAGAAAAGATGTGTTTTCAGAACTGACTTAAATGAAGATAAGGAAGGTGAAAACCTGATTGACCGAGGTAGCAAATTCCACAGCTTAGGGGCGAAAACACTAAATGCTCTGTCACCTTTGGATTTTAAACGTGATGATGGAACTACTAGTAACTTATCTGAAGATGATCTGAGGGTTCTTTGGGTAGTGTATGGACAAATAAGATCTGAAATATAGGCGGGAGCCAGTCCATGCAAGGCTTTATATACAAAAACCAAGATCTTAAAATCAATTCTGAACTTGACAGGTAACCAGTGTAAATTTGACAAAATAGGGGTGATGTGCTCACGTTTTTTCTTTCCCGTCAAGAAGCGGGCTGCAGCATTCTGGACTAGCTGCAGACGGGCTAGGGAATACTGGTTTATACCAGCATATAATGCATTACAATAATCAAGCCTCGTTGAGATGAAGGCATGAATAAGTGTCTCTAAGTCACCAAAGGATAAAAAGGATTTTAATTTCCGTAAACACCTAAGCTGGAAGAAGCTAGCACTAACAACAGAGTTTATTTGCTTATCAAATTTTAGCTCTGAGTCAACAACAACACCCAGGTTTTTTACACAAGTGCGGATGTTAGCTTGTAAAGGACCTAATCCTGGAGTCAGACCATGCACCAAGTGTGGGGGACCGAAGAGAATTACTTCAGTTTTATTTTCATTCAATTGAAGAAAGTTTTCACCCATCCAACCTTTGATGTCATTTAAGCAGGCCAGCATGTCTGAAAAAGGTGTTGCTCCAGGTTTTATTGACATGTACAGCTGGGTATCATCCGCATAGATGTGGTATGGAACCTTGTGAAATTCAAAAATGTAGCGTAAGGGAAGCATATATATAGAAAATAAAATCGGGCCTAAGATGGAACCCTGTGGCACCCCACACGTAACAAAAGCAGGTGATGAATTAAACTGACCAATTTCAACTGAGAAGGTCCTATCAGTAAGATATGACTTAAACCAATCCAAGGCTGAGTCACAGATACCAATCTCAGTTTGTAACCGGTTTAAAAGAATACAATGATCCACTGTGTCGAATGCTGCGCTCAAATCCAGTAGTAATAGAACAGCACAATTTCCAGAATCAACAAATAGCAACAAATCATTGACCACTCTGAGCAAGGCAGACTCGGTGCTATGTTTAGATCTAAACCCAGACTGAAAAGGATCTAGTATATTATTCTCGATTAGATATGGGGTTAATTGACTTAAAACAACTTTCTCCAATACTTTGGATAGGAATGGCAATTTCGAAATAGGTCTATAGTTGTTTAGGTCAAATGGATCCAAATTTCCCTTTTTAAGCAGCGGATTAATCACTGCATGTTTAAAGCAAGATGGAACAGAGCCTGACTGTAAGGAACTGTTAATGATAGAATTAATAGTTGGTGCAACTGAGTTCAACACTTCCTTCAGTAATGTAGTTGGAATAATGTCAAGAGAGCAAGTGGTCGATCTTAGACTGGACACAATATTTAACAAATCTGGAAGCGAAATGTGGTTAAAAGATGAAAATTTTGCTGGATTTGGAGATAAACACCAATTTTTTTGGGAAGAAATTATTCCAAACTTAGATTTAATGCAGATTATTTTATTTATGAAGAAGCTGCAAAACTTCTCACACAAATCTTGGCTCTTATCGACACCAATCTCAGTAGGGGGATTTAATACAGAATTTATAGTAGAAAACAAATGTTTTGGAGAATGAGCATTTTGAGAAATTAAATCTGAGAAGTATTTAGACCTTTGCAAGGCAACTGCCTCTTGAAATTTAACCAAAGAACTTTGCAGTAGTTGATAAGAGATTTGTAATTTGTCCTTTCTCCATTTTCTTTCTGCTCTTCTACATTCCTTTCTTAGAGCGCGGACTTCACTATTTAGCCAAGGCTGTTTTTTTGGTTTTGACTTCCTGACTTTGAGAGGAGCAATTTCATTTAAAATCTCAGAACATGAGGTATTAAAACTACCAACCAAATCGTCAACAGTAGGATTCTGTGACAAAATACCTGCATGAAGTTTAGTACTAGCATTTATGAACTGAGTGGCAGTAGAGGAGTCTATTACCCTGGCCAGATAAGTAGAGGGTCTGCTTTCAGTTTTTGAAACAGAAATAGAACACTCAAAAATTATAGGCAGATGATCAGACAGACCGACATCATGAATATCAATGTTTTTTATTGGGAAACCGGAGGTCATGATTAGGTCAAGTGTATGGCCCTGCAAATGTGTTGGGCCAGAAATAACTTGTGTCAAATTAAAAGAATCCAAAAGTTGAGTAAACTCTCTTACCAATGGCTTTTGTGGGCAGCAGACATGTACATTAAAATCTCCTAGAATAAGAAGGTCATCAGCCTTAGTTACCAAATTTGATAAAAAGTCAGAGAACTCAGTTAAGAAATCCTTATTGGATTTTGGCGCTCTGTAAATCAGTGCACAAATCAAAGGAGTCGGTAGATCAACTTTACAAACCAAGGCCTCGAAGCTAGAATAAGCATCAATAGACATAGGCCTGCATGGGAAAGAGTTCTTAAAAATCACAGCAACACCGCCACCCCGACTAAAAGTCCTAGGGCAACTGAGATATTTACAATTCAAGGGGCAGAGTTCAGATAAAGAACTACGGTCATCTGGTGTAAGCCATGTTTCAGTAATGAACAAAAAGTCCATATTATTTGATGAGAAAAAGTCATTCAATAAGAAAGTTTTGTTTGTAACAGATCTGGCATTTATCAAAGCCATTTTAAGTGGCGTTGTGTTTTTTCCCCGTGAAGAGGTGACATTTATGGAGGTCCTTGATATACAGCGTAGACAAACCGGATATACACCACCATATGATTGTTTCTGACGCGGGGCATAACGCTTTGTGGAACATATAACAGGTATCGACCCAGGATTTACTGTAGAAACTGAGAAACTTGACCGGGGACCACGGTGAACATATCTCGAACGGCGAAGGATACCCAATTCCATGCATCGGAGGTACGTGCTTGGTAGCAAATGAGACTCAAGACAACAGTTCAGACGCTTGAGTTCTTGTACAGTGTAGTTGATTGACACACCGCTACAAGCCGATGGTAAAGACATATCAAGGGGGTTACGTACACTGCTCAAAATGACGAACACCCTACACACAGTCAATAAAGTCCAGCAGACGAACGACGACACGTTCATAATAATGTTATCCCGCAAATGAAAACACTCACCGAGTGCTGAGTCCAGGTCAAGTATAAGAAATGGTCAATGATGTCAATCCTTTCATAGTCCATAAAATATTTAGAAGAGAGTACCGGGAATCTTTACAGTTTACAGCTCCACCGCGTAGCAAAATGCGATGATAATCCCCTCATACAGATGACAATATTAATCCATGGGTAGTTCCTGAAACCGGCACCGATAGCGTTGAGGTCCAAAAACTGGAGAGCCGCAGTATATCAGATCTTGCCGTGATATTTATCCAAGCGGTAAAGCCAAACTGAAAAAGTCCAAACTGCCGATCCGCAGTGCATCCGAAATGCTGTGATGTTAGCCTTGAAAACGCTGGGTCTGTCTGTTTTCTCAAAGGTAAAAACTCAACTCGACAAATAAATAAAATTAGATAAGCACGAATTTATATTTAAATAAAGCAAGTACTTAAATATATAAAATATAAAACTGGAGTGGATATTTAAATGTGTAAAATAATATAAATATAAAACCGGAGAGCAGCGGCAAACATGTGTGCACAGCGTTCACTCAAAACCGGAAATTATGTTAATTAATGTCTTAATTAACATAATTTAAATAAACGAATATTCGAATATTCGTTCTTTATGAGCTTAAATATTCGAATAGTAAATTACTGGAAAATGCCCATCCCTATTACATTTTAGTGAAATAATAAAAAATGCTTGTGCTGGCTGTGGCAACTTAAAAAAAAAACGCTGGCGGGAAAGAGTTAATGGAAATGCAGCTAATGTGAAAGCATTACACTACACACTGAAGCAAACATACAGTACTCTTTAAAGATGAAACAATAAATAACTACTAAAAAGTCTTCATAAGAACATAAACCTGATTATATAGTGAATTTTAAGAGATTCATGCTTTTTATATACATTAAGAATAATGTTAAATTTAATTACTTTACCATTACTGTTTTCCACACTTTTGTAAATCGCTTTGGATAAAACTGTCTGCTAAATGCCTAAAGGTAAGTGCATGTGTTATATATTCAGGCTTTATAGAGAGCGTTACAAAAGATTACAAGCACCTTTCATTTCAGAACTTTGCCTCTTATCTAGTATGATTGACCCTTTACATAAATAACTCCATCTGAAATAATTTTTAAATTCCTTTACCCTATGAATGATTTCAGTAAATCCCCTTTTCAGTCCATAACTGAAGCAGTTTCCATTTATTGTTCAGTGATATTTCTGGCTTAGTGCTTTGGCATTTTCAGCATCTCTATAAAACCGGACTGGTTGATGTTACACTGCTGATTTATGGGAAATGATAAACTCCAGTTGATGTGATTTTCTCATGCGCCTTCTACTTGTAACAGAACGCACAGCAGGAGATGCACAAGTAAATGAAATTAGGAAAGTTAAATGACTTAGGGCAGTAATCGCCCATAAACCACTTGAGTAAGCTCAGCAATTACAGTTAACATCGCCAATATCACCGGCAAACTAATTCTGTTGACTTCTTTTATCAAATAACATTATTTTTTCTTGTAAAGAGAGAATGCTGGCAGCTATTTAAATGTGTTTGTGTGTGTGTGTGTATTTAGGTGTACAAGTCTGTTACAGTGTGTGTTTTGAACTGCAGTCTACACTTTTGAAATGTTTTTTCCAAGTGTTTAATTTAATTAGCAGTGCCTCTTAAGGCTGCAATATGTAACTTTTGCCTCTTTGTCGCCATCTCTGTTTAATAGATAAAATTGCAGATTACTTTACCTACTTTGAAAATATATTGAAAAAGGGTGGGCCTCATAGTTGCTGGCTCTTTGATCATCCCTGGTGGCTGGATGCAGTACAAGTCATAAACCCTGCCCTCCCCATGCAAACGAACGGGACACGGGTCAAAATAAAGAAAGTAGTTCCAATACAGTTTTCGGAAAGATGGTTTTGGTCCTTTAAGGTAGTTGTTATCATGCTGATATATGTTCAATAAAATTTCATTTTAGCTACCGTATTATCCGGACTATAAGTCGCACCGGAGTATAAGCCGCGTCATTCAAAACTGCGTCATTAAGAGGAAATAACATATATAAGTCGCAGTGGACTATACGTCGCGTTTATTTAGAAAATGATTTCACAAAATCCAAGCCAAAGAACAGACATTTAATCTGGAAAGGCAAGTTATTCAACTTAACAATAGCAGACAGAACAGCAGGCTGAATAAATGTCTGTAGGTTAAAGTAATATTATCAGTTATTTAAACAATAAACCATAGCATACAGAACTTACCTGGAAGGTTGAATTAACCGAGCAAGCCAACTAGTGTGAAGTTCGCATACTCGTCATTCCACATCACTGAATCCATTGAATTACATAAATACAGGAGCAGCATATAGTGGACTCTCGCGGCTGTAGACGGTAATGATGTCTCTTGCCTAATAAATGTCAAAATTAATTCATACTGACTTAAAAGGCGCACCTGATTATAAGATGCAGCACCAGCAAAGTTATGTAAAAAAAAGCGGCTTATAGTCCGAAAAATACGGCTGTAATTTGATGCTATAGAAATGGAGCATGTCGTTATAATTGACATTTGTGATTGACAGCTTTTCTGAGCGGACTTTCAGAGTTTCGATGGAATATTGAAGATGTAATTAACTATTAATTTTCGATTTCTGTGTTATTTCACAGTGACAAAATGAGTTCATGAGTAAACTGTACTAACCAACCTACAGGATCGAGTTTTTCGGTAACGTTAAATGTGGGCTTTATAAGCTAATTAATAAATGTTATTAGCTAAGATAACACGCCTAACGTTTGTTAAAACAGATTGCATGCAACTAAAGATCGTTCATTTTGCTTTCCAACACATTGTTATAGACTAGTTGTTCATTTTAAATCTTTAAAAAACAGCAGTACTGTTTTTAATATATAGTGTATTAAAGCAACACTATGTAGTTTTTTTACCTTTAAATAATGTCTCTAAAATCATTTCAGTGATAGAACAACTTTTAACTGGACAAATTGTACTGTTGCTGCAACCTGAGCAGCCTCCTAGCTGCTACAAGCTCACTCTGAAAGTGGTGGTGGAGGGTAGGAAACACAGCCCCACCTCTCCCCCTGCCTGCAGAAGAGTGTCTGATACCAGGCAATGTTGCGCTTTTCAACCACATGGAGGAGCTGTAAGTCATTTTTACATGGAAACTACATAGTGTTGCTTTAAGTCGTTAGTTGTATTTGTATGTAACTTACATTTTTTAGCAGGACAAATAAGACGTTCAATTGGTTAAATTGGGCCTGCAAGCAATTGGGTGAA
This sequence comes from Misgurnus anguillicaudatus, assembly GCF_027580225.2. NCBI lineage: Eukaryota > Metazoa > Chordata > Actinopteri > Cypriniformes > Cobitidae > Misgurnus > Misgurnus anguillicaudatus. The sequence goes on along the minus strand of NC_073352.2, from coordinate 31,180,485 downwards.
TGTTACCTCAACTTAGACGAATTAATACATATCTATCTTTTTTCAATGCGTGCCCTGTACAGCGCGTCGTGAATGTGTTAGCATTTAGCCTAGCCCCATTCATTCCTATGGTACCAAACAGGGAAGCCACCAAACACTTCCATGTTTTCCCTTTTTAAAGACTGTTACATGAGGAGTTATACCAGTAAGTATGGTGCCACAAAATAAAACTTTTTTTTGGTACCATAGGAATGAATGGGGCTAGGCTAAATGCTAACACATTCACAACGCGCTGTACAGTGCATGCATTGAAAAAAGATAGGAATGTATTAATTTGTCTAGGTTGAGGTAATAACATAGTTTAATATGGCAAAAGAGTAGACTATTCCTTTAATTACAATGGAAGGAAGCAGCGTCGCGGCGTCCATCTTTTTTAGAGTATATGATTGAAAACAACATTTTCAGTGTAGTCGTACCCGACACCTGGAATTATAAATAATTATTATAAGTTTACTGTTCGTGGTAAAGTAAGGAGACTGATATGATTGCTGATGTGTATGTACATGCTCAATTACTGTTTTAATGTTAGAAAGATTATAAATTGCATCTTTAATTATATAGAGTTTTGTGGCTTCTAATTCAAGGCCAGTATGCTAGTCTACTTGTAAGAAATAAAAACAAAATCATGACACATCAGAACAGAGCTTTTGGTATATTTCATTTTCATGATTGTTTAGTCATGCAAGTGAATTAATATCACAGGACCTCTACACACCGTAGACAGATATTTAAAATGACATCTCATATTACAGATAAATGTGACCCAGTCTGTGAAAACCCAGCCAAAGCCATGTTTGGATTTTACAGAAAGGGTCACAAGTGTCTTAAGACCTTTTACTGGCTAAAACATGAGAGGACCACTGTGGTAAAACACATCTAGAGTATTTAAGATCACAACACCGTCACCGGTTCACTTTGACAAAGGACAAATGTTCTTTAATGTTGCCTGGCTGATATTTCTGTCCAGAGATTATCAAACCTTTCTTCATTTGCCAGATGCTGTTGTCAGTGTTAACAGTGACATCATTTCCTCTTACAAGAGTTATCTTGCACTGGGACTTCCTGTACTGTATAAAGGCTGTTTGATCCCCTGAGAAGATGTGACTTTCCATGTCAAACATTCTCAGAAAGTGGATCAAACAGAGTATTATCATACTCACCTTTTGATCTTTTAACTTTGCCAACAGGTATAACAAGAGAAAATCAAAGCTTATATAATTATTTAAGTCATAAAAGTCAAATGTTTGAAAACCATTTTTTGTGCTGAAAATGTATTATTTTCATACATTTGGAGCTTTGGTAAACAGTTGTACGTAAAAATAAGACTTCAGAAACATAGGAATGACATTTATGTCTAACTGTTTTGGTTTAACACTGTGCTTGATAACTCTAACACACTAACATAATACAGTTTTATGAAACATTTTTAAGGCTTGACAAAATTTCAATAGCACAAATTAAATCCACAATCTTTGCGCTCCTATTCACAGTATTGTGGTATTTTACCAAATGCCCTTTTCATGTTTCTTTGTACAACCTGCAAACCTCTTCTGCCTTGAGTGAGATGCAATGTCATTATTCGCATAATTTTTATTTTGTTTATATTCTGGAATTGGGAAAACAATTAAAATAAATTGGTAGATTAATTGCAAAAATGGGAAGTTTTTGAAAACATACATACATAGATACAGGTCATTGAAAGTTTTCTGAAAAAAAAAATCCATATTATTACCTGTGTAGTGTAGGATAATATCATAAAATCTAGACTTTTTAAGCACACGTGCTGAACTGTTCGCTTTTAATGCTTATATTAATCTTCTGTATGCGAATGTTGATTCATACCAAAATGCTTTTTTGCATAGTTGTGTTTGACACATGAAAATGTCTCGAGTTACGTATGTAACTGTTGTTCCCTGAGAAGGGAACGAGACGCTGCGTCTCCCTTGCCATACTTCCTGCGTCCTTGTAACGTCTTTGCAATATTTCAGATAGCGATATACTTCCTGGGTCCCGCGTCACCCTTTCTTTGTCGTTAAGCCTCATCATTGGTTGAATTTGATATTCACATTCAGACGCACTTACCCTGGAGGCGTCCCCAAAGTTTTACCGCCGTGACGCAGCGCGAGTTCCCTCGAAAGGGAACTGTAACAATGTATCTTAATAGGAAACATGATGTAACCTTGCTCTAACTTGAAATGTGTCCCCACATTTAGTATTTTAAGGGTATTGCACCTGGAAAGTCATTGAAAGGTCCTTGAATTTGAAGTTTACTAACGTGTGGGAACCCTAGTATTTTTTTATCAAACTCTTAATGGATTCTGTCAACAAAGCAGTATTTCTGTATGGCCTGAGGCTGGGATTAAGCAGATTAGAAGCAAAAGTATTTGATAAATGTATAATACATGCCAAGAGCTTTCGGTTAATTTCATTTTTAAAAAAAGGTGGCATTTAGTGGCTTTTGCATGTGAGCAAGTAATATTAACTCATCAAAATAATTTAAGCAAATTCTTTTTCATTTTATTACTTCGGGGCCAAACATACATTGTTTAAACGTTATAGTATACTGATTTCAGTTTGACGAAATGTCTCTTTTAAATCCTTCTGTATTGCATCCTCTGCCGAGAGCATCTCCAAAACGGCTTATTCACTCCTCATGAGATGATCTGATTAGATTCCAGCATCTTCTTTCTCTACAGATGAGCACAAGTTTGATCTTTTCTAATTGATTCGTCCCAGACCCGTGCATGTATGCAAAGAGCCCATACCTTGAGCCAATTTAACTGTTCCACTCGCTGAGTTTTAATTGAGTCCACATTAAAATTTACTTATAAAATAATAATGGGCTTCTATGCAAATGATCCCATCCCAATATTGCCACTGCCAGATTTGCATATCCACAAGCAGCATGGGAGTTCAGAAATCAATATAGATGATTAATAATATATTGGGCCACAGGAATAATTAAATTCATTTCATGCAGAACTCACTCAGGCTTGGCAAACGAAAGGTGCCGTTTGCCACGCGTTAATTTAATACAAGTCGCCGGGATTGCAGTTTCAATTACTAGGATTGAAATAATAAGGTGCGTTAAAAATTACACTTTCAAATATATGTTATTTCATTTCATTTGACTGAATACATTTAGGGATTAATCCCGCTTTCTTTCGGCATTAACATATCGCAGTAAATTGCTGAATGAAATTATTCCTTACAGTTGGCGGTTCAGTTGCGTGCAACATCTGCTCACTTTCACTGCATTGCTTTTGACGTACACAAATACAGCGACACGTCCTCAATCACTACTGCACAACGAATAAGTCCGAAAAGAAAGCATTGGAAGTTTGTGCATGATAAACACTGCGCTTTAATGATTCATGGATTGACCAACTTTTTATCTCGCGTGCTTAAATGAGATAATTTGGCAAGATTTCATTGACTGCTCTTTTATGACAGTCTTGGGGAACTGTGATTCTCTGTAGAGTGATTTGGCTGTAGTGTGTCCTTCACTAAACCCCATTATAGGATTATAATGTCCTAGATTATTATCATGACTCTGTTAACAACTTTGCGATATTAATGTTAAGCCTAAAACGATTCGGAGAACCTCAATCACTTTAATGAAGGTTTTGCAGGTGGCTGCTAAAACCATTTACCGCGTTTGTAACCTGTTTACCCACAATCCTCCAGTCTCCACCGATGGGACTTCCTGTCATTGTCTGCATTCGCACATTACCATTTCATCTCAAAAACAAACATCTCTTTCTCTTCCCTGTTTTTAAACGACAATTTCACATCCCATCAGACTCCAGTTTGCATAATGAATTAATTGCATGCATTTGAAACTCCTCTGCGATTCGGGAAGGCCGTCTTGAACCGCCGACGTGAAATTACGGACATTATGTTTTCCGCAACCTAGTACATCTTGGGCATTGCCCAGGCATTGTCGACAGTGCCCAGATTTTTGGTCTTTGCCCGTAATGAATGCACTCCAATATGTAATGACTGAGTAATCACATTATGTGCTGCATCTAGTTTGTGCGGTGTGAGATATGCATCTGTGGCTCTGCTGTAATTGCCAGGCAGAGAGTGAGGTGGGGTGAAGGGGGTGTATGTGCCCTCACCGGGGAGATCCACAGCAAATGATTATGTGAATTGTTTTTGCAACAGGAGTGTCCGGCGTAATAAAGTTAATGATGTTGAAAGGCACGGGTGAAAAAAATCTATTAAAATGCAGATGTTTTCTTTCTTTTCCCAGTGATTGTCTGACAATGTAGGCATGAGAACTCTGAATTTACTTTTGGTTTTAGAATAATTCTTACATTTTTAAAAATAAAAATGAACACAAAAGTGTTCTTTACACTTAATTTGTACAAGTTAAATGTTAGGGGTACAAAACGTTTAACTGTACCTTTTAAAGGTAAACAATGTCCTTAAGTTACAGTAATGTAACCTTTGTTCTGACACTAGGTCTGTTAACATGCAACCAAATAATCAGTTTGTAATCGTATTGATGGCTCAATCGTATTGAAAAGCTTGTATTGTGCTCAAATTCACTTTTTATGTTTATTTTATTCCATTCAGCCAAAAAATGTTTTTTCTATTGCATAGTGAAGCACTTTTTTAAGACATTTTAAGCATAACATTTGTTCTAAAGTTCACATCTTATATATTTACCTCTTATTTACGTCTCACATACTCGTCACAGAAACATGCAATAGCAAGGCAATGGCACCACGCATTATTAACGTAATGGGGTCATGCGATGTACATTCTGCAGCATTCATATGTACTTTCATAACATTAGGCTACATAAAGCAATAAATAGCTTCATGCATTTAAAAAATTTTGTTTTCATTGCTTATATCTGAAAACTTCTTAAAAACAACTTTCTCCAACTCAACTTTATACATTTATCCAGAAATAAAGCGTGAACTTAACGAGAGATGATGTGCGCTGCCAGTCCTCTGCTTTTTATCGTGATCAGATTTGAGCTACTGTTTAAACTGTCTCTGCGGGTTCGTTTTTCTTTTTCTCTGTGGGTAAGAGATGAAAACATTTAGTTCATTGGTTATTGGTATTTGAGCTTTAAATATTCATTAGTATGCTTTGGGGCAAGTTGTGACTGTCCAATTGGGCTGGTTTTGATACGCAAATCTGGCAACCCTGTCTGTGCGCTTACGCAGACGTTCGGTTTGGTCTGGTTTATATAGAATTTACATGTAAACCAACATTTTAATCAGATTGCAATGTTTAGGGTGCATGTAAACTGTATTGTTGTAATAATGTTGTTTCCTGTCAAGATTTACAATGGGAAAAATGTTAATCAGTCCGTTTCATTAGATTTTCCCAAATACCCCCCCCCCCCAAAAAAAAAATTCCCTCCTTCCAGTTACACCCTTAACAAAAAAGATTTATAAAAAGGTTGTCGGGTTGTTTAGTCATCCACAGAACTTCTCTAGCATTAATGCTTTTTTTGTAGAACAAGGTTCTTCAGACTATAAAGAAATTATTCTTTTATGAATCTTTGACTAAGTGGTTCTTTGGTGAGCAAAAAATGGTTCTTCTACACTCTAAAATGCTTAAAAGGTTCTTCACAGTGATGCCATAGAAGAACTATTTAAGGGTTCCTTAACTCTTTCCCCGCCAGAATTTTTTTTAAAGTTGCCACCCAGCACCAACATTTTTTATGATTTTCAAAAAAGTTTAATGCCGTCCATAAAATGTTCTTCTTTAAATATATAAACATGCAATATATCAAATGAAAGAACAGACCCTAGCTATAAAAAACAAAATTCATCTTATTAGTTCTCTTTTTATCATCTCAGGGTATGGGTAGGTTTCTTTAAAAACACCAAATTGAGCAAAAAGCTAAGATAATTCAATTTTTGTGAAGGACTTTTTTCCGGAAAGCCGGAAATGATCGTCATTGGCAGGGAAGCGTTTTCTCTTAATTGAGTTAACTCGTAAATAGTGGGAAAAGAGTTAACAGTGGCGGGTGGCTGGTGACTTCTCTTCTGAGGGGCGCAAAATCAAAATGTGTTTGGAGTGTCATGTGTGGCTCGTCATGCCAAAATACGTGTCTGCTGCACACGTGTCGAAAGGATTTATGATAAAGGAGAAGCTCACGTTAAAAAAAAAACTCGCAAGACACTCACTTAACACTAAACTCTGATTACACATAAGATTAAGCTAGAATCTGGCAAACGCAAGCGTCTTTTTATCATAAACCCCTTTGAAGCATCTGAAGCAGGTACATATTTTGACATCACGTGTTATGAACATGACCCACCAAACACATATTTTGACTCATGGCAGGCAAAATACATGTTTTAATGAGCTTTGAATCGTGCTTCCTCGAAAAAAGTCACCATCCTTTACTGTTATTTAAAGAAACATTCAGTCAAAACATTTCTTTTAAAGCTCACGTAACACACGCTGTTTCTGCATTTCTGATGTTAATCTGGAGTACCTATAGAGTAGTATGACATCCTTTATATCTCAGAAGAGTCTTTAGTTTAATCAGATTTATAAAAGAAAGATTAGCTTTACCGAATCTTTCCGATAACGTACGAAAAAATGAAGAAGGAGGAGTTACTACCGCAGGAGGAGCGAGTACGAGTCATGCAACACTATACAACACTGTTTTAACTTATGATTCACTACATGTTCGTGTCATTTATATAATATGCACGCGCCTATTTCCAACATAACACAGAAGTCTTACTTACCACGTGTAACTCGTCATGACCCGGTTCTGAAAGTACAGCATCAAACACACACGCAAAACTCCGCTGCTAATCCGGATAATAAACTATATCCATTGTTTCCATAAGGCTGGATGTCTTCTCCTTACATCCAAAAACACACTTCTTGTTGTGCCTTGTTGAGTTTTGAAATTAAACAAAGCTGAGTGGCGTGATAAGCTGTTAGCAAGCTCTAGCGTCTCCCGCTGACTGACGGCTGGGCGGTGTTTTCCGGGGGAAGTTTTCCCATATAAAGAATTGATACGTATCGGAAGCCCATATAAAGAATTGATACGTATCGAAAACCCCTGAAACGTCAGTTAGAACTGTAATCGAAAAAAAATAGCCGAAACTTGTACGAACCCTGGCAAAGTGCATTCGGCACAGAAATACTCTGAAACACGCCCAACTGCGGTTTTGACACTTTGCCTACGTTTAGCATGAGGAAACAACTCTATAACTGTGTTAATAAGTCAGAATGCTTGAAATACCATTAAACCCCCCCTTTAACATTTTATAATCTAAAGAACCTTTTGTAAAATAGAAAGGTTCTTTATTGAACCATTCAGCCAAAAATGTGTTTTTCTATTGCATGGTGAAGCACTTTTTTTAAGTGGCATGGCTGCGAGGAACATTTTTAGCACCTTTATTTTTAAAAGTGTATCTCACGCAACGCATATGATGAAACTCATCTCATTCTGAATGACTTGCTGCCATCCAGAATCCCTCGAATTTCATTCCCCCACCTCTTGCCATCTCTCCTTGCCGTTTTATTCCACAGCGCTCGTGCTTTTTGTTTTCATGTTTAATTATACGGCTTCTGTGATTATCAGGTAAAACAAATTATGCGCTCCTCTGGCAGCAGATAAATCTTGGTTTCAATTTGCCGTAATGACCCATGTAATTTTTAAGCTGTGCCTACATACCCGCTCTTTTAACGGGCATCATTAGAGGGCCGGTGTATTAGATATACATTTCTGTGGCTTAATTTGGTCTCTCAGGAGCACTTGTAGGGATGCAGCTGCTTCTGCACTGCTACACGACGCCCTTAATTTATTTATTTTAAATGCTGTGATTAATTGAGTTCTTGAGGAACGCGAGACATCCACGCTGCTCAGGTCAGAGCTCCTCCATATCTGCAGATTTCATGAGAGAAGCGAAGAAATGATAATGAATGCAAATGGAAGAAATGTGGACGAGTGAATTATCCGGAGGGAACGGCAAAAGATGCACAATCGCACAAAGAAAACTCTACAGACCAACCTGAGACTATCACCTTTATTTGGAAAAAACACTATCAGATTAATAAAAACACGTTGTCTTCTGGTTTAGTTGTACATGTTGTATAATCTGCTTCAGCTTGTGAGACAATTTGGAGACTTTTTTTAAAGGTTTGAACTTTTTTATATGTTTTATTTACAGTCCTTCCAGAAAAGCGCAGACTTTTTTTTGTGATTGCTGCGGGCAAAAATCCTTGATCTTGCGGCAAGTTTTCTTAAACAATGTGATGGAATATGCGGGATATTTATGTAATTTTATGCGAAAATTGCGGGAACTTGCAAAAATTGCGGGAACTTGTGTTTGTGTGAAGTAAATGCAACATTTTTCAACTTTGTGTTAAGATAAAAGTGACTTTTTACTATGAAAATGCGAGGATTATGAAATCATGCAAGCACCGCACTTTTGCACCAAGATATAATTTATGCGTCGAAAGTGCGGTGTATTTGAAAAAATGCGCCCCCTGCATAGATATGCGGACTTTGGCTGATTATGCATTGAATTATGCGATTGCATAATTGCGTTTTTCTGGAGGGACTGTATTTAAGTTTATAAAGGTGTTCCTATAGCTCAATTGGTAGATCATTGCATTGGCAATATAAAGGTCATAGGTTGAATCCCAGGCAACATACTGAAAAAATATAAATTGAATGTACTGTTAGTTGCTTTGGACTAAAGCGCAAATGCGTAAACATCGTAAAGTGACTTGTTTGGTTTGGTCTTCATCATGTTAGGTTAGGTTAGATGTATTATCGAGTAAGATAAACCTCACAGCTTGGTTTTTAGAAGCCATTTGTCACCTCAAGTATTTTCTCAATGCATGAATCAGCTCTACATCCCAACACATCTCCATATATAACTGTTACAGTCCTGTTATATATCTGGACCGATCAGAGATCAACATATTCATTGAGAACTCTCTCTCTCCCTCTACAGTTTGCTGTTGGTCTAACACACAACATTACAGACCCTTAAAAACACTTTTGCAATCTCTATACATCCAACAATTTCTTCATTTCCTTCCTGCTTGTGTCCTGAGAAAGCAACATTCACCGACAGATCTAACACCCGTAGCGCGGTAGTTTTTCATTGCACACGCTAAAAGGGGAGAGAAATGTCCTGCCTGTGCGAGGAGGGTCCAGTGGGAGCACGGGCTTTGGACGCAGGCCCAGATCGATGTGACCTAAATTCAAATGCGAATTAGAAGGCTGTCAGTAGGAAAGGACACTCTGCAAATGAGCTCAGACAGTGCGGGGCCTCCGGGGGCCGGCAGAACCCGGGTCTCGCCCCGCCTCACCGTTTTAATAAGTTCCAAATGGGCGACCTGGCTGCAGCCTTCCTCATCGACTCTGCACCCCTCCACCTATATCGCCGTGGCCGTTCGCACCCAGAACGCCACTCATGCTTACGGGGAGGCAGAGCTGGGTATGCTCTAGGGCCCCAGTAGGGTTCGCTTGCCAACACACCTGCCCAAGATCACTGGAGAAAGAGGAAATACCAAAGCGCTCTAATGGGAGTGAGTCTTGATTGCTGCAATGCCTTGAACTGAAACATACTCGGTGTCTGATGGATATATTATGTGAATTTTATGGTTCGGGTCAAGCTGTGAAACACAATAGTGAAGGTGCAAATTCATTTGAGGGTTGAATTGTCTGCTAAGAAAATTCTCTGAAAGGAAAAGCTTTAAATTGGCCCTTTTTATTGTGCAATCGTTCGACAGTTACAGATGCAATAATGAAGCGGTAAATCTGCTGCTTATGAAAGAAACGCACGTGCAGACAAACAGAGACGTTGCCGCGAGCTCCCACACGCCGCTGTGTTATAGAGGTCACGTCTACCACACGGGGGGCGAGAGAAAAAGAAAGTGAGATAATTCACATACACCATTCACGTCCTCCATAACGGCCTTTTTCTATGTGTTGGGTGCAAGATCCATATGGGAACGCGGCCTTTTTAATTGTTTCCAATAGCATATGCTAATTGTTGATTGTCTTCAATATTATATGCTAATTGTGCCGAATTAGCATAATTCATTAACATTTGGGTCCTAATTACACAACGAATAAAGCGCATCTCTGAAGCCGCGTTGTGTGCCTCGACTTACTAATGCGACCGACGATTAATGCAGCTCCTATTTGCATATTGCTTAGAAACTTGAAATATTAAAAGCATCGTAGAGTGAAATTTGTGATTAGTCCCTGATCAAATGTTGTTTCTTCTCCTCATTTAAAACACGTTGCTTTGTCGCCCCTGAGGTGAGGCGGAAATCTGGTGTGTAGGTTTATTTACAAAAAGAACACATTTGCAAGCTAAAGACGTGCCTTAAAATGCAAATGACAAAGGATCGCTGGTGTGCTTTTTGTAATGAATCATATTTCAGGTTGTGTTAAGAGGAAATTTAGAGGAACAAACAAATGAACAGTTTTTTTTTTGTGTATGACGACAACCAAACATGTTTGATATTTGATCTTGCATTCTCTTTGAAATTCTCTCTGATTACACCCAATTAATGAACCCACTAAGATTTCAGCCAAATGACTTTCTCTCATTGAGGGAATTGAACATAGTCAATTTTGCATAACATGCCTCTCTGTCTGTCTATCTGTGTCAATCTGTCTGTCTGTATATCTACTGTATCGATTTATTGTATCTGTCTCTCTGTCTGTCTATCTCTGTCAGTCTGTCTGTCTGTACATCTAATCGATGGATTTATTGTGTCTGTCTCTCTGTCTATCTATTGTGTCAATCTGTCTCTCTTTCTGTCTACCTATACTGTCTATCTAGTCTGTCTGTCTGTATGTATGTCTTTAGTGTCAATCTGTCTGTCTGTCTGTCTGTCTCTCTTTCTATTGTGTCAATCTGTCTGTCTGCCTGTTGTGTCAATCTTTCTGTATCTCTATCTGTCTATCTATTGTGTCAATCTGTCTGTCTATCTACATATTTGTCTGTCTATCTTGTCTGTCTGTCTTTCTCTCTTTCTCTATCTATTCTGTCAATCTGTCTTTCTGTGTGCCTGTCTATATTTCTGTCTGTCTGTCTGTCTCTCTATCTATTGTGTTAACCTGTCTGTCTATTGTGTCAATCTGTCTCTCTCTCTCTTTCTTTCTTTCTTTCTTTCTTTCTTTCTTTCTTTCTTTCTTTCTTTCTGTCTATCTAGTCTGTCTGGCTATTGTGTCAATCTGTCTGCCTGCCTGTTGTGTCAATATTTCTGTCTCTCTATCTGTCTATCTATTGCGTCAATCTGTCTGTCTCTCTGTCTGTCTGTTGTGTCAATGTTTCTGTCTCTCTTTGTCTATCTAGTCTGTCTATCTATTGTGTCTGTCTATCTGTCTGTCTATCTTGTCTGTATATCTATTGTGTTAACCTGTCTGTCTGTCTGTCTGTCTGTCTGTCTGTCTGTCTGTCTGTCTGTCTGTCTGTTGTGTCAATCTGTCCCTCTTTCTGTCTATCTAGTCTGTCTGTTTATTGTCTCAATCTGTCTGTCTGCATGTTGTGTCAATCTTTCTGTCTGTCTATCTATCTAATGTGTCAATATGTCTTTCTGTCTGTCTGACTGTCTGTCTGTCTGTCTGTCTGTCTTTCTTTCTCTCTATCTATTCTGTCAATCTGTCTTTTTGTGTGCCTGTCTGTATTTCTGTCTGTCTCTCTATCTATTGTGTTAACCTGTCTGTCTGTCTGTCTGTCTGTCTGTCTGTCTGTCTGTCTGTCTATTGTGTCAATCTGTCTGTCTGCCTGTTGTGTCAATATTTCTGTCTCTCTATCTGTCTGTGTATTGTGTCAGTCAGTCAGTCAGTCAGTCAGTCAGTCAGTCAGTCTGTCTTTCTCTCTATCTATCTATTCTGTCAATCTGTCTTTCTGTGTGCCTGTCTGTATTTCTGTATTTCTGTCTGTCTGTTTGTCTGTCTGTCTATCTATTGTGTCATCCGTTCTGTCTGTGTGCCTGACTATCTTTCTACTGTGTCTTGTCTGTCTGTCGTGTCAATATTTCTGTCTGTCTATATTGTCTGTCAGTCTGTCTTTCTATATCTTTTTTTGTTTATCTATTCTGTCTGTCTGTTTATTGTGCCTGTTTATTGTGCCTGTCTGTCTGTCTCTCTCTGTCTGTCTATTGTGTCAATCTGTCTGTTTGTCTGTTGTGTCAATCTTTCTTTTTCTCTGTCTGTCTATCTGTTGTGTCAATCTGTCTGTCTGTCTTTCTTGTCAGTCTTTCTGTCCGCCGTCTCTCTATCTTTCTATCTATTGTGACAATATGTCTGTCTGTGTTCCTGTCTGTCTGTCTCTTTGTCTCTCTCTCTCTGTCTGTCTATTTACTATGTCTCTCTGTCTCTCTATCGTGTCAGTCTTTATTTCTGTCTGTTTCTCTCTCTCTCTCGCTCTCTCTCTTTCTCTCTGTCTATCTATTCAGTCAGTCTATCTGTCTGTGTGCTTGTCTGTCTGTCTGTCTGTCTGTCTGTCTGTCTTTCTTTCTTTCTGTCTGTCTGTCTGTCTGTCTATTGTGTCATTCGGTCTGTCTTGTTGCCTATTTCTGTCTATCTATCTACTGGGTCTGTCTATCTATTGTGTTCACCTGTCTGTCTGTCTGTCTGTCTGTCTGTCTGTCTGTCTGCTGTCTACTAGTGTCTCCTCTGAATAAATAAAATACTTTTTGTTTCAGTCTGGTTCCTTCATACCTGTGTCCTGCTCTTTAGGATGGGATTAAGGGCCACACAGCAGGGCCCTGTGAGGAAGGGCCAACACAGGTAATTGAACAGAGCGTCTTCCTCTCTCTTTCTTTGAGTCTGCCTCTTATTCGTCGGTTCCCCCTGAGAGCGCGGAGGGTAGAGATCTGGAGGCTTTAATGAAAGGAGTGTGTCATTAAAATGATAACCATTTCCTCTGAGATCATATCCAATTTAATTGCATAAGAGAAAAAGAAAAGAGGTGAACTACGAAGAAAATTGGTAATTGAAAAATCTTCGAGTTTTCTGCCACTCATACAGTAAATTTAAAGCTTCTGAGAAAAGTTCTTATTTGTAGATATGCTGACTAGTTCCAATTACCCCTCTTTTTTAAGGGCTTAATCCATTCGGGAGTCCCTCTGAAAGTTCTTACACCTTTAACCCCTAAACCACCATAAATCATTTCTGCCCCCTCTTCGAGGAGCGGTGCTCCAAAGAAATGTTAACATCTGCTTTAAGTGAATTAGGGAGAGGAAGGATTACATTTAAGACCTTTCGAGAGTAGCTGAAATTAGGAAAATAAAATAAGAGGATATATTGTGATGGGAAAAGTCAAAATCCAAATAATTAAAAGAAAACCAATTATATTTCATAATGGAATGCAGTGACGGTGGATATAAGCAGGCATGTAATGAGAAACAATTAACATTCTTGCAGGAAATGATGGCATCAACCAGATGGTAAATTACACTCGATTCATTTGAGTTGGTAACAGTGAAGTTTGTGCATCTCAGTGTGTGTGTGTATACTGTCAGTGCAAGTGGAAAATCCATGTGGATTTTTAGTTTCTCATCACAAGTAAAAGTTTGCTGTTCATTGCTTACAACTTCTGTGAGGCAGAGACGAGTTTATAAAATGCACATTTATAAAATATAAACACGGACACATTTAGTTTGCAGTGTTTATGGAAGTCCTAATTGAAAGCCATTATGTCTTTAAACTTCACTACCAGGCCTGCTGGGAAACGCTAATACAGACAGTTGGAGAACTTGGAGGTCTTTAGCTCCCTAATCTAACACTGTGTTCTTCACAGATTAGTCTAACAAAATAATCCACTAAAGGCATTATGTACGCTAAGAGCACTTTATTTCAGATACGTTGATACACGATTTGGACATGGTTTTATTCAGCTTAACAAGGAGCATAAAACAAAACCATTAAATTGACCTCCCTCTCCTTGGCCTTAATCCATCACCACAACAATTTGAGTTCAAAACTTTGTACATTTTATGCATCCGCATGCACAGGAACTGTTAGCGTGTTTGCCTAATAGCTACACAAGCAGCTTTCCTCCAATCAAATGTCTTGGCAACAAATGCAGCCGAGAAACGCTTCAACACAAAGCCGCTCGCTGCGAGATCTGTATCGATGGGGGTTCTGAGTGTTTATCAAAGAAATTACCGATCATAACATCACCCACATTGCTCTCCAAAGACACGCCAGACCCATCTTGCATATTAGTCCTTGATGAGAAAAATGCAATTAAAATGTCAACTACTTTTTATTAGAATCTGCCCACCCTGTGGAGCTCAGCGTCCTCCAGAGTCCACTGCAGGCAGTCAAAGGATGGCACGGCAAAAGGATTGCGTCAAAATTAGCGAGGAGTTTCAACTGGAGGGGAACAACCAATCTGGCCCCTCTTTAGAGAAGTTTAATCTTACAACTACTAGCAGATTCGTCTCTCGAGAGCTGGATTGATCCTACCAGCTTTAGCACGTCTTTATACAATGGTTTACTCTTCTTTATAAGTCGTCTATAAGGATTGTATAATCATCATACAATATAATAAAGAGTTGTTTATCTACAACATAGCCCTCGATTGTGGACTTTAAACTTTCCATTTAAAAGTCGTCCAAACACAGCAAGGCGTCAAAGCTTAAAACAAGTCAAAATTTGGGCTGACGTTGAAATTTACCATATAGCCCAAAATTGAATAAATGAAACCAAACAACTTAAATAATGAAATTTCAGACATCTGACAAGTTATTTTGGCAAAACAACCAAGTAACCAACTTTAAGTTTATTTGGGCTAGAAGTGGGTTACTCTCATAGCCGGATTATCTTGGGTCTATAACGTAGACAGTGAAATGCAGCTATTGCTTGCTGGGTAAAGTCTCTGAAAAGACAAATTTCTACTCAACATTAAACATTTTGACAAATTTGCATTGATATAAGGTGTTTAACCTTCAGTAAATTTTTATCGCAAATCTTAGGAGGTTTAAATTTTATATGATTGCTTATTTTTTCTGTGATTTTGTATTTTACTAACAAATAACAAGCAAATTAAAAAATGCAAGTAAAAGCACCAGTAAGTGGAGCCCCAGAAAAATTTAATAGGGGTGGCCAGAGGAGGCCATAGGAAATCATGGGGTGGCACCAAAAAAAATAATTGAGTGCAATGTGTGTTATACTTATTTACTTTTGTTTCTGGTTAATGTAACATTATGCTTTCAATAAACAATGAATTGCTCTTTAAATAGTGTAGTCATTTGTGAATTGACATAGGTGGATATGTCGACTGCCTTCCTCTTTTTTTCGACTTTTTTAATAACCCTATTTGAGTGTTAACATGTTGTCAGTGTTTAATCTACATGCTCTATACACTGACAAAAATTATTAATTTAATTTACTAAATTTTTTTTAAGGTAAGTTGTCGGAATCAATTTATTTAAGCTACATTTCAACAAAACAAAAAATTTAAAAAACAAAACAAAAAACTTTTGTTTAAATGTAGCTTAAATAAATTGATTGCAACCACTTACCTTAAAACAATTAGAAAATTGAATTAATCATTTTTTTCAGAGTAAATGGCACACAAATTCGCTTTAAGGGCCATTAAATGTTACCAAAAACTGCTAATCTAATAATAAATATTAACAAATAGAGTAATTTATATATATATAGTGTTTATTTAACATGTGAGCAACAGAAATAGCCAGAATGTGATGCATAAATTTAAACATAAATGTAAAAGCCAAACGTTGTGTATTATGTGAGTGTAATACAATACACTATTTATAATATGAAGAGTTTGGTTCCAAAATGCAATAAACGCCTTTTTTTTTTAGTTACCGCCAAAATCAGTATTGTATCTGGTAGGTATTAAAAAGTAAAAAGTGTATAATTTAGCAAAATCCGATATCCGCCGTGTTATTCTGTCATCTTTTCTCCCTTTTTCACCATTCCACGCATTGTAAACAGTAATGGCAGCCCTTTGAATACACACAGAATCCTAGTTTTCCTCATCGTACTTCATGACAAAAACAAAATAATACTTTTGATGGCATTAATAAACCTGTGGTGGTTTTCTGTGAAGGTTAGGGTTAGGAAAAGTACGCCATCAAAATGTAAATAATTTACATGAGAGCCACTCGGGCGAAGGAAATATGCTGGTTGTTGCTTGTTCTCAAACGACAGCATCAAGCTTCTGTCATGCTAACACATTGATCCCAGGGGAAAAACTTTCCATTATTTTACGAAGTCAACGTAAATCGAGCAGGACCAAAACATTTTATAGCTGACTGCTGTCAAAAACGTTCAGTGACGACGTCCCAAGTATAACAGCAGCAATGACAGTGTTCTTAATATGAGAAAGTGTTTTGATTTTTGCCATTAATGTTTTTTTTAAATTCAGTGTATACCACTAGTCAACTAAATGAATATAATATGGCAAAGATGAATGCAAATTTATACATTGATTCAATAGATTTATAGCATTTTGGGAAAAAAATGGATGTATTGCATTTTGTGGAAAAAAATATAAGTTTTTATAATAAATCTTTGAAAATCTAATTATGGATTTGAATTTTTGATATTATTATAACCTAAAGATGCTTTGTAACAAGTTTGTAACAAAAAATAGTGGTTTTCATCTTTCTTGGTATGGAAAACACATTTTTACCGAAATCAGTCAAAATGGATTTATTGCGTTTTGGAACAAAACTCTTCATATAGTCTTTCCTCAATGTCCATGTTCATTTATAAACTAAAGTTATTATTCTAAAAAAAAAAACTCTTTCTGGTTGGGGGGCAGTGGGGTGGCCAGTGTTTTTTTAGGGGTGGCCGTGGCCCCCCTGACTCCCCCATTGGAGCGCCAGGAGTACCTGAATAGGTAACAAGTTTGCAAATGTAAACTAAATTGTCACTTAGTAGAGGCCAGCTAGTTTGGGACCAGATATGTATTTATAAACTTATTCTTTTTCATAAATGAAGGGGACAATATGTATTAAATGTTATATTTAGTACCTCTTACAACAAGAAATGTGCCACATACTGCCAAACACTTTGTAAACAAACATGAATAACATGCATGTGATCAAGTTGCAAAAAATAAACTTCATAGATGTTATATCTATCGTCACAAAACTCTCTGATCCAGCTCAACATGTATTTAATAACCAAACTTGAGAAAGCACATCTATAAAAATGTAGACACATAACTGTAGCTCCTCCTGCCCCTCTATCATATCTCTTTAAATTTTAAGTTTTCTAATTACATTAATAATTTACCTACACTAACTTTTACTGTATAATGACCTTTAGGAGATATATGTGTTGTCTTATGTCTGATAAGATGACACTGATGCTATGGAAAAAATGGAAAGGAGGAGGAGAAAGGATAGATCTTTTTAATGGAATTTAGCAATAGGTCTCTGGTGTGCTCATTAGGATGACCAGTTTGACTTATTTTACAGCCATTTGTAATTAGTATCCGTGAGAGTTATTGCCATAATCAGACTAGCATTGCTCCTTCCTTTGTTAACCATTAACTTTGCTGTTTTTTACTTGCTATATGAAGGCGGCCATTCGTTAACGGCAGCAGTTGTAAAACTAATAAAACGGTACGGTTCCTAAAGGAGAGGTTTCATCATTTCATAGATATGAGATTTTTCTCAACTTCCAGAATGAGCCTTGACAAGCCTGTTTCCGCATGCTTGACTGTATACCGGATACAATATTAGTGATAAATAATCTGAAAGTCGTAAAACTGATAAGAAATCACCGGCAGACTATGGACAACAAATAAAGCAGAACCAGCCGAACATTAATGAGACGGTAGTTTGCATTACTTTCTTGTTTACTATGTCATATGTGGCTCAATGGGTGTGGGCGGAGCCTCTTGTTCTTATTGCCTCTATTTGTTTTTTTAAGCACACCTGAGAAACTTTAGTTGGAAATGGGTACTCATTATTAAGCCTTATTACAATAACTGTTTGCAAAATCTATTTTTCTTTATTACTACACTATAATAATATGTATAGCAGGGGTCTCCAACCTTTTTGTGAGTAAGGGCTACCATAATTGATAAAACAATCTGGGGGCTACTTTTTAATAGTCTACTCAAAATGTTTTTGTTTTACTTGTTGATATGTTTTAGTATTGTTTAAAATGTTAACATACGTAAACCAAGCCAAGCTAATATAAAAAAATATGTAATAAATAAATATTACAATTGAGAATATTAATAGAATGTGCTTTGCAGGCACCTCACAGACTCTGTGCTTGCGGGAGACCACGTTGGAGACCCCTGTTGTATAATATATGTCTCATAATTGATTCCTTTTCTGTTTTTTTATGTAAAACTGTTTGCAACACTGTGAAAAGTAGCAGATGACTTTTATTAAAGTGACTTGCATTCAAGCTACAGTATATTTTTATCAGTATGTGTGTATCAAACCCACAATTTTTTGTGCAGCCAACTGAGCTATAGGACCTGTTTCGATTTCTCATTTGGTATCAAATGCCGCAGGGTTGCTTTCCAACGACTTTTATGTGGACGCAACCCTCTCAGCATCACAAATTGTGAATGACATGCATGTTTTTACTCATCTTTACAACATTTCCGACCACACTCGAAGGCCGCTGCGGCTGTAGCTGGTCACGTGACCGGTGACGGCAGCGAGTCATAACGGAGAAAAGAGTTGAGCTTCGAGTTGTGTTTCAGAATAATGATGAAGATCTGTAACCCAGGGGCTTTACTATATCATTCACCATCACTCTCCGAGCCCAAGCCAATCTCTACCTTCTCCTGCGCTGGGTTTTATTTCTTGCGCCTTTAGTGCCCAGCTAATGGCTTATTTATTACTTCCATACTTTATAAAGAGGATCCTGTGTGGCCTAATTAAGGGCCGGCCTTCTTTGGAATTCTATGATAATTATGGGGCTTCGTTGTTTTAATATTAGTCCTTGCCAGCCTGGAACTCTCGTACGTTCTCAGTGTTCCCGGAGGGGATTTTTTTATGGCCGCTCTCACTAAGGGCAGACTGATGGATCTCAGGCAGAGCGGCAGTGAATGTTTATACGGCTGCAGTGAAAGTTGAGTCATCTCAAGTCTCCTGTTTCAAAAGTCCTTCAACAATCTGCTTTGGCTGAAATATATATGAGAGGAGGAACCACAGGGCGATGATGAGGAGCGTTCACAGCCAGCGTTCGCCACGAGCTACTTCGCAGAGTTATTCGAGATCCGACTCGAGTTCGGAGGCCTTGCTTTTCCACGAGTTTAGTCGCTGTGTAAACATGCAGAATGACCGATGAAAGCTCTCGTGGGATGTGGTCCTATATGAGAGATTTTCTAGAATGCTTTTGCTCACGAGTTTCATACATATGCATGCGCAGGAGCTCCATTGCAGCGTCGGTGTATAACGCCACTGTTTTTTACATATGCATTTCATTAGAGCATAATATTTATAAGACAAATATACACATTCGGTCTGTCTATCAAAAAAGAGGGCAAAAAGAGTTGTAATGATACCATGCAGGAGAATGCTGTACAATGGAGGGAATAGCTTGTTGCCATAATATAGTATTGCACCATAGAGGAAGATTATAGATTTTATAGATAATTGGAGGTTGTTCTCCTGAGACACCTCAGAATGTTCACGCCGTCGTTTGGACGTAGCTGTATTTTTGCAGATGGTTCGTTCAATGTATTTCTGCTTAGACATACTTTCATTTCTTAATAATTTCCTACAAATAAAGATGCTACAAAAAGTTTTTATTTATAGTTTAAAGAACTTTTTTGCAAACGAATACAAGTAAGTTTGAGAAACAAAGGTTTTGTGAATGTTAAAGGTTCTATATAGCAATACATGGTTCTTCTAAGGCAGGGGTTTCTAAACGTTTTTGCCGGTCAAACCCCTTTGAGCTAAATGATTTACTTGGAAGTACCCCTAAGATTTTAAGTAAATATTTAAATAATTAAACACAATTATTGAATCACATTTGCATGTTTAACTTCAAAAGAATTGATTTTTCATTTGTTTTAAAATTTTATAAGCAGTATTGTACATATAGTTATTGTTATTAGTACCTATTATTGGACCTTCATCTGGTAATTTTCTTTTATTGGTACATGAAACATATTTGTCCACACTGTAAAAAAATCTTTGCTGCCTTCATTTTTTTGTTTAATCAACTCAGATATACAAGTCATTTCAACTTGATATTATTTATCTTAACAAAAGATGAGTCGCTACAAATTAAGTTGGCATGTTTCATTTATAACAACTCATCTGTAGATAAATAATCGTAAGTTGAAATGACTTGTAAATCTGAATTAAAAAAACTGTAAAAAAAAATGCAGCACGAAGTTAAAACAACTTGGTTTTGCAAGTCACTTCACTGTAAAAAATTATTTGCTGCCTTAATTTTTTGTTGTTGAATCAACTCGGATTTACAAGTCATTTTAACTTACTGTTATTTATCTTGACTAGAGATGAGTTGTTATAACTACAGGTGAGTTGTTATAACTTATAAAATTAAGTGGACTTTTCTCAACTATATTTTATAAGTTGTGACAACTCATCTCTGTTGACATGACTTGTAAATCTGAGTCGATTTAACAAAAAAATTTTAAGGCAGCAAAGTATTTTTACAGTGCTACTATTTTAAGTTTTGGCTTGTAAAAAGTTGACAACTTATAACATCAAGTTGAAATTGTTTAACTGAATTTTTTAAGTTAAAGTAACATTAAAATACGTGTTGATTTGACACAAATTATGTGTATTTTTACAGTGCAGATTAAACAAATAAAATATATTTTTTGTTTTATTTACGTTTTATTTTAAAATTATTTATTTACATTTTATGGTTTATTGCTAATAAGTAATTGCTCTTAATCAAATCACAAACCCCCTGCAATTCCCTCCCCTGTTTGGGTAACGCTGAAGTGTATAGAATATATATGTATGAACAACTGGATGTGTTGATATAAAGTATATCAATGTATAGATTTTAAAGATAAAAAAATGTCATGTTGATATGCAAAACATTTCAAAATACTAAAAAAAAACAGGCATTGCCAAAACTGTTTTAGTGAATAATTTAAAATCTTATCTATAACTATTTTTTGTGAAAAAAGGTGCTTGTTTATGTTTTAAATGTACACATATATAAACTATAATTTAATATACAATTGATGCAAGTGTTGCAAACATTATTTTGGTTTTGGGTTATATTTATATTTTCAAAGTTCTTATTATTAAATACACTCTAAACAAGTGCTAAGTTTTCAACCCATGCTGGGTATTGTTACACAACGAGTTAATCCAGCAGTTGGCTTAATTGGGTAATTTTTAAACCAACAGTGTGTGTGTTTTTTTCTAATATTTACCAAGCATGGGTGTAGATAAAGAAACACACGGGTCAAATACTACAATGTCAAAAATGGTGGATGTAGCATATCCAGTAATGTAGTTGTACTACACATCTGCATACCTACAGAACACACTTCATCAACTGCCAAGACATTCGACCAAATTCAGTACATAACGCGAAAGCATTCGGACGCATGCGATGCGTTTTGCAGCTGTGGTGCGGATTGCTCGACATCTGTTCATTTCATCACCTTGTATCGCCTAAATAAGTCTGACATCTATAGAAAACCCTGAATTAGGATCATTATCTGACTTTCTTTACGATCTGCTCTCGTAGATATCCTCTGTGTGCCCTTGGGTGCTCCGGCAGTCCATTGTCTCTCCAAGAAAAGTCTCCCGATCTGCAGTAAATCTGCCACGGAACGAGAACTTCTCCTACGCGGCTGCCGCCATGGCCTCGCTGGCCAAATCCCCGACTTGGCCCGCGTGCTTTGTTTTTGGCAGGTGGCTGGAGCTCACGTCTGCTGGTTTCATCAGAGGTATTACTTACTTTTCCTCCACCCCACCATTGCCTCCCAGTGTCCTTATTAAAAATGCAGAATCCATTTGTTTAGCAAGCAGCAGAGGGAGTGACTGTGAGCGCACCCAGATTGATTTATTAACTCTGATTTGTACCTGGGAGATGATCACAGCCCCTGCGCTGTTCGAATTTTAATCAGGACGGGTTTCCCCGCTCACATAAAGAAGGACTTTTGGTTAGGTGCATTCGATTGTTTTTCCCTACTGTGTCATGGTCCTGTCAGACATCCGTGCTAGATGTAGGTCTGAGTGCATCTGACAGGACCGTGGCAGTATCATGTTCTGTGTGGGGACATGTGGGATCACATTCTGTGTGTGGCTGCCACATGTCCCCGGTGTCTTGTTGCTGTCGTGATCTTGCCAGACCTTAGTGTAGATCAGGTCTATGTTCTGTGGGCAAGGTCAGGGCAGCAGTGTGTGTACGTGGGAACACGTGTGTTCACATCATATCTGTGTGACACGTGTTCCCAGTGTTTTGTGGCTGTCATGGTCTTGCCTGACCTTGGTTATTATCCAGAGGGCAGGACCAGGGCAGCATTGTTTTATGTGGGAATACGTGTGTATTCACATCATATCTGTGTAACACGTATTCCCAGTGTCTTGTCACTTTTACCCTACTCCCTTATGTAATCATGTCTTAAGTGATTAATTATGTTCACCTGTTCCCCATTGATGTGGTGTCTTTATATTGCCCTTGTGTTCTCTGTGTGGTGTGCGTGCGTTGTTTGATGTTCGTTGATACAGTGTTCATGTCTTCAGTTTTCATCCGAGTGTTTCTCGTATTCAGTTTATTTTGTGTTCCTACACAGTGTTTATGTTTCCTTCTGTTTTTACCCCCTCGTGGGTGTTTTCAGTTTCAGTTTAAATAAATAGTTTATTTTTGTACATCTTGCGTTTGGGTTCGTCTTCTGTTAATTTTCCATTATCCGGTTTTGACCAACCGTGACATAACGCACGCACCATACAGAACCCAGCGAGATGTTTGCTGGCAGCCGCCTGGCGATACGGGGAAGGAGATCCCGCCCCGCATACGAGTCGGGGTACGAGTGTTATGACCCACTCGTATGCGGGCCCGAAGGTAATGCCAGGCGGCGACCGACCGGATCGGTTGGATCCCGCCAGACTCAGTCCAACGAGAGGATCATAATGACCGGGTCCATCAGGATGGGGATGTCGAATCCCGTCCTCCCGGTGCTAGAGACTACTCCCGGGGCCAGTCTTGGACCTGCTCTCCCTGCGTCGAGGGGGAGGGGGAGGAGGAGAAGGACGAAGAGGGCCTCGGAACCGGCGCAGCCGGAGACCCGTCATCCGCCGGTGCAGCCGGAGACCCGTCATCCGCCGGTGCAGCCGGAGACCCGTCATCCGCCGGTGCAGCCGGAGACCCGTCATCCGCCGGTGCAGCCGGAGACACGTCATCCGCCGGTGCAGCCGGAGACACGTCATCCGCCGGTGCAGCCGGAGACACGTCATCCGCCGGTGCAGCCGGAGACACGTCATCCGCCGGTGCAGCCGGAGACACGTCATCCGCCGGTGCAGCCGGAGACACGTCATCCGCCGGTGCAGCCGGAGACACGTCATCCGCCGGTGCAGCCGGAGACACGTCATCCGCCGGTGCAGCCGGAGACACGTCACCAGCCGGCGCAGCCGGAGACACGTCACCAGCCGGCGCAGCCGGGGACACGTCACCAGCCGGCGCAGCCGGGGACACGTCACGCGCCGGCGCAGCCGGAGACTCGTCACCCGCCGGCGCAGCCGGGGACACGTCACCCGCAGCCGGAGACACGTCACTCGCCGGCGCAGTCGGAGGCACGTCACCCGCCGGCGCAGCCGGGGACACGTCACCAGGCGGCTTTTCAGCCGCGGGACGTTAAGTTTCATAACTTTGGACATTTTGTTTCCCCTGTTTTTGCCCCACCACCCCTTCATCATATATTGTTTTTGTTAAATCACCCCAATCCTTTTGTCACCTATGTTTGTTTACCTCTGTTGTTTGTTGTAATGTTGTCGTGGTTGTCTTCTGTTGTGCAGTCTTTCGTTCCTCGTGTTTAATGTTTTTGTTTGTTTTTGTTTGTGACGTCTTGTATCCGTCTTTTAAGTGGGGGGTACTGTCATGGTCCTGTCAGACATCCGTGCTAGATGTAGGTCTGAGTGCATCTGACAGGACCGTGGCAGTATCATGTTCTGTGTGGGGACATGTGGGATCACATTCTGTGTGTGGCTGCCACATGTCCCCGGTGTCTTGTTGCTGTCGTGATCTTGCCAGACCTTAGTGTAGATCAGGTCTATGTTCTGTGGGCAAGGTCAGGGCAGCAGTGTGTGTACGTGGGAACACGTGTGTTCACATCATATCTGTGTGACACGTGTTCCCAGTGTTTTGTGGCTGTCATGGTCTTGCCTGACCTTGGTTATTATCCAGCGGGCAGGACCAGGGCAGCATTGTTTTATGTGGGAATACGTGTGTATTCACATCATATCTGTGTAACACGTATTCCCAGTGTCTTGTCACTTTTACCCTACTCCCTTATGTAATCATGTCTTAAGTGATTAATTATGTTCACCTGTTCCCCATTGATGTGGTGTCTTTATATTGCCCTTGTGTTCTCTGTGTGGTGTGCGTGCGTTGTTTGATGTTCGTTGATACAGTGTTCATGTCTTCAGTTTTCATCCGAGTGTTTCTCGTATTCAGTTTATTTTGTGTTCCTACACAGTGTTTATGTTTCCTTCTGTTTTTACCCCCTCGTGGGTGTTTTCAGTTTCAGTTTAAATAAATAGTTTATTTTTGTACATCTTGCGTTTGGGTTCGTCTTCTGTTAATTTTCCATTATCCGGTTTTGACCAACCGTGACATACTGTCCATGACTCTTTTTTTAGATCACACACCACCCACCCAGCAAGCCTAAAGTTTAAGACAGCAATTGAAGAAGTTGCACCTTTGTATGTACTTGTTGGGAATGTGTTTCGGTTTGTTTCGAAAACTCCTAACAGAATTGTGGTGTGTGTGGATTATTTCCTTGGATTTCTCATGTCTAGAGCGATCGGATCTGCTCTCAAATAACGCTTTATAATGATTCTGCATATTTCTGTATTGGGAAGCGCCTCCATTTCCTGTCCTGTTTAATCGCTTCCAGGTGAGAGGTGTTCCTCCAAACTCTTCTGGGAATGCTTATTAAAACTGTTTTCCTATCGATACCATGGGTTTGATACTTACCAGATTTGACAAAGTAAAGATCTCATGTTTGGCATATTATTACAAGGGAAACATAAGTGAATTATTTGGCCTGAATGGCTGGAAATATAACATTGTTAAAGCACAAGCTTGAAACTCAATCCTGGGTCCCACACCACATTTGGTTTTCATTCTTTTTCTCGAAAATTTAACAATAGCACCCAGGGATTAAGTCATGAGGCAGGTCGCAGCCAAACCAAACATCCTGCCTCCTGCGGAATAATGAAGACAAATGGAAAAAGGAAACAGGTGTAAAATATACTTTTTTCTTTACATTTTCTCGAGGAGGCGTTTTCTTCCAATGAAACGAAGAGAAAAAAGCGTACCAAAACAAAACAAGGGATGTTTTTCTTCCCTCAACACAAACAGGGTTTCTGGGATGCTGAGATGTTGCAGGAGTGATGGGGTTTTCTTCAACTTAACTCTCAGTTGCTGGGATC
Organism: Misgurnus anguillicaudatus; assembly: GCF_027580225.2. Lineage (NCBI taxonomy): Eukaryota > Metazoa > Chordata > Actinopteri > Cypriniformes > Cobitidae > Misgurnus > Misgurnus anguillicaudatus. The sequence goes on along the minus strand of NC_073352.2, from coordinate 31,154,868 downwards.
GAGTTTCCAGTCGAGGTGGGGTGCGACAGAGCCTTTTCCCAGTAGAGCGGACCTGCGGCCGCGTCTCAGAACAACATCCAGCGACACTTCCAATTACGCTCGGCTCAGTGACCCGGTCACACACTCCGCACACCAGTAGAGCAATCGGAGAAAACTTCACGGGCCACACGAGGTCGGATTGGCAACTGAAATGATAATATTTCTTCAGCTGATACTGCGAGTGGTGGAAAGATGGAGAGATTGTGGTGAGAGAATGAGGTGGGGTTTTAGGTGAAGGTGATGACAGGTGGGAGGAGCTTAATAACCCGCTTGAGAAAGTTAGAGGAGAAGCACTGTGGATATTTAATTTTGCCACACCTTCCAATGAAATATTTACCTGCCATATAAATATTTTTTTATTAACTATTGCAATAGTTTGGTTAAAAGAAATATATATCTGTACTTGCCAAAACCCACTTCTACTCTCACTTGATGCTTGGCAAACATTAATCTTGGTCTCCGACCTCTGTAATTATATTAAGCCATATGATACACTTTGAAATATCATACATTTTAAAAAGTTCTGACAGGTGATTTTTCCTCCACCTAGACCGCGAAAGACGTGCATTTTTAAAGCAAGCGATTCGGTAACACTTGTCACAATCAATGACAGGTGCGGCGACCGCAAGTGTCTCATCAGGCCTAACAAGTGTTCAGCAATGGATGTCTCACTTCATAAGCGAATACACATCAACCGTATCAAACCACATCAGTTATGCTTGCGTTGCATCGCCATATGACCAAATGATGTCACTTTGACCAGAGATATCTCCTATATACCTTTCTACTGATCCAAAAAGACTTTTAACATATCACCTAACCAGAATCAAAATTGACTTTGACAAAAAATGATGGATCACCTCTAAATAACGCACACCTGCAGGGGTCAAGCGCATGTGCCACGCTGTAACAGAATCATCAAGACCTACAGCTGGAGGTATCCAAGGGTCTTCCTGAAATATGTGCTTCATCGGACAAGAGCCAAGTTTAGCGCAACACATGGTTTTGATGGACCGGCAATCTTTCTAAACTCTGGGCTTCCCAGGGAAAGCTTCACCGACTGGAGGTGAACTTTCGCACGAGTGATTTATGCACCTTCTGAACCGCGCAGAGTTGGTGGAGGCTCAGATGTCATCGCGGGCTGAGGCCTCAGGCACTTCCTGTTTAAGGTGACTTGAAGTTCTCTGTCAGCCCATTTTTTGCCGCCCAGCTCCGTGAAGAACCAGCCCTGGGCCTGGGCTGTCACTATGACATCATCAGCACACAGGAAACAGGGTCGATTCACAGATGGGCCGTACTTGAGGAGTGATATCATGACATTCTCAACCCACCCATCCATCCACCCACAGACCTGGAAAGGAAATAATCATATAATTGTTTTGGAGATATTAGTTGCATGCATGGGAAAAAGCTGTGCAAATGAATAAACACCGCAAAGGATTGGCAGAGTCAGGCTTTCTTATTAATATGGCATTTTATGGCTTTTACACAGCGGTTTCAGTCTAACTTTCAGATACGTGAAGTGTCCTATTTGTGGTTCCTGCTAAGTCATCCAAAAATAGAGTCAGGCCACCATCACTTACTCTTTAACCACAAACTCTTCACTTCAAAGTTCTTCACTTTCTTTTTCTTCTGAAACGTCCATCATAGTAAACCATGAAACATGCTCTGTGTTGGAAAGCTAAATTGGCTGCTTTTACTTGTAGGAAGTTAGGAAGGCGAGAATGTACATTTAAAAGTCATTAAAAATTCTGGTTAGCATTTAAAGGCAACGTGGATGCATTGGATTTCCCACAATCCTGTGCACCTTAAAATGAATAATACAAAAAATCTTTGGCTAAATTCTTTTAAATGTGGATATACATGCATTGTAGACACACAATAGTTTTGCTACCTCTAAAGCTTAAATTTGTTTTCTACTTTAGACTGGATAGTCCTTTATCTATACGTCTTGTTCCTGTATCCACCTGTTTCTAGAACGCGGAAGTGATGTGACGTATTTCCTTTCCGGTCCGATACTTTCGTTTTAATAGCCAGCCGGTAGAAAACAGTGTAGTGGGAGCACGCATAAAAGATGATTTAAACAGTTAATATTTACCACACCTACCATGTATGAACCAGTGTGAGGATAAAATTAAGAGAAAGAAGTGGCTTGATATATATAAAGATATATTCAATCATTTCGTGTTGTTGATCGGAGGTGACGGGTCAATGCGGAAATATAAAAAAGCAAAAACATACCAGTATCTTTACAATGGGAAAGTCAGTCGAGTGTTTGTACATGGAATTTACCAAGATTTCGTGTTTTAACTTTTCAGGGGCTGGAATAAAATGTCACAACTGTCCCTCTGGTGTGAGTTTTTTTTAAACTGCAATTTTTATGGACTTGTTTATGGCGACACGTCGAGCTTCACGCGGTCTGACACAGTCAGCAGTATCATTCAACACATTGTAATTTATTTGAATCATAATAAACATATTAAACTACTACATGTATTGAGGATTGTTTTCGTTTTATGAAAATATTATTACATCGCTTCTTACGCAGGTGGAGACATGAACTTATGAAATAATTTGCTTACTTTTTAAAGTATTTGCTTTTTCATTTAAAACATAACAAAAGTATGTGCAAAAACATTACGAACTATTATAAACATTAACTAAGCAGATTATGTTGTATATATTCTGTACTGTAATGGCATTTTTATAATAATATATAGTAGCAGAATAAATAAATCTGCAGATTTTTATCAGCATAATATTAGTTGTTTTTAAACAATTATTGTATTTATTGTTTACTGCCAGTTTCTATGAAAGATTTAACTGGATGGATTTGTAAATACAGATCATGATTGCATGTTCGCCACATACACATTCAGTTCTTGTGCATGGGGTTAAAACAAATGTTTTGTAGAGATTTACTGCGTTTGTATCAGCTATTATGGCAACCCCTAACTGCACAAATTATGTCGGTCTTCCTGGATTTCATAATAAACATTAAACAGCCAGTCAAAATGGCACACTTGTGTCCTTCGCAACAGACTACCATTAACTTTAGTGGCTCACCGGAAGTCATAAACCAGAAAGCTCAAAGATGGCGCCGCCCACATTAACGTCAAGAAACAGGTGAATAGGTCAGAGGAGGAGCACTGTGTTAGGAGCACAAAAGGTCATGGGATCGAACCCAGGCAAAACACATACTGAGAACAATTTATACAATGCACTGTAATGGTGCGTTCACACCAGACGCGAATAATCATTGCGATGGACTTCCTGCGGTGTGATTCGTGCGAATAGTGCAATTTATTTGCTTCATTACTGAAAATAACCCAGCATTTTCTTGTGTGTGTAATTGTAACTAGCTTTGCCATTTCTTTCTTACTGGAGGTATAAGGAAGTGTGGCAGAGTTATTGACGGCTTGTTCAGAATCCTCCATGGGAAAGTTCAGGAATTGATAGCAGCCTTGACACTCTCCCACCCACTAAACTAGATTTTCATTGAGCAACAATAGGAAGGTCACTGGTGCCGCTGGATCTGTGTGCTCTGCAGGGCCAGGGAGTCTGGAAGCGACGTGCCTGCTCTCAGCAGCGTGGTCGGAGAGATAGATGAACTTCTGGTACTCCCACATGATTTTTAGAGGTTTCCAGACTTCCTGCTCATGAGCTCTGGCTTTGATATGAGCTGTGCTGCCCGGTGGCATCAAAGGCTGAGTGGAGACCCAGAAGATAAAGATACTAGAAGATAAAGACTACAAATGACCCCATTGGCTTCACTAGCTGCGTTTCCATTACCCTTCAAATAGCGCACATTGAAAATGCGCCCAATGGGGAAAAAACAATTTCACATAAACTCCCATGTATAAAAAAGTTTTTACTATCGGGTGTGGTAGTTCGAAAAAGGAAATAGTTTTTTATTTTTTTCGTATTTACAGCTCATATGATCACATGGTCATTCTTTTAAAATTGTGTAGTATGTTTGGTTTGGAGACAAAGCAGGAGAGGTGTGTTCGACACAAGAAACAACAAACGAATGACATTGCTTGTCTGCGACACCGAATGAAGTCAAACACAGTTATCGCGAGACAACGAAATTAGGTTTCAGTCGCATAACATTGGTTAATTGAAATGGCGTCATTGCGTAATAGTTTTTGTCGACATTTAGAAAATAACGCCAAAGTTTTACGCAAATCTTTAATGGAAACGTAGCTACAAACTGTCACCATGTGCATGTACAGTATTAGGGTTGTGCCGATGGACGATATCATCGTCCATCTTGATGGTTGACTGACATCACGATAGATAGACACCATCGTGATGCCACGCCCCCACCCCACTCCGCTGCGAGTCGACAAACACTAACTCTCTTCTATAGACTATAGTTAACCTAAAATCTTTGCGGGAATTGCTCTATAAATTAAATTGAAAATGTAACTAATGCATATATGCTATTTTAAATACTGTAGTTTATGCCTGAGACGTGACGTGTTATTCTGTGAAAATATCCTGTCAGGCATTTGATCTTGACATTGTTAGAATCTTGCCTTTCGACATGTTAACATACATTTAACTTAAAATATTTAATTTTGTACAAGAAAACAGCCCATATTAATAATTTATTCGTTGCCTATTGTAGTGTCTCGGGAGTTTGTGCTCATTGTGACTATACTGCACTGAAGCGGCAGTTTATGATATAGACGGTTTCATCAGACGCACGCGATACATGTCTGGATCCGAACCTTAATTCCGGTTTCGTTTTTTTAATGGTCTGACTAGTTGCTAAACTGATCTCTTGAACAAATGCCTCGTCGAAAATAACAAATGTTTTGGTTTCCTAGGTAATCTATGTTTTTTTTTGCTTGTTATATAAATAAACTACGTTTAAAGTACTTTGTGGTTATTTATTATTAGCGGAGTTTACCGGAAGTTATGTGCGGACCGCGACAGCCGCTTGTTTATGTTGTTACTGCTGAAACCGTCTATAAACCCAGAATTTAGTGAACTCCAAGAACAAAAAAACGGGAACAACACTCCGACCGAAACGCGGGATTTACATACACAGACCATGTTTAAATTTCGATGTTTCTGGCCAGAAATACCAACTTGTTCACTTTGTCTAGTTTTAATAAACTGCGGATTGGAGTGCTGGCTGCTACCCGCGGTGCTGAAGACCCGCTCTGACGGAGTACTGGCACGCACAGATATTTATGTGCAACCTATTGGAAAGCGCGGAGGAGTTATTGGGTTAGTAAAATAACAAAATTATAGCTTTCAAATAGAAAAATATTTATGTAAAGAGATATTTAAAAAGATAAGTGCTTAAAAGTGCACAACTCTTCTTAAGTGGAAGTAATAAAGTAAAATAACTAAGGGTGTCACGATTTCGATTTTAAATCGAAATCGATCGAAATTAAGTCACAGCTTCGAACTTCGAATTAAAAAATGGGATCGTCGATGCTGCCACGCCCCCATTTCACGTCTGGTGGGCTTGCCAAGCGAGGAAAAAAACTCTCAGAGATGCCTTTAAAAACATCTGTCCAGCAGAAAGCGATCATATTTTAAACACGAGGGATGTATTGCTACAACTCCTTGAAATGCATATCATAAACAGGATTACCAGTGATCTGACTTTGGACAGAGCGCAGCTCTCTGCACGTGCGCGATAGTGAGGGAGGCGCAAAGATGCAGCGGGTTATATTTTAAACAAAAGGATAGTTTGCCTCAGCTTGCATGAAACGCATAAAACTGAACAAATACATAAGGATTACTACTTTAGTTTATGTTCAGACTTCGGACAGATGCGAGAGCGTGTGCACGTGAGACAGAGAGAAGCGCAGCTGCTTATATGCTGGATTTATTTCAGATGCTATGAGTCCAAGACACACGCATTAAGTCCATGTTAGAGATGCGCGAATGGACTATTATTTCATCCGCAACCGCATAACAAAACTCATCATCCGTCCACCATCCATCCGCACCAACGTTTCTGACCAGTTTTCAAAACCGCACCCGCCCGCCATCCGCTGACTGGGCGATGCAAGGCCCTGCTGATGACAGCCGCGAGACTAGAAAGCTCTAGAATATCAGCAGTGAACTCCGTCTCCGATTTACGCACAGGGACAAAAATAAATAAATAAATAGCCTAAATTAAACGCACAAATTACATAGCCTGCACTCCTGATTTACCACTTTGTAAAACTTATTCCAGGCAACCCTTTTCTGACCTTCTATTTCCTTTGTTTTTAATTCTCATTTTTTGAGTTTGTCACGTACCCTTCGCCGGCGTTGATAAGAGCTGTGTCAAAATGCATCCTCATTTCTCCGCGCTATTAATGATAGAACGAATGGATCCTTAACAGCTGAGGATATCCCAAACAATTAAAAGCTTTATTAAATAAAAGTGTGTATTTATTAGAAAACTTTTTCTTGTCACTGTTTTAGTATTATAAGTTATGTTTTGTGTTAATATTATTCTGTTTATGTTGCGTATATTTCTAGGTTGATTATTTGATATGCTGTTGAATAGATTAATCTACATCAATGTGTCATATGTTCTAAAATAAATTAAAATTTTTCTGATTACATATTTATTTTAATAAGTCAGAAATGTCTCCGCTGTTTTCTGCTGACAGGTGCGGTGGGCGCTACTGGGGGCGTGTGCAGCAGGTGACGCAAATTGTGGGTCCTCCGAAGGCTAGACCGTCTCATTTCAGTTCTCTTCTTGCACTTCTGTGGCTGCCACTATGAAAGGCAGAGATGTCGCATGCTTAGAAGGACACAGCTAATAACAAGCAGTCGACCGAATTAATTAAAATATTATTTTTCGTCACGTCATCCGCCCGATCCATGTAACTGCCAACCGCGCATAGTCATGTGTGTGCAAGAAGGAATCCTCTCTCTACAAGCTCTCGCGTTAAGTGAAGCCCACAAACCCCCATGCGAGTTGTGCAATGTGCATGTTAATGTTAAAGTATAATAATAATAATAATAATAAATAATGGCATATCATTTTTTTCTAAATTATATGCCATATAAAAAATATGTAAAAATCGAGAATCGGATCGAATCGTGACCTTAGAATCGAAAATGTAATCAAATCGAGGATTTGGAGAATCGTGACACCCCTAAAAATAACGAATAATAATTATATAATAAGTTACGGATAATAACGAAAAATTTTAATACCCTGCCTAACGATATCATCGTCCATCGCGATGGTTTAACGTAACCATCGTCAACTGCCAATTTAGGGGACATCGCCCAACCCTATACAATAGACACACATACACATGTACACTGTAAGCCCATACAGGTTGATTGAACCTAAAAAATTTATGGAAACTCGTTGCCCTAAAAAAGTTGATTTTGCCTGGTTGAAATAACAATTAATTTTAAGTTTAATGTACTTAATGTTTTAATTTCTTCCAATGCACTCTTAACCCAGATTAGATGACATTACTAGAAATGTGTGAGGAAACCTGTTGCATATAACTTTAGTTTTTATCACTTTATATTACTTTTGAAGTTATAAATGGTATTATAACAAAAAATAATGACTGACTTTAAGTCAATCATTGAATAAACGTGATTCTCCACAGAAACACACAAAAAATGTGTTTTGACATATATTGTAAGTACAGTGGAGAGAAATACAATAAAATGTTTTGAACAGGGTTCATGTACGGAAACACTGATCACCTGAACCGTGACTTCACAAAATTATCATTTACAACAAAACAACATCAATGATATAAGAGCTTAAACCTATATGACATTTTATTAACAAATATTTGAATAGAGAAAGTTCTTATCAGTTTTTAATTTGTGAAAAAGCAAAAAATAATCTTAATAGTCAGGCGCAAAGGATTATGGGTATTCCTCACAACATGAACTAATAATTTTAAGTTCATTTCACTTGAATGTTTTAGTTTAATAGATTTTGTAAGGTTAACAGTTAAATCAACTAAACTTTTTAGGCTTTGGCTTCAAAACAGAAAATATTAATGATTTTTCCTTGATTGTTTGAGTAAAGACAATTTCTGGGTTAACAGTGTAGAAACTTTACTAAACACTAATTTAAACATCTGCATTGTTATATACAAACATGCACACACACACAGTTATTCAGGTGCAAAAAGTAATTTTTCAGAGTAGTTATATTTATTAAATATTAGTATGTTCATCCCTAGACAGATTAATTTTCTTTGGGTAGCCAATTGTGTACGAGGTTTTGCAGAATATGGTCTAGAATGTATTTTGTTATGTGCATGTTAAATTATTTTAGATAGAAAATATGATTTTTGAGAAAAACATTCCAGGATTTTTCTCATTTTAATGGACTTTAATGGACCTCAACACGTAACAGTTTTAATGCAGTTTAAAATTACAGTTTCAACGGCGTTTCAAAGGACTCTAAACGAGGCATAAGGGTCTTATCTAGCAAAATGATTGTCATTTTTAAACCACAACTTCTTGTCTATCTCTGGTCCTGTGATGCGCCAGCTCGACCTCACGCAATACGTCATCACGTCAAGAGGTCACGGATGACGTATGCGAAACTACGCCCCAGTGTTTACAAGTGTGTAGAAAAAGGACCGTTTCGACGTTGTTGTATGTGGACTGATACTTATTGATGTCTTTATGTCAGTTAATTGTTTAAAATGTTTCGCAAATGTGCGTTTCATATGTAACATGTGACCTTTCGACGTCATTACGCAATTATGTGAGGTCGCGCTGGCACGTCTCAGGACCGGAGATAGACAAGTTGTGGTTTAAAGTGCATATTTTTATTTTTCTTGTCAAAAATGACAATCGTTTCGCTAGATAAGACCCTCATGCCTCGTTTGGGATCATTTAGAGTCCTTTGAAACTCTGTTGAAACTGCAATTTTGAACTGCATTAAAACTGTTACGTGTTGGGGTGCATTAAAGTCCATTAAAATGAGAAAAATCCTGTAATGTTTTCCTCAATAAACATAATTTCTTCTCGACTGAACAAAGAAAAGACATCAACATTTTGGATGACATGGTGGTGAGTACATTATCTGGATTTTTTTTCAAGAAAATGGACTAATCCTCTAATATACGTTCGTTTTATATACGCATTCCTAATTATCAAAAAAACCTGGCCCGAGATAATCAGCCTGACATCAGCAAACCAGCCAGAGTTGAAGATGCAATTTTGTGAATGTCAAAAGCGCGAGGTCACCAGCTTAGCAGCTCAGATCGTTCCCCATTCTTAAACTCTTTCTTTTGTCGTGTGCACAAATCACTCGGTGAATATCTCCCTCATCCTGTCTTAACATCCAGGCAGAGAGTTTAGGAAAATTACTGCGCTGGAACGATTTCAGGAATGATTGATTCTGATCTGCACGGGTCAGCGTGTCTTAAGCAGGTTCTGGCGCTTGGGTTTGAGGGCCAAAACTCTAAAAAATTGAATGTGGTCTTTGGATAAGGTTTCAAAAATATATCCCATCAACTGAGCAGTGCTGGCAGGCGGAGCGGAGCAAAAGGTCGAAGCCTTGGAAGGATGAGCCACGCTGTGAAGTTTGGAGCGGATCTCGAAATTTCTGGCCTGAGATGGTTCACCCCATGCTGAGAGACACGGCATAAAAAGTGACTTTTAGAACTCGATGGACTGTTGCGAGACTAAAAAGAAAGCGTGCGGTTCAAGAGATGAAGCGTTACGAGATGCTTTCAAGCCAAATGTAATCTTTATTTTTCTGTTTCTGTACAAAAAGCACGGAATCACAGGAAAACCGAAAAGAAAAAAGAAAATGAAGGAAAAACATGCATTTATTTACAGCATGGTCAGAGAAGAAAGGAAAGTAGAATACATCTCCCTATCTGAATTCTAAAGACATTAATTAAACATTGTGCTTTGATATATTTTGATATAATATTTCATATTTCACAAAGATGCAGTACCTTTTCCCCATTTCACTTCGAGTTCAACATTTCCAAAAAAAATCTGTTTTTGAAAAAAGCAGAAGACAGCTTTCTACATCTATGACAAAAACCTTTCACAAGCTATTAGAAAACGCAATGCATGAGGGAAATGGATAAAACCATGTGTGTGTGTGTTTTCCTGTCAAGCTAAATCTCTGACACCTGTGTTTCATGTGAACTTTAAGATTGAATTCAGCTGTTTCAATACAATAGGGCACTGTCAATTTCTATTTCCTTCACCCCATTTATGTCTAAACCCCAACAGGATGAATGTAAAGTAATTAGGTCACCTGTGAAATAAAATTTCATCATAGGAACACAGACACACACACACCTTCACTCATTTCAGGAAATAGGAAAAACATGACGGGAATATTAAAACTTCATCTTTTTCAAGTGGTCACAGTAGGTGATATTTAGTTGTTTCACAAACAGAAACTAAACATGATAAAGAAACATGATACATCAGCTGTATTTCTGCAATGTACTGAGATTGCCTACATCATATTCCTCTTAAAACGTTGTGGTTTCAAAAGTATTTAAATGCATCATATCACGAGCAAGTTTAAGATTGGGTTTCGTTTTTCATTTAAGATATACATCGTGTCGTAGCACATTTTATTTTAAGGCATCATATCTCCTTTTATTATTAAATTTCACAGCTGTTCCACAGAAATGCGGATAGCAAGTTGCTTGCATTATTTTAAATACAGATTGCATAAAATTGTGCACGTGTGCAACGACAATAACAATACCACCGGCAACACTGACGTCAACGAATACACGTCGAAACGAATCGCGTGTGCAGTATTCCTCCGAAATCTCTAATATATATGGTCCATTTTGGAATGTGTGATACACATTTATCACGTGGTATATTTATCGGCACATTAGATGTGACGGCATTTGACTTTTCACCAATCAATGCTACGTGGTGAAAAACGGATATCTAATGTAAAATAAACCTCACAAGGACAGGGAAATATTATGGAGACATTTTAGAAACATAAAAAAATTCACATGATAAACAATTACGTAGCCATTTCAGTTATCATGACCAAAGCAAAAAGTAATCGATCCAAAAATCGTCTGAAAACGTACTGGTGCATATTTGTATAAGTTTTTCTATTTTTTTGTACTTTTTTAACATTTTCTTACGCTTGCTAAGATACATAGCTCTTGTAAGTGCCTCAACAAAAATAGTGCATTAGGAAATAACACGTTTCACAAAAACACACGAGACAAGAGGAGGAACAAGAACACAAATGCCGTTTGTAAAACGAAAACATTAAATATATATACGATTGAGGAAAAAAATGGTCATTTTTTACAAAAGTTGTGGAGCTTTGCACCCTGCTTTTAAAAACAGGCATCCAGGTCGTGTCCAGACCTATTTTTTTGTTTGTTTTTTTGTTGTCATTTTTGTTTTTACAAAAAAGTGTAATCCCTTTCGTTTTTCACTCTTTTTACAATATCTAAAAGGTATTAAGACATCAAATGTTTTGACATAGATATTTGATACTATTATTCAGGCCTAACTCACCAAAGAAATCCTGAAACCAACTTTATAAATACATACAAAAGAGCACAATAAGAAGATCAACGATAAGTCTGGTACCTTAATGTGATAAAACCGCAGAAAGCATTCCTGGCTTAAATCTACCTATCCACACACCTGGAACTACATTGGTACTACAGAAACAGTATGTTTAAAAATGACTGACATCCGAAATCCTGATCAGTACTAAATATCACTGTCTTGGCCGGCGCTTTTCTGTCTGGGATTGTTTTGGATTTGTGCATTACGCTTTGTTCGTTTGATGGTTTAAACAGAAAGGAAGGAAAAACAAATCTTGATGTTAAAAACGTTACAATTGTAAAACGAGAGCAAATTAACTGGCATCAATTGCCGCAAGTCCCATTGAGTAAGTGAGATCCCACGGTTCCCGTGGGACTGTAGGACATACACATAAAATTAACCGTGAGGAACCGATCTACAAACAACATCAGTCATGCAAAGATGCCCCCACGGCCGACATCGGAAAGCCCTTTTCCTGGCTCCTGCTCGAATCATGATCGTCTTTGATATCTTTCGGGCTTTCTGCTTAAAATTCTGCGAATCTCCATGATGGATTTGTAGAAGACATTACAAGACATTTTCAGGCCAGGTAGACTTTGATTTTAGCAGTCCAGGTGTAGATGTTGTTTGGGGCAGCTCCTCAGAGGATCTGTGATGTTTGATATGAGTGTCAGACAGATTTGGTGAGCCAGTGAGTTTGTTGTGGACTTGAGGAAGGCTAACGAAAGCTTGCGTTCCTCTTCACATAGGAGGGACAATCAGCCCGGCCATAGCTGGAAGAGAAGCAGAAATCCAAAGGTCAGTCGACAACAACAGAGACCGGTCAGGTAAGAAGAATGCATTATATACAAAAAAGGGAGTTTGTGTCTATGACAAGTGTTAAAAGGTTATTTGTGCACTTTATGAAACAAATGCTTTGGGATTTGACAAACACATTTTTACTGAAGCCATGCTACTGATGCATAATATAATTTAGGGATGCATGGTGGATAAAAAAGCATTTTGTTTACAATATCAGGCATCGACTGATTGTTTAAAAGCAGGGCAGATTATATCCTGTTATCAAAAGGGGCGGGAAAACACATTAACACTCATGCTGTGTGATTATTTTGAATTGGGTCGCAATGATGGACGCCATTCTACGTAATCGAATATCAATATCGGCGTATTCTTTATATAATTCATGATATATTAATATTTAAAATAATTCATTTTAAACTGCCCAAGCTTTGGTAAAAAATGCATGTTGGAAAAGTGTGACACATTTTATAAAAAATATTTTACTGGACAACAAAGAAGTCTGATGAAAAATTTTATTTTTACTATTTAACTATACTATATAACTAATGTCACTGTGAAAGCTTTAGGACTTTGCTTGTAACTAGAATAATCACACCACAATTATTAAACACTAATTTATTAAAGTAACTACAAGCAATATGAGGCTTTCTCATGCACTGTTAAAATGCTGGGTTGTTTTAACCAACCAATGAGTCAAATATGGACAAACCCAACCATGCACACTCAGAAATAATGGCACAAAAGTTGTCACAGTGGTTAAAAAGTACACATTTGTACCTTAAATGTACATATTGGTACAAAATGTATACAGGTCTGTACCTAAATGGTACCATCTCCGTGATTATTTCTGATAGTGTGTTAAATTAACATAATTTGGTAAGTTCATTCAATCAAGAAGTTGGGTTTGTCCATATCTAACCTAACTATGGGTCATTTTATTTTGCTGTACAAATAACCCGCCCGATACTCCGAAAGTTATGGATCAACTTTGACCTCAATTTTTTTGTGAGATATTTTAGAAGAGGATCTTTTGCTCTGAGTGGCTCCGAGGCAGGATAGGGGTGGGGTGCTCACCCTGTAGACTGCTCCCATTGGTGCTGGTGCAGGTGGGGGGCGGGGAGGTCTGTGGCCGGACGACAGGCGCGAAGGCGCTCTTCTGTTTGACTGCAGAGATCATATGGACAGGAGAGAATGAGAAAGGGCCCGCAGACAGAGAAATGGAAGTAGGGATGGATGAAGACGAGGAAGAGGAGTAGACATGAGGTTCCAATAGAGGGCTGGAGGGGGTGACTGAAACACACACATGCACGCACGCACGCACACACACACACACACAGACACAGACGAAAATGGTTGTGAGTGAGCAGGTGGGTCATGCCGATTGTTAAAGGGGTTAATTGAAGGGAAGGGGCTATGGTAAAGTGATGCATTATGGGAATGATAAAGTGCGCTACCTGCATGGCAAAGTTGATCCATAACTCTTGAGGAAGACTTCACATTATTTACAGTAGGTCATTGCACTTACTTGGCACTAGTTTTCATTGCACCAACATATTCCCTTTAGTCGACACACTCACACGTAAAGCATGCCAGAAGACAATGTTGTTATCGCGAGTATCTAATATGCGGTCGTCTGCGTGCTATGAGAGGTAGACAGGAATTAGAAACCACTAGCTAACATCTTGGCTCCGCATTACGTCCTGAGAGGAGCTTTACACCAGCTAGAGTAAAACCCACAGATTTCTTCAATGAAATTCCAATAGTAAACGCTTGCCAGCTTGTTTCCCGTTTTTAATGAATGGAAAGCAAACCTGCCCTGAAACAGCTTTGCACAAAGCACGACCCTGCCAAACAAGTGCCAATCACACGTGTATATGAACAGTCTCTTAGTGACTCTGCTATATAAATCTCATCTGTAATTGTCAGCCGGAAACTTTTTTTTCACAAATGCAGTAGCAGACGCATCTACGCGAGGGTGCAGACATGAAGCCAACTACCCCGACCGTCGCTAGAAAGCGTGTGAGTGACGGAGTGAGTGAAAGACATGAAAGAGTTGTTAATTTGTCAGACATGAAGAAGGATGGAAAACATGGACGTTTGTGGTGTTAGTTCTGATGGAGACGTTTACAGTGCATGAAACAGCAGACAGACAAAACCGTTGCCCTCACAGAACACGCAAGACACACACATAACCTCAACGTTTCTTTGCATAAATTAGCATTGAGAGGTTCGGGCCCGGCTCCACATCTATCACGAGCTTGGCACCCTGGCAACCACGCCACCACCCAACCCCATCTGGTCCACCTTGCATCTAAATACTAGAGCCGGGCCTGATTGAGATGATCTGCTGTGATCGCAGGCGCAACTTTAAGACTAGCGAACAAAATCCAAAACATGCTTTGATGAGTTAACCACCCTGCTGAAATGACCAGCTAGTTCAAAACCCAACACACGCTGGTCGTTTCAGCAGAGAAACTGTAGGATCTGCTATTGTACTATGAGGTTGGGAGACTCACTTGCGTAAGGAGAGTTGGCGGCTGAGCCGTTGAGGAAGCTGGGGGATCCGGGGACGCCCAGGTTGGTCATACCGGCTCCATATCCATTCATGGTGGAGGTGATGGTGTTGTAGTTAGACTGCTGGGGTGTGGAGCTCGCAACGTAACCGCGAGGAGACACGCTGTTGGAGTTACGAGAGTAACCTGGAATGCAAGATACGGTGACAGGTTAATGCTTCTGGTCCACATCAACGTGGAATATTATGAGTTGTCGCAAGAAGATGCATAATGGGATTTGTTGGACTAACGCACGTCTGTAACACGCTGGGTTTGTCTTTCCAGTGTGAGAAAGTCTTAAAGACGTCCGGCTGTTGTTATTAAAGCACTTAGTAGAGCAGTCAGGCAAAACTTTGTTCACGTTCCCATAAGCGACAAGAGGACTCTTAGTGTGCGAGTGTTTGTGTTACAATGAGAAGATGCGTCAAAGCCGCCACACATTATGCTTGTACTTTGTTCATCTTTTATTTTCTCTCTGTTCATTATAATTTCTCCTGTATGATCCTTAGCCAGTGTCCTGCCACTCAAGGCTGCTCAAAACTCAACAGGAAGTCTTAAATGTACCACTTGGCATCCGTCCGCGTTCACTTCTGGGCCTAAAGCCGAAATTCTCCGAGCGGGTCAAAGGCCGGTTTGCGAGAGGAAAGTAAAGAAAATAATAAAAGAATGTCCCTTTTTGAATAGAGTTGAGCTTTATCAACATTATTCATGGCACATGTGCACAAAAATATAAGCTTGTTGGTAAGGCCAAGTGCTTTAGCAAAAATCCAATGCATGTTTATTATATTGATACCTACATCTTCTATTTTCAGACTATATATCTATTCAATCGAAATGCTCATAACACGTCTAAGTCGCATGGCTATATCAGATTATAGTTTGCAAATATTGTTTGTTGGCAGATCGCTGATGTCGGTTAAGCCCGGGTGTTTGTGTAAAGATTTTCCTAAATAAACCCTGCTCCTATGTGGTTTGATAAGCTGCAGGAAAGAGGCGGCGTTTTCTATAAATGAGTTTGCAACTTGTAATTATAACTTGAAACAATAATTAGTTTGATGGATGAACGAGAGGAGCGCAGTAACTGAATTAAAGCCCGCTGAAGTTTCACTGCATACAAGCATGAAGTATGAAATGTAATATTTTTATAATGGTTAGCGGCCCTTTCCCATGACCTCATGGATAACTGTAGGTGTTCTTTTTCTGCATGAATGAGGAAAACAGATGAGAGGAGAAGAGATGAGTGTTAGGAGGAGAGAAAACAGAGGAGCGTCAAGGGAATGAGAGTTTCTCTGCCTTCCTGGATCTCTCTCTCTCTTTCTCTCTCTCTCATATGAGTGATCTGTTCATTTTACATCCATTCCCACTTCCTGTCTGTGTGTGACAGGGCTGGTGGGTGAGGAGAAACATGGCTCCATACTCCGGATATTGAAAACACACTTGTGCGTTGAAATGCACACGAGATGCACGCTGCAATCGACTGAGTATCAGAGATGTTCGGTCAATATCAGTTTTATTGCTTATACTGTATGTAACAAACTGTCTTATTTGCTTCTAGTTTAGTTTCTCATAAGTTTCAGGACAAACTTTATAATACAGTAAGTGGCGAAAAGTGATTTCGGTGAGGACAATTTGTACAATATTTGCTTTTAATGACCCCCTCAGGTTATATGAAACCGTAATCAAAATATGAGGTGTATATGGTACAACATGGACAAAACACCAAACTTTTAAGGTTAGACAAAATAGTTTGGCAATGAATAGCTAAACAAAAAGCACACGGGTAATAAAAATGACTTTCTTACTTAGTATTGTGACTTGAACAAATATCTAAAAATTCTTAAATCAAGATGCATTTTTTTGGATAAGCAAAATGACCTAAGAAAATAAGTCTGGTTTTTAGACAAAAATAAAACATCACATTAAGTGAATTTGTGCATAAACACACTGCAAAAAATGATTTTCAAGAAAAAAATTCTTAGTATTTTTGTCTTGTTTTCAGCAAAAAACATCCAAAAATTCCCAAATCAAGATGCCTTTTCCTGATGAGCAAAACGACCCAAGAAAATAAGTCTAGTTTTTAGACCAAAAATTTCAAATTTAAGTGTATTTGTGCATAAAACAAGCAAAAAAATCTGCCAATGGGGTAAGCTAATTTTTCTTGAATTTTTTGCTTACCCCATTGGCAGATTTTATTTATTTTTTATTTTTTTATTTGCTTGTTTTATGCACAAAATCACTTACATTTTAAACTTATTTTCTTGGGTCGTTTTGCTCATCAAGAAAAGCATCTTAATTTAAGAATTTTTTGATATTTGTACTAAAAACAAGCCAAAAATACTAAGATTTTTTTCTTGAAAATGCAGTGCAAGCAAAAAAATGTCCATTGGGTTAAGAAAAAACTTTTTTCTCAAAAGGGACATATCATGAAAGTTTGACTTTTTCCATGTTTAAGTGCTATAAATAGGTCCCCAGTGCTTCTATCAACCTAGAAAATGTGTAAAAGATCAACCCAGTAACTTAGTTTTGGTAGACCATTCTCTGCAAGCATGTGAAAGAAGAGGTCATTGAAATGTGGCTCCCCTTGTGATGTTAGAAGGGGATAATACCACCCCTTAATCTGCACTATCCAACCATGGCAATGCCATTTAGTGCAGAGATCAGCTCATTTACATTTAAAAGTGTCAATTTTAACATGCTATAATAAATTATCTATATAATATTTTTATCTAGACCTTCACATACATACTCAGGAGATATAAGATTTTTTGTCATCTGTAAAAAGTCTTGTGAAATGTCACCTTTAATCAATTAATTAAAAAAAACTTCACATTGGCAGATTTTTTGCTTGTTTTAAACACAAATTCACTTACATTTGATATTTTTTGTCTAAAAACAGTCTAAAAATTAAAGTGCACAACATACACTGCAAAGAATGACTCTCTTACTTAGTATTTTTGTCTTGTTTTCAGCAAAAATGTCTAAAAATTCTTAAATTAAGATGCTTTTTCTTGATGAGCAAAACGGCCCAATAAAATAAATCTAGCCTCTAGACCAAAAATATCAAATTCAAGTGATTTTGTGCATAAAACAAGCAAAAAAATCTGCCAATGGGATAAGCAAAAAAATCTTGAACATTTTTCTTAAACACCAAATTCAAGAAAAATTCAAGAAAAAATTTGCTTACCCCATTGGCAGATTTTTTTTTTGCTCGTTTTATGCACAAAATCAATTAAATTTGATATTTTTGGTCTAAAATTAGGGTCATTTTGCTCATCAAGAAAAAGCATCTTAATTTAAGAATTTTTTGATATTTATAATGAAAACGAGAGAAAAATAAGACTTTTTTCTTGAAAATCGTTTTTTGCAGTGTAGTTTTAGGTACATAATCTTTTTCAGTTCATTTCCCTGTGAATTGAGCCTATATATGACATCACGTCTCCTAAACTAAAAGAGCACATGCTAAATTCTTGCTAGCCTCAGAACAAATCTATTGGCAGTTATCAAGCACCAAATGCATGCCGTTTGCATTCTCAAATGACGCGTTTCATTCTTGTAATGCTGTCATCCTGAGCCTCTCAGCTCGTTCACAGTCTGCACCCTTCGCACTTCTCTCCGGGATGACAGCGAGCGTGTACACACGCAGACACACTTGTCGTTCCTGTGAGCAGGTGTATGTGAGTGGCAGTTTTGAGTGCTGTGGGTGACAGGCTTGCCAACACACAGCCAGAGCTGTGGGCTGGAGCTGTCGGTGTTAAGCCCACCAAGAGATAGCTGACTCACAGATTGTGTGACTGCATCTGTGTTTGTTAAGTTGTCCTAGTAACTTTAGATTGGATTAGATTCTGACCCTTAACGAACTTATGATATCTCCACCAACCTTGGTCTCCCTGTGAGGCTTCAGAGATGTTGACTGCGAGCTGGCTGCTGAAGGAGTTGACTCCCATCATGCCCGAATGAGCGCCGGAGCCCGTCAGTGAGGGCAGCTGGTTATGGCTCCGCGGCACGCTGTACAGCGCCTCCGTCAGGTCGGCGGCACGCTTCAAAATTATCTCCTGATCAAAAGAGAATACAAAACGGAGCATTGAACAAAACGGAGAGATGCAATGCCATTTATAAGACATACCCTGTGTCTTAATCTGCTCCCTAGATATATTGTGTATGCACAGTCTTATGAAATTATAGTCACGTAATTTTTTATTCTTTTTCGTGATACTGTCACGAATTTCTGCCTTTTTTTGTGATTGTATCACGAATTTCTGTTTATGTGTCTTTCACATATTGGTTACTAAACTTCTTTTCCCTATTTTTAAACCATTTTCACTTCGGTTTAGGGTTAGATTTGGTGTTTGCATTAGTATGGCACTTTAAGTATTGCTTTATACAATTTTGTCTGATTTATTTTTTTATATTTTCTAAATTTTAAACCATTGTCGCCTGGCGTTAGGGTTAGAGTTGGGTTTGGGTAAGGATGTCATTTTATGTAAATCTAACCCTAAACCGAATTTAAGTGAATTTGTGCATAAACAAGCAAAAAAAAACAATGGGTTAAGAAAAAGGGGACATATCATTTTTTTAAAGGGGACATATCATAAAAATCTGATTTTTCCATTTTTAAATGCTATAATTGCACTGCAAAAAATTATTTTCAAGAAAAATATTTCTTTGTATTTTGTCTTGTTTTCAGTAAAAATATCTAAAAATTCTTAAATTAAGATGCTTTTTCTTTATGAGCAAAACGACCGAAGAAAATAAGTGTAGTTTTTAGACCAGAAATATCAAATTTAAGTGATTTTGTGCATAAAACAAGCAAAAAAAATCTGCCAATGGGGTAAGCAAAAAAAATCTTGAAAATTTTTCTTAAACACTAAATTCAAGAAAAATTCAGATTTTTTTGATTGTTTTATGCACAAAATCACTTAAATTTGATAGTTTTGGTCTAAAAACTAGACTTATTTTCTTGGGTCATTTTGCTCATCAAGAAAAAGCATCTTAATTTTTAGATATTTTAGCTGAAAACAAGACAAAAATACTAAGAAATTTTTACTTGAAAATAATTTTTTTTTCAGTGTGGGCCCCCAGTGCCTGTCACATAATTTTTGATCATTTTTCGTGATACTGTCACGAATTTCCGCATTTATTTGTGATCGTATCACGAATTTCTGTTTATGTGTCATTGTCACGTATTGGTTACTCAACTGCTTTTTCCAATTTTCAAACCATTTTCACTTCTGTTTAGGGTTAGATTTGGTGTTTGCATTAGAATGTTACTTTAAGTATTGGTTTATACAATTTTTCCAGATTTATTTTTGTATATTTTCTACATTTTAAACCATTGTCGCCTGGCGTTAGGGTTAAAGTTGGGTTTGGGTAAGGATGTCATTTTATGTAAATCTAACCCTAAACCGAAGCGAAAATGGTAAGAAAATAGTAAAAACAGTTGAGTAACCAATACATGACAATGACACCCAAACAGAAATTCGTGATACGTCACGAAAAAAAGCGAAAATTCATGACAGTATCACGAAAAAGAATCAAAACGTTACGTGACTATAGGTACGTAATTTCAACTTAACATTTGGACACTGTGCATTTATTTTCCTTAAGCGCATTGTGATCATTCACAGCTGTTATTTATCAACAAATGGCAAAACCAACATCTGTCTGACTTAATTTTAAACAGTACATTGTAATAAAATGCTGTCATTATTTTTTTACATATCTGTGCATAAAATTGGAGAACATAATTAAATTTTAAATAAATATTATTATTTTAATATTGAGTAAATTGTGGTCCCTTACTGTCTAGGGATGTGTGTGTATATTAAAACTAAAACAAACGTTTGTCTTTATAAAAGTTTATTGAGTTGGCTTGCGCGACTTTCGGTTGGAGAGCTTCAGAAAAGGTCCTGTGATTTCCGGTAAGGGAACATAGGGGACCATCAATGCTCGCTGGTTCGTTGCATTGTGGGAATTTTTAGACTACTGAACAAGGGAGCTTATTGAGATACAGCCATAGATCTATTTGTATGCCTGTTTGCATATGTAAATACATTATGATGTTTATACAAATTGGCTTAATGTTGATACCTGATTGTTATGGGGCATCCCATACAGCGCTTCCACCAGGTCCGCGGCCCGCTTCAGCAGTACCTCCTAACAACACACAGACACCCACACACTCAGTTTAGTTGAAATGCACCACATCTGATACATACATGGGGATGAACATACATAGGGAGTTTCATGATGTAATAATTTGAAACAGGGAGTAAAAATAAGTAACCGAATATTTGTATCCATGCATACCTAATATACTGCATATATAAAACATGACGTACTATCATTGTTATTTATTTCATGCAAGTCCTATGCTTAAAGACAGAGCAAATATGTGATGAGGTGGGAAGAAGCTGTCTATATCTCATTTTCACCAACCTGTCACACACATATACATGAACTGTACAGATACTAAACCCACACCCAACCTGTGCCAGATCACACGAGCACTGATACTGTGCTATAATCTGTTCAGAACACACACACACACGCCACACTGTCGTTGTTCACACGACGCGTGTGACTGCAGGTTTGCGTGTTATTTTGTAGTGTTCCTGTGTAAGTCACACATCTCCGCTGGCCCACACACTTAGAGCACCAGACAGGACACCAGCGCTTTAAAACAGCTTCAAGAGTTCGCACAATCGCTTTCCATCTGGTCCATCTGTACTGAATTTTTCTCTCATGTTACTCATTTTTGTCTCCTCTCTTCGCCTCTTCACATCACGGGTGGAAGTTTTAAATCACTAACATCGCCCTAACGTTCACCTCGGTAAAATATCGACATAAATACTGTAGCACATTTTACACTGTTTGGTCAAATGTTTTCAGTGGAGAATGCTTTCTACGTGCTACTTAACGAACATTGGTTGTTCATTTACGTGCGTTTCCCAAAGATGCACGTAAAACGATCGCTCGCAGCTGGGTTTAAAGGGACACTTCACCCATTTGCATTAAGCTTTGAACCCCAGTCATGTTTT
Source organism: Misgurnus anguillicaudatus (assembly GCF_027580225.2). Taxonomy (NCBI): domain Eukaryota; kingdom Metazoa; phylum Chordata; class Actinopteri; order Cypriniformes; family Cobitidae; genus Misgurnus; species Misgurnus anguillicaudatus. Next base: position 31,132,916 of record NC_073352.2, on the reverse strand, counting down.
TGAATGGTCGTTCATCATTTCCTCATTTGTCGCTGAGACAGGAGAAAAACTGATTACAGTGTTGCACTTACCTAGCCATAACCCGTCTTTCAATGATGTAAAAATCATCATTTTGCATCATTGAAAGCAGGAAGTCCAATATCTTTGTTGAGGGGGTTAGACTACAAACACCCCTTTTCTCGGTCAAATAGGCACAAATTCGAAATGTATGTTACATTTCGACTGCAAATATGACACGCTTTCAATAAAGATTAATGTTTCTACGGGTGAAATGCTCCTTTAAGTGCTACTTACGAGTCGCCATCCGTTTGTCGAGTGCTGAAATGTCACCTATATAATGACTCGAATTTGTAGCAGAAGCTTGTTTATTCTAATGATCTTCAGCACTAATATTTTTAATAATATTATTCATTATTTTTCAATTACTTATTAAATATTTTAATAATTTGTGCATAATGAAATATTATTTTCCGTATTTAGTTAGGACTCGTCCCATTGTGAAATTGTTATATTATAGTTTAGATTATTATTTTATTTGTTTTTATTAGGGCTGGGCATAGAGTAATCTAGATTAATCTCATACAAAATAAATGTAATTTTTTGCATAATATATGAGTTTATTATGTGTATAAATATTATGTATAAATATATTATGTATATATATAAACACACACACACATACATACATATATAATTATATATATAAAAGAAATGTTTTATTTAAATATCGTTTTTATATATATATATATAATTTAGAATATTTAAAAATATAAATAAATATATATACACATGTAAATGTTTCTTAAATACATACATGAATATATATATATACATAATAAATACACACAGCACAAACTCTTTTTTTGCAAAAAAATACTTTTATTTTGTATGAGATTAATCTATGCATAGCTCTAGTTTTTATTATCTATGTTTATTTATTATTAGGCCTATGGATTATTGCATTGTATCGTAAATATTTATTTAGTTTCTTTAATCATATGCCATTTCCCTTCAAAACTATTTTTTTACTGTATATTAATTATAGCAGCAATTGGTAGGAACTATTTTTCAATTTGCTAGTTTGACCAAAATTGTACCAAATACGTTTTCCTTCTTTATTACTTTATGTTCAGTCATTTAAATTTGATTTCTCATTTGAATTTATATTAAAGGAATTTAAACAGATAAACAACGAAGAACCCAATAAATAAATATACATTTAAAACATTACATTATCGTCATTGCAGGAGTGCAATTTGCTGGTTGTCCTGCAGGTGACCTTGTAAATCTGTTGTCTTACGATGCACTTATGAATTAACGATTACTCCAGAGCACTCGTAGATCTACGATGATTTTCAAGTGGTACTTAAGTTACAAAGCTTTTGGGAAACGGCACGTAATTCTTTGATGATTCGTACGATTGTTTTTTTACGATCTACTTAGCCTTACGATGCTTTTAGGAAACCCGGCCCTGGTGTAGAACAAATTGTGTGTGATCTCAATTGATATGTGCTCATTAAAGGTGTGTACATAATAATTGTTAATAATAATAACAATAATGCAATTTAAAAAAGGAATAAAAAATAAAAATGCTGTAGCCAGGTGCTGATTAAAAAACAGTAAGATGTACTGTACTGTAAGTCACTTATAAAAGTGAATAAAATTTACATTTGGCATACGCTGAATAAAAGTGCCTGCCAAATGTAAATGAGATTTAATATTGCCATTAATACACGAAATATACTTGAGCAAACATTTATCTATATATTAGCTATTTAATCGTCTCTCTTTCTCTCTGAGCCGTGTGTGTGTGTGTGTGTGTGTGTGTGGGGGGGGGGGTGACGGTACAGATGAAGTCAGAGCTGGTATTATGGCAACCTCTACTGGATCTCCCTAGGGTATTACACTAAAACAAGGTGTGGGCCAACCACACACACACACTTTACATGAAAGGCAGATGAAAGCACAGAGTAAACACAGACAATGAGACAAAGACTACAGATACAGTTAAGGTATGATGAAATGACCAGGCTGGATACAGAAAGCAGGACAGAGGAAACCATACAGTAACTGTAAATCTCACAACAAGAGAGACACCAAGAGATGAGCAGAGGAGAAATAAGATGAGAGACAGGAGAAGATAAAGTGAAGGAAATGTGAAGGAGTGTGAGAGAGGGAGGAAGGGAGAGAAAAAGGGAGGTGGGAGGAGTTGCCATTGTTTTTCCTCTCAAGAGTCACCAGGTAAGAGGCAGATGGGGTCTTCTGTAAACCTATCATTACTGTACTGTGAGAACAACAGCCTGCATCTGTACACACACACACACACACCTTTACCAAGCTAACCCAGTTCCCAATTAAATCTGTTATTTGTTATATTCAGATAAAAGCAACTACTTTACACTAAACCTAAATTGTGACCCTGGACCACAAAACCATAAGTAGCACGGGTATATTTGTAAAACATTGTATGAGTCAAAATTATCAATTTTTTATTTCAAAAATCATTACACTGTAAAACCCAAAAGCCAACTCAACTCAAACCATTTAAGTAAACCGGTTGCATTAGTTTTAAAACAAATACATCCGAGTACCGCGAACTTAAATAAATTGAGTCATATGCAGTTATGCACTTATAATTATTAAGTTCACACTACTTACATATAAGTGCATAATTGCACATGACTCAAGTTCACAGTATTCAAACTTATATGTTTTAAAACTTAAATGGCCTAATGCAACCGGTTTACTTAAAAGGTTTGAGCCAAGTCAACTGTCAGGTTTTACAGTGTAGGATAATAAGTAAAGATCATGTGTCACGAAGATATACATTTATATTTAATTTCCTACCTTAAATATATAATAACATTTATTTATCATTAGTAATATGGGTTGCTAAGGACTTCATTTGGACAACTTTAACCTCCTAAGACCCAAGCTTTGATTTGGCTTGCATTTTAGATTTCTTCCAGCTATTTGGGGTTAGGATATAAGAACCAATAAATATAATACCCAAATATTTTTCTTTGATCATGAAGCAGTGTAATCGTCCACGTTTGTGTACAACAGGATCCAGTTACACAGAATTAAATATTATGGCGCAAACAACAAAAAATGTGATGTCCACAAATGTTAAAGGAGGTTAAAGGCGATTTTCTCAATATTTAGATTTTTTGCACCCTCAGATTCTAGATTTTTAAATAATTAAATCTCGACCAAATATTGTCCCATCCTAACAAACCATACATCAATAAAAAAGATTATTTATTCAGCAGATGGTGTATAAATCTTTTTAGGAATTAGAGTTAGTTTTATGGCTGGTTTTGTGGTCCAGGGTCACAATTTTTTTTTCAGATTTATATAGATTATAGTGAGATTTAATGTTGTCCTCAAAAACAGTTATATAAACACAAGGCACCAAGAATTACTATAACTAGCTTTATCGAGAATTATATTTTATGTATATCATAAGCCCATTTAAATATGCAGGCCCTGCAGTTTTTTCATTCATCATTTGGATAAAATCGCTCTGAACGATATCATTCCTCTCTATTTTTATCCTTATGGTTAACCGTGCTGGCCAGTGACCCTCGTGACGGCTTATCCAAGGGGCGCAGATTCAAAATAAGTGTTTGTTGCGTCATGTGAACCATGTGCATTACGTGTTTTGTCAAAATAAGTGCCTGCTCCACATGCGTCAAAACTGTTTATGATAAAAGAGATGCTCACTTTCACGAAATACACGCAAGACACTACCTTAACACTAAACTCTGATTACGCATGAGATTATGCGAGTATCTGACAAAGGCGAGATCATCAGCAGGCACTTATTTTGACAAGACACGTGATGCACATAGGATCGCTCGATGATTAAAAAATTACTAACCACATACATGAAGGCGTAAATACACGTTGTGACGAACTTCGCATTGAGCGCCCTCGAAAAAAGTAGTCACCGGCCGTCACACTGACCAAAAATTTTAAAATTTAAGTGATTTTGTGCATAAAACAAGCAAAAAAATCTGCCAATGGGGTAAGCAAAAAAATCTTGAACATTTTTCTTAAACACTAAATTCAGGAAAAATTCAAGAAAAATTTGCTTACCCCATTGGCTTGTTTTATGCACAAAATCACTTAAATTTGATATTTTTGATCTAAAAACTAGACTTATTTTCTTGGGTTGTTTTGCTCATCAAGATAAAGCAAATATTTAGATATTTTTACTAAAAACAAGACAAAAACACAAAGAACATTTTTTTTCTTGAAAATCATTTTTTGCAGTGCACTGGTGCTCTCTTAAATTTAGACTTTTCTAAGATTTTTTAAATCTTTTTAGCTATTGTTTTTGGTGTAAACGGGTCATGTATATTAGGCATTTTCCTTTCAAATATGTCCTCAAAAGGAGCATTAACTTTTGCTTACACAAATATATACAGAAATCCAGAGTTAATACTGTAAAAGGTTATTGATGTTTATATTATTTCAGTCATTAGCAGCCATATATAGATTGGCTAAATATCGCTCTTTGACTGCTTAATGCCATGCCACGAGGCCTCTGTGAAATATGCCTGAGTTACTAAAAACAGTACAGTATGTGGAAATAATTACATTTTTTGAGGAAACGCATTCAAGATACCGGCTGTGGAAACCAGCAGCTACTGTAATGTTATGTGGTGTTTAAGTTTAAGAGCTCATCTGGGAGTGTGTTTGTGTGGTTGTGAACATACATGCATATGAGGATCAGGGGGCATATGGAGATGGGGGACGTTAAGCTTCCTCCTCCTCATCCTCATTTACTTGCATTTCCCACGACAAAATATGACCTTAGAACTAACAGTTCTCCTCTGGCCAATCAGCTATGAGCAATAACGATCCTCACAGATGGCTCAAGTCAATGACAAACACGGGAGAAAGAAAGAGAGAAAGAGAGAGAGAGAGAGAGAGAGAGAGAGACCTTGTGCTCTGTTGTTCTCAAACCATTCCAACTAACACGGACCTAATAATTTACTGTATTACATTATTAGTATTGCTAACAGAATGAAACAACAAAAACATCAAGACAACAAGGCATCTTAAATTGAAACCTCCAATAATATTAATATTTATTATACCCTGTCATGGAGTATTATCATATTTAAAACATTTAAAAAATGTGCATTGAATAAAATAATACTTTGGGATTTCTTATTATATCCTAATTATTTTTTATTTTTTAAAATTAAACAGATATAAATATTTTAAATGCAGATAGCATTCAGTTAAATGGTTTATGCACCTGTTCATGTTTATTGACATCCGAGTGTGTTTTTAATCCTACTATACAGTATGTATGCACATGTGCACCTGCTTATTAAGAATAAATACTTTTTATACCCTAGTATTTCCTCACTTTTCTATAATTGTCCTGTGGGTTACTCCTTTTATTATAAATTCCCACCCTTCTTGTCTCAGCCCATCTGTATGTGTCTCTATGGCCTGCTTTCTTGCCTGATGCTACCCAGGTATGGGGCTCTTGTTTCAGGTGGCCTCCTCGCCGCAGTTCCCCGTGTCCGACCCCAGACGCTCAACCTGTCCCTGGTTCAACAGCGCTCTGCCATCCACACCCAGTGGGCAATCTGTCACCAGCACAGCTTTGGCGCTCTCTCTCTCTCACTCACTCACTCACTCATACCCTCTCTCTCCTTTGCTCTCCTGTCCCCTCTTCCCTCTGGCCGCGGCTCAGTTCATTAATCTCCATTATAAAACAGAAGTTAGTTAATGTCTCTCATGCTTGCTGGCTACGACAGCCTGCCATGGGCCCTTTGGCACAACATGAACACACACACACACTTGCTTAGCAATGCGCACGGCCACAAACCCACACCCTTATACACAATCACAAGTACAAGTGAAGACGCATTAGAGAGTTGTTGCTATTTGTATATCAACAATTGGTCTGCATTAAAGGTGCAGTGTGTAACTTTTAAGAGGATCACTTGATAAAAATGCAATTTAATATACATACCTATAATATCAGTGGTGTATAAAGACTTCATAATGAACCGTTATTGTTTTATTACCTTAAAATGAGACGTTTTTATCTACATACAAAGAGGGTCCCCTTACATGGAAGTCACCATTTTGTACCACCATGTTTCTACAGAAGCCCTTAGCGGACAAATTTTGTGTTCTCCGACGATGACATGTTTGTCCTGTGGTGGCTACCGTAGCTTTTCTGTGGGTTTCAAAAGCGAGGAGTGATCCGTGGATTGAGACGTTGGTTGCAATTTGCAATCTCACCACTAGATGCAGCTAGAATTTACACACTGCACCTTTAAGTCTACAAGCATGTGCATTCTTATTCTTTATATTATGATAAAAAGATCATAATATAAAGTAGCTCAACTGGTAGCATTGCATTAGAGCTGCGCAAAGGTTGTGAGATGAATTCCCGGAGAACACACGTACTTATAAAAATAATGTAAGTCGCTTTGCATAAATGTAAATGTGTCTGCATACAAACAGTTGTGATGGCATATCAGAAGCATATTGTTTTATCTCAGTCTGTGTATGTGTGGCTTCCTGTCAAGGTATTATGTGTAATCAGAACTGTGAGCACTTTAACACTGGTCTGAGTTCAGTCCTGATCAATATCCTAATGCACAGTGTCTCATTTATCACTAACAACATCGCTTATCGGCACTCCACAGTTCTTCTTCTTCTCCTCCTCCTCTTTGGTCCCTCTCCTATTCTCCACTCCTCCTCCAATGCCTCCTTTCCTTTGCAGTACAACAATTTTACGAAAATCTACAAGTTTTTTCGCCAAACAATAGTGGTCGAATTTAAATTTTATTTCAGCGCCACGAGACAGTAATATGTGTGGACTGGAAAGGAACGGGGTCGGGGGTATAAAATGATTTCAAACAGCCACAAGGTGAACGGACCGTACAGTTGTGCTCTGTGGACTCAGCTTTACTTCATTATTTATGTGCCGTCTACAGAAGCACCGCTGGCTACTGTACGCTCGTACCCTTCACATTCCCTACAAACTATTTCACATCACACTTTCTCTGCCAAAACAAAAAAGTCCCGCACATTCCCTCTCAAATTAAGTCTGCCAGCATGAATCAGTCCATGTTCCCTCTAGTCAAGGTGCTCTATAACCTCAATATTACTTCAAGGCTTAATACTTACTCCGTTGAACCTCTAATGAAATGCAATCAATGATTGATAAGGTGGCAGTTGCCCTCTAGTAGACCCGCTGATGATTACAGCCGGTCGGCCTGAGCGTCTGACCCCGCTCTGGGCTTTAGAGGTGTGCCACCTGGCCCTGAGAGAGACAGGTACTGGGCCTTATGTCTTATTAGCTGACTGTCGAGGTGTAAAGATCTGCCGCCTGCCAGGCATACAATTAGTCATCCTGTGATCTTTATTACTCTAGGGTGGTGGTCTTTCTTAGAAGATCCCTACTTTTACACCCTCACTTCCTCACCCCGGGCACTTTTGGGATCACGTGATAGGACCTCAGTGAGGGTCCCTTGCGTCACGGGTTGAGGACGAAGAGAAGTCCCTCTTGTAAGTGATGTCAGAAAATGAACTTGCCCTGGTTGCTCTATACACTAATGGAGTTTTTTTCTTACAAGTCATATTTATTTTTTCATTGCATAGCGTATTAAGTGATCCTCTTGCCCAATTAGTAGAGGATTCCGCGAGCAGTGTAACCATGTCTTCATACCAGCCGTGTTTGAGGCGTCAAATTCGCATCTAGTGCGTCTAGTTTGCCGCTTGAACATTTTGAGTTTACTCGCTTCATTCGCACATGAAAGCTGCGCATTAAATTGTAGTAAACGAGACATTCACGCGGAAACTCGCGTCATGGGAGGGGCTTCTGCGACTCCGCTCGCTTTCTATAATCACGTCACTACTAGAGCAAGCTCCTGATTGGTTAACGTGGTGCGTTTTTTCGCCAAAGTTCGAACTAGAATTGGGCGGAATCACGTCTACCGCACCACGCAAAACGCCTACTTTGCAGCGCGAGACCTCTAGACGCGCGTCAACGAGTCTTCATGTTGACTTAACATTGAAATCACTCGCGCTTGATACCTGAGTTTGGGTTTGTCCCTTTTTGAGCCAACATTGGATTGAAAATAGCCCAGCATTTTTAAGAGCATCGCTTTGGATAAAAAGTATCGCTTTGGATGAAAAACATCTGCAAAATTTTTTACAATTTTCTTCTGCAATCGCATGCACTCAAAAAATGCTGGGTTATTTTCAACCCAGCGTTGGGTCAAAAAGGGACGAGCCCAGCAGCTGGGTTAAAATGAACTCAGAATATGTTTATATTTGGCACACCAATTAAGACAAGTTAAAACAACCCAGCATTTTGAGTTAAAACAACCTAGCATGGTATAAATTACAACCCGACCTGTTGGGCTACAATTTAACCAAAGTTAGGTTGTATTAACCCATTGTTAGGTCAAATACACCAAAAATTAACCCAAAGGCTGGGTTTGTTCGTTTTTGAGTCAACGTTGGATTGAAAATAGCCCAGCATTTTTAAGTGTCGCTTTGGATAAAAAAGTCTCCCAAATAAATGAGTTTTCGGAATAGGGTGCAAATTATACAGTGACTTTCAAAGGAATTAAAATATTTTGGACACTTTTTGCAATCGCATAGATGCACTCAAAAAAAAATGCCGGGTTATTTTCAAGCCAGCGTTGGGTCAAAAAGCCCAAGCCCAGCAGCTGGGTTGAAATTAACCCAGAAAATGTTTATATTTGACACAACAAGTTAAAACAACCCAGCATTTTGACTTAAAACAACCCAGCATGGGTTAAATTACAACCCGACCTGTTGGGTTACAATTTAACCAAAGCTAGGTTGTTTTAACCCATTGTTAGTTCAAATACACCAAAAATTAACCCAACGGCTGGATTTGTCAGTTTTTGAGCCAACATTGGATTGAAAACAGACCAGCATTTTTAAGTATCACTTTGGATAAAAACGTCTGCCAAATAAAGGAGTTTTCGGAATAGGGTGCAAAACAACTGCTGGGTTGTTTCAAGATGGTTGATTGACAATAACCCAGCAATTGGGTTAAAACAACCCAGCAGTTGGGTCATTTTAACCCGGCAATGTGTTCTGTCCAATAGTGACCCAGCTCTGGGTTAAAAACAACCCAGCATTTTTTAGAGTGCAGTGACTTTCAGAGGAGTTAAAATATTTTGGACAATTTTTTTGCAATCACATACATGCACTCAAAAAAATGCTGGGTTATTTTCAACCCAGCGTTGGGTCAAAAAGGTTCAAGCCCAGCAGCTGGGTTGAAATTAACCCAGAACATTGTTATATTTGACACAACAAGTTAAAACAACCCAGCATTTTGACTTAAAACAACCCAGCATGGGGTAAATTTTAACCCGTTTTTGGGTCAAATATAACATTTTCTGGGTTCATTTATCCCAACAGCCAGGTTCGCTGAAAATAACCCAGCATTTATTAGTATAATAAAGTGATAACAACAATGCATATGTGTTTTTATCTTCTTTAAAACTGAAAAAGTTACTTTTTCTCCCATGGAATCAGGCTGCGAAACATGTATTGGTACTTTTTAAGAGATGGTACGGGTTGGAATCCCTCACACGGTGCACTCAGGGAGGCACGCGACTTGTTCTCTACCCTACGAGGTGTTTTCGGATGAACTGAATTCACGTCTGCATGTTAATCTCTTTAGTCCACCAGCCAAAAGGCAGAGAGCACATTACAGTACATCAAGATGCTGCGCTCCTCTGCCTTTCCTTTCCCAGATCCCTACAGCAGAGTATCACAGCATGAATTCATCTCAAGACTTTCTGCCCCCTGCTGTCTGTGTCTGGCTGAGTGTGTGTCTGTGTCTTTGTGTGAAGTGTGTCTGGATGGGTCACAAAGAATAGCACGCCGGCTCTGCAGTTCATTCAACACGGGTAACAAGGTGAGTCTGTTTGACTCTAGATTGGCCCGACTCTCGACTCTCCAGCCCTGAAGGCTGTCTCCCGACAAGCCAGTTTCTATCTTCCTTTCTCTATTTTTTCCTCCTTTTTCCCCATGCTTTCTTTCCAGGGGCTCAATTATGGAAGGATGGTTCTCAAGCGCCCAGCGAGAGCAGATCAGCTGACCCGGGAGAGCAAGCCATCCGACAGGTCCCCTAACAATGATAAATCACATACGCACACCGAGGCTGGTGAACAGCGGTTCACCGCACACACACACACACATATAAACATATACAGGCTTACTATACTAATAAAGAACTGGTATAATGTGCCAACGTGCCAATGGAGAGGAAGTCAATAGATCAGACTACCGCTTTAAACAGGTGTATAATCGGGGTTATAGGGCAGACAGGGGCTAGTTGTCACACGGAGAGGTTGTATTAATCTCAATAACTAACAACTAAAGTCAAATATCCATTTGCACCACTATTTCTTTTTTATGTTTGGTCTGTATAAAACTATAAATATGAATACTCCACATTTACTTGGCAGACAGGTTAACGGTTTTATCCAAAGTGCATTCAAACTATAATATGTGTGTTCCCTGGCAATCAAACTCATGACCTTATAATGCTGAGATGCAGATGAAATGTATTTGTTTTTACAAATAAACACAACATCCACACAAACTTAGTGTTGCTAATGGAGATAACTATTTATAAGACGCGCTGTAATCCAGGTGTCCGAATGAGTGGATCTCACAGGCTGTTAACCTCCTGGCAGCCTGGGACCGTCTGTGAGCATGTGTGCCGAATTCCAGCGAGAAATACAGGACCTGAATCACGTCCATATTCCTGATCTATCTGGACAGAAAGGTGCATGCTGACGGCCAAACCCGGGACTGGAAATGAAATTATAGATAAACCTGATACACGTCTGGCCTCGGCAAAGGTCGCCAGGCAAGCGCAGCTGGGTTTCTGAATGTAGGGGCCATCACTGGCAAGCATACACATATTACACACGCTGCACGCAAAGATGCACAAGTTTTTGCTTTAAACAAACAATTTCAAACAGCAAATATATATATATATTAATGACACAATATAAGTGCCACAGTGGCACAAATGCACAGCCTGAAACATCTCGCATGGTTACTTTCTAAACCTTTGTATTTGTTTATTTATTTGCCTATTTGCATGCTCAATTACTTATTCATTTACTTAGTTATTTATTTACCTACTTACTGCTTTATGTATTTGCTCGGTTATTTATTTATAGGACTGTGTCAAAAATTCTCGGCACCAGGAGCAAAATAAAGGCGAGGGAAAAAAGCTTATTGAGTTTTCCTCTTGAATGTATAAGTATATAAGAGGTGATGGCTGGCTTTCCCCTCTCTACAAATCACACCATCAAAGCAGCCAGACAATGTATGCTCACTATTAGTATCAATTTACAAATAAACTGCTTTTTTGGTGACTGGATCTCAGATGTCAGATTTTGATAAATGGTTTCAATTTGGCAACTGTTTCAAAATGTCAGTCCGCATCAGATCTGATCCCCTCCTACACCAGCGCCCTGCCCGAAAGAATCTCTCTCACTTAGCGTCCCGCCTTTTTAGGGGAAAATAATCTTTTCATACTAACCAGGCGGCAAACCGCCCAGGGCACCTGACTGCACATTCAGTTTTTTCGTGCGTGATTCATGCATGTGTGTTTTGCATACTGTAGACACTCGCATGCATATCTCCTTTTTCTTTTTGCTTTGTTTGCTTGTTGCTGCCCCAAAGTGGCAGCGAGCCACCAGCATGGATGTAACCTCCATCTCACCCTCTCAAAGCCAGCATCACACGAACAGTTGCTTTTTCATTCACACGCCTGTGTGCGATGTTGCTTCTACGCTGTCAAACTCAAGACCCTCAGGCTTTGAGAATCAAGGTTTGGTGTGCAAACTCGGGAGAACGTTTGAAGTATAGATGTGGCTGTTTTTAGACATTTTGAACACACTAACCTTAGGTAACCTCTCCGGGTCTCCGGGATGACGAGGAATGACCTTTTGTAACCTCTGGAAGCCGTAGTCTATGGTGGGTTCGTTCAGAGCTGAAGGGAAACACAAAATATATATTTGATTTAATTGGAGAAGTTTCTTAGACAGAGGAGATGATGGCATTTTTGTTATGTATCCAGAATTGGAATCAGTGTTTGTACAAATATCAGTGTTTGTACATTCACATTAATGTGCGTTAATATGCATTTGGCAGACATTTTCATTCAGGTGATATAAGGTATACATTTTTTATCAGCTGTGTTTTCCTGTGAACCAAACCCATGATGTTGGAGCTACACATTCATGTATATTTGTCCCCCTGGTGTTTACATTTGTCCCGGTGGCATCAATCCAGGCTTCCTCCTGCGCAAATTTGTTTTATGAAGTGTTTAGTAAGACCCTATGGCCTTTGCTTCCCTCTTCACGCTTCTTATTGTCACAAACTCTAACCTTTCCTGCCTAATTCAATTCCTTTCTTCTCACTCAACTCTTCTCGCGGTTGATTTTATTCTCTTGCTTCTCCGCTTAGCCTCTCTTCCCCATTTGTGCGAATGCGAACGCCGAAAGAAACACCCGGAAAGAAGTTAGGGAGATATTTCTCCATAATCAAGCCCATTAATCATAAAAGGCTGTCAAATTTGACTTTGGGGACAATTTGTCAGCCTTCTTGCCCGGTCCTCTTTTGTCACCGTTCCTTCTTGTATTCCGTAAGGATGATTGACAGTCCAAACGCCGGCAAGTAGAATACCTAGTTTGCGCTAATATGCATAAGCGGTGCTTTCATGAATAAGAATAAGGTGGCTGCGCGGGAGCAGGGGCATCTTTTCAAAGGGCCCGGCGCCGTTTGTCGTGCGCTGCAAATAGATGTTATTACCATTATAACAATATTTGTTTTCTTTCCTCGTGAATGGCCCTCGCCGAGCTGCTAAATCAAATTTGTTTGAGCCCGTTTCACAGAAAGGAGGAGAGAAGTGCTCGTGGAGTGACGGGTTGGAGGGGGTGTGTGGTGGTCTTTGGGACTCTGTGGCCCTGTGGCGGTGAGAGAACGGTCCCTCGGGAGGCTGTGAGGAAGGTGCTGTGGATCTGGTTCAAGAGAAATGTACACTGATCTAATGCAGTTTGATTAGGTTCAGTAAGTGATGGAGGTGTCAATGTGTCATTTTTGAAAAGTCTGCCATGTGATAATAGTCACATCTGTAGATAAAGGTGTCAGGAAAAACTGTGTAAGGAGATGGAATCAAATAAAATAAGTGAAAGAAAGAAAATGTGTTATAGAAAATAAAGGAATGAGAAGGAAAAAGAACAGAAGAAATAAAGAAGGGAAGTAAGCAAGGAGGAAATGAATAAGGAAAGGAAAGGAAAGGAAAGGAAAGGAAAGGAAAGGAAAGGAAAGGAAAGGAAAGGAAAGGAAAGGAAAGGAAAGGAAAGGAAAGGAAGGATGGATGGATGGAAAGGATGGAACGGAAAGAAAAGGATGGATGGAAGGAAGAACAATAATAGAAGAATTAGACCAAAAGAACCAAAAAAAAGAAAGAAAGTAAAGGAACAAAAAAATTAAGAAATGATGAAGGGAAGGAATGGAGGAAGAAAATAGGTTAGGAAGAAAGAAAGGAAAAAATATAAAAGAATAGGAGTAAGAATTAAAAAAAAATATGAAGATAGAAAAAATATATTAAGAAAATGAAGGAAGGGGAGAAAAAATAAAAGCAGAAAGAAAGAAGGGAAGGAAGCAAGAAAAGAAAGGATGAAAGGAATAAGGAATGAAGGAAGGATGAAAGAAAGAAAGAAAAAGAATATGAAATAATTTGATCAAAAGAACTAAAAAAGAGAAAGAAAAAAAGAAAAGGAACAAAAGGATGAAGTGAAGGAAGGGAGGAAGAAAAAAGATAGCAAGAAAATGAAGGAAGAAAGGATGAAAGGAATAAGAAAAGAGAAAGGAAGGAAGGATGGATAAAAGGAAACAAGGAAGATAACAAAAAGATAAAGAAAGCATGAATGGAAGGAAGGAAGAACAATAAAAGAGTAAGAAATAATTAGACCAAAAGAACTACAAAAAAGAAAGGAAGGAAGAAAGAAAGAATAGGAACAAAAAGATGAAGAAAGAAGGAAGGTAAGGAAGAAAGTATGAAATTAATAAGGAAAGGAAGGATGGATGGATGAATGGATGAAGGGAAGAACAATAATAGAAAAATTAGACCAAAAGAACTAAAAAAGAGAAAGAAAGGGAACAAAAAAGGAAAAAGGGAAGGAAGGGAGGAAGAAAGAAAAGGGGTTAGGAAGAAAGAAAAATGAAAGAATAAGAGAAAAAAATAAAAATAAATATAAAGAAAAGAAATAAAATATAGTAAGAAAATAAAGAAAGCATGGAAAGAAAGGATGAATGGAATAAGTAAGGAAAAAATAAGAAAGGAAGGATGGAAGGAAGGAAGGAATATAACAAAAAAGATGAAGAAAGGAAAAGTGGAAGGAAAGAAGGAAGGAAGAACAATAAAAGAAAAAGAGTAAGAAATAATTAAGACCAAAAGAACTAAAAAAGAGAAAGGAAGGAAGGAAGACAGAAAGAATAGGAACAAAACAGATAAAGGAAGGAAGGAAGGAAGAACAATAAAAGAATAAGAATATGAAAATTAGAACAAAAGAAATAAAAAGAAGAAAGGAAGGAAGGAGATCGAAAGAAAGAACGTCTGTGATAGCAATTTCACAAATCAATCACATAAAACTTGTACTTTAATGAACCAGTGGACAGGAGACACAAGGAGGAGGGGTTTGTCTTTCTATCACCCCCCCCCAAGAAATTAAGCCCATTACTTCTCTTATTAAAATCCCCCTGAACTTTGACCCCAGCGCCCCATTGGCTGCCTGCAGGGCCTGTGTCCTCTCAGCCAATCGATACGGCTGCCTCCCGCGGAGAAGTGGGAGTAATTGGAGAGTGTGTGTGCGCGGGCCGAACCCTGACCCCGCCTGCATTACACAGCCCATATGAAGATAGATTGCCTGATTTAGTGTAAACATATGCTGCAATTCTAGCCATCAGTGCCACTTTCTCTGTCGTAATTTGTATTGATTTTTTCTCCCTTCCTCTCAGCCATCCACGCGCCTTTGCGGTGCCTGACGTGTGATTTCGAAAAGGGAAAGATAATGCAGTTCGGTGAAGAGGTGGCAAGAGGGCGAGCACGAGCGAGCGGGTGCGTTAGATGAGACGAAGAGAGGGATGTATATTTATTATTAATTTAATCATCTCCTTATTGCAGGCGCTGTGGGGCTGATTTCCCCTTTTAGATGTCCGGTGGGACAGTACAACACAATGAGATGCCACAAACAGGATAGAATTGGGTAAAATGGATCTCTGTATGCTTGTACCGTATCTATAATGCTTTCTACAATCCTCTTCTCGCGTGTTCCATCGTAAGTACCGTAGCGTAACCCCAGATCAAGTCTAAATCGTCTACGCCCTTCGACACATCACAATCCTCTCACGCAAAAACAGAGAACGCTTGACCTATAGCAGGCAGTTAACCTGAATTCAACACAGCTCACCGTGGCTCGATCTATCTAGCAAATTAGACGTTGTGCGTGCAACTCTAAAATCAATCCCAGCATACCTCTCTCGTCTTATTACACGCTACACAGAGGTCATATAGGGCTCACTGGGAAACCACGCAACACTTACCAACTCATGATAGACTAATGAGTCTGATATGTTTTGGAGAGAATTAAAAGAACAGAAGATCAGACATAACCAAAAAATGCTCAGATGCAAAACGCTCTAAAGGTGTCATGCACATTAAATAGCGCAAGCTTAGTCAGATAGCGTCTACTTCAAAATGCTAAATATACGTTAGCAGCCAATGTTAATCGCTAATGGTTTGGGACAAATATGATGTTATTTAATGTTAAACTAAGCGGCGCGACAGGGATTTGAGCAGTGTCCAGAGTGTGGACAGACGGCGCCATTCATAGAAAATAATGTGTTCTGTTTTTAGATTCATGGCGCAACGCGATGTGTCGCTTCTCGGTCCACTTAGCGTGAGTTCACACCAGCCGCATTTGGGGCGTCAAATTCGCATCTAGTTTGCCTCTTTTGAGTTTACTCGCTTTATTTGTGCGTGAAATTGTAGTCATCGAGACATTCACACGGAAATTTGCGTCATGAGAGGGGCTTCTGCGACTCCGCTCGCATTCCTGTAATCACGTCACTACTAGAGCAAGCTCCTGATTGGTTAATGCGGCACGTTTTCCCGCCAAAGTTCAAATTTGTCAACTCGCGCAATTCGTAAAAAAGTGCAATTTAAACACAGTTTAATATATATGTATTTGCGTTTGAATAGTCGCTTTACCGCTTTCGGGCATTTTTTATAAAACAACACCCCTCCGTCATCTTCTTCGTTGGATAACTCTTCTCGTGATAGCAAAGTGTGCATTGAATGAACACTTTGGGATCTTGCCCCAAGTAGTAGGTCATCCGGGTACTACTACTGTTTTTAAAATACTGCTCACCTCGCCTACTGCTTTTTGCCTACTATATAGTATGGAAATAGATGGTTTTGGGCTGCAGCCTTGGTTAAAATTTTTTTAATAAGGTTATTCGTGTTGCTTAAGTCATGGGTTAAATTCCTAGCGAATGCACGCACTCAATGTATAGTTTGAATGCACTGGACTTCTTAAAGGGGACATGAAAGTCAGGAAAATATGAGTTTTCCATGTTGAAGTCCTATAATTGGGTCCCCAGTGCTTCCATCAACCTAGTAAACCATTATCTGCAAGCATGTGAAAAAATAGGTCATTGAAATTTGGCTCCCTTTGTGATGTCAGAAGGGGATCTTATTATAAACATACAATCTCTTAATCTGCAACTATCCAACTATGGCACTGCCATTTAGTGCATAGAGAGAGGAGAGAGAGAATAATTGATAGTACAATTAAGTTTTAATTTCAAAAAACCACCATTATGGTGATCAGTGTTTGAATTTCATCAGCTCATTTGCATTTAAAAAGACACACCCACAAATTTTTGCTCACACCTACAAAGTGGCAATTTTAACATGCTATAATAAATTATCTATTTGATATTTTGAGCTAGAACTTCACATTTGTACTCTGGGGACACTAAAGATGTACATCTTAAAAAAGTCTTGTGAAATGTCCCCTTTAATGCATAAAAGTTACTGAAACACTTGAGCTTTAAAAGTCATTGTAAGTTGGCCTGCATCTCGATCAGACCTCCAGAAACTATCAAAACACTTCATTTCCCAAACCTCTGAAAATCGCAATCCCCACTATACCAACCTGTCTACCGGCAAATATGTATACATTTAGTCTGCATTTGTTTACATCGATGTTTTCCGTTGGGCTTACAACTATTTACCCTCCTCTGTTTTTCTATTTACATTCTCCTGTCCCCACTTTCCAAAAGGGCCCCTGACTGATCATGTTTCTCTTCTCCCTGATGGCGTCTGTCTTAACAACATGGGAGCTTTTTAGGTAACATATCCATTCCTGTTCTCTCCTCTTTAACCCACATGATGCTGTGATTGTAAGCGTAGTCACGCCCCCCGGCCACCATCCAAACCTTGCGTCTACGGCATTCAGATAGAGGCTATTTCAGCGGTCTCCTTTTAACGCAGACTGAACGATTTCAGATGGAGCCCACAGTCCGTCTAAAACACTTGATCAAGTCCTGCTCCATCTGTGGGAGGCGCTTTGATGGAATGGGGAATTTGATGCCGGGTTGGATTCCGACACAACACACCTCAATTTCTCATTTTCATGTGCTACATGATTGATATGGGAGAGAATCGCTCCGAGCGGCTCTTCCACCTGCAGATGGGTAGCTTGCACTTAGATTGGTCGTCTACTCTTTAGGGGCAAGACATTTGCAGATGCACAACGGGGTGACGTGAGGGGTGTGAATGGAAAGGAAGTGATTTGTTTTCCTCCTCTAGTCTGTCAAGTGTCGCTCTGCTATCGCAGTGAGGTCGCCGATCTGGCATGTTGACAAACGTCTGAAGACCCCCTATCGTGTGCCATTGATTCGAACCCATCCGTCTAGTCCTTGCATCAGAAAGGTTACGACGTGCGAAAATAGATGCAAGCCCATGTGGCCATGAGCTTCTGCTATGCAGGAAAAATCAGAATGCACTTCACCCACCACACCACTCTTAAGAAATAAAACAAGAAGTGAGATTCAAAGTGCAAGTTCTGATCAATCATTACGGACCGCTCCCCCATCCCTAACCCTTGCAATCCTCAAACAACCCTACCTCCTCTTCCCTGGATCGATCTTCATAGAAATTTCATGAACTTTAAACTGTGATTGACAGTAGAGGCAGGCAGCGCAGGCTTCTTTAAAGTGGAGAGCCACCAGGGAAGATGAAGAGAAGCCCACCCCGGCCCCTTTAAGCACACAGACAACAGAGATCTCTGCTCACACTGAAACAAACCACACACTTTTAATTACGGCTTGAACGCACTTCGCTGTTATGGCAGCAATTAGGAAAGCTGAGCTACGTGATCTGACCTCAATTTACCCGTGTGACATCACACCTTGAAACACTGTCTGGCTTTATTGGGTAGATCACCATCAAATGATTCTCGCTTACTAAAATAAAAGGGACATGATGGGGCATCTTTATTTCAAGAAATCACTTGTTATATCACTTTGCTGGTGTCTGTCATCACATGTGAGATAAGATCAGTGGGATGTAAGAAGAGGATGTGAGCGTTTGATGAGCTGCAAAGGGCTTTTCTCCACCAGGGGATCGTGCCTTTGCTCAATTCATATCCCTATCAAAGGAGTCACTTTTCTCTTTAAGAGGAGACCCTTGGAACCAATGCTGGGTAATTAGTCGTTTCACGGGGGGACACTTTAGGCTGTGACTCCAAAATAATAACAGGCTCCTCAGGTGGGGTAGCATGGCTTTGAGGCACACTTCCTTGACGTGTCACTCAACTTAATCAAGGCGCTACAGAGGCAATTACCCAGAAGATGATTAACATATCTAGCCGGTGAGGCAAACGGATGCAAGCAGTAATCATTAGGACAGCGTCACTTCTTGGTCTCCGAGGAGAGGGGAAGAAAAAGAGAGTGAATGAGTGAAGTTAAAAGACGGGAGCTGGTGTATTAACATCACATCTACTTCACTTGTTTTGTTTTTCTACAAGTTATTCCACTGCACTTTCTAAGGAGAAAAACTGATCATGTTTATGTTTTTTACTGGAGCGATAGTTCTGCATGCGTCGTGCTTGACCTTTTGACGTGATAACATAATACGTAAGATCACGCTGGCACATCACATGGCTAGTACAAGATGAGAAGTGGTTAAAAAGTACTTTTTGGGCAAAAATGATTATAGTTTTGCTAGATAAGACTCGGTTGTGATCGTTTGGAGCCTTTTGAAGCTGCAATGCAAACAGCAATTTTAAACTGCTTTGAAACTGTAAACTTCCACTAAAGTCAGCTACTATTAAAACAACTGACTAACATGTACTACAGTCAGGATGATATTGACAGACCACCTCCTACAGTGAGACTCTCAAACACATCCAAGCTGTGAAGCCACCATACGTAATAATGACATCAAGCCAGGTCCTGTTCTACGTGCTCAGCAGCCCCGCGTAGCTCATCCAGCGAAACGTTCCACTAATGTGTTCCATCTGCCAGTGCTGAGGATGAAAAGGTAACAAAGTGGCCCATTGTTCCACGGTCTGGGCAACAAGTGAACTGCTCCTGGTCCCTCTCCGAGCTGCCTCTTTAGGAAAGGCCTTTGAGAAACATCAGGGACCGTGTCCACCGAGCTTGTGCCATTAGACTTAAGTGCCAGATTTAAAGAGCTTGTACGCTGGATGGTGCCAGAACTTCTGGCTGATGTGAGAACACAAAAAGCAGGTTCCAAAACCAGCCAGTGATTTTAAGTTGCAGACCAGCTGGGCGCTCCTTGGTTTTCCAATCAACTCTTCTGGCCTCAGGCTGTGGCAATTACATTCACTCAAACTAGATTGAGAAAATCTTTGCAGTGTGGCTTTGACATCCAATCCCACCCTTACACAGATTCACAACGTTTGTTCCAGCACTGCGTCCCTACATTTCCACAAGACTCTCAACAGAGATGCAGCTCAAAAACGTTCATAAGTTTTACCTTCAGTTTTGGCAATACCCTTATGCATGAAGTGTCCTTTTGCAATGCAGATGAAGCTCCCCCGGGAGCAATCCAGCCTAGTCTACAACCCCATGGTGGCCATTAGCTTCAAAACAACCCCCTTTCTACAATTGCTGCTTAAATAAGAAGAGAAAAAGGACAAGGAACATAGTTGGGCAGGTGGTTAAGAAAATCGTTTATTCTGCCACCGTCCAACCCAGCACCCTATTTAGGGCACCCCGTACTTTTTTAAACCAAAGGTCTCAACCGGCAAAGATGCTACAGCTCTTGTTTGCAATGCCAAAGGCTATCAGCCTGAAAGACATCAGGCATGTTCTGACAGGCAGTTAGCTGCCCTAGAGACCAGTATACTTCATATTAACAGTCCCGCACCTTCAGTACTCTCAGCCGCTGTCTCCAAGATATTGTGCAATTGCTTGGAATGCATACAGCACCGCTAGGGGAATAAAGCCTCCATCATGGAAGGATGCTTCAGATACAACTGATGCATTTCCTTGACTGCAATTAAATTAATCAAGTAAAATTGTATGTGTTTAATGTTTTTTTAAATTCTTAATAATGCCAAAGAAAAAAAATCCTTAAAGGGGATAGTTTAACAAAAAATGTACATTCTGTCATCATTTACACCCCTCATGTTGTTTCAACAAACCTGTATACGTTTATTTGTTCTGCTGAACACAAAGGAAGATATTTGTAATGACGCAGGAAAACAGAAGCACCATTGACATCCATAGTAGAAAAAAATACTACTTTGAAAGTCAATGGTGCTCAAAATCTCTTCCTTTGTGATGACCGAATTTTTATTTTTGGGTGAACTATACCTTTAATTATTATACTTTATACTACGGGTATGTTGAATGCTGATTGGTTGAGAAATGTTCCACGGGTATGCATTCTTTTTTGATAAACGCACCTCTAACTTGATAAATGTCTTAAAAATAGGCACCAGAGCAATGTTTGTGGTAACCGTGGTATAAGTGGAATAATTGACTCCGGTCCTATAAATTATGTAAGGAATAATTGACTACGGGCCATTGAATTATAAGACAATAATGCACACCCATGGTGGTAATGTGGCACGACGCGAAGCGGAGGACTGGAGTAAATTATTCCTCTTATACCACGGTTACCACAAACATTGCTCTGGTGCCTATTTTTAAGACATTTGACAAGTTAGGTGTGCGTTTATCAAAAAATAATGCATACCCACGGAACATTTCTCAACCAATCAGAATACAGCATTCAACAGACCCGTAGTATAATTGAAAATAATGCACACACGTGGTGTAAGCATTACCACCTTGGGTGTGCATTATTTTCGTATAATTCAACGGCCGTCGTCAATTATTCCTTACATATTTTTGGGTTTACTTAGTATTTCAATTCAAAGCTTAGCAATTTAGGACGTTCAAGAATTAACTTTCTAATAAAAACACTATGCAAACTGGTGCCTTTCACAAACACATCTTCTTCGGCACACTGCTAGCTTTTTATGCTAAAAAGCTAACAGGCTATACTGTAACCAGTCTGGATGCCTGATGTACTACGATGCTGTCATTTAGTCGTATCAAACAGAATACATTACTTCTCGTCACATGCGTTATTATGATTACTATGGCAGTGGCAGTAAGTTACTGACGATTGGGAGGGTTGTGTTAGCGTAAGCTGGATCCATGCCGCCAGTCTCAAAGCTTGTAATGTATAGATCAATGTGGCCGTAGGGGAAAGACGATCAATGGCTGTTGAGTTATTGCAGTATTTGGCTACTGATTTTAGAGAGCTGTGTTTTCCCAGGAAAGTCAATACCCTCAGGCACTTCACACTCATCTCGCCCTCCTTCCTCCAAACCTAACACCTGGGGAGTCTTAACCCCTGGAGAGAGAGAGAGAAAGAGAGCACGAGAGAGAGAAAGAGACAAGCGCTGGTAGACTGAAGGACTTAATGATGCATGCAGGCAGAAAGCAGAACTAACACAGAATTGGAGTGAAGAAGATCTCTCCGATGGGAGAACGAAACAGAAGAGGGTAAATGTGAGAAAGAGTGCGGTAATAGTTATCAGGTACCAGCTGCAACACAAAAAGTGAGAATGGACTTAACGTTCTGCTAATCTAACAAGATGTTCTAACTAGCCCGTGCCACAAGAGCCAATCTTTGACATATCCCTGAGGTGCTTTAGCTAGTGTTGAGGAGTACCTAGGGGGGTCAATCAACAAAATGCCTCGTACACATCGTATTGGACATAATCACCTAAACTTTAGAAGTCTGATCGACTGTGTTTGGATGATTTAAGGCTGTGCATGATCTCTGAAAGCCAATGTTGACATTTGAAATCACCTGAATCTGGACCTTCTTTTGATAGCCCCGCCCCACACATATGCAACCCAGGCAATGATGTCGTTAGTAGACACGCCCCTTACTGCTGATTGGCTACAAGTGTGTTTTGGTAGTCGGACAGATTCTTTTTTCCAGAGTGTTTTTCTAAAATCAAGCACCCCGCCTTTAATTTATTTTTTCTCTGTATCATTTTCCTTTTTTGTATAATAATATTTATTTTAATAATACAAATGTACATAAGATTTAGTTACATGCCATCTATAAATTATGATTTTCTAGTGATGTTGATGGTTTTTAGTGTAAATTGATCTTTTCAAATGCTGTTAATGCTATAGAGTGCCGCAAGGATGATGTATTTTTGTAAGCAAAACCCGGAAGCGAGTTAGCATTTTAGCACTTCCGGTTTCATCGTCCTAAAGTCAGTAGGTTTTTTAAATGGGGTTTTGGTTAAACTCCTTAAATAAGATCTTGGGTTTACAAGAGACCAATATATTTTCATATCATAAAAGTCATAAAACATACCAGTAATACCCCCACTTGTGACTTTTTAAAGCTTTAACATGTCCTTAAAAAAGCTGTTGAAAGCTTGGTGGTGGTGATGCTGTTGATGTTGAGAGAGCGTAGTGTAGTTCACTTGTAGCCTAAGGTTAGCTTTTCATTTCTAAAAAATGCATTTAGACTTCAAAATTTATAAAAGTTGTGTTCGTCTGTGAAGATTATCTTGTCGGACAAAACATCTAAGTGTTGTAAATAGGGCTGTCAAAAGATCAATTGCAATTAAGTGCATACAAAATAAAAGTTTGGTTTTGCATAATATATTTCTGTGTAATTATTACGTATATATAAATACACACATACATATATAAATTAAAATAAAAAAAATATTTTTGTATATTTTTAAAATGTATATACAATACAAAATATCAGAAAAATAATAAAAAAAAAAATTCCAAAAATCTATGGGAAAAAATGAATCGCCTTTTTGGTGAGATAACCAGTGCCCTGCTTACTTTCGGGTTGCCCTACAAAAATATGTCATCCCTGGGGCACTCTATAAACATAACCTCAATGTTATAGTGCGTTCACACCAGCCATAAAGGGATGGACATGGTCAGAAACAATGCTCAGGTAGGCAGATGCCCAATTGGCACTAAGGGACCTAAAGTGTGCCAAGATAACATCCCCCGCACGATAACACCACCACCAGCCTGCACAGTGGTAACAAGGCATGATGGATCCATGTTCTTATTCTGTTTATGCCAAATTCTGACTCTACCATCTGAATGTCTCAACAGAAATCGAGACTCATCAGACCAGGCAACATTTTCTCAGTCTTCAACGGTCCAATTTTGAAGTGTTTTTCCTATTTGTAGTGGAGATGAGTCGTACCCAGTGGGGTCTTCTACTGTTGTAGCCCATCCGCCTCAAGGTTGTGCGTGTTGTGGCTTCACAAATGCTTTGCTGCATACCTCGGTTGTAAAGAGTGTTTATTTCAGTCAAAGTTGCTCTTCTATCAGCTTGAATCAGTCGGCCCATTCTAATTAGATAATTGCATTAATGAGAAAATGACCGATGTGAACGCACAGTCAGAGTTTGGGTTTCAGAGTACTGTAGCTTCCCCAACACTAGCGCTAACATTTCAATGCAACAGCCAGCAGTTTCAGAGAGGTGCAATTTTCCTACAACAGCTCCAGATGCTTCAGTCTGATGAGATCACTTCCTGTGCTGATGTTAACACTACCATCCCACTTGCACAGAAGACATGTCTCTGAGCATTGCTACTTGTCTTTCTGCTCCCTGCTCTGCCAAAGATAAGACAGTCAGCTATAAACAGTGCAACGAGCACATTGGCTCTCTTCGATGCATTTCTGGGGTCCATTACTGGTAATGAAAAGAATATGATAAAAATTATTTGTGTCTGCGCATAGATGCCAGTTCCTTAGCTTAACGTACAGTACGCATCCACCAAAGCCCCTTCCCAATCCCTGCGGCCCGAATGCTTAATTTCTGATGACCTAAATGTATTCCTTTCAAAACATTCAAACTGGCTGGCGTTCATTTGGAAGCGGCTGACGATAAGGAGCGAGTTTGATTCGAGCTGGAATGCGGTGTAAAGTTGAGCTCACTGGGGCTTATGGGAAATCTCTTGTGGGAAAGACATCACTGAGGTTAGATGCTTTCTCGTCAATTATACGCAGTCTGCCTATTTAGTATTTAAAAGCCTGCTTTATTTCACATTCATGAATATCACACATCTCTGGCACAATAAATAAGTTGCTAGACGGACAGCCGTGCATCCACAAACTAAAATATGTATGTGTGAATCTAATTTACAGTGTACGAGAGATGCATTCTGGGAAACGAAAGGATTATGTATGCAGTGTCCGAAATAACATGTAGAAATTTTACACAAAAGAAGAAATTTTGAGGAATGTTTGTAACCAAACCGATCATGAGCCCCTTTGAGTATTCTTTTATCCTACTATGGAAGTCAACGGTGCCTCTGATCGTTTTGGTTACAATATTTATTGTAGCTATGTCTTCACTATGACATTGTTCTCTATCTTGTTTGACCTTCCATTTAGTTCTATCTCTGCTTTCCGATTCCAAGATATTCTACAGTTCTTTATTATTCATCTTTAACATTTGCAACAGCGGCTTCGCATTGAGAATATTCTTTTGAACTTTTTAAGTTCAATGCAGGATTCATAAAAGCGATGCGCTGTACAGCTGTCAGTCAAATCACCTTGTCGGTCCAAGCAGACATTAGCATTGCAAAGGAACGGCCGACTGTAAGACAGACTCGTCCTCTCCATTGTAAAAGTGTCTCTTTTTGCTGCTTACACAGCCTGTGCATCTGAATGAGAGGCGGGTTGAACAAAGAGAGTGAGAAATACACCGAGATAAAGCCGATGTTTTACAGACAGACCGAACACAGCTCTGACATTTTCTTATCGGACCAAACAGTCCCAGATCTGACCTTTCGCCTTCCTTGACTGGCATCTGGATTATTCCGATGGAATAATCGGTGTATGAAAAGCATCGATTTGACTAAATGATATACTCGCCCTCCCTGTCGGACGCAGGACGGACATCGGCCAAAGGTAAAGACACAGCCGGTATTGTCAAGCCAGCGTGTCATCTTGGGAAATTGTCTTTATGGACAGTAAAGCTTGCATGCTACAATACTTAAATGCTAACAAAGGACTTGAGAGACTAGACAAAAAGATCAACCTGTTAAAACGTGATAGAAATGTATTGTGATGCTGGTACTGTAAACGCTCCAGGCGGTGGTAAGTGTTGTATACCTGTGTAGACAAAGCGCCCCGGAGCTCCTTTGCAGAATTGCTTGGACTTGTAGGAAAGTGTGACCTCCACGACCCCAGGGATGTGTCTAGGGGGCGTCTGCACCCGGATCGCATGAGGTGTGATGAGCTGGAAGCCATCGGAGAACACGTTCAGTGGTCAACACTCAATACACAAGTACTTTCTCCAGTATATAAACAAGTGATATTGGAGCTAAAGAGGGATTCATTACTTAAAGGACACAGCTTATAGATTTTAGCCGTATATTGTGGAAGATGCTGTAGTTTTTTGGCCCTTTGAAAATGGGGGTCATTAAACTTTAGGTTCCCAGCAAGCAATAGCCATCGTTTCACCATCTAGGTTAACTATACACCCGATATGAGTCTGGCTATGAATAACCTACTTCTAGCCAAAATAAGTTTGAATTTGTTTACCGTATTTTCGGCATTATAAGTCGCATTTTTTTCATAGTTTGGCTGGTCCTGCGACTTATAGTCAGGTGTGACTTGTAAGTCAGTATAAATTAATTTTGACATATATTACCGTCTACAGCCGCGAGAGTCCGCTATGCTGCTACTGTATTTATAAAATTGAATGAATTCGGTGATGTGGAATGAAGAGCCTGCGAACTTGATGCACGTTGGCTTGTTCTGTTCATTTATCATATTCAGATTTATTCAGTATGCTATTGTGTATCGTGTAAATAACTGTTTGTATTACGTTAACGTACGTCGTACAGATTAAATGTCTGTTCTTCGGCTTGGATTTTGTAAAATAATTTTCTAAATAAATGCGACGTATAGTCCTGCGACTTATATGTTTTTTCGTCTTCATAATGGATTTTTGATTGATGCGACTTATACTCCGGAGCGACTTATAGTCCAGAAAATTCGGTACAGGTCGTTTTTGCCAAGATAACTTGAGAAATGTATTATATGGTGTTTGGATATATGTATTTATTTTCATTTAATTTGGGGTTACGCCTAGACATCTAATAAAAAAATTTACTGACGCCCCAAATTTTGCAGTGTTTAAACGGCTATTAGTCTTATAAACGCAAAATTGCTTGCTGGGCTTAAACATTAAAACCAGTTGCTGCTGTTGCTATTGTTGAAACCTAAATAAGCTTCAACAAAGTATTTAGAAAATTAAAAAATAAGAAACTAATATGGTTATTTTATAACATAATATCTTTAGAATATAAATGAATAGGATTTTCAAAGCTTAATAACTTTTTGTATTTTATGACCTACCTCACTCCAAACAAGCATTGTGCCGAAGACCACCTGTAATCCATCGAAAAAGTTGTCGCCGATGATGATAACGGTGGCTCCCCCAGTCGTCCACCCCTCGCTGGGGCTGATGGCTTTAATGCATGGAGTGGCTGCTTCGGAAAACAAGATCACATCACATTATCTGTGTTAGACAGATGTCAGTGCTTTTTCACAGTATCTTTTGGGAAACTTGCTGCATGCACATCCCAAATGCGAAAGAAAAAAATATTAACAGTAAGTCAGATGACTGTAAGAGCTCATTTGAAGCTGTTTGTCTTTTGGTGTCTATGCACCACTCAGCTCAATAAAACCATTAAGTTTTTTTTCGTCTTTTATCGTAAATCCGTCTACTGTATGAGCAGGCGGTTTGGAGGCAGACAGGCTGACTGAATGACTGGCCCAGTCTCCACTGGCGATGGACGGGAATTGATTGGTCGCTGCTTGGCGAGCTAACAGGCAAACCAAGGGGCCGTTTCACCACATTGCTGCATGTATACTCTGCTTTACTCCAAAACTTTTAACTTGAGGTCACTTTTGATTGCTTTTGAAATTTTTCTTTGTTGTGGAGGTAAACATCTGTGCAAACAGGGAATTTTGTAGAATCCTGTGACAATGAGTAGATGAAAAGAAAGAAAACATCGGACGTAATTTGCATTCACCTGTTGGTGTGAAATGGAGATGTTGCCTTTTTTGGGTATTCTCAAGCGTTAAAGATGAAAGCCTACACGTTTCCTACAATGCATTGCTGTCAGTGACTTCCCATCTTCAGAGAATTACTAAACAGTCCCACTTTCTGTTTTCAATTGGGAAGATTTTACCACAGAGTGTTCACACACCAAACAATCGCAGAGCTCATCACAAATTTCTACGTGTAGGAACTGTTCTGAGGTCAGCGGGGAGGTGAAGTTCTCAAATTTTCTTCACATACAAGGTGACAATACCTAGTGCAGCTCGACACTACAGATGCACAGGACCTGATTTATCTTTACTTTAAAAAAAAACCTCAGAAATAAAGGTTCAAGAAGGTACTGGGGTTGTCACAGGGGTGGTAGTTTTTCAAAAAGTACCTAAAAGGTGCATATTGGTACCTCAAAGGAACACATAAGTACATTAGAGGTACATACTGGTGCCTCAAAAGTACATATCTGTACCAAAATGGTAGCCTGGTCCAACCAGACTCTCGTACATTATTTTCATTTGTACAGAGAGTATGGCCACGCTCCATTGCAAAACGTTACTTCCGTTGAGGAGGGTCCTCTGTTGAAGTTTAAAACTATTGGATCTGCCCAGAGTCACTCAGGATCTGCCAGGCGATCGCTAACGTGTGGTCGTGACGTATATCATGCGCCGAAACCGGCCGAAAACAACAAGTAAGAATAATCAGACAAACAAAACATAGCAAACCTGGTTCTTGCTCCGGCTTTAACTTCTGTATATTCGGCAGTTTTGCAACAACGGACTGAATAGCTTTTCTCACGTCTTTCTCCGCTGCCATTACTGAACTACAACTCAAACTGACGCACGACCTCAACGTTCTTAGCCACCCCCCTCTGTTCGCTGATTGGACCTGCAGATTTTTGCAGGAGAAAATGAAACTCTACACAGCAGTCCCAGAAGTTGTACTGAAGCGAAATGAAAATTAAGCGGAAGCACGTAGGAGTGCAGAGCCAGGCTACCAAAATGGTAGATATTAGGACCGTTTATAAAAGGAGACGCTCACGTTTGCCAGATACTCGCTTAAAGAGATATTTTACCCAAAAATGAAAATTCTGTCACCATTTTATCCATCTCATGTTGTTACAAACTTGTATAAATGTCTTTGTTCTGATGAACACAAAGGAAGATATTTTGAGGAATGTTTGCAACCAAACCATTTGTGGACCCCATTTACTTCCATGGTAGGAAAAAAGAATACTATGGAATTAAATATCTTCCTTTGTGTTAATCAGAACAAAGAAATTTATACAGGTTTGTAACAAACATGAGATTGAGAAAATGGTGACAGAATTTTCATTTTTGGGTGAACCATCCCTTTAATCTCATGTGTTATCAGAGTTTAGTGTTAAGGGAGTGTCTTGTGAGTATTTTGTGAACGTGAGCGTCACTTTTATCATAAACCCTTTCGATGTGTGTACAGCAGGTACGCATTTTGACATGATGCATAATGCACATGATTCACATGATGCAACAAACACATATTTTGACATTACGAGCAACACGTGACACTCCAAACACATTGAATTTGCGCCCCTCGGAAAAGAAGTCAACGGCCGCCACTGTTCTTTAGTTGTTCTTAAGATACTCGTAAGAACAACTAAGTACTTATCCGTGCTACTTTGAGCCACTTTGTTAAAAATAAGTACTAGAGGAAGAAAAAAAGAAGAAATTTTAGTATATTAAGTACAAAATTAGTGCGCAAAAATAGAGCACTTCAAGTACATTATGGAAGTGTACTTCTTTTTCACCTGGGGCCGTTTATTGCATTATTTAGCAAGTCATTGGATACCGCGCATATTTTCCTTCAATTTCACGCATAATAGGAATTTAAACATTGCAAAAAATATCTAAGCAGATGGGAAACATCAGGAATGCTTGCGTCTTACCTTCAGATGGGTCCAGGCGTCTCGCCCTCCGCCCATGTTTGGAGTTGTTGTGGACGAACATATTATCTGAAACGGCCAGGACATGACCATCGACATTCACTGTAGTGGAGACCACCACCTACAGAGACCAAAAAGCAATTTCATTTGGTCACGTGTCCAAACCACACAAAACCAGCTGTTTTCTCTATATTATGTATACTCACCTGAAACCTCCTCATGTCTCTGGGGTTCCCTGCATTTTTCAAACAGTTCTGATTACACTTTAGGAAGAATTTCAGGAAAAATCTGGAAGAGAAAAAACAGACAAACATCTTTCATGTGTGAGCTATAACACAATGAGACTTTTCAACTACAAGGAACCGTATGCATTATTTACAGTCGGCAAGACAAAACAATCCGTCGTACAATATGTGGCACGCTAATAGCTGTCTGTAAGTGATTTAGTCCAGTCCACGAGCAGACGTTCGTGTAGACACAAGATGTGTAATTAGAGATGAGGTTTGATTTTTCATCCTTTATATTGAAGACTAACTTGGCCTTGTTGATTTACTCTTTTTTTTTACCTCACCCTGGCACTATTGATCGGGAATGGATATCAATGAAGATGAGCCATAATAGCCTCCTCTGCTGGAGGTAGGCTACAGTAAGAAATGGATTGCAGTCTTAATGCATTTCCCCTGGCTTGTAATCTCTATGCATTCATCTCCAAGACTATAAGCCCCACTATTTTGATGGAGTGCTTTCCTTTTAATTGCCACATTATCACAATAATAATCCGGGCAGTTAACAACCAGCAAGGTCGCAGACAGCCATGTCACATTAACCACAGGATAACCTCCATCGCTGCTACCCCACGGAGCGAGGGATGCTGGTGGAAACGGTGGCGAGAGAAGCCCCGTCTGCGATATAAATGGGCGCTATCTGCAGACGGCATTGATTTCTCTCTAATAAGACAGTAACAATATCTTTAAAAAAACACACGGTGCTAACTCAAGCAATTTTTCTGAATCTCACTTTACCACATGATATAATCACAATATATACTTTAGACCCTTAAAGAGAGAGGAGGGAAAGATAGGGAAAAAGAGAAATCTACCGAGAAAGAGAGAGAAAGCCTGCTCTCTTTAGCTAGTATCGACTGATACTCGATCTGGGTTGGTCTGTTGGCTGCTAATGCCCTTTATGGCCATGGAATACAATAATAAGGGGGAACCCATCCCTGAGCTCCATTCATATGATATTGGAGTCCTTGGAAGGAGAGATATGGATCAATAAGGATTGAATTAAAACACAGCAGGAGACAAGCTTTGTAAGTGAAACTCTTCTCAGATATTAGAGGAGAACCGTGTTTATCACCACCCTGGTCACCATCTGAAAGTAAAGAACGCTGCACGGATCGGAGGGCGAGATCTGCTTAGCCGGTCCTGGATCGGGAGAGACCTCGGAGCGCAGGAATACGAAGAAAGAGAGAGACAGCGAGATGTGAGAGCGGAGGGGGGAGAAGCGTGTGACGCGTGTCTCGTAGGTCTAGACTTCTCCATCTGCCACTGGGCAGGAGTTGACAGGGAATGTGAGATTCCAGGTCTCATCCTGGAAAGGCGGCAGCACTTCAAAGCAGGCCGGCTCCCTTCGGATCAGGGCAGGACTAGCCCAGTGTTTGGAAGTGTGGGGGGTGCTTTTAGATGACGAGGCTCAGGGTGGAATGGAGATCTCAGACAGGAAAATGGGGGTGAGTGGAAAGAAATAGGCAGGACAGGTTTGAAATGGGTCCAGTGTCACTAACAGACATTAAAAGGAATAATCTAAGTTCAAAACAAGCTGGATCAGCATTATCTGCTGTTACGGTACATTCACACGGGGCGAAAGCGTTAACGCTTGACGGAAGGCTGGTATGAAGTGTGGCCAACAGCAAATCACAGTGGCCGCAGCACATGCTCCATTAAAGTAATTGG
Organism: Misgurnus anguillicaudatus; assembly: GCF_027580225.2. NCBI lineage: Eukaryota > Metazoa > Chordata > Actinopteri > Cypriniformes > Cobitidae > Misgurnus > Misgurnus anguillicaudatus. Next base: position 31,101,301 of record NC_073352.2, on the reverse strand, counting down.
CTGGCTCTGCCTAGGTTATTTGCATAAGACAATCTGATTGGCTGACCCACATGTTACCGCTTGAAAAGTTGAGAAATGTTCAACTTCTGCCGCGAGCAACGGCAGTGACGCGGTGCCAACTGATCCACAATTCAGTTCACCCATTAAAAGTGAATCGTTATACCTTTGGAAATTAATTCACACTTTTGACTTTCTTTTAGACATGTTTTACACAAAGTATACAAAGCGCACCTCAGCAACGCAAGTGTTTTCTGTGGTAATCTGCGTTAATTTGGTTGCATGACTGTAAAGAGTGGCTCAACGTCATTAATATTCATGAGGTAAAAAATGTAAAGTGACCGCTCCCAGCATTTTTCCAGTGCATCACATTGAAACTGCTTTTAGAACCGCAACTTAATGCTGCGTTCACACCAGCCGCGGTAAAGGCGTCAAGTGCGAGTGATTTAAATTTTAAGTCAATGTAAAGACGCACTGACGTGCATCTGGAGGTCACACAGCGCGAATGAGGCGTTTAGCGCATCACGGTAGACGCGATTCCGCCTCATTCGCGCGAATGTCGCAAATTGAGCATTGCCGTGAGAAACACGTGAGTTGAAAAATCTGAACTTTGCCGCGTTAACCAATCAGGAGCTTGCTGTAGTGGTGACGTAATTACAGAAAGCGAGCAGAGTCGTACAAGCCCCTCCCATGAAGAGAATTTCCTCGTGAATGTCTCGATGACTAGAATTTTACACGCAGCTTTCACGCACAAATGAAGTGAGTACACTCAAAATGTTCAAGCGTCCAACAATTCGGTAGACGCGAATTTGACGCCTCAAACGCGTCTGGTGTGAACCCACAGTAAGAATTCCGTGAGGTTCCAGTTCCTTATGAAATACAGAACCGGTTCTTGGTTCCCAACGCTTAAGGCTGTTGTTTTTCTGTCAGTCCGGTTATAGTAAAACTATAAACAAAAAAGACAATAAATATTTATGAAATTGCATATAACTTAAACCATATTGCAGTATATGGGAATTATTTTTCGTAGAGGCTGAAGCTAAGACAGGGTTGAAACGCCCCCCCCCCCCTCAAATTCCTTTCCGCTGACTGATATAATACCTATTGTTTGACACGAAGAGCTCAGAACGAAATGTGCGGACAGCTATAGGAAACGACAGAATGACAGAACAGGCGAATTGAGGTGTGGACACGGAGAAACACGGAGAAAGGAAAGTCTAACTCTCACGTCGAACCTCTTCCTCCCCATCTAAAACTTATTAAAACAACATAAATAATTAATGAACTTCTAGAGCCAGGGCTCGGTTATTAGTCTCAGTGTTTCTTTCTATCCTTCTCTCTGTCTTTCTCTCTCAGCCTGTCTCTCCCTCTCTCGCCCTGCTCTTAAAAAGGTGGGTAAAGATAATGAGAGAGTTGGCGTCTGTGTTGTAAGCCGTCACCTCATTACGCCGGTCTGCAATCAATTACAGGGGGCTGTGTGGCCCTGTCAGTCCTTAATGTGCCTCCAACACGAAGTCAGAAATTACTGCTGGTCTTGAGCACCCACTCCACTTCTCCCTCTCTAACTCGGGGGAACGGCACGGAAAGGGTTCGGGGTTGGACGGAGACCGGAAGCGGATGGTTATGCCTTCTTAGGCCGGGCTCCCTCACCTACGGCTCGGTCCACTGAGCGACTGACATCATTAATGTGGACCTGGCCTTATTGTTGGGATCTAATTGAGCAGATCTGATTGTTGATGGATGTTGATTGGTTTAGTGATGTCCCAAAAGACAGTTTTACTTCTTAAAGTTTGCCTAAGGAGATCTAATAAAGTATCAATTGTTGTTTTTTAATTCCCTTAGGAGGCAAGCTCAAATAATTTGGTTTTGAATGAAAAAGCACAATTATTGAGACCTCTTCTGAAACTAAAGGAGACACAAGGACAATTGCAGGAGTCTTGCCTATACCTCCATTCAGTCTGATTGCTGTTTTGGAGTAAAATCCCGTTTGCGTTTTTCGTCCAGATACACTCTCCAAGATAAACATACCATAGTCCCTCATTATAGTCATCATGTACAGCTTGTTAAATCTGCCATATCGAGTGCTCAATACACCCGTATGCTAACACACACACGCACAATCGTCCTCACATGATGTGTGAAAAAGAGCATCTCTGTCTGCTCACACATCGTCACACACACACACACACACACATCCCTGGAGTCTCTCACTTATTACGTTAGGCAAGAAGAAAAAAATCAATATTTCACCAGAGGTATTTTTAAAAGCTGCCATGGCTCCAATTCTCGGCCACCATTTGCTGCATTAGTTGTTTTCTATGAAAAGATTTTCTTCTTTGAGATGCTTAAAAAATGGGCAGGAATTATTAGCTTGGCATCCGATGGGCAGCCACTTATCTCAACACACATTTTCTCTATTGGACAGAGATCTGATTAGTGTATGTTTAAATTCATATTCAAACATTTGTCTGGTGCTTTTATCCAAAATGACGTGCGGTGCATCCGTATACGTACCCACCGGAATCGATCTAAGTGGACAAAGCAACAAAAGGCAGACAAACTCAAACATTTAACTGTTTGCTCTGATGGGACTACAACTGGATTGGGTTGTTGTTTAAAAAAAATGAGCTAAAGTTTACCACAATAATTTAGTGCTGCCCAAAAATGATTGGTAAGATAGCACAGATAACATTTTAACAGAGGTTGTAATTAATTTTTCCAAGAAATCATGTTAGCTAATGAGGACAAGATAATATTAACAATAAAGGCCTACAAGGTATGGATATGTGTGTGGAAGAGAGAGAGAGAGAGAGAGAGAGAGAGAGAGAGACTGGGCTTCTCTTTGGCTCTCCTACACGTCATCAATTATTCACTAGCCAAGATGGCAATTACAGGGCCGTGTACAATCAGACTAAATATTTAATAAGGCACTCAAACAGTCTCTAGAAGGGATCTTTGTCTCTTGCTCTCTCCTCAGTATCATCCTGTACATTGCATCTTATGTCTGCTCTTCTGGCCTCTTACCTTTGTTATGAACACACAAAACAGTTAATACAGACTCCTGCACATATCATAGACACTCATAATGAGACACAGAGCATCTCCCTTCCTTTGAAATCTATAAATCAGGACTTCGTAAGTTTGTGAAACAACTGGGGGAAATGAATATTAAAGCAAACCATGAGTTAAAGGCTTAGTCCATTTTCTTAAAAAAATCCAGATATTTACTCACCACCATGTCATCTAAAATCTTGATGTCTTTCTTTGTTCAGTCAAGAAGAAATTATGTTTTCTGAGGGAAACATTCCAGGATTTTTCTAATTTTAATGGACTTTAATGGACCCCAAAACTTAACAGTTTTAATGCAGCTTAAAATTGCAGTTTCAAAGGACTCTATGCGATTTCAAATGAGGCATAAGGGTCTTATCTAGCGAAACAAGAAAAATAAAAAATATGCACTTTTAAACCACTTTTAAACACTTTTGACGAGCCAGCGCAACCTCACGTTATTGCATAATGCCGTGGAAAGGTCAGGTGTTACATATATGAAACGCACATTTGCGGACCATTTTAAACAATAAACTGACACAAAGACATTAATTAGTATTGTTCGACATACAACAACGTTGGAACGGTCCTCTTTATCCACACTTGTAAACACTGGGGCGTAGTTTCGATACGTCATCCGTGACCTCTTTACGTGATAACGTATTACGTGAGGTCGCGCTAGCCCAGAGGAAGACGAGAAGCTGTGGTTTAAAAGTGCATATTTTTTATTTTTCTTGCCAAAAATGACAATCGTTTAGCTAGATAAGACCCTTATGCCTCGTTTGGGATCGTTTAGAGTCCTTTGAAATTGCAATTTTAACGGCATTAAACTGTTAAGTGTTGGGGTCCATTAAAGTCCATTAAACTGAGAAAAATCCTGGAATAATTTTCTCAAAAAACTATTTCTTCTCGACTGAACAAAGAAAGACATCAACATTTTGGATGACATGGTGCTGAGTAAATTATCTGGATTTTTTAAGAAATGGACTGATCCTTTTAACAATAAGGGAAATATCAACTTGTGTATGTATGAATTAAATTGTTTTGCTAATAAATTGAACAATAACAATGTTTTAGTTTAATCTATTAAAGGGATAGTTCACCTAAAATCTAAATTCTGACATTATTTTCTCATCTTCATGTTGTTTTATACCTGTATGAATTTTGTTTTTCTGATGAACACAAAAGAAGATAAATGATGATAAGCACACAGTTGACCATTGACTTCCATAGTAGGAAAAACAAATACTACAGATGTATTTTGATAAATTATTATAAGATTTTTTAATATAAAATATGGTAAGCACAGAGTTGATGGTTCCCAATGAAGTCCATTGTATTTGTTTTTCTTACTATGGAAGTCGGTGGTTACAGTCATCTGTGTGCTTATCACCATTTATCAAAATATCTTCTTTTGTGTTCATCAGAAAAACAAAATTCATACATGAATGAGAAAATGAAGTCAAAATCAACATGAATTTTTAAATGTGAATAGTCCTGAAATAATTGCTTTACTATTTACGTTAGTAAACTGTAGTAAAATATAGTCTTTGAAACTATAGTAAATATTCAAGTATACTTCAGTTTTTACTACAGTTCACCATTGCTAATATTATGAATATGTAGTACACATTAACAAGATGAATTCATTTCTATAAATTACTACAGTAAGCTACATTCACTAAATACTAAAATAAACTACAGTGTTTTTTTCATGTGTGTTGTTTGCATGTGCAAAAGTTGACTTCTCAATATCATGGCATTGTTAAGGTGTTCTGAATGGTTGTCAGGTGGTTGCTTACCAAACGTTAATTCTTGGGGTAAGGTGTTTGTTACTCGTGCATGGGGTGAGAGATTTGAACAGCGACAGTGATGCTTGACTTAGCAAACACAACTCATTAGCGTTTTACACAAGAGTTATTTGTAATGTGGCGGCTGCCTGCGTATGCTAACAGTTCTCATATTTTTCCCTTATGTTTTATGAGAGATTCATCACGTAACAAAGACGGCGATTTCCAAGAGTCAAGGATGGGAAAATAAATCCATGACTTCACCATCTGCTCTCTTGGAAAAAAGGAAAGATGGCAGTAGGAAGAAAGATAAAACTGACAAAGAAAAAAAAGGGTGCTGTAAAAACATTAGTGGGATGTGTTTATTTGGAGCGAACAGTGAACAGTGTCGACGTGCCTGTTTGTATTTAACAGCAACTTTAGGCAAGGCGGATCACACGGACGCAAACTCCTCCCCGGCGATCCCTCCTTCTCTTTATTTTGGCCCCTGTTACCATGGCGAAGAACACATTTGTACCTCCGATCGAAATCAATCCATGACATAATGCGGCGAGGAGCGAACGCGTAACACACGTGAACGCCGCTGACCTCAGAACAGAGGAATGGATCGGCAATTACTGCAGGCTGCGCTTCCTGAACGGAGCGAAGTCGCTTATTACGCCCATAACTGAAACTCCAGAAATCTGTCACGATCTCATGTAAGCCATAAACTGCACATTTCCCCGTGAACTCTGAATCATTACGCTTAGCACAATAAATACAATCTCTTATGCAACCATGTGAATTTTAATGGACTCTGGCTGTAGTGGGTTTAACTGCTAGATCTAACAGATGGTTTACTTTGGTCTTCATCTGAAACTCCATAGCAAAAGCGTGTGAAATGGGCATACAGTAGATGGCAGGGTGAAATAAACAGATTGTGTATTAATCAATCTAGATTTTTAGCTGTTTTAGATGTTTTTATCTGTCTTAAAGGGGACATTTCACAAGACTTTTTTAAAATGTCAAATTATTCTTTGGTGTCCCCAGAGTACATACGTGAAGTTTTAGCTCAAAATACCATATAGATCATTTATTATAACATTTTAAAATTGCCACTTTGTAGGTCTAAGCAAAAATGTGTCCTTTTAAATGCAAATGAGCTGATCTCTGCACTAAATGTCAGTGCAGTGGTTGGATAGTGCAAATTATCTCCCTCTGACATCACAAGGGGAGACAAAATTTCAATATTTTTTCACATGCTTGCAGAGAATGGTTTACCAAAACTACTGGGTTACTGGGTTGATCTTTTTCACATTTTCTAGGTTGAAAGAAGCACTTGGGACCCAATTATAGCACTTAAACATGGAAAAAGTCTGATTTTCATGATATGTCCCCTTTAAGGCCCCCTCAAAAGTTTGCCGATGCCCCCTAGTGGGCCCCTGACCCCAGGTGGAGATTTATAGATTTAGATTATAGATTTATAGGTCAACAGTTCTTAACTCTCAGCATTTAAGAAAAGGTTGCCAACCACACCAGCATTTTTTATGATTTTTACAAAAGTTTAATGCCTTGCAGAAAATGCTCTTCTTTAAATATATAAACATACAAGATATCAAATGAAAGTACAGACTCTCTGCTTTCAAACAAAAAAGTTCTACCTTTATTTGTTTTCTTTTTATCACCTCTCAAATATGGGTATGTTTTTTTCAAAATTACAAAATTTTGAGCAAAAAGCTGAGATAATTATATTTTTGTGAAGGATTTTTATTAGAAATCAAATTCAGAGCGATTATCAAAACATACACAGAGTTCGTACTGTTTGCCCTAAGGGGCTGCTTCCAGGTTTTATAAGTTGGGTAAGAGCGCCATCTGCTGAATAATAGAAAAAATATGGATTGGCGGAAAAACTCGTCATTGGCAAGGAAGCGTTTTCTCTTAATTGACAAGATAAACAACCATTTCTTTCTTATCTTTCAAAGTCTCTACAACATTTTTTCTATTATTTTATGGAACCGTTGATCCAAAATCGGTTCTTCTTTAGCTTCTTTATTTTAAGAGCATATTGCAATAGTAATGCTCTGCTAAGCAAGCGCTACTAAACATTCATAGGATCACAGAAAACACAATCATCTAGAAACGCACCAGTCCAACAGAGTGTTGCATGAGTCGAGAACTAAAGTGAAAGATCTCTATCTCGAAGGGGCTCCATCTCAACCATCACGGTTAACAACCTGCTCAGTCAATCACGTAAAAGGAGGAAGAGAAGATGGTGTTAAAGAAAGAAAACAAAGAAAATCCCTTCTTGATGTGTGCAGACTGACAGCTCTATCCGAGCCCCCCAGTGCCGAAATCAAGCTGTCAGTCTCCCGCCATGGAAATAGAGGAATTGTGCCCTCAGATTTAAATACCGCCTATAATAGCTTCCCATCTATCAGGTTGGCCGGCCGGTTATTCTTAGACACATACATTAGCCCTTGGCCCAGATACGAATGTCACCAGATTAAACATCCAATTTGTTAACCGGGCCAAGCCAGGGGTGCTACTTCTTGACAGAACTTACAAACAAGCCCAAATGGCCCCATTTTTCACCCACAGGCCGGCAGTTTTTTCCTCAGACAGGGGAAACCGCTGCGGATGGAGAAAGAGAGAAAAAGAGAGAGAGAGGGTGTGGAAGGATTTTTCGTGGGTGGAAATACGAGGAGAAAGTGTGCTGTCCGAAACCACTCAACCTCAGGAAGAGCCATAAAGGCAAAAAACCTCAAGAAAAACAGCTTTTGTCATAGAGTTTTAACTTCTGGAATCTTCCTTCATTAAAGCTCAGCAGAAAAAACAGACCTTTCTTGGAAGAGTACAAAAAGTCTCTCCTAACATGCCAAGAATCGGCCAAAAGCCCTTCATAGCAGAACCATTACCCGTGTATCATCAAGCACGTTGCAAAAAGAGTGAGTTTCAATTGCAAAACGTGTTGGCGTACGTGTGCACAAACACAATTTATTGCAAGGAATGAGTTTAAATTTGTTTTAAAAAAAAATTGTTGAGTAATAAAGATTATTCTAAATGAGGGAGCACACATTCTTAAAAAAATAAAAATAAAACGAGTAAGTTCTGCGCTGTAGGACAGTTCTGCTCTCGACGGCGGCCCTGCATAAGCCCAGCGAGCGATCGGATGTATTCGCTGAAGATGAAGTGGTAGATTAGAGCAAGTGAAGGCCCTGTGGACAGATTGGGAACATATTGGGGAACAGAGGGAGAGAGAGAGAACCAGATGCCACCAGTATAAACCCTGCAGAATGGGAGACAGAGTGAGAAATATGGGCGTCCGACACTGCTCGGCTGGCTGTCCGTAGGGAGATATCTTACTCGGCACACAGAGAGAATAAAGCCGCGAGGTCACTGTACGTACTGTAACGGGCTTAAAGGATCTGACTGTCTATGGTTTCAATGGAAATTGCATCTGAGCATTTGGATTAAGTACAAAATATCTTGGTGTCCTAGCAGAGTAACCACATAAAGTTTATGTTACATTAACCACAAATATGGTCCAGGAAGATCAGCAACCAAATAGTATTCAAAAAGTTTTGTCACAACTAAAAATAGTTATTTTTAACCCAGAAAAATACGTAACCCTGGTCCACGAGTAGCAAGAGTATATTAGTAGCAATAGCCAACGAACTTAGTTTGCATGGGTCAAAATTATACTTTTTAATGCCAAAAATCATTAGGATTTTAAGTAAAGACCATGTTCCAATTAGATATTTTGTAAATGTTCTAATGAAAATATATATAAAAAATGATTTATCATTGGTAACATGTGTTGCTATGGACTTCATTTGGACAACTTTAAAGTCAATTTTCTCAATATTTAGATTTTTCTACACCCTCAGATTAAAGATTTTCCAATAATTGTATCTCAACCAAATATTGTGAAATGCTTATAATTTTTTTTGAATACCCTGATGACTGATTTGTGGTCCAGGGTCACATATAATTTATGCTGGGTTGTTTTAACCTATTGTTTGGTCAAATACAAATATTTTCTGGGTTACTTTGGGTTGAAAATAACCCAGCATTTTTTATAACTTACAAAATTGTCTGTACATTTTTTTCCTTTAAATAGATTTCACTTGCCTCATTTTTTGCCATTTAACATTTTAGGGACCACTACATAATACAGCATACAATATAGAAATGTTTTGAATATAGTTCTCCTAAATGAGTACAATAATACTCATCATAAATGAGAACAAAACTCATAAAATATTATGGATTAAAAGAGCATGCATATTTAAATTGCTAATTGTATTTTTACTAATTAAGACTATAAAAGGAAGAATCCTTCAATGCCATGGATATTTTTTAAGTTACGATAAAATGTAGCAAGCAATTTACGATTGATTTAATCTATCAGGAACAGACTAGAAGAACCGACTGGAAAGGAGGAGCTAAAAGATTAGAGGGCTTGATGATGTCATCAAATAAGAAAAGTCGTTTCCGAAGAGCAAAGTTTCTGCATTTTATGAAAGACTATTAAAGTCGCCCAGAAGCATAAGTATCGATTGCCTAATTTTCCGTATATCCGAGTGTATAGTTGTGAATTTGGATTTGAATTTGGCCATCGAGATCTGATTGGATCGTTTGAATTTGGGTCGTGTTGCTAATTGCTAATCGCAGCGAGCTTCTCCCGGACCCCGCCCACCTGCCATACCATATGACCGGAAGTAAAGAGAGATCGTTTTGAAGAGGGGAGGAGATTTGCGTTTTTGTTTAAAGATTATGAGGGCACATGAATTTAAAAAAAATTATGAAGCTGACAGAGAGGTAATTTGTTAAAAAAAAATGCCACAAATTAAAGTTTTTAATTTTATTTTCATGGTGACTTTAAAGGTGCAGTGTGTAGATTTTTGCGGCATCTGGTGGTGAGGTTGCGAATTGCACCCCTCCATTTCGAAGCACATAGAGAAGCTACGGTAACGTCACAGAATAAACATGTCATCGTCTGAGAAAATGTAATGTATTTACAATCGCGCTTTGTAGAGCAGTTTGTCCGTTTAGGGCTAATGTAGAAACATGACGTCGATTTCCATGTAAGGGGACCCGCGGTGTATGTAGATAAAAATGGTTCATTCTAAGGTAATCAAAAAATAACAGTTCATTATTTAAGGTCTTTAAACACCACTAAAAATATAGTTATGTATATTATATTGCATTACTGTCAAAAGATCTTTCAAAAATGTACACACTTCACCTTTAGGAATACACCACTGAAATATTCACAATAGGATCAGGAATGCTAATTTAGTAAGTAAATATTCAAAAACAAATCAACAAAAATCAATTCTCTGAAAGCCAGCTATACAGATGTTCTGAGATTGAGGCAAACGTGAGGTAAATCAGAGCTAAATGAGTACGGCACGATACATGTGAGAGTTCCTTAAGACTGCGAGAATAAAAGCGAGTCAGTTGGTAAAATTGTCTCCTTAAGTAGAAACTAATATAATTTCTCTCACGCCAGCAAACAGGAGTATTTTATTATTCCAAAATCGTTCTTCAGGGGAAAAGTGATTTATACCTCACTTTATCTGTCAGACAAATGTTTCTCTTTATGGCTATTACCATTCCGAACCGACGGCAGGCAAAACAAAACTAATATAGTGTGTGAAGTATTTAATTAAGTATCTGGGTAGAGATGGCTGAGCGCCTTGCTTTATTGAACCAAAATTAAAAATAACTCCTCCATTTGAATAACGCCTGGAGGTTGCCTCTCATCTGCCTCATTTTAATATCACTTATGCCACTTTAACCTTTTCGAGCACCACGTCCGTCGTTCGTTTGTCAGTTGAAAGAAATTCATACTCGTACACAAACAGTCATTCTCAAAAAATAAATAAAAAAAATAAATAGTTTTTTGCCACCTTATAGCCAAGAAACACGATTGCCTTCAGATCAGTTGTTTTCCTCTTTGTAGGGTGTGTTGCTTTGTTTTTGAAGTGGGGGATAAAGGGAATAGTGGTGATGCATCAGCCCCCGATACATTATGTGGCTATGAAATGCACACATGATGCAACGGTTACATAGTCAATGTAATTTGCGAGTGCTTTTGAAGTGTTTAAAGAGCGTCGGCCATTTTGGGGCGCATCAGACGTTGGGTTTAATTAAACTCGACTGCAACACAAATAATAAAGGGGGATTTGTTCATAACAAGAACCTACACAAAAACCAAACTATTACTGTCGGGAAAGATGAAAGTTTGCTATCGGTTCGAGGTGACGAGAGTGCAGGTGAGCAAGAGATAGATAAATAAATAAATAAATAAATAAAAATCCAGATGCAGGTTTTAAAATCACAGAGCAGACCAATATTATCCATCTGTTTTGGCACACCTCATTCTCTGCTGCACTGAAGAAACGGTCATGGACAAGGTGAACCCAACATCACCATCTGGCCGTGTTTGCAGGCCTGGACAGGACTGAGGACAGTTACACACACACACGGTCATACCAATATCTTTCCTGAATCTTTCCTGAAACAGATTGCCTAATGAACGCTTCCCATTTCTAAAGGCCTCACTGAGCAGCAAATCACACAGTTTCAATCCTCGCCTCGTTTCTTCCTGATGGGCCTTTGTTTAGAGGAACACAGCGTAGCAGAAGACGGCACAGCTCGCCAATCAGAAATAGGTCGTTGGTTCCGACCCCCGGAGAGGGCGCGGATCTTCCCGCAAAGTTCTGGAGAGTCCGGGCCGTGAGTGTACACAGCTGGCGTGAGTTTGACTTAATGAGAAGCTGTCGAAAAGCGATACTCGCAATCCGAGCTCAAGCGGCTGGGCCCGCAGGTGAAGTCTTTATGTTTTGATTTACATTCCGACGAAATTTGATGAACGCCGCATTTCTCAAACCATCGTCTCGTCTGCTACGGCTCAAACCTGCCAGAAAGGCCCTGAGTGTCGAGAGAGCTCAGAAGCGAAAGAGTAATCACATGACAATGATAGAAACCTGCCAACGCTGGGAGGTCAAGCGTTTAGCCATGACTGCCTCCAGATTGCAAACTTACACCTACTAAACGCAAACTGTCTTGTTTGTTAAACAGCAGAATGGATTTACTCGGTGTACTGGGGGCGCGGAGTTACGCTCAGATACCGTATTGATTTATCGGAGGACGGTCACTGGGGATGGTGGACTTAAACCGGTGAGCTGTGGGGTTTGGGGTCATGTGATTTGTTCGCTGTTAATGTGGAATGGCTCGACAAAAGCAGACTTTTAATTTTATCTCTTTAATGAAAAAAGGCTTTGATGTTACAGTAGAAAGTATCTAAATTTGGTACACTCTTAAAAAGTGCTTCAAGATGCTGTAGAAGAACCATTTTTGGCCTTGTGGTTGTCCTTGGAGAACCTTTAACATTTGGTTTCACACAGCGAAGGTTCTTTGAGGAACCAAAAATGTTTCCCTTTATTAATTCATGTACACCTTGTAGATGTAGATACAGGAGTCTACATCTCAATAAGTGCCATTCGGTGTGCATCTTCTGGAGGTCGCATTGGTCGACCGCCTATGCCATCGGGGTTTAATATTTCAGTTTCTATTTCAGCTACCGTTACATTTTAAGGTAAGAATAAAACTACAATGATTGTAAGAGACAATGAAGTCCAAATGTGGACAAAGTTTTAAAAAATCATATGCTTGCAAATATACACTCACCTAAAGGATTATTAGGAACACCATATTAATACTGTGTTTGACCCCCTTTCGCCTTCAGAACTGCCTTAATTCTACATGGCATTGATTTAACAAGGTGCTGAAAGCATTTTTTAGAAATGTTGGCCCATATTGATAGGATAGCATCTTACAGTTGATGGAGATTTGTGGGATGCACATCCAGGGCACGAAGCTCCCGTTCCACCACATCCCAAAGATGCTCTATTGAGTTGAGATCTGGTGACTGTGGGGGCCATTTTAGTACAGTGAACTCATTGTCATGTTCAAGAAACCAATTTGAAATGATTCGACTCTGTGACATGGTGCACCTGCTGAAAGTAGCCATCATAGGATGGGTACATGGTGGTCATAAAGGGATGGACATGGTCAGAAACAATGCTCAGGTAGGCAGTGGCGTTTAAACAATGCCCAATTGGCACTAAGGGGCCTAAAGTGTGCCAAGAAAACATCCCCCACACCATTACACCATTGCATTTATAAGAAATTGAACAGTTGTTCCTAATAATCCTTTAGGTGAGTGTATATCAAAATCTCTTTATTATCAACGTTTTAATCGTATGATCTTCAACAGGCATCAGGCAGTACTTTGTGTCTATTTTTTAACTGAAATGTGAGTACCTCGATGACGTATGCGGTCGACTTCCAGAGGACACACCTGATCCGGTCCGGAGAAAATGGCACGTATGGTCACCCTTATTCAGCAACACATGCAATGTTTAAAAAGTGTCTCCTGTGGTGTATTAAAACGGGCCAGATTAATTCAGAGAGGAAGAGAAAATAAAACGATCTCACAGAATGAATCTGATCAGAGTGCTATTGCCACAAGTCGACATATTGATCCAAGTGCGCCACTGAATTCAGGTTGTAGTGTGAATTTCATTTGTGTGAACCGGTTGATAAGTAATGAGTTAGTAGGTTCCCGTGAGATTTACTCACTCCTATATAGTCTATTAGTCTTTCATCTCATCACGCTGATGTATTCAGTTATTAAGAGGACAAGGGCTGGGATCTCCTATTCTAGATCGTGCCGCACATACAGTAGAGTAAAACGGTGATGGACAGGGATGGTGTCAGTTTTTGAGGAGGACGCAGAAAGAACAGCTCTCGTCACGTCCCGGCACAATGTGTGAGATAAAAAAAAACTGCCACTCAATTAATAAATCACCTCCTCCCTTACAGCTGGGGGAGCAGCTGGTCTCTCTGGCACTAATAACCAGAGAGTGACGAGGAGGCCCGCCGGCCTTACGCTGTGACAGCACCTCCTCACAACTGTGAGAGGAGTTAACAGACCCCACATGCTTGATCACCCACATTTTATTGCTTGGAGGTTTTGCTCTTTTAATGCTCAGGAAATCTCAGTTATATTTTACTTCTTCTGAAATATCTTAAATAAGTTAAAGAGTATAAAGCTACAGGTATAGGTAAAATGTTTTTCAAATGATTTTACTTTATTGGCAACCCAACAGAGTTTCCAAATTGTTTATCTTACATAATTGGATTTCACTGCCAAAAAAGCACTGTAGTCGGCACAAACCATATTAATTGTAGTCTTATTGCAGATTAACCCATATTTATGATGGTCTGTGTTATATTTTCTTTTACCTTACTAAGTTTTATTCATGGTTTTAGATAAGGAGGACGTCACGCAGACTCTTAGGGGCGGTTTCTCGGATTAGACTAGTCCTAAACTAAAATAAATGTAAGAGCTGTTCAAACCGAAAACAACTTGCACTGACAAATCTTAAAATACATCAGTGCCCTTTGTTTTTAGTAAGGCATGTTGGTTAAAACTAGTTATATTTCCTAATTAAACTAAGGCCTAGTCCTGACTTAAGCAAATTTTTGTCCAGGAAACCGCCCCTAAATGTTTTCACTTCTACCAAAGTCAGTGGCGGCTCCTGACTGCTCATCCAAGGGGCGCTAATTCAAAATAAGTGTTCGGAGTGTCATGTATGTGGTTCTTTTTTCCAAAATGTGTGTTCTGTGCATTGAGAGATCCTGTGTGCAAGTGTTTTGTCAAAATAAGTGCCTGCTGCACACGCGTCAAAACTGTTTATGATAAAAGAGACGCTTACGTTCACAAAATACATGCAAGACTATGAGATTATGCAAGCATCTGTCAAACGCAAGCGTCTGTTTTATCATAAACCCTTTAGACGCGTCTGCAGCAGGCACTTATTTTGACAAGACACGTGATGCACACAGGATCTCTCAATGCACAGAACACATATTTTGAAAAAAGGAACCAAACACGTGATGGGCTACATACATGTTGTTACGAACTTCGCATCAAGCGCCCTCGAAAAAAGAAGTCACCGGCCCCCACTGGTTTTTAGTAAGGCATGTTTATTAAAACTAGTTATATTTTCTAATTAAACTAAGGCCTAGTCCTGATTTAAGCTAATCTCTGTCCGGAAAACTACCCCTTAATGTTTGCACTTCTACCAAAGTGACGGATATTTCGCACCGAGCACTATAGAGAACAGAATTTGGACCCCCAACCTTGGCATTTACATTTTTATCCAAAGCGTCTTACAATATTTTTGAAGCAAGTGTAGCTTAACCTTCGACATCAACGGCGAGATATGAAAGCACTTCATCCTGCCATTTACTAAAGGTGCAGTGTGTAGATTTTAGCGACATCGAGTGGTGAGGTTGTGAATTGCACCCCTCCCTTTTGAAGCACAAAGAGAAGCTACGGTAGCCGTCATAGGACAAACATGTCATTGTCTGAGACAACATAGTGACAAATATGCTCTGTAGAGTAGGTTTTCCGTTTAGGGCTATCTTAAAAACATGATGCTGCAAAATGGCGGCCTCCATTTAAGGGGACCCGCTGTGTATGTAGATAAAAATGTCTCATTCTAAAGTAATTAAAACAATATGGTTCATTTTGTAAGGTCTTTATACACCACTGATAATATAGTTATGTGTATTATGTTGCATTACTGTCAAAAGATCTTTCTAAAATTTACACACTGCACCTTTAATGTATAGCTGCTTTGAAACAATTAAACAATTGTGAAAAGCCCAGTATAAATAAAACTGAATTGAATTGTTTAACGCCTGTATATTTTGCTTTCCAATCTGTGCATGTTTACATGGTTAGTTGCATTTTATTATTTGCATATAGTTTTTCTCCACAAAACTATAACAGATTTGTGACCCGGTATTGGGAGAAAATCTCTCCATTTAAAGCAATCGCTGTCTATGGGTAACAACAGAGGTATTAACAAAATCTCATTTGTGATATTTCTTTCCCACGGGCTAAAGAGAAAACAGGCCTGCATTTCAATAGTCGTTTGGACTCAAAGGAGGAAAAAAGTTACGCGTAAGTGGAACTGAACTGTTATAAAAACAGCCGATATTTCAGTGTGGAAATGTGCCATGGGACAGGAAGACGAGTCCCGATGAGAATAGTGCAGGTGCGAGGCTTGGATGCGGCCCAGCCGCACGCGCTCGCGCACACACTCAATCATGCAGGTCACCCGTGCGCACACTAACACACCCTCCATCGCACTCGGCTCGCCAAATACCTCTCATGACAAAAGAATTATCTCAGCATCAGCTGCTGGGCGTGCTCGCTCTCTCTCACTTTCTCATTCTGAAGATCTTCAACCGGTCCAGTGTCATCTTAGCAACCGAGTTTGTTTATGTATAATATGGATACTGTATACAGCGCAAAACAAACACAGCCATAACAAATAGCAACAGGGGCCGAGGCGAGATCAAAACGGTCAGGATAAACAAACACAAGATGAGTATTCCCTGGGAACGGGCTTATCGTCCGATCCGATTGGCTGGAACGGCAGGCTCTGGATGTGGGATGGATGTGATGGTTGAAGCAGAATGCAGAATGCATGAGAAATCATACTGTACGTCATTTTTCTCAAATGTTGGATCTTAGCGGTCTCGCAACAAAATAATGTATATCAGTTCTTGGAGTTTATTATAAGAAACTTTATTATGAGCGTTATCATAAAAGCGTTGAAAGAGAAATGAATGAGCAATATTTTCTCCCAGCGACTGAAACAGTATATTCAATTGCTTTATACTGGTAATGATTTTCAAAAGGGGAGAGAAAGGTTAAGGCAAAATGAGAAGTCTCCCAAAACAACTATAAAATCTTCCTCTGGTAAGCTGTGGGACTCCCAGCAATACCAGCCGCTAACTAAAAGATAAATAAAATCTTCAATCAGGAATTCAGGATTTAGTAGCATCAATAAACCGGAGTCTTTAGGAATGCAGTGGATCGCTTTAAAAACTCGCTTTTTTCTGCTCATTGTAAATAGAAACCAAGGCAAAGCTCTGGCTTATTCGTAAATGCGTCATCTGGCCTTTTTCAGACCTGGGCTGAAGTTGTTAAGGTCACCTGTTTCTCCTTACCGCTGTGTTTTATGATGTCACCATGTTCTCGCAGAGAAATGAAACATGGGAATGGAAAGAGAGAGAGCACAGACACAAAGTACATAGCCCTGATTTGTAAAAAGAGCCGTAGTGCAACCGAAGCAATTTGTTCGATGCCATCTCCGACACATGGCCAAACAAAACGCAGCCTTACTAATTGCTTTGCCAGTAACCCCCACCTTTCCACCACACAGCAAACAAACAAACACGCAGGCACAAACTCAGTCAGCCGGGTCAGAAAGGTCACTTGGGAACCGGACCGATTCTGGGTACCTCTTTCCTCCACTCCAATCCGATTTCGGTCTCCATTCAGTCGGCCTGCTAAATGCCTCATCAACAAGTTTAATCAAATTAGTAAGCAGCCAAAAATTGACGCTTTTCATTAATTATACAGGATAATTCTAATTGCAAATTCAAATGTATTCGCTCCGAACAGAAGGTGTTCAGTAATATTTCAGGGAATTTGCATATTAAATGGGGGTCGTTCTGCATTATGTATGATAATATATGCGCATTGTCTTTATTTTTAACTCGCGGGCCATATGCGCCGCTGCTTGCCAAAGCAGGTGAAAAAAGTCCGGAGTGTTTAATTTCGCTGAACAAACGCGTCGAGGCGGCTTGTCAAGGGCTGTATGGTCGGTGTCAATCTTTGTTTTTTTCCTGTTTTCCCGGCCCTCCTTTTGATTACGGCCGCCGGCGAGGCCACCGGTAAACAAACCTCGACGTGTGCCCGTACAGGAAACAGGAAGTCCCACGCGTCCCTCTCCCTTTTGTTGCTTCTGTAGCCTGAATCAGAGCCGCACCGTCAGCAGTTCAGCCATGTGACTATCGTGGCCGTCTGCATCATCCCAGACAATAAGCACCGTCCGCAAAATCTGTGCCAGACACCATGCGCTCTCTCTGAGACTATCACATTACCGGCTAACGGCTTAGTGTTTCTTCAGATCATATCTAGCCACAATAAGCTACACATCAAAAAAGCAAATTCTCATATACCACCATGCAACCGCAGTTGTAACCGATTCACATCACTATAGAGCCTTTCAGGTGAATGATCCAGGTGCTACAGCATTTTCATGACATTTTTAATTGCGTGTGAATGAATTTTTGCTAATGAAGCATTATGGCTTACAATATATTAAGGCAGAAATCTGGACAGGTTTTGATTAGTTGTGATCACTGGTGTGCATTATTGCCAATTTACAATGGCGTCAAACGCACCTTAACCAATCAGAAATTAGTAACAGAAGTATATATCTTAATTTTTTTTATTTATTTATCTTTATAAACTGCTAGGGAGCACCAAAACTCAAAGAGTCAGACTCAGCCAGGGACGTAGCCACGAGGGGGCCTGGGTGGGCCTTGGCCCCCTCATTTACATGTCCGCCCCCTCAGATTTCCAATTGCTTAAAATAAAATAAGAAAATGTTGATTTCTTAGTCTGATTGACAGCTGTTTTCAAACTTTAGCTCATGTCACGTGTTGTTGTGCGTAACTTATGCTGTCATCTTTGCATGAGAGTTCATTAATATTTGGTGACAATGGCAGCTGGCGCGCAAAGTACAATATTACGCTTTTTCCAAAAAGCGCGGAAAGATGAGCTAGAAGAAGAAAATGTGCCATCCATATCATTTAAGTCTACTTCATGTTCTGTATATATATATATATATATATATATATATATATATATATATATATATAGAGAGAGAGAGAGAGAGAGAGAGAGAGAGAGAGAGAGAGAGTTGCCCCTTCATTTTAAGATGGGACCCCCAAGATAAAATTCTAGCTACACCCCTGGACACAGCTAGCATTAAATTTGTAAGATATTTTATCGGGATCAGTTTTAAACAAGACAGATGTGTAAATGGGTATCAGGCATCATGGCTATGTCCCTTCCCGCAATAACTAATGATTCTTCAAAAGAAGATAAAAGGAACGCTTTCACCGTGGAGAGAGAGAACAGAACAATGATGCGATTTGGGAAACTGAACTTCGTTTATTTAAAATTACACTTATGCTGTTTGAACTTGGCGCTACATTAAACGGCTATATGTACAACGAGAGCCTCATATCAGGTACAAATCTTATTTTCCTCTCTTCTTTTCCCTATGAACACACACAATATCACACACAGACAGATTACATGAGGGTGTCCAAAGCGTCATTTAGGACTCTTGTAATTTCATACATGATGCTTGAAGGACTGTTAATGTTTACAGGAATGAAAATTAGTTTGAATAAATTGCCCACTGAATATTTTTTATTCACTACCTATTGGAAATTGTGAAAAAAAACTTGCACTGTTTGTGTATTGATTTTTTTTGTCAAGCATAATCTCTGACAAAACATTAATGGTAAAGACACACAGTTTTTCATTTGAAACAGTTCAGAAAAACTGACATGTTGTGAAAGGGCAGAGGAGGGGCGGAGACGACCCTATAAAGATAAAGATTAATTACAAGTCAAGGCTGTTTCAGAGGTGAAGAACAGCAGCATACGCGAGAGTTTGCGTGAGGTACGATGACAACACACCTCACAGATATAGGCAGACGCTTAATGAGCCAAGATCACAGTTTTCAACATTACGTCTCCGTTATGCAGGACGGGCCTTTATTAAGCCCGGTACACTACGCTGTCACGCGATTTAAATATGTTCACACCAGCCCATATTCACCTGTCCAACACGTCTATGAGCAGTTGGTCTTTCGATTCCATCACTCCTATCTTCCTGAGAACAGGTTGCATACATAAATTAAACAAGTGAACATATGAGTACGTAAATAAAGGTTTAATACAAATGGTCCTCAAAGGTATAAATGTATGGCGAGTGGTGTGGGAGAGGCTAATTTAAAACTCTTTATATGGCATTTGAAATCATCTCACAACACTTCCACTTTTTTAAAGCCAACCAGGGTAGCCAGTACACCCCCAGGGTGCCACCGTCATGGCCACAAGCACCGCACTTCAGCCCAGCGCTGGGTAAGTGCGAGCTGGCAGGCCTTTGAGAAACCCTGGCTCCACTAGACTGGAGTCCACTACGGATGGGCGGCCCATCCAAGGACACATTGCTCCTGGAGAACGACCCTGGACAGATGGGTGGCTGGATCTCAGAAGTGTACACTAACCACTGATGTCAGTCCAGGGCTGCTCTCTGGTTGCCAATGGCAACATTATGCTCACTTTCTAGTCAGTTATGGCTGAGGACACTTGACATATATTGCTCGGTAAATACTTTTTTCCCGCAGTTCCTCTCATACTGTATGTGGTTTAACTTGACATATTTAAGGAATAAAAAAATGCCATTATTTACTGACCTTCATGTTGTTTAATAAGCTGCATGAATGATCTGTTCATAACATGATGTAGCGCAAGAAAAATTCATGTGGACCATGTTAATAGTTTCAGTGCTTTTAATGTTCTTGTAGCTCAATTGGTAGGGCATTGTGATAGCAGTGCATAAGGTCATGGTTTCACACATACCTGTATCATAAAATGTATACCTTTTAATGCAATGTACTGTAAGTCGATTGGATAAAAGTCTCTGCCAAGTATGTAAATGTAAATGTTTTAAGTCTTTTGTGGAGATTGGCGGCCTGTTATCACTATAAAACTTTCTACGAAATCCTCAGGAACAGTTTGAGGGTGCACAATCTTTACTCAATCAAATACTTCATGGGTTCACACATACCTGTATCGTAAAATGTATACCTTGTAATACAATGTACTGTAAGTCGATTGGATAAAAGTCTCTGCTAAGTATATAAATGTAAACATTTTAAGTCTTTTGTGGAGATTGGCGGCCTGTTATCACTATAAAACCTTCTACGAAATCCTAGATTAGAGGGTGCACAATCTTTACTCAATCAAATACTTCATGGGTTCACACAAACCTATATTGTAAAATGTATACCTTGTAATGCAATATACTGTAAGTCGATTGGATAAAAGTCTCTGCCAAGTACATAAATGTAAACATTTTAAGTCTTTTGTGGAGATTGGCGGCCTGTTATCACTATAAAACTTTCTACGAAATCCTCAGGAACAATTTGAGGATGCACAATCTTTACTTAATCAAATACTTCATGGGTTCACACATACCTATATCGTAAAATGTATACCTTGTAATGCAATGCACTGTAAGTCGATTGGATAAAAGTCTCTGCCAAGTACATAAATGTAAACATTTTAAGTCTTTTGTGGAGATTGGCGGCCTGTTATCACTATAAAACTTTCTACGAAATCCTCAGGAACAATTTGAGGATGCACAATCTTTACTTAATCAAATACTTCATGGGTTCACACATACCTATATTGTAAAATGTATACCTTGTAATGCAATGCAATGTAAGTCGATTGGATGAAAGTCTCTGCCAAGTACATAAATGTAAACATTTTAAGTCTTTTGTGGAGATTGGCGGCCTGTTATCACTATAAAACTTTCTACGAAATCCTCAGGAACAGTTTGAGGGTGCACAATCTTTACTCAATCAAATACTTTATGGGTTCACACATACCTGTATCGTAAAATGTATACATTGTAATACAATGTACTGTAAGTCGATTGGATAAAAGTCTCTGCTAAGTATATAAATGTAAACATTTTAAGTCTTTTGTGGAGATTTGCGGCCTGTTATCACTATAAAACTTTCTACGAAATCCTCGATTTGAGGGTGCACAATCTTTACTATCAAATACTTTATCCTGCACACACACACAAGCCGTGACACACACAGAACACATAACAGCTTTGCTTCATTACCTTTATGTTACCAGTGTTTACCCAACACCCATTTGTTTGGCATTTTTCTGCACGTGCGGCCTGACCCGGTGATTTAGAGGCGGCTCTCGATAGCATACAGCTAGCTTAATGACAGTTATTTCCCCTCATAAGAACAGTGCTGAATTACTGCTTAAATATGACGCCTTATTGCAGTCAATAAAACACGGCACTATAATTATGAGCGAGCGAGGCAGCTCGGAACGGGGAGGTTTATCCAAACCGAAATCTCTATCAGAACCTTCGCTGCTAATCCTAAGGGATAGAAAATTATCAGTACAGACAAGCCCGTAATCCTTTTTGATGCTTATTCAAAATAGGAACATTAAATTTGCGCAGCCTACTGTATTCCTATTCATTTCCCCGGGTTGTAAAAGAATACGTCTGCGGACTCGGCATGACAGAACTGATTTTAATAATAGTCATATATTATTTTGTGTGTTGGTATGATAGGTAGCGGTGCCCAGATGGATGTTGCTGTGTGTGTGTTAGTATTGCGGATACACCTGAGCTCTCCGTGTCAGTAAATCTCCATTTCCTCCCTGGTGGCAGAGCGACTTCACCACTGAAAGAAAACACAGACCGTTGCCAAAGCTCTCGCTCGCTGCCCAGTCGAAGCGCCGCTCTGCCAAAAGCATTTTCTCACTCGCTCGCTGCCATTTCCATTTCTGCCAACTTCCAATGACAATGTTATGCTTGTTTGCACCATAAATACACTTAATAGGTTTTATGACAACAGTCGTAAACAAGCTTAATAAAACCTGCCCTCCTTTGCTGAATGATGTTGAAATACTACAGTACGTCTATGTTCAATTTCAGTATAGTTTGAGACTAAAAGACTGAAAATGAATTTTGCATCAGCTGACTATAAGCATCGTCTATTTATGCAGAAATGCTATGCGCAAAAGTGCCAAAACCTTCACGCAAACAGCATCTCGGCAGCATCTTGTAACAGTACATTTTATTTCTTAAAGATCATCTTTAAAGCAGATCTTTGAGCTGAACTCTGAATAATGATTTGTTTCCCCTCAGGGAACGTACACCTATTCCACACTTCCATTTTTCACACATCTGGATTATTTATCTTGGAGTTTACTTTGCGCAAAATGGTTTATAAAGCTTTAGACAGCACAGCGTAGATACTGCTCTCTTCTTATATCTGTCTCACGTTGAAAAACTGCATTGCCAGCGTCTTGGCATCTATTACAGCCGTTCGCGCTCTGGGAATATTGTGTTCTTCAGATTCACACACGTATTCCTGTATTTAGGATTCAAATTCACACAACTGGTTTAAATTAAGTTCTCGATTCGTCATGATTGTGAAATGCATGAGACTTTTTGGTTTGGAGGAGGAAGTTAAATGGAGTTTCTCATGGCTGCTTTGTAACAGGCGAGTGTCCGTTGGCACTGCGAGGGTTAAAGAGCAGAGACGTAGGGGTGAAGGTCACAGTAAGGGTTTTCTCTAGAGTTGAGTGTATGGGGATAAGAGACAGTGCCGCGTAAGACAACAGTATTGGCTCTGACTGTGTGAAAGCCACTGTGCAGTAAAACTGTCCATTTATTCCCCCAGGGAATGCACAGTCACTTCCTTTTTATATTTCTCTGTTTTATGTCCTCTGGGAACTCGAGGTGGTCTCTCTGGACAGTTCCATCTACAATGGACCTAAAACTATTTGGCTATTTAAGATACACATTAAAATCTTATATAACTACTAAATAACAAACCAAATTGAAATTATAAAGGAATTTGTTTGTAGATGCTTTATGGTTTGTTTGTTTTATTAGAAATGCAATGTAATTCAGACTATTTAATATGACCTAAGTACTGGAAAAGTCTTTTTGAGGCCAATGTTTGAACTATTTTTAACAAAACAAAATACAGCTAAAATACTGTCAAAATGTACAATAGCGTGAATGGTAATTCGTACGACCACATTCGTACATTTTTATATGATTTGCTTTTGCCGCAAGGCATTGGGGTTGGGGGGTGGATTTTCGTTATTGTTTTTTATGATGGTACGTTTTTGTATGATTTACTTTGTACAAATTAATACAAATTAGCCAACTCGTAAAATACCTACGAAATCTGGTGAGATCAGGCTGGATTAAATGGACACAACTAACAATGTTATGCATAAAAATACTTCCTTTACAAAAATAAACTATGTTTTTCAATAGTAACTTTTTGTGTATTGATTACCATTAGGGCTGGGCAAAAAAAAGGATTTTTTGATTAATCGATTTTTTAAATGTGGTCGATTCAAAATCGATTCTCAAAGGCCACGAATCCTTTTTTTTTCATATTTATTTCCGCAAACATTGAACGTAAGATTAACGTTAACCTAATTACTAGTCTTCTCCACTAGATGTGACCTTTTTTTTGCCTTGCGCGATGTTATGAAGGAGCGAGAGGCGAGACTGTCGTTCATTCGTTCAGTGCATAAAATGGCGGTTTCAGGTGCTTCGCCGATGATGATGCCACCTTCACATAAAAAGTCGGAGGTATGAAGCATTTTAGATTTCGCAAGCAAGACGACGACGATAGTGTTGTGAACTGGAACAAAGCTATATGCGTGATTTGTAATTCAGAGGTGAAATGCTGTAGTAATATTAAATCTATATTTATTGAGTTGAATCTAGAATCGATTCTAAAAATCGATCTGATAATCGGAATCGAAAATTGAATCGAGAATCGAATCGATTTGATAGCTTGTGAATCGAAATCGAATCGATCTGGAACATCTGAATCGATACCCAGCCCTAATTACCATTGACAAAACTATTGTTTAACTACATTAACAATCGTTTAATCATGTTTTTAGCACAACCATGATTATTTTTGCGGTATCATGTTTATTTTAAATGTGAAAAAATGGTAAATAAGCATTCATGCACAGAAGGCACAAACTGGAGATAAAACATCAAGTCGTGCAAAATCTATCCACAGAAAGCATCAAACTGAAATTAATTTTGAAAGCAACTATGATGTTTTAATAAAACAGGATATGGCAATGATTGCAGATGGATGCAAGACTTCCACCCGGAGAGCCAAGAGTCACAAAGGCTATCGCTTTTATTACTTTGGGAAAAACAAAACGTACTGTAAAGAGACATCAGCGAACGGCAATATCTAAATTTCAGGGAGCCGATGATGGAGTTCAGATGTAAACCCAGAGTTTTATTGGCCTGAGAAAGTGTCTGTTTGTTAAAGAGAGAGCATTCATTAATGACCGACTGCCAAACTGCAAAATCGCTAATAATAGTTAAGCTTACGCCTTGGGCCTGTCAGCCGCACAGGGATCAATAGATCGACGCTTTCCACTGTACAACATAAGTCCACGTCCATTGAAACAAACACACACACACTCCTCTGATGGCTGCCAGTCTTCCTCTATGTTTTCCCAGCGCGCAGTGCAAGTTAGATTAGTTAATTAAGGGGGACTGAGGCAGATCTGTAGCTGGTGTGGCAACGTGTTTTGACAGGTGGGCTTAGCGAACTGTGATTAGGGGAGAGGGCACGTCGAGGCGGTTAAGCCCTCCGTAAGCCCCTCACCGACACGAGGAATGATGCTATGCATGCAGACCCCTAAAAAATCCACTGCTGTTTTGGGCAAGGAGGAGGGGTTGGGAAAAAACGGGTGATTGACACCTTGAAAAGCCGCGATTCAGCCCTCCGTTCGTGACCCGTCCCACCAATCATTGACTGTGATGTTGTCATGTGAAGTGTTGCGGAAACACTTGACTTATGACACTTACTAGATAATATGACCAGTTGAACAGCTTTAATAAACTCAGAAGCTCTTTGTTTTCTCTTGGGCTCACAAGTGTTTCTTTGTTTTTGCGTGTATGTGTGTGTATGTGCGCGCGAGAGGGAGGACGCCTGCACGTGCGCTGGAGCGTATGTTTGTGCATTCAGCTATTTGTGAGCAATTCCTCATAGGGCTTTCTCAGCAGGTGAAGATGTGCTCGTGTGGGTGATGGAAGTGGGATTAGCATTATCTAAAACTCTCCAGCCGCCCCGAGTATCATCCACCGTGCTTAAGTTAAGGTGCAAGACCGGGTGATTTGCATAAGTAATTAGCTAATGTGCTGTTCAATTTCACTCCCATCTGGCTGCCTGAGCAGGCCCTCATTTCTCAAATTGACAGGCTGGTCTCTATCACTACCCACACTGCAACAAGGCGCACACCAAATTAATTTGTCAACCTTCTCCAGTAATAGGATGTTCACCTTGAAAACTCAATTTTCCCGGGTCCAACTGAGAGAAAAAGGTTGGAATTTGCTCTCAAATACATCGCGAAAAATAACAAAAGAACGGTGAGATGGTTGCTGATAGCTTTTCGAAGTGACAGTGTAAACCGCTGGAAAAAAAACTCTGGAGGAAAACATTCAAGCGCACATCGCTATAAACACTGTGAGTGCTTCTGTCTACTCAAAATAATGTAATTGATCATTTTCAGGAAAAAAATAAACTTTGTTTGCAATGTAAAATAATATATATATATATATATATATATATATATATATATATATATATATATATATTTTTTTTTTTTTTTTTTTTTTTATAGAGTCACATATAAAGTCATTTCAACTTTTATTATTTGCTACAACTTATACAATTAACTTGACTTATTTCAACTTTATTTTATAAGTTATAACAACTCATCTCTAGTCAAGTTAAATAATAGTAAGTTGAAATGACTGGAGTTAATTTAACAAAAACATTTAAGGCAGAAAAGGATTTTTTTGTAAGTGTACTTAAAGTTGGCTAAAAAGTCAAAGAAATATGACAATGGGGCGGTTTCCCAAACAGGGTTTAGGTAAATCCAGGACTAGGCCTTATTTATATTAGATAATTTAAGACGTTTTTACAAACATACCTTACAAAAACACTACAGGTGTGCATCTTAAGACAAAACAATGTCATGATGTATGATAAAATTAATAAGGACAAGGTGTTTTTAAATTAAAGCTGCCTAAACATGCATTATAGACTGGGAATAGGATAAGACCTGTCCGAGAAACCGCCCCTAAATGTTTTATTACTTAGGACAAATGATAAATAAAAATATTACTAATTATTCCCAAAAAAAATGCATTGTTAAAAAAATTATTAATAATTAATAAAAAATAATTAAATATAGAAATCATATAATATCCAAAAAAAGTTGGTGCACACATCCACAAGCATGTAAGATTCTGGCAAAATATATTTTGTAAATTTACAATTTTATCGCTCTTGTATTGCTCAATTGTATTAGCAGTGGAAAAGGTCATGGCTTTAATCCCATACTGATAAAAAAAATATTCCTTATAGTGCACTGTACTGACTTTGGATAAAAGCGTTTGCCAAATGCATAAATGTAAATTTATATATATATAATATCAAATCATGATACAATACAAAAAGTATCTTTATTGTTTCCGATGACTCCCTTGCTTGGTTATGGGCCCATTTGGGCGCAGTATTGGGTGTTGGTTTGGCACACAATCATCACTGATGCCAATAAGGGACCAGTCATGGAAAAGAGCCAAAAACTGAATTTAATGAACCCCCCAATATTAATTTCAGTCTCATCTCCGGCCCGAGGCGGTGCGAGTCCTGGGACCCCGGCCTGTTTGTGAAGGTTTGGATGGAGCATGCCGTCAAAACAACTGTGGTGGGGGGCGACACCAGCTTATATAAATAAAAAAACATTACTCCCCCAATACCTTTTCTTCTGTGTGTTCCATCAGTCATTTCTTTTGGATGGTGACTGCATACTTATTAAGTTCCTTTGTACGCTGCGCTCGTTCATGTCGCGCTGCTCTTAAAATGGCTATTCATTTCGCCAGCTGCCACCCACTACAACATAAAGAGTCCCTAAGAACCGTGCGACTGACGTGGGATTTCTGGAGTGGACCCAGGACATACACATGTACACACTAAAGCACAAAAACTGGGCTAATGGCTCTACACACAGCCCGTGCGGTATGCCAATATGTTGCTCTTTTACAGCAAAGCATTGTATGCTGTGCTTTTTATTACTTTGTTTCTTCCCTTCTTTTTCTGGATTCAAACATAGCTTTGACTACACTTTTTGTTGGCTCTGAAAAAATGCAAATATACTGTATATTGTATGTGCGCACACACATACCTGTACATACACAAAATTTGCCTTTTAAAATTATCCATCACCTGAAACGTACACTCAACAATCTTCCAACAGAATCACTCCTCGTAACGCTATTTGTTTCATTCACTTCAAATAAAGTGATGTGCATTTCGTCGCCGCACATAGAGCTTCTGTGCTGATGAAGGCACAGAGATGAATTCTTGGCCCTCAGATGCCCCGCTGTCTGTCCAGCGCACCATCAAATGCTTTCCATGCCATTTAGCACCATGAATCCCACGCCACGGCGCGTGCCCGACCTTGGCGTTTTCTAGTGGCTCTGCTCGTGCCATCTGCAGCCGGCAAGCTTGGGTAGTAAAGCATCTCGACCCCGCGATTCGGGCACATTACGCCCCCACGAGGGGCTCGGCCAGATGGCACTACCCACTAAGAGGGTTTTACTGCCGCTAAAGACACCCGGGCAGCAGCGGTGCCCACTCTCTCTCTCTCCCTCGTTTGCCCCTGCCAAATGCTCCTTCGGCAGACACTGCGGTCATGATTAGCAGGCAACAAACAATCCTTTAGCATCCACCAGGGTCTGCTGAACGGCTCCATGCAGCCAGAGCCTTTAGCGGAAAAGCGGAAGAGAGAAAGACAAACGGCCTGCCTTTCATTACCCCGACTTCTCTACGGAGACTGATCTCTCCGCTCCCATCATAAAGCTGCCGTTAACTGCCTACAGACTGAGCTTGATGAGAACCAACCCCTGAATCCGCTTGATGAAGCAGTGTATTTGTTTTCCCACAAAGGCTTGTAGTCGGGGGCACATCATGACTCCCAAAGCTTAAAAATGTTAGCAGACCTTTGACACAGACTTATCAAAGTTAGCGCATTTAAATGATACAAAAAATCTCCCACAATCCATCTGCACCTACTCAATTTTCACAAAAGCCGCTAGTCAGAGGACATATAGCTGACATAAAGGCTCAGGTGAGGGAGAAAATCATGCTTTTGGTCAGAAAGATCAATAAATTCATTTTTGAGACGGTGGGGAGGTGTTCGAAGAAAAGTAGATTTCTCTACTTTATTCTCGGGCCTCCGTATGTATCTGTTATCATTAAGGAACTTTGAGAAAACCCACCCTTAAACGAAGGATATAAAACACCAGGAACATTTACCAATCCAGGCTTAAACGTCTCTGAGGTCTGGCTTAACTCATGTGGAGATCTTTTAGTAAGCTTGTTAGTATTGCAGCGATGTCTAAAAGTCCAGTCAATCACGCGAACAGTAAAGCCCAGATGGAGAAACTCTTATTCTCAGCTGACTGGATCTTCTTACCGCTGGATTGTGAGGTGCAGTTGAGATGCGTGAGGGGTGAAGAGTGGCCCTTATGTAAGTGTTGACAGGATCAGAGGTGAAAGAAGGGATCTTTACTGGACTCTCGGCCCAATTAAGCGTCAGTCTGTGTGGTTGATTAAGGGATTAAAACGGGGCAGTTGATGAGCTCGGTATTGACTGCCGGGAGAGAACTTACAAAACTAAATCCCTCCTCCTCTCCGTGGAGCCACCAGCCAAGCAACCTCGCCTCTATTCTGGGGTGAGAGTCTATGTGGAAGTGTGTGTGTTTTAGTCTTGGGTAAAATAGCTAAAAAAATAACTCTTTTGACAATATTCAATAGCTTAATACACACCTAAAAAATTGGTTCTGGAAGGGTTTTTCACATGAATGCGATATAAAAGCCATTTTTGCTTTCCCTAATAAAATTTCCTAAAAATCCCAAAAAATTTTACCGTTTCTTAGTCTAAATAATACGGAGCCTCTAAGGGGACATGGAGAAAATATTAAATAAAGTTTATCGCGCACGCACATGAAACTATTGCGTACGCATGTGCCATATCACGTATGCATGAAAGCGAAAGTTTCATGTGCGCACACGAAAGTTTCACGTGCGCATGCAATAGTTTCACAAGTCACATGCACGTGTCACATGCACACGCAAAACGAAACTTTTTACTAAAATTCTGCACATGAAGGTTTTGCGTAAGCATGCAAAAGTTTAACGTGAGCACGCGAAAGTTTAATGTGCGCACGCAAAAGTTTCATGTACGCACATGAAAGTTTCACGTGCGCACGCAATAGTTTCACATGCACACGCAAAACGAAACTTTTTACAAAAATTCTGCACATAAAGGTTTTGCGTGAGCAGGCAAAAGTTTCACGTGAGCATGCAAAAGTTTAAAGTGAGCACGCGAAAGTTTCACGTGAGCATGTGAAAGTTTCACGTGTGCACGCAAAAGTTTAACGTGAGCACGCGGGCAAACTAAACTTTAGATTTTTTTTACTCCAATGTCACCTTAGGAGCTCGGTAAAATAAAATGTAAAATATTTAAAATATTTTTAAAAATAATTTTAGTTACTAAAGTACTAGTTTTGATGCACCAAAAATAAAAACAGCAATATTTATCTATATATATACTTTTATTAAAACAAATGTATAGGTAAACAACATACATATGCAATGACAATATGTGAATATTATATTTTTTAAACATTGTATTATTTTAATACACACCTAAAAATAAAGGTTCTGGAAGGGTTTTTCACATGAATATAAAAGCCTATTTTGCTTTCCCTAATAAAGTTTCCTAAAAATCCAAAAAATTCTTACCGTTTCTTAGTCTAAATAATATAGAGCCTCTAAGGGAACATGGAGAAAAAATTAAATAAAGTTAAGTTTTGCATGCGCATGTGAAACTATCACGTTTAGTTTTGCGCGCGCATGTGAAACTATCACGTACGCATGAAAGCAAAAGTTTCATGTGCGCACACGAAAGTTTCACGTGCGCACGCAATAGTTTCACGTGAGCACATGAAACTAAACTTTAGATTTTTTACTCCAATGTCACCTTAGGGGCTCTTTAAAATAAAATGTAAAATATTTTAAATATTTTAAAAAATAATTTTAGTTACTAAAATATTAGTTTTGATGCACCAAAAATAAAAACAGCAATATTTATGTATACTTATATATACTTTTATTAAAACAAATGTATAGGTAAACAACACACATATGCAATGACAATATGTGAATATTATATTTTTTAAAACATTAACTTGAACTTTAAACTAAACGTACCAACTATAGCCTATTTTTTTTTTTAAAGATTTTAAAGTTAAAACCAAAGTTGTGATGCAGATGTTATAAAGACATGTCGGTCTTATCTCTTACGACTCGCAAGAGAAATCCTTACGGTTATCTACGTAATGAGTCTTTAAACAATTCAATGCCATAACGAACTGCATTAAATCACTGCAATATTCTCAGTGTTGCATAATTTTATATTCCCAACAAAATCATTGCATAGATATCGTAATTATATAAATGATCACATTTATTGAATAACTGCCCATTCCAAAGTTGGTGCTTGTAAATGTATCTTTTTTGTTTTAGTGGTATATAACTGCTGATAGTTTTACTTAAAACAGGTTTTTCTTTTCGTTTTTTTCTTAGTTTTATGACATGATTGATTTTCCTTCATCGGTCGAGACGCCCCGAGAGATCGGCGGTTCGGAGGTGGAGGTGAGTTGGGGGGAGTTCAAGGAAATCTGAGGAGCGTATGTGTGTGCGTTTACCAACCAGCACTTTCCAGTTTGTTAGACAAGTTGAGTGCTTCACACTGCGTATACATCATATACAAGCTGAAGAGAATAACAGACGTCATATTTACTCTTCACACAATCACACACATACACTTACAGTCTATTTAGTTGTGTTAGACTGACAGCTATGTCATACTGCAAATATTTCAATAAAGCCGAGCAAGCAATAGCTGTCATTTCACCTTCTAGGTTAACTATAGACCCGATATAGTCCGGCTATGAGTAAACCACATCTAGCCAAAATAAACTTGAATTTGCCAAAATAATTTGTGAGATGTATGATATTCAATCATGTAAGCAAAGTCAACAGTGATTACAAGGTGTTTGGTTTAATTTATTTGTTTTGTGGGGGGTGCTATGGTTAAATGTCTATTAAATTTTCACTGACAGCCCCAAATTTTGCCTTGTTTTAGCCTAGACGTCTGGGCTGTGTTTTGATAGCTATTAGATGTCTTTTAAACGCAAAATTGGTTGTTGGGAGTTCATATCAACGTGTCTCAAATTGTGTCATGAAAATGAACTATTATTATTATTTATAGACACAACAGACATTCAATACCAATTTTGGTATTACAACCAATAAACCATGACTGTAAAAATAATCCACTTCATATTATGCCTACCAATTTCACCATGGTACCATTGTAATTTGCATTGCTGAGTGGTCTACACTGTCAAAAATAAAGGTACGAAGCTGTCACTGGGGCAGTACCCTTTAAAAAAGGTCCTAATATGTACCATTTAGGTACAAATATGTACCTTTAAAGGTACATTTTGGCAGTTCAAAGTACTAATATGCACTCTTTGGGTACAAAGGTGTACCTACTTGAAAGGGTACTGTCCTAGCTACAACTTTTGTACCTTTATTTCTGAGAGTGTATAGTTTTGGTCAGGTTCATTAGTTTAAATGTAAGCTGCCCTAATTGTTCGAAACAATTTTACATATTTATAAAAAAGTCAGTCACTAGTGTTTATTTTTAAATGCAGATTTTAGAGACTAAAATACAGTGAGCTTTTAAGTCTACCTAGACTTTTGTAATTTAATAAAACAAAACTGTAAGCATAGCAATATGAGTAATATATATATATATATATATATATATATATATATATATATATATATATTTTTTTTTTTTTTTTTTTTTTTTTATTTTATATTTGCCAAAATGTCAGATTGCATTTAACTGGAAACTGGCTTTAAATGTCCGTGCAAGCATGAGAAATGTTAATTATAAATACATTTTCACTGTAGTCTCTTAGTTTGGACCCCACAGTATCAGTCTGTTGTTGTTTCAGTTACGATCTATTATCACATAGTGATCTGACTGGCCACTAACATGCTTCATTCACCCAGTTAAAATTGTGCCCGCTGCCTGTGATCAATGTCTTACAAGACAATGTGTTTTCACTTAAGGCATAAATCCATAGGAAAGTGCACCCGGCTCTGGCTAACAGAGGGGACACGGTTCAGACAAATCGCCTCACTTATCCCAATCCCAGCATGCTTTACATTACTCTCCGCACATTTGGGGGGGGGCGCACCCCTTCTGTCCACCATTAGCGACTTTATTTCATTCCCGGGATCAAATTTGTTATCCAGTTAGGCTTCTCATCTCCAACTCAAAGGGAATAAATAAAAGCAGGCTTTATTGCTCGGCACCCTGAAACAAGAAAGGGGGCAAGGAGAGAAAAAAAGGAAAAAAATCTCCAATTCATTCGGATCCAGTCAATAACACTGTAATATTTATGAAGGCTGGATGCTGGCCTGCCCTAAAACCCAAACTCCAGCAATCCTGAATTATAAATTGGTATTGATTTGTGTTGTGTTGTGTGTGGACGTGTGTGTTGTGCGTGTGTGTTAGCGAGTCAGAGAAATATAGAAACTGTGTGTGTGTGTGTAAGACAGACAGAGAAAGTGTGTGTGTGTAATTGCGCGTAGAGACAGCATTGGTTTGGTAAGGGAGAGAGTGTGTGTTTTTACGGGGCCGATAAAACTCTAACAAGAGGTGTATATAGCTTCAGGTATACAGTACAAAGTGTGTGTACAGAACTGTGTGTGAGTTTGTTCGCTGTGTGTGTGATTGTGAGTGAGAGAGAAAAATAATTGCATGCAACATCTTACAGGTAAATTTGTGATTACACGCACAAGTATTTATATATATGCGTCTACATGCAAGTGTGTAGTGTTATAGCTACAGAGTCTAACTAACAACAGCAAAGCATCAAATATACATGAATCTCAAGCTCTAGAGACCTATGTCAGTTGCACAACACAACAAAGACCCAGACCAGCCCAGACAAATATCAACACAAAGATAAACTACAAACCCACAACTCAGACACCAGCCAAGCTTCCTGGCAATAAACATGACTGTGTTTGGGGAAACTGTCCATATGGTCCAACAACGGTTGCAAAGACAAGAATGACCATGCATACTAGGCAAGTACTCAACTTTAGTGCACACTTGTGAAGCAAAATATCACAGACTTGGGGGGGAGCAAGCACAAAAAATATCCTAGATATCACCATCCTGGCGAACCGTTTGCAAAGGCATATAGCAGTGCATACGCTAGAAATGAATGTTGCACACGCGAGATAAGCAAAAATCGTTTAATATACGACTCTCGTTTACAGTATGTTTTTATTCCAATTTCATTATAACTATTGCCGATATATACCGATATAAGAAGCTTTGCAGCTACTTTGCATTACAACAAGACTTTATCTAGCATTTGACTGAAACAATATAAGCAGGATCTGATGAGCTGTGTGCGTATGTGTGTGTTTTAGGTGATTATGTAATGGTCAGTCTCCCGTGGTCGGCTGGCTGGCTACTACACTGCCATGGTCACCCACATCAGATTTATGGATCTTTATATAGAAATCAATACCCTCTTAATCTGCTCCTCTTTCTCTCCAATCTCCTCCGTCCTCCCCCTCCTCGATTCTCACTCCATCCACACCTCTGTCAGATCCAGCCCCTGCCTTTCTCTCCCGTTTGCCCTCCACCCCACCTCTACCCTCATCCACATCATCATTTCTGCCCTCCACACCCGTCTCCGCTCATGGGCCGGTCTGGGCATGTCAAGGCCAGATTGCACCCTTAGACAGTTAGAGACCCAGAGGACAAAGGCAGGAGTGGAATCGGAAGCTAAGATGGGGTGGTGGAGGATAAATCGCACTCATTCAAAAGTGCATCAAGGACGATCTGTACCGCTGTGTCTGCCTGCTGTTCAGCTGTGTGGGATTTGGGAGGTAAGGTGGACTTGATCTGGACTCGTATAGGGACGGGCTCGCAAACTGCATTCTGACTGCGAAATGACCTTTCTTCTGCTTGGGTTTTTACTATCCCATGACATCTAAATAGGAAATGAAAGGGTTCCTCGCTCTGCACATACTGTAGATGATTATTTGAGTAAACACCTGCAACCTATTATAGATCTCTAAAGTGACCGGTCAAACACGTTGTGTATGTTTGAAATTACTTTTGAAGGCAAAAATATAGTTGTCATGACACACCTGGATGGTCTAAAGCAATATTACAGTACACCATGAGAAATAGAGTAATTTGAGTTAATCGAATCTGATAGCACATACACCCCGTATTCAAACCCATACGCACGCGAGCACCTTTTTGAGATAAACATCTGCAGTTTGACCGGACCATGACCCATGCTGATCAGGACCTCCACAAGCCCAGGAGATTGCTCTGCTCCTTATGCTGGTTAAGGAGGAACACGTGTATTCCCTTAGCATCTTTTTGAACGAATCAGCACCATGGATAGATCCACCTTAATGAAGCGGTCCATGGCACAGAATCCTTTGCTACAAAACAGCAGGGCCTTGTTAGGGATGTTTTTAATTGGACAGACATACTGGTGACTAAGAAAAGAGATGGTAATGTTATCAGAAAGCATGCAGGAGTCCAAAAGAAAATCACAATTGCCTGACCAAGGCGATTATTTATTTTCTAACATATTATTTGTTGCTATGGTCAGCCCTGATTTTTTTACCCTAAGTCCAACTACCTGTTACATAAAATGTATCGCTTGAATGCACTTGTATGTTGCTTTGGATAAACTGCCAAATATGCATAAATAAAATAAAAATATGAAGCATTTTTGTCAAATCAACATATATCTTTTATGTTACAATATATATATATATATATATATATATATATATATATATATATATATATATATATATATATATATGTTACTTTAAATAAAAATACAAAGCATTTTTGTCAAATCAACATATATATTTTACGTTACTTTAAATAAACATACGAAGCATTTTTGTCAAATCAACATATATATTTTACGTTACTTTAAATAAACATACGAAGCATTTTTGTCAAATCAACATATATATTTTATGTTACTTTAAATAAAAATACGAAGCATTTTTGTCAAATTAACATATATATTTTACGTTACTTTAAATAAAAATACAAAGCATTTTTGTCAAATCAACATATATATTTTACATTACTTTAAATAAAAATACGAAGCATTTTTGTCAAATCAACATATATATTTTACGTTACTTTAGATAAAAATACGAAGCATTTCTGTCAAATCAGCATATATATTTTACGTTACGTTAAATAAAAATACGAAGCATTTTTGTCAAATCAATATATATATATATTTTATGTTACTTTAACTTCAAAAATTAATTAAACAATTTCAACTTGATTTTATAATATATGTCAACTTATCACAAACGAAAATTTAAAATAGTATGTTGAATTGACTTGCAAAACCAAGTTGTTTTAACTTCATGCAGCATTTTTTTTTTTTTAGTTAAAACAGGTTGCAAAAGCTATTTCATATATTTTTTATAACTCTTACTATTATATAGATGCACCTCTATATCCGCCAATAACTTGTATCGGCCGAAAAAAGCAATTTTTCACACTATCTGCTATTGGCCGATAGTTTAAAAACAGCTGATAATTATGGCGATATGTCCTGTCAATCAAAGGAGAACAGGAAAATGCAATGAATTTGAGCACTGTGTAGGAAATGTAAAGAAACATCACTAGTTTAATATTTTGTAATAATGGTCATTTTATGAATTAATAACATTCAGAAAATTTTAAGGGATAATTCACCCAAAAAATAAAAAATCTGTCATTATTTTCTGACTCAGTAATGTATGTATTCAAACCAATCACAAGCCCCATTCACTTCCATAGTAGGAAAAAGATTACTATGGAAGTGAATGGGGTTCATAAACAGAATGGTTACAAACATTTCTCAAAATATCTTCCTTTGTCTTCATTAGAACAAAGACATTTATTCAGGTTTGTAACAACATGAGAGTGAGAAAATGATGAGAGAACTTTCATTTTTAGATAACTATCCCTTTAATCTTCAGAATTTAGTTAATGCAAGTTAATATATCCATAAATAATATATTATCGGCTATCGGTATTGCTGGAAAAAATTTAATATTGGTGCATCTATACTCTTAAACATTATTTCACCAAGAAATATAGTTTATAGGCCAACTGCATTCTGCATTACACAATTCAATATACTATTCAATTTATACAATGTTACCGAAATCCAAATATCAGCTATACTGCAAAAGTAGCTCATCCAATCAGATTTTACCCGCAGAATGTGAGTTACATTTTAGGTTCAGACCCAGTTCAGCATTATCCCAGACAACTCGACATGATCAGTCAATACTGGAGGCGTTGCTAAAATGCAAACTGCATTTGCCAGATTACACAGCACCCAGAGTTCTTACATCGAGACCTGCAGGAGGCGGCGATACGTCGACAGAGGGACACGGAATAATCGATCGATAGCTTTTTCCTCACAGAGGGGTTGCAAGGGATAATGCTAGCATTAGTGACAAGCACCGGAGGGGTGGATTTACCTGTAACACTTCCACGCTTGCCGTAGGGAAGATCAGGCAGATTCCCATGATCCCATATACACTCGCTGACGGTCACCTGACTATTTCCAGATTCTAGCTCGGAGCGTCTTACGGGATCCCCGAAGAAGCACCATATGTAAAGCGGCATAACGCTGTAGGAACGGACAGATGCGCTGTTGTTTTCTTTGTGTTTTTCCTTTTCTACCTTTTGGGTTTCTACCTTCTCTTTCTTCATCAGAGTTGGCCCTCAGGAACACATCCATCCCAGCAGGCCCCGGGGCCGCTCTGCAGGCTGTGACTGAGCCCGGGTCTAATGCTGTCGGCCCCACAGGCTCCCAAACAAATCTCACCTCAGGCTCTGGATACAAACAGTACACTTTCCCATAGAGAGCTGTAAACAGCTGGCCATCATGCTAGTGTACTTCCTAATAGCCTCACCGACTACTTTAACTCTTTTGTAGTCCAAGCAATAGGCTTTATGCCCAGCTGCACTACTTCATGAACTTCAGCCAGCTCCTTGTTTCCTGTCTGCCATTATTGGACAAACTGATTAATCCAGATGTGTCTGATTATTTTTGTGTGACTACTGAGGTCAGGCACACCTGGATTAATCAGTTTGTCCAATAATGGCAGACATGAAACAAGGAGCTGGCTGAAGTTCAGGAAGTAGTGCAGCTAGGTATAAAGCCAATTGAAATACCCCCTAAGAAAGTTTGCATACACATAAAAAATACACGTTTCTACATAAAATCATCCTCTACATAACATTCTGTAATATTGACTAAGTAAGGTCAAGTCAATAACTGACATCAAACTTTGATGCTATTAATCCCATTGTGCCTTATGTGTGATATTCATAACACGATCCCTCTACACAAAAGCCACAAAACTATATCATTCATTTCTAAAGGCTTAATATGTACCAAAAACCCTTATTGGCACGCAAAGTTAATACTGAAACAACAAAACCATAAACATCCAGGTCCAGGAGGACACCGGTGCTCCAGATAAGTTACAGCTAATCTTCTTGTTGGAGGCCTGTGTGCTGCAGAGGATGAGTTGTGGTATTGTGGCTTTCTATTTGCAGGCCTGGCTGTGTAGCCGGCGTAGCAAGAGTTGAAACGGATAGCCCGTGTGAAAGAAGAGAGGTCTACAGCGCAAACAGCGTCTGTCGTGTTTACCTCCAATCCTCCTGCAGTCAGCTTCTCAAGGTCATTGTTGGGTTACTCATACGGGTACGATAGAAACACACTTATATGATAAGAATTACATTTATGGTTTTGGGAGACACTTAGTGAAGTCAAGGTATGCACTTTATCATTGTCGTAGTTGGCAATAGTGCAAACTACCATTTAAGCTACAGTATACACTGTTTGAAAAAATTGTCAAAATATCTACCACAGCTGGGACACTGGTATGATACCCTTTAAAAAGTCCTAATATCTACCATAAGGTACAGATATGTATACTTTTTAGGTAAAAATAAAGAGTTTGGTTCCAAAACGCGATAAATGCCTTTTTTTAGTGACCGCCAAAATCAGTATTGTATCTGGTCAGTAATAAAAAATGAATTCTTTATTTTACGCAAAATCTGATATCCGCTGTGTTATTCTGTCATCTTTTCTCCCTTTTTCCCAAAACGCGATAAACGCCAGTCCTCCTTCTCTGCAGAAAGCAATAAATCCACTCAACAAATCACAGCGCACCATTTCATGCATTGTAAACAATAATGGCGGCGCTTTGAATACATACAGAAACCTAGTTTTCCTCATCTACTTTGTACTTCATGATCACAAACAAACAAAAACAAAATAATACTTTTGATGGCATTGATAAACCTGTGGTGGTTTTCTGTGGCGGGGAAGAAAAGTAAGCCATCAAAATCGAATAATTGACATGAGAGGCACTCGGGCGAAGGAAAAATGGCGGCTGTTGCTTGTTCTCACATGACAGCATCAATGCTAACAACTTGACACCTTGATCTTATGAACTTTTCATTATTTTACACGAAGTCAACGAAAATCGAGCAGGACCAAAATATTTTTCAGCTGATCGCTGTCAATAAAGTTTAGTGATGACGTCCCGACAGTGTTCTTAATATGGCAAAATAAGTGTTTTGATTAATGTCATTAATGTTTAATTTTTGTAATCAGTGTATACCACTAGTCAACTAAATGAATATAACATGGCAAAGATGAATGCACATTTATATACTGATTCAGTATATTTATAGCATTTTGGAAAAAATGCCATGGATTTATTGCATTTTGCGGAATCCGTTTTTATAATAATTCTTTGAAAATCAAATTATGGATTAAAATTTTTATGTTATTATAACCTAAAGATGCCTAAAGGTGTGAAAGTTGGTTACAGAAAATAGTGGGTTTCATCCTTTCACTTTCTTGGTATAGAAAACACGTTTTACCGAAATTAGTCAAAATTTATTTATTGCGTTTTGGAACCAAACTCTTCAAATGTGTACTTTTTGAAGAGGTACAGTTGGGGTACAATTTTTTTCTGACAGTGTTGGTATTATAACCCAATATAACACATACAACCATCAGTGTCAAACATGATATGTATTGGTGCCATAGTGGTTAGCACACATTGTGTCCGCATTGTATTCTGATCTCACTCCCACTCTTCTCCTCACTTTCACTCCCGATAAAAAAACAAGATATGTTACTTGATCTTGGCAACAAAAAGAACCAAACGATGATGCTGGATGCTATGCCATCGCTTCTGCTGTTGATGGGGGTTGCTTTGGGTAAATATGGCTCAATAGACTTCGGGTTAATGAGAGATGACCATTCTAGAATTGGTATGGGAACTTTACGCTCCACATCGTCATGGCGACTGGCCTCATTTCACCTGCATCTGTCACTGTTTTCATCAGAGTGCCACCACCACCATGGACATGGCACTGGTTCAATATCTCTCTCTCTCCCTCTCTCTTTCTTTCTTTCTTTTCCTCCTCTATTCTACAGAAGTATGTGTTCCTGAACTCAGAAAAGAAAGAGGGGGAGAGAGAGATGCAGGATATACCGCATGTGGGACTGGATATACTGAATTATTGAACCTACCAAACCAACCACCTGCCGCCACACCCCACTATGATCATCCATATTTCACACAAATACACAAACACACACGCTGGTAACATATTTTTAAAAAAGGACATGACTTGCCATTTTAACTCTGACAACAAACACTCCTTAAAGCTGTAACTTTTAAAATCAGTTAAAGATATGTATGTAAAGTAACCTGCAATTTTATGTTGCAAACAGAGATGGCGATAGAGAGGCAAAAGTTACAGATTGCAGCTTTAATTATATACAGTCTTGTTCAAAATAATAGCAGTACAATGTGACTAACCAGAATAATCAAGGTTTTTAGTATATTTTTTATTGCTACGTGGCAAACAAGTTACCAGTAGGTTCAGTAGATTTTCAGAAAACAAACAAGACCCAGCATTCATGATATGCACGCTCTTAAGGCTGTGCAATTGGGCAATTAGTTGAATTAGTTGAAAGGGGTGTGTTCAAAAAAACAGCAGTGTGGCATTCAATCACTGAGGTCATCAATTTTGTGAAGAAACAGGTGTGAATCAGATGGCCCCTATTTAAGGATGAAGCCAACACTTGTTGAACATGCATTTGAAAGCTGAGGAAAATGGGTCGTTCAAGACATTGTTCAGAAGAACAGCGTATTTTGATTAATAAGTTGATTGGAGAGGGGAAAACCTATAAAGAGGTGCAAAAAATGATAGGCTGTTCAGCTAAAATGATCTCCAATGCCTTAAAATGGAGACCAAAACCAGAGAGACGTGGAAGAAAACGGAAGACAACCATCAAAATGGATAGAAGAATAACCAGAATGGCAAAGGCTCAGCCAATGATCACCTCCAGGATGATCAAAGACAGTCTGGAGTTATCTGTAAGTACTGTGACAGTTAGAAGACGTCTGTGTGAAGCTAATCTATTTTCAAGAATCCCCCGCAAAGTCCCTCTGTTAAAAAAAGGCATGTGCAGAAGAGGTTACAATTTGCCAAAGAACACATCAACTGGCCTAAAGAGAAATGGAGGAACATTTT
Organism: Misgurnus anguillicaudatus; assembly: GCF_027580225.2. Taxonomy (NCBI): domain Eukaryota; kingdom Metazoa; phylum Chordata; class Actinopteri; order Cypriniformes; family Cobitidae; genus Misgurnus; species Misgurnus anguillicaudatus. The sequence goes on along the minus strand of NC_073352.2, from coordinate 31,059,839 downwards.
GTGGACTGATGAGAGTAAAATTGTTCTTTTTGGGTCCAAGGACCACAGGCGGTTTGTGAGACGACCCCCAAACTCTGAATTCAAGCCACAGTACACAGTGAAGACAGTGAAGCATGGAGCATAATATGGGCATGTTTCTCCTACTATGGTGTTGGGCCTATTTATCGCATACCAGGGATCATGGATCAGTTTGCATATGTTAAAATACTTGAAGAGGTCATGTTGCCCTATGCTGAAGAGGACATGCCCTTGAAATGGTTGTTTCAACAAGACAATGACCCAAAACACACTAGTAAACGGGCAAAGTCTTGGTTCCAAACCAACAAAATTAATGTTATGGAGTGGCCAGCCCAATCTCCAGACCTTAATCCAATTGAGAACTTGTGGGGTGATATCAAAAATGCTGTAAAACCAAGAAATGTGAATGAATTGTGGAATGTTGTTAAAGAATCATGGAGTGGAATAACAGCTGAGAGGTGCCACAAGTTGGTTGACTCCATGCCACACAGATGTCAAGCAGTTTTAAAAAACTGTGGTCATACAACTAAATATTAGTTTAGTGATTCACAGGATTGCTAAATCCCAGAAAAAAAAATGTTTGTACAAAATAGTTTTGAGTTTGTACAGTCAAAGGTAGACACTGCTATTTTTTTGAACACACCCCTTTCAACTGGTTGCCCAATTGCACAGCCTTGGGAGCGTGCGTGTCATGGGTGCTGGGTCTTGTTTGTTTTCTGGGAGTCTGCTGGGCCTGCTGGTGGCTTGTTTGCCACGTAGCAATAAAAAGTATACTAAAAACCTTGATTATTCTGGTAAGTCACATTGTACTGCTATTATTTTGAACAAGACTGTATATGTTAAACATAGTGGTATACTTTAATAACAACTTTATAGTGATAAAATACTGCTAATGCAATAACAGCTTATAATGTTAAAACACAATCAAATCAAATCAAATATTTGACAATAAACAAAGCTAGCACTTCACGGTCTCGAGTGTATAATGTAGAAAATGTTCCCATAATGTCGCTAACGTATACATACATAAAGTCTCCCTCTTTAACACCATTTTCTTCTGGCTCTGACTCATCGCCACTTCCAAGAGCTCATCATTTTTTTCAATTTTACCCAGGCTGCCCAGTAATGTCCTTCTTTTATTGCAAATCTATACTCTTAATCTGGCCGCCACCGATGGGCGCACAGCTCGATCAATAGAACGCGATTGCTGGGAAGAGTCCAGAGAGGCTGATAACCAAAAACCAGCCACCACCCCCACAGGGTTAAGCTCTGACACACGTGCACATGTATGTACAAAACACACACACACAGTCCTAACGTGCAGAAATAGTCAAACGCGGGGTTAAGCTTAGACACACATGCGCATTTGTACCACACGCACAGACGCTTTTCTAAAGCACAGTCAACACGCAGACGGACGAATAAACAAAAGTTAAAAGTCTGATATTAAATGTTTTCTCAGTTTGTCACACCACAAGTAAATGTGTCATTAACCACACTGAAAAAAATTATTCATTCAATTTACTCAATATTTTTAAGGTGTGGTTGCAATCAATTAATTTAAGCTACATTTAAACAAAAAAAATAGAAAAACAAAACAAAAAACTTTTTTTACCTTAAGAAATTGAGTAAATTCAATGTATCATTTTTTTTAGTACAACAAGCCAAATTTGAATGACGAAATAAACCAAATAAATAGTACTAAAAAGTTATTAAATGTTAAAAAAATTGGTAGAATTCTCTGCACTAAAAGGATTGGGGCGTATCCACTGTCCTTGCGTAGCCCCTTATGGAACGGCTGAAATTCCACAAGGGGGCGTATTTGTTCCTCAGACGTTGCACAATAAACGTGACATCCGAATATATTCATTATAAATCGTGAATGAAAAGTGAGATTCGAACGAATGTCCGTTAGTGAACTAATTGTATACACTATTTATATCGTAATTCGGTCAGAAACGTCAAGATTGTGAGATGAACAAATCGTTTTGGATTAAAAGGCTTGGATATTTAATTTCATTGGACTTTTGGGGATTTATGAACAATTTGTTTTGGACAATTTCACCAAAGCGGATAAAGGGAAGATTTTGAAGGTAAGTAAATATCCTAAATATCCTAACTAAATATCCTAACTAGATTACAGTTTTATGACTGCTAAAAATCATATTATGCTTTGTGTGTGTGATTAATGGAATCCCTAATGTCTAAGCTTTTCAACGATGTGCCGCATGACCGTATATTTTGAAGATTTAATGCTTCAAAGTTACAATGACGTAATGCAGCCTCACGTGCAAGGGAGGGTGTGTACCGTGTACGGCACAGTGTTCCTTATCAGGTTAAACCACGCCCATTTACTCAAAGTCAAGCTGCTGTTTTCCTCAACTTTTCAAATACCACTACAACCTGAATGGATGCTCAAGATTGTGTTAGGGGCGGGGTCATGCTCGGTGGCTCCAGTGCATCATCGAGCCACTGTTTTAGCCCCGCCCAAATAATCCTGAACACCGAAATGGAGAAAAACTCCACGACTCAGTACTACACAGTTCAGTCTTTGTAATGTGTTTTAGTACTACATTTCCAACATTTATAATGTGTGTAGAAACATTCTCTGAAATGACACAGACTTTATAGACCAAATAAGATTGAATTGGAATTATTGGCTTTAGTTCATATCTGTTCGAAAACAACTGATGTATGCATTAGAAATCTTGATGAGCCATTTTGCACTTACAAGCATATCCAAAGTTTTGTCCAATAAAATGCTCTCTGGAATGAAAAAGTCCCTATTACAAATATTGTACCACTTATATTAGTAGCAGTAGCAAGCAGCAATGTTTCACTAAATCTACAGGCAATTTAAAAAAAGAGAGTCCATCAATATGTCCCATTCTAACTTCCAGTTAAAATACTAAAAACATCAACACAGGAACGAAAACGTTATTATTATACCAATATCATAGCACACACACAAACATTTTAGGAAATGGCTTAGACTTCACGCCTGATCCTTCATGGAAAGACGATTTCCAGATAAAGAGATCTGAAGAGAGATACTTGTGAATATGGATCAAAGGTCACAAAGGTCTCTCGGAAATGGACATCAGCCTCTTATCTGTTAGCCCCTTCTTTTCCTTATTGCTTACTCTTCATAGCTCAAATGAAAAGCACGGAGGAAACTAAAGTGATCGTGTTTGAAGGTGGATGGGTGGGAGGTAAAAGGAGGTAATTAGACCAAACTCCCCCACCTCCTTTAAACGCTGACAGCACCGCGCAATTTATTGTCCAACTAGGAGAACTCTCTGGACAATCTAATTGCAATATTAGCTTGTAATAACACCTGTTTTAATGCTCGCCGAGCAATATTTCACAGAGAACATCATGGCTTTACCCTTGCCTAAGCACTCTTTGAGCTTTTAAACGGCATTGGCGCTTACCACAAGTGCTTCTGTGTCACGAAAGTAAAAGGTCCCAAGATACGACCCCTGATCTTTCTGACCTGTACTTAACCCCTAACTAAATGGACATGATAGGAAGCAACTTCATTTCCTGCGACATTCCGCAACAGCCAGGATCGAGGAAGCGTATCGTCTTTTGTCGTTCGTTCTTCCCATTAATGGTACACATCACAAACAATTGGAGGAAATGGATGAGACCAAATTACCAGCGTGGCACACTTGAAAAATGTTTCCTTAAAACGCCACCAGGTCCGGCCGTGTGTGCGCGTTAGTCGCTCGTATTTGTGTGCAATTGTGATGCATGGAGCGGCACGAGCGTGCGCAGCAGGTCTTGATTTACACAGCAGATCTGTGCTCGAAACAAAAGGTAGAAACTGTGGAGGAAACGATGAATGGCCATCATTAAAGTCTTTTACAGTGACGGGGGCTACGGCTGATTTGCATGGTGGGCCGGCAGCCGTCCCTCGCGCCAAACTGATTTATCTGTTGGTTTAAGGAGCTCAGGGCGGCGCTCCTATAAATACTAGCCATCTTAATAGGGCGCTAAAATGCAGTCGTATGGACCGGTCTGTCTTAAATCAGACGCATCCGCTGTCACCCGTAAATACTTTCGAATGGGTTTTGGGCCGCGTAATGAGGGGTTCAGATGTGGCTGGCACGCCGGCGTTATACACACGCACGCTAGACATCAGTGATTCAGCCCCCACAATGCACCATTCATTGAGACTACTCCCAGAGGAAACATTTCGCACACCAATATCAGGCTCATTGTCGAGAGATGAAAAATTCAAACGTTCTTTCGCACACTTTTGTCGTATTTCGCAGCGCCTTTGATGGTTTCCTCGCCCTGTCGGTTGTTAGTAAATTGGTATTATTGGTAGTTCTTCGGCGGTACGGCCACTATAATGGGCGGAGGACTTTGTCATTTACCGGGCAGCTAAATAATTGGTACGGTCCATAAACGACACAGAGAGCATAAAAGGTGACATCATCTCTGCGGGTTTGGACCTTACACCAATCACATGCGCTCCATGGCAGCTAGAGGTGAGAAGATTTTGTGCGGTTGTGCGTTCGTAAGAGTGTGTGTGTGTTGAGAAAGAGGTAGGGTCACTGATTTCCGCCTCCCTTCACTTCTGTCCGCTGGATACGCTCCAAGGCCGGTCTAACGAGCCAACATGGATTTGGTAATGACCCCTGTGCCCTAGGAGGACACTCACACTGCTGTCCTGGTTGGAAGTGCACACCGTCATATCCACTCCATTCCAGTCATTACAGACCCTCCCTACAGACGCCCAGTCAACAGGGTAAATAGTTTGAAGAACGGCGTTCACAACAAAATTAGGAGTTAGCCGACCAGAATGGGTGTAGAAGTTGCATGCTATATTAACCCAGACTTGGGCAGACAAAAGTCATTGGGATCGTGATAACTGGCATTCATGGTGACAATATGGTATTTACAAATTTAACATGTGATTCAGGGTTCCCACACGTTTTGACCTACTGTAGCATTTCCGAGACCAGTCAACCAGTGTGATAAATCAAGTGTGGGTATTTATTAAGAGTCTATAGGACAGATTTACATTTTAGGTAAGTAGAGTGTAAATTAAAATAATCCACTACTTAGTAGTAGACACCAATATCTCCAAAAAGATCTGAAATGGAGATCAATGTGGTCATTCTGCTTTCAAACAATTTCTCCCCAAATGCTCACAAAGAGAAAGATCTAGTCATTATAGATATTCAGGCTTGGAAATCACAATTTAGGTTTTCATTACTGTGGGAAGCCTGGTAATTTTTAGCAGCCCATCTTCAGATGAACCAATGTGACAGCATTTTTAAACACTTTAGGTGTGCAAATTCATGTCTGACACACCAGCAGTAAAGTCTTGGTATGCTATGCTGTTGAATGCTGACATCTCGATTGCGCAGGTGTTGACGAGAGGAAGATAAAAAACGTTCTTACCTGTCGATGATGACGGGATCGGATGGTGTCTCATTTCGGTTCCCACAGCTTTTCTTGTCACAACACCGACTAAAGGGAACAAAAAAAGACACGTTATAGTATATGTCTATCAAAGTATTTTATGATTGGATTTTTTTAACTCTTGAAGCGTGCAAAATCAGTTGGGGCAAGTTGTCACACAAATAAGAAACAAAATAGTCTGTAGCTTTAGCTGTCCACCCTGATGTTTAACAAGATTTTATTGACTATGTCTTCTCTCTACATATTTTTTCAGTATGTGTGTTTCCTGGGAGTTGAACCCATGATCTTTGCGTTCCTAGACAACTGAGGCACAGGAGCACGCTGTGCTTTTAAGATATTTTCTCTCCTCTTTTCTTCGAGAGGAAGGGACAGAGCTATGTTGTGACCGGCAAGCCTTACTCAAGCTGGTGTCTGCCTGACAGGTCGCCCTTTTCCTCCGCTCGCCCTGTGCTCCAGCTGGGCTGGGCACCCGCCAAGGTCACTCAGCCGGCCTCTGACAGTTTGGACAGCACCCAGAGAAGCCCTGGTGCAGAGGCACTATCCCAAATGCTCTCCTCAAACACTGTCATCACCTCTGCCCTTGCGCACGCCCTCGCCACAGGCTGGCACCTCATCTGGTGGCATGTGGTTCCCCTAAATGCGTCCCGCCTCGCCCATTCAATTCTCGCTCAAGCAAACCGCTGAGGCCAGTGGTGCTGCCCGTTTTGTTCAAATGGTTACAATTAAGTTCGTTCTTATTAGTTAGAGGCTATCAGAGCAAGGCGAAAAATAGGTGCAGTTGCGTTCCCTGCAGGATTTCGTTTTGGCAGATGGGGGATAAAAACACCCCTAACAGGAAAACTATACTGGTGGTAACATGTTAAACAATATTATAAGAATATTTTTATTATTTACAAGGTGTTTTTAATTATAAAATAATTTATTTTATTTACTTTAATTATGTATTGTGTATGTATAAAAATTATAAATAATAAACAAAAAAAATGTATGTTAAAAAATAAAAACTATTTAAAAATAAATAATAAAATTATAAATTCAAAAAATTATTTTTAATAATACCATGCTGGCATAGCATTATTTTCTATACATATAAAACATGACTTTAAACTTTAATCTTAACCTATAAAAGTAATCTATTCATATGCAGTATTGCTGTAACTATTCCGGTGCATTTTTCTCCGCACAGTTTGATGAAATGAAAGAGAAGATTCTGTAAAAAAAAAAATCATTATCCACGATTAAGATTAGCTAAGCAATAACTTCAAATCACATTGTATGGATTTTTCCGACCACTAAGACTCTAGGTATATTCATCCTACTTGCTTCATGCTGACATGCATTAGATTGCCATTTGACAAATAATCCTCACTTAAAGCTGCAGAATGCAAAATTATGACTTTATGAATCATTTATCACATCGTTTGATCTTAAGGAACCTAAAAAAAACATAAACCGTGGATTGTTTTTTTCCTCTTCTTTGTGTGCGTGACTGTTGCCATAGAGCGCGCCACCATAATTTATTCCCCCGGCTACTTGGAACCATTAGCAAAGTTCCAGGAGACCAATTAGCATTGGAAACCCAATGGTGAGGCTGTGGTGACAACCTCCTCAAACTGCGAAAGTAGTGTTATAAACAAACTGGACCCCAGGAGCACAGCCAGGTCCAGAGGGAGGCCCCGCGCCCCCGATCTCAACAACAAACCTTGGCGGAGCGTCCGTAATGTGGCCTTAATGTGGTTCCCTCCAGGGTCCGGGCAGACTAGCCCTGGCTTGGTTAATGACTCAGGGCCAGAACCACAAAAACAAACGCGTATCCAACCTCGCGCCCCTGCGATGAGCACAGGACAGGCTGGAGAGGTACTATCACTGGTCACTTCTAGCGATTAGTCATAGATTGAGGAACATGCGCTTTAAGAGCTGCCCGCTCGGCTTGCTATCTGCACTCCCGACTAGCCAGACGGACCTCCAGTATCCTGAAGTAGATTCACTTGAAAAACAAGTAATGTGGGGTTTATCGGGCGAGTCTGCAATATCAGAGAGGGCTTATAAAAAACAGCCAGCAAAGCATCCCTGGAGGATCTTAAGACTAACATCAGAACATGCTGAATGAGTAAGATAAGACATGATAGAGGGGAGAGGATGGATGTCAATAGAGCGCTTGTTTTTAAAGGGCAAGTGTTGTAATCATCCAGACAAGCGGCCAGGACTTATGATATGCACCAAAGCGGCATCCTCAGTCAGACTGGCAGCAGAGCGGGCGGACGGAGATTGCATGCCGTGATTTTGTAGGTGCGGCCTGCCAGCCAACCGCTGCGATGTCTCATTTGGAGTCTCCGGAGTGCCAGTTCACTGGGGTGACGAATAAGGACCTTAAAGGTTTAAAGGAAAAACGTATTTCTCCTCTACAGAGCACCCTATCCTCCTGACACCAAGTTTATAGTTATAATTATAACCACAAGATACATATGGACCCGAATATGCTCAGTGGTAGAGCATTATGTTACAGTGCAAAAGGTCAAATGGTTCAAACCCATGGAACACACATACTGATAAAAAATGTATACCTTGTAATACACTGTAAGTCGCTTTGGATAAAAGCATCTGCCAAATGCGTAAATGTAAATATGTGAACTCAATTAATCTGTCAGGATTGATCGCGGAGCTCGTTTGCCGATCAAAGGAACCGATCTCTAAGACGAGCGCTATTTATTCAAACTGAAGAGGAAGCACATCCTCATGTTTGGGACAAGAACATGAAGTTTGTGGCAAACAGCTCCTGTGCTTTCAGGCCCTTTGATGAGTGTTGCAGGTGAAACAGACTCCGTCAGGGGCCCGATAAAGAGTTTTATCACCTGGGAGTAAGAGACGGGGGAAATATCTCTCATCTCTCTGTCATTAGCGAATGGAAACACACCATTCATCAGGGGAGGCAGTTAATAATCACACTCAATCACATAATGACCGACTCAAACTGAGCCATCATTATGAAAATGGAACCTGTATCGAAATCATCTGCGAGAAAGCTCGGTTCCTTGAGGGAGAAAATAGCACAAAATACCCGGCATGCACCGCTCTGAGGTGCAAAACAGGTGAGCTTTCCAAAAGTGATGATGTCCATCTTATAAGGTGAAGCGTTTGTGAGATTAATGCGGCGCTGGTGACTGCCAGATGGAATTACTTCAGTGATGAAGGTAATTAGCAAAGTCCATCTTAATAATTCGTAATGTGTTGAAATTCCCATCAACACTTTATTCCTTGACAGGCTTCCCATAAGAATCGACTGCCTCTGTTCTTGAATATCTCCATTATCGTTTAGCATTAGCATATCAGTAATCCTTTACTTTTTACTTGTATTGCTACAGTAGAGGATTTGCGTATCCCATCAGCCTCATGGGTGCTCAATGAATCCCCATCATTTCCCCTCACTGCATTATTAACTCTAGGTTCCCCACCTGGTCACCCCCATCACCCAAAACATGAGCATCTGAGCCCCCTTAACTTCCTCAAACCCCCCAGCCCTGCTCCCCTATAAGTCCTTACCCCCCTCCAATGACCGTCAGGCGAAAATTCATGTACAAGACATTTCTCCTCGGGTCTCCAGCCATGCATGCCCACTGTGAAGCCATAATTACACTGCATTAAGGTCAATGTAATGAGGAAAGCCCTGTAGGACCTCACAGTGGAGAGGGAAGAATGTGTAGGCCCACCTATGCAACCCTGTGCAACCCTGTGTGCTGAACTCCCAAACCATATGGTAATATTCTTTTAAAGCCTCTCTCTCACACAGCGGCGGTGAATCATGACTAGTAATATAAGGTGTAGAATACTTTTCGCATGAAGTTATAAAAAAGAATTAATAAGGCATTAATGGTATTTTAGTTGTATGTTACCCTGCATTCAAAATGTTAAAGCTTGTTATGTAAGCTAGCGGTATTTGTTCTAGAGGTCCAGATATTTTTGGCTTAAGAAATTAGAGAAAAAGTATACAGTTGCTTATCATGGAAATGGACTCACCTGCACATGATCTCATGGGTGAGGAGAACCCGGCACATCTCTGGGTTTTTGTCTTGGCCTTCATAAAGGATTGGCTGTAAGACAAAACAAAATGGAGACAAAACAATTGTGGTTATTTATAAATATGACAGGTTTGCAGTTTATCTGTAAGAATGCAACTTAATACATAGTAGAACAGGGAAGGGCAACTTCGGTCCTGGAGGGCCGGTGTCCTGCAGAGCTTAGCTCCAACTTGCCTCAGCACACCTGCCTAAAGGTTTCTAGTATGCCTAGTAAGACCTTAATTGGATGCTTCAGGTGTGTTTAATTATGGTTGAGCCAAACTCTGCAGAATCTGGCCCTCCAGGACTGAAGTTGCCAATCCCTGTAGTAGAAGATATTGGGGCATGTTGTCACATTTTTGTGAATATTACTCAAAAGTTGTCCTAATGGGAATTTGACATCTTTTAGGTAACATAAACATAGTAACCAATTGCTTTAGTCAGCATAAACTACATAACTTAAAAATAGCATAAAACTGGGGCCAAAGATGTAAATGTCACAACTTGCCCCAACTACCTTTTTACAAAACCCTAGAGAAAACAAACGAACGAATCGTAACTTTTACTTAAAACCATAAAGTTCCTCACATATAACCTCTCCCATGTGATAACCACCCCCAGTCCTCCCTTATAACTCAGAGGTGACATACTGGGAATGCAACGCTGACCCCGCCAGTTATCTCAAGCTGAAAGCAGTGATTGCTCAAGATAATTGTTCAGGATGCTGACACCTGGCCATTAGTCATGTTTTTGGTTTGGAGCATGCTGACAACTTTAACATATGCTAAAAGCTAAATCTGGTCATCGGCGGATGGATGTATGCTGCGATCCGAAGGGGATCCAGACTCTGCTGGGGCTCATGTGGAGCAACAATCTTTCCGTTCTCCCCATCAGCATCTACCCTGAGCAGCCAGATGGCCAGCCAGACACCGAAAGAAAGGCCTCCTCCCCAGCATCCGTCATCTAGCTGTCAGGCCCGGCCTGAATGACGGATGATCGGTGCATATCAAGGAAGTTAAAGGACTCCCCCCACCACCACCAGCTCCCATTAACCATCAACACCACGCAGAGGAATATTTTATTACTGCTCCGTTCATAGCTCGTGAGACTACGAGTTCTCAGTTACGCTTCATTTAAGAACAAACTTTGTCCAGAATTCTGAAAAATATGAAGACAATTGCCTGCACATATTGTTTGCATTATAGAAATGCACAATTAATGTGTATGGCATCGATCAAATTATTTGGACTTGTGTGAAAGAATTTGATGGGAAATGTATGAGTTCATCTTGAGCAGTTGTCGGAGACTATTGGTATCTTTTACTTTAGAGAAGATAACATCTCCATTTGCCCTCCATCGGATCTCATTGCTGTTTATGATATCCCATTTATGATTTTCACTCATCATAGCGCACCCACACAGAACTCATAAAACAATCCACCTCATAATATTCTCCATCTTCCTAGACTCTGGTCAGTCGGCCAGACAGGGTTGACCTAATGCCCCGGGGGAACAATACTTTTAGGATAACGACCACTTCTGCATTATCGATCTCTCTCTCTCTCGGCTGCCTATGAAGGTCTCTTCCTCTTCATCACCATCTTCCATTTTTTGTAGAGGGGGTGGGGATTTCAAAGCGGGTCGATATTTATATATGATCGTTCTTGATTCACATAGCTGGCGCCAAAGTAGTAGCCCCATCCCTCATCTTCAAACATGACTTCAGTAGTAAGGAATAGTGTTTCTACTCTTTCACAAACACCAGGAACAAAAAGACTCTTTTCCTGTTCTCTTCTAACAAAGAAAAATAAATTAGCAGAACAAAACAATTTCATAAATAAACCAAGTAGTCTGTCTCTAGAAGGAACCCTTCTCAATTAGGATACGATCGATATTTGCAGCATTGCCGTTGATGCACATATGTAAAACCCATGCATGTGAGCGGGGGGGAAGGATTTTACCGGCACACACAGCTATAGCCCTTTTTATGTTGTTGTGAGGATTATTGTCTCCAGTGTGTCGGCTCTGCAGCTACATTAAGACCTATTGATTGGTCTCCGGGGTTGATGCTTTGTTGAGGAACTGGTTGCCATATTGATCTGAGACAGGCTGACATGCGGTGACAGTGGGACCTGCTGGGCTGAGGAAAGTATAGGCCATCTGACCACTGAGGGGGGGGGGGGGGGTTGGTCCATGACGTGATGGAATGAATTAAGAATGTTTTAATGGTCCCAAGACCTAATACACTTGGGTCATATATTACTAGCATGCAAGAATCAAAATTAGTTCTTACCTGTTTAGTCATTGAGTCTATTAATCGCACATAGAGATCCTGTTCTGTTCTGATACCTGCAGATTAAAAGCAAACACATTATTATGCATCTATTTCAGTAGACGCATACTTGGTTTCAAGATAAAACCCATATTTCACCTCAAATACTATTGGAATCAAATGCATGTTCAAATTAAAAGCCTCTCAGAGCACGCGAAACAGAAAGTCACTGCCAAATGCAACCCAAAGTCGGCATAAAGAGACTCGGGAAGTCTCAGAAATTAATTTGTTTATTATTCTTTTCCCTGCAGGACATTTATGCGCATTCTTTTACACGTGTCACACTGAATGAGCTATTTCGCTAACGCCTTTTAGCAAAAACAAACTCGCCTCAGTTTTTCTATTATTTATGATCTTCATGCTTTAAAGTGTGAGGGCCTTGTTTTCTCATTGCTTACTGCCTCTCTGCTACAAGAAAACAACATCTACAACGCTCATCTGTTAAAGTCTGGTTCGGACATTTGTGATGGCTCCACTTAGCGTATGTGACAGTGGAAGCACTTGACAATTATTTTGATGAATAAGTTACAAACATTACATTATGCTTAAAGACAACATAAAACCTATTTTGGAGTTTATGAGAGGTGCTTTGAGGACATCTATATGCTAGTGTAGTCCTAAACATTGAGAAAATGGTAATATGCATCTGTTACCTATGTCTATTTGATCTATCTCATGAAAATAACCAGTGTTGCCAACTGTTTTAAATAGAAGGTGCTTGAGTCGCCAAATGTCATCAAATTACATCATATGCTAATTAGCCTATTTGTGACACTAGTGCATCATATTAGCATTTTGTCGTTTGGTGTTGTCGTTTGTGTTTTGCACCTTTCCTACTCTTTGTACTGTCACTAATGTATTTTAATACAGCCATGTGCCAATATAAATCCATAGTTACCACAAAATAATCATGGTTTTCAAAACCATGGTTTCCAAAAACCATAGTTAAATCATGGTTACTGTAGTAAAAACATGGTTACTCGCTCTAAAAAATGGATGGGTTATTTTTAATGGGTAAATATTGGACAGAACACACTGCTGGGTTAAAATTGACCCAATGCTGGGTTCTTTTAACCCAACTGCTGGGTTATTATAAACCATGGTTGCATGGGTTAAAATTAACCTAGAATTTTACCTCGAACGTAGAGTGTAACTTATGAATTTAGATGTTATCACGAAGAAGCATGCTTTACCCTTTTGAAAAATAACAATTGTTGTTACACTAACAAAAATGTAACTACACTCTAAAAAAATGCTGGGTTATTTTTAACTTAACATTGGGTCGTTGGGTTAAATTAACCCAATGTTTATATTTATCTATAACAAACCGGCTCTCCTGATTTTACCAAGTGGTTGATGTCCTGAAGGCAACATTATGTTGACCCTGGGACAACATTTCAATCATTTCAAATAATCAGATTTCAGAAATAAGTTTACAGTTTGTTTTAAGTTTAAGCTTACAACCAGGATTAGGAAAATGGCTGGGTTATTTTTGACCCATAATGGATAAATATTGGACAGAACACGTGCTGAGTTAAAAGTTACCACATGCTGGGTTAAAAATGACCCAATGTTGGGTTGTTGTTATGCAACCATGGGGTAGTAATAACCCAGCATTGGGTCAATTCTGGCCCAGCATGTGTTCTGTCCAATATTTGCTCATTGTGGGTCCAGAATAGCCCAGCCATTTTTAGAGTGTTGTTTTTCACTTATCATGTCCCTCTGATTTTAGGGTTTGGTTATGGGTGGGGTTAGGTTAGGGTTAGGTTAGGTTTTATTTAGAAAAATATTGTCCTTGGGTCAACACAAGGACATAAGGACATCTCTCACTTGGCAAAATCAGTTTGAGCCTAACATTTTGGGTTGAAACAACCCAGCATTGGTTAAATAACAACCCAAGGGGTTGGGCTTATAGCTTTTTTGACCCAACGCTGGGTTAAAATGAACCCAGAACTGTTTAGAGTGTAACTAATCAATTTAGATGCATGCTTTACTCTTTTGAAAAATATCTTAACTACACTCTAAAAAATGCTGGGTTATTTTCAACCCAGCGTTGGGTCAAAAGAGACAAACCCAAGCCATTCAGTTCCAATTGAACCTGTGCTGGGTTGTTTAAACCCAAAATGATGCAATAACTATATTTGACCCATTGTTGGGTCAAACATTTTCTGGGTTAATTTAACCCAACGGCTAGGTTTGTCCGTTTTTGACCCAACGCTGGGTTGAAAATAACCCAGCATTTTTATGTGTAAACCACAAAAACCTGTGTTTTACTAAGACCTCAAATGAGTCTGAAATGAGGGTGTTTACTCTCTGTCTGTGCTGGTAAGTAACGTGGAATGACATTATACATGAGTGTAATCTGTGAAAGGATTGCAAATGTGTTCAACAGCATGAACTCCACTCAGGATAAACAGATGGGGCTTTTGAATACTCTTCCAGATGTGATGAGACATGATTGTGGTTACATATCGTTTACAGTTGGCCCCGCTCTGCCTCACAATATGTCTTTGTTATTGATGGGATATGGCAAGGGTTTGAAGGAGCATTGCGGATCTTACCGTTGCTGTAGAGAAGCTGTAACCTGTAGTGGATGCCGTTGTTGGTTTTCTCGCCATTGTATTCCTGACAAGTAAAGGAAGAGAGACGAAAAATGAATGGCAATCAAAACGTCACAAAGTATGCAAACATATGCATACATGCACATGTCGAATATCATCGTTGTTAAAAACATGTTAAAAACTACCAAAGTATTATGCTTATTTACAAGTACATATTTATTTCAAATACATGCATTACCCAAAAACAATATAAATGTGTGTTTTACATAGTTTGCACATGTAAAGAGAATCTGAGATTTGAAAAGCAAGCTTCTATTAAACCATTAAAAATTGCATCTTTTGCAACTTCTGATTCACGTATATGGTGAGATTCATCAATGTTTCTCAACCAGTAGGGTTCAAGTCTGCCTTTCCAACAAAAGCTATTATCTCATACTGGATATAATTTTGCATTTTAATTAATATTATCAAATTCACCAATCAATACCTGTGCTTAGGTAAATACATACCCTAGATGAGTATAAATTCAACGCATCAAATTTGTCTTTGACTAAGATCAAGTTAAAACATCACGTCCACCCCTCAGCTGAGTTATTTTACTCTGATGTGACATCTATACAATGAGACACGATGTGCACACGCCGTCGCTCTCCGTCTTTTCTCCTGCTCGCTGCCAAGTTTAGTGGGAGCATCTTGGCAGTGACCCAGGGTGGAGACGCATGTGGGGGGGTTACGGTGGAGGTGATCGGACAGTAAGGACAGAGCATTGACCGTGCCAGCTGGACCCCGTCCCGTATGACTATGGGCGGAGCTGTTCCCTGTAACCTTTTACTGAGAACAACCCCCCGACACACACACCGCGGGGTAAGCAGGACTACCCTCCAACATGCTCTAAACACACGCTGCAAGTATCAATACACAACTACACTCCAGAATTAGGAGCATAGAGAGAGTTGATCAAAGAGTTTCGGAGTGACTAAAATCCTATGTTTCATTCAGAATAAAAGTGTTAGGTATGAAAGAATCATTTGTTATAAATAGTTGGATACATTTAATTATATAATAATTATAATAAAACATCTTATATATATATGTAATCATTTTAATTATTTTGCCTGAAAACAGTAAATATAAATGTATTAATTTATTAAGTTATTTAATGTTTGTGAATGTGTTCTCTCTGCTGCCCCCTACATGTAGCTTCTGGTGCAGCAACTACTTACTTAAGTGTGTGTGAGATTGTGTGAGTCCACTCGAGACTCAAAAACTGTGGTGCGCATATGCAATGTGACATATTAAAAATAAGAAAACACAGATATGAGTTTGATTTTCTTTACATTGCTGAAATTCACGAGTATAAAAACACTGCAGAGTTGTGTATAGGAAATGTATAGGTTTTTCACATCACGTGCATGATCAATACCATTAAACTGAATTTCTCAAAGCATGGGATGATGTCAAATTGGGGTATTTCTCAGGGGTATTTACACTCACCTAAAGGATTATTAGGAACACCATGCTAATACCATGTTTGACCCCGTTTCGCCTTCAGAACTGCTTTAACTCTACGTGGCATTGATTCAACAAGGTGCTGAAAGCATTCTTTAGAAATGTTGGCCCATATTATTAGGATAGCATCTTGCAGTTGATGGAGATTTGTGGGGTGCACATCCAGGGCACGAAGCTCCCGTTCCACCACATCCCAAAGATGCTCTATTGGGTTGAGATCTGGTGACTGTGGGGGCCATTTTAGTGTTCAAGACACCAATTTAAAATGATTCGAGCTTTGTGACATGGTGCATTATGCTGCTGGAAGTAGCCATCAGAGGATGGGTACATGGTGGTCATAAAGGGATGGACATGGTCAGAAACAATGCTCAGGTAGGCAGTGGCATTTAAACAATGCCCAATTGGCACTAAGAGGCCTAAAGTGTGCCAAGAAAACATCCCCCACACCATTACACCATTACATTCATGAGAAATTGAACAGGTGTTCCTAATAATTCTTTAGGTGAGTGTATATAGAGGGCTGCAAAATTTGCACCGGAGCTATTTAAAGGGATAGTTCACCCAAAAATTATCATTATTTTCTTACTCTCATGTTGTTACAAACCTGTATGAATTCCTTTATTCTATGAACACGAAGAAAGATATTTTGAGGAATGTTTGAAACCAAAAATATAATGAGGCCCATTGACTTCCATAATAGGAAAAAAATATTGAAGTCAATGGGGCTCAAGAACAGTTTGGTTACAATAATTCCTCAAAATATCTTTAACCAGGACAACGAAATTTATACAGGTGAGTAAATGATTTTTGGGTGAACTATCCCTTTAAATGTTTCATAAACAGATTGGATCTTTTCAAAGAACTGAACCTAAAACAATACATTAATGTTTCGTAGCATGTTCTCCAAGTACAATATGCTGCACCTCAACACCTCCCAGCATCCCATGGTGTCGCGTAGCTGTGTCTGTTAGTGGCAAAATGCTTACTTTGTCCTTTTCCACGAAGTCCACGTAGGAGGTTCTCTCGATCTCGACGGGCTGTCCCTGCCGGTCATACAGGGCCAGCACAAAGTGGAAGAAGTTTGACTTGCGCAGGTTCGAGGGAGGCTGCTTTTCATAATGGGCCCTTGCCAAACCGACACCACTGAAAGAGAGAGACAGAGATTCATTCAGTACATTGCAAATTATATCACATTGCAATTAATTATATAATGTCACCGCAAGCTCCAATTTCATAAAGTCTGTATGTGAATATAATTACATACACAGTATTATGTAAAGTACATACGTCACACGCTATTAAGAGGAGTGATATTATTATTACAATACTTTATAAAGGCTACCAAGGTGATACAAAGAGAGATATTTGGCTTGTTTGATCCTGCCCTGTGTGTGTGTGTGTGCCATGAACCCTTTTGTCTTTCTCTGCTCTGCCACCTCAACAATTGGAATTTGGCGCAGACTGGGGGACCCCAGAAGGCACCGTCTGCCTTCACGGCTGCCAATCGCTACTGGGTACGGCTCGCCTTGGCAACCGCTGCGTTCCTCTTTCCCTGGCCTGTCAGTCAAAGCCGCTCGGCTCTCCCCGGGATTCAGCCAATAGAAAGGCTCCATCCTGCCTCTCGCACTCGAGCATCGATTAGAACGCGTGGCGAGCGGAGGATGGAGAGACCGCTTGGCCTCGCGCTACCCGAGAGGAGGAGAGCAGCACGTCCATTTATCAATCAAACCGACAGCTGTGCTCCCCTGCTGCAAATATATCAGTGATCATCTCCTACCTGATCCAGAGAGAGAAGTGAGAGATGAAGGTCTAAACTACGGGGAGATTAAATTGCAGGTGGTCGGTATTTTTAATAAGGCTTTAATGTGTGTATCCTTTGCCTTAAGCAGAAAGCAAAGATTAATGCTCAGTCTAACTCAATCGAGGACATTATTGTCCCATTTTACAATTAAATCTTTGTTTATTTTATTTATTAAATAATAAATTACTAATATCACCAGATGAAATTGCATTATTACTCCACTGAGTTTGTATAGAGCTACGAATTTACAAATACTTATAGGCTAAAACAAAATAAGGCGTAATAATATTAAAGATGTTGACCTTTAATATGTTGGAGTGCGTATTGTTCACACTCCTAAATAGGAGCTGTCATTTTTATTAAGTCGGTTTGTTATTTACTCATTACCCTGATGAGATGGGCCGAAATGTATTTGAATCTCCAAAATATGCTCATACATAAATATTTGTTCATCTGCTGAGCTCGGGGTGGGGAGTCGGTGTTTTGGAAAGCAGCCTGCTCTCTGTCTCCGCTCGTTTGAGATATTCCCCTGATAGAGCATTAATAAAACCTAACCCCGCCCAAGTGCTATTAACGGGGCTTAATGCTTCATTTGTATCCTAGCCTGGTGAAATCTCATTCGTGAAGTTGAGGTTACTACACTGAAGGCAAAAACAAGCTTTTACAGAAGGAGGGGGAGGAGGACTTTTAAAGGGGATGACTTCAACGTTAATGGGAAATATGATCTTCTTTATCTGTAGTAATTGATTTGCATTGAAGATTCAAGCCTGACGGATACCAGAGAAATGCAATAAGAAAAAAATGCAAAAAAATTGGTATACGTTATAAAATAATATTGAACTGTTAATAGTATTATTTAGGAGGTCGTTCACAATTAATTGCTTGAATGCATTATGATAAAATGTATATGAATGTGTACAAACTGTAAATTATTTAATTGCTACACTGTAAAAAATTAGCTGTAATTATGCAGCTGGTTGCCAGTAACTTACTGTAGAAGATAAAGACTGAAAATGTTTCATGTTCATTTAACTTTGAACAAACTGTTGCCAGTAAATAACATAAATGTAAAATCTACAGTAAGTTACTGGCAGCTAGTTGCCAGTAATACTGTAATTTCTACAGAATTTTTTTACAGTGTAGGGTTGCTTTTTCACAACTCGAAAGTCTTATTGGAGTAATTAGTTGTTTTTTATTAACTTGTGTGTTTTAACTCAAATTCTTTAAGGAACGGTTAAGTTTAGCTAAGTGATAAAACAGAGAAATCTCATTTTTGATTTTCTATGGGCTGAAATGCACGAGCATGTGTAAACAAATTATCACGTTCACAAAAGACAAAACTACAAAATTACACGTTCGCAAAGAAGAAAAAGGAAAAAACACATCACACTTTACACGTATTGCATCATGAGTTCCTCTCCATTACCCCATCAGCTCAGTTACGAGACCAGGCGTCATGTTTCTGATGGGGTGAGAGAGAGAGAGAAAAAGAGAGAGAGAGCGTTCCCGTATGCTCTCTCACAAGGCACAGATCTTTACACACAGGAAACGACTCGGAAAGCTTGTTAGTGTTATTATTTTAATTATGTTGATTGCTGTCATATCCACTCCAGCAGTTATGAGTCAGAGGCGGGCCGATTGAACGCTTCTCATATGTTCTGTATTGAAATAACTGCTATCGAGGTGACAAACACATACACGTGCACTGTAAACTGCTCGGTACGCACACAGGTCTCCGTCTAACTCCATCAAATGCACTGTTTGACATCTTGGAGGAAAAAGGGCATTTAAGCCAAAAACAAGTTGTCATTTGAACTAGCAATAATTTGAATCAATAAACAGAGTCTCGTAGGATCGATTTAACAATAAACCACTTTGGGAACAGAAGCTGATGGGTTCTGTAATGATGACTATTCAGAATAAGAGCTCTCGCTTTCTATACACGACGGCGGACGGCGTTTCCAGTCTGCGGCCTTTTGCACACTGCCAGCTTAATGCGATACAGCAAAGTCTAATTATGTTAAATGAAAAAACTAACCCCAGGCAAAGATCCTCACAGCTCGAGGGTCTGAACACTTGAGGGAAATAGATACTAAGCACAGAGACTCCAACTCTGAAATCATCTGCTAATGAACATGCAGTGGAAAAGAAACTGCCAATACACCGAACACAGTGGGCTCTACTGAGATATTGAAGAGTTTGCTGATGAGTATGTGCGTGTGGTTGAGCAAAAGAGAGAGAGGGAAAGAATTGCACTGACATGCTTCTGATGTACATCTCAATGTTAGTAAATGGATACACTGCATGCAAAATCATGAGTTTTTAAAGCAAATAGCAAATGCAGGCTACCATTTTAAAAATGAAAGATCATTTGGACATGTTATGGGTTTATGAATATAAAGTAAGGAATAATTGACGACAGGCCATTGAATTATAAGAAAATAATGCACCACGGGTGTGCATTATTTTCAAATAATTTAAAGGAGTCAATTATTCATCTTATATCACAGTTACCACATACATTGCTCTGGTGCCTATTTTTAAGACATTTGACAAGTTAGGTGTGCGGTTATCAGAAATTAATGCATACCCACGGAACATTTCTCAGCCAATCAGAATACAGCATTCAACAGACCCGGGGTATAAGTGGAAAATAATGTGTGGTCTTGATTTCGACCACAGGGATTCAGTTGAATGTACTGTACATGTTAGACCAGTGGTCTCCAACATGGTGCCCGCGGGCACAAGGTTGCCCGCATAAAGTTTGTGAGTTGCCTGCCAGGGCACATTCTATTTATAGCCTCAATTTTAATATTTATTTTTATAGCTTGGCTTTTTATGTATGTTAACATTTTAAACAATGATAAACAAGTAAAATCAAATAAAATCAACAAGTACAAGAAAAAAGTTTTGAGGAAAAAGTAGCCCTTGCTCACAACTGTAATATTGTTTGTTGGCACTATCTTTCCTCGCCAATTTGCTCTTGCTTTATATAAGTCATTTCAGACGTAGACAAAGTTATTATATATTGTTAAAACATGCATATCTTAACTTTTAAGAATTAGGTTGATGTCACCAAATTTAAAACATTTTTTATATTTTATTCTGGTTACGGGTCTCAGAAACCGCAGTACACATACTGTAATCCCTCCCTTTAAATCTATTTATTTGGATCTATTTAGGTGAACTTTTTTATTATTTAATTTAAAAATAAAATATTTAAGTTATTAAAGGTGCAGTGTGTAAATTTTAGCGCCATCTAGTGGTGAGGTTGCGAATTGCAACCAACGGCTCAGTCCACTGCTCACCCATCGCTTTTGAAACGCATAAAGAAGCTACGATAGCCACCACTGGGAAAATGTCATCATCGAAGACAACTTAGTAAAAAAAGTTTGTCCGTTAAGGGCTTCTGTAGAAACATGGCGGAACAAAATGGCGACTTCTACGTAAGGGGACCCTCAGCGTATGTGAATAAAAACGTCTCATTCTAAGGTAATAAAAACACAACAGTTCATTATAAAAAGGTCTTTATACACCCCTAAAAATATAGTTTTTGTATATTATTTTGCATTTCTGTCAAGAGATCCTTTTAAAAACTACACATTGCACCTTTAAAGACATAGTTCACCCAAAAATAGAAATTCTGTCATCATTTACTTACCATCATGTTGTTACAAACGTGTATTAATTTTATTGTTCTGATGAACACAAAGGAAGATATTTTAAGGAATGTTTGTAACCAAACTCATCAGAGGCCCCATTGACTTCAATAGTATTCTTGTATCCTACAATGAAAGTCAATGGTGCCTTTCATTAGTTTGGTTACAAAAATTCTTAAAAATATCTTCCTTCGTGTTCATCAGAACAAAGAAATTTATACAGGTTTGTAACAACATAAGAGTGATTAAAAGATGACAAAATTTTCATTTTTGGATAAACTGTCCATTTAAATCTTCTTTAAGAGCCGGAATATAAAGAGTAAAGTCGTTTTGATTTAAATGCAATGATTTAAACGCAGTTTCCAGCATGTTTTTTTTTTGTTGGTTGGTGTGTTCGCGTGGCATATGGATGGCATAACAAAATTGCCCCACAACTCTGTGACATTAATCACGTCTGTGATGGACTGTGACAAGAGGAAGTCTTTAACTACAGCGCCTCAGAATCTCACTATCGAACTAATGAGCCGTACAACAGCGCTCTGTTTATACAAATGTGACGCAGAAAAATCATCTCTGCCCTGGCGTTCAGCCAG
Organism: Misgurnus anguillicaudatus; assembly: GCF_027580225.2. Classification (NCBI taxonomy): domain Eukaryota; kingdom Metazoa; phylum Chordata; class Actinopteri; order Cypriniformes; family Cobitidae; genus Misgurnus; species Misgurnus anguillicaudatus. The sequence continues at coordinate 31,037,872 of NC_073352.2, read as the reverse complement.
CGTGCTGATCCAACAAGTAAATATAAATCTCTCTCATTCTCTCTCCCTTCCACATTTCACATTCTTTTATTTTGTCACCATTTCTTTTTCTGTTCCACTCTCTCGTGAATGGAAAGGTTACACGACTGGAACGTATCGGGCGGCCGAGATCCGGTCGATAAAGCGAGTCGAGCGACCATCTTCATCAAAGTTCTGCAATGGAGGATCATTCTCTAAATTAACCAACATAAGGGATTTCTATTTAATTTGACCTTTACTCTAATAAACGTCCAGATCGAACTAAATGAGAAAGGAGGAGAGGAAGGAAGTTCTGTTTTTTTTTTTAAAGATGGGGATAGATATGCACATACTCCGTGTTTACGTGGAAAGAAGGGGTAATTTATGCAAAAAGATACAATTACCATGGCACACATTTGCTCGGGCCTGCATGCATGTGCTGTGCTGTGTTTAAGGGGGGTTAGTGAGCAGTCAGCATGGCAGCGGTATGTTTGGTTAGTGCTTATTAGCTGTGTAATAAGATTTAATGAGTTGAGGACTAAAGCACTGTTGGAGCACAGGCAGCAGATTGGGATTAGTGGATGGGAGAAGTGGTTTGAAACCCAAATCCTTCTTTGTAACCTGGTCTTTCTCTGTTCACCCATCTTTTACAACTCAAGTATGCGGTGATTAAATAGTTCAACACCAGCCTCAACCATTGTAAAGAGCAGTTTAAAGTATAAAAGCAGATTTTACACGACTGTTATACACGGTAAAAGCTCCAGGCCAGATGTGCTGATTGAGTTTATGGATATTCGCGCCTTTGTTTCTTTAACACTAATTGGATATTACGACACGAAAACCTTCTCGGGATGACGGAGTGCAGCGAGTAATCGAAACATTTGTCACCGGCGCACAGTAACGGGCGGCCGTAAGTCAAAGCCAGCGGATCTTTGCATAAAGAAAGGCCTGTCATTTCTACCATGATTTTTATTGCCACGCAAACACAAACGTCCTGTCTGTCACGTCTCCAAGCGATAAGCTGGCACATACATCACCAGCTGCCAGCATCACTGCCACAGTCTGCTCGCTGCTATATTCACACACACACTAACACATTTACATCCAGACTCCATCTTTATGTGATTCCTGTCTGACTGTGCTCCTTAAATTACTACTAGTTTTATATTAAAAAAAAAATTCATGTATCATGTATTTATTTCTTTTTGGACACATTGTCGGATGAAAATCAAATGGAACAACATAATATAGTAAATAAAAGTAATAAAATAAAACACCACTAATATAAAAATGTGTTGGCATGGATCCCCTTCAGTGTCTTTGTTAGTTAGCTATGTTTCTTTTAAACGTAACCCCAAACAACCCCTAAACAATCCACCACAATCAAGACAATTTTCTGTTCGCCGTCAATTCTGACTTTCTGATCTATAGTCAGTATGAACTTGGAAAGACGCCACGCTGTTGAGTGGTGTATGTGTGTGAATGTGGAGTCTGAGCTGATGTGCCATCATTGCTCGCTGATTGCGGCTTTCAACGTGAGAAGATCCGAGTCGAAAGACCGGCGGATAGTCTCGCAGATTAGACATCTAATCAAATTCAGCCCCGTTTGTTTATCGTTCGCTGTCTTTGGCTACGAGATGTCAGCGTGGAAAGCTCCTCCGCAGCTGTGACACAAGAAGGATGCACGACATGGCGTACGTACGCTTACGAACAGAGACTTTTTTAATGCGACGTAATGTATCAGACACAGCTGTGGAAGGTGAACTGATGCTGACGAAGGTTTGTAGTTTTAACAGGTTTCATATTTGATTTAAGATGAAACGATTATATTGTATGCATTGTTAAACATTCCTGTAGAAATTACAGCTGTCAGCTGTTTTCCAGTAACTTACTGTAGATTCAAATGGATGTTATTTACTGGCAACAGTTTGTTTAAAGTTAAATGAACATTAAACATTAAGTCTTTATGTTTACAGAATTAAACTATAAAATAACAGCTAAAATAACGGGGATCCAAAATCTGAAGGAAAAAAGCTTCTGATTTCTGATTCCCAGCATGCTTTGCATGAGGCTGTTATTTTCGTTTTATTCTGTAAAGACTTGTTCATGTTTAATGTTCATTTAACTTTAAACAAACTGTTGCCTATAAATAACCTACATTTAAATCTACAGTAAGTTACTGGCAAATAGCTGCATAACTAGCAATTGCTTTTACAGTGCAGCCGTCACAATGACAAAATAAACATATTATAAAATTTAGAAAATTTTGAAGAACTTGTGCATTAATCTACTGTAAATGTGCTTTTTTGGGAAAATCAAATGCAAAGAAAGGTTTTCATCATGATGCTACTAATACATACAGATATATGTTTAAACAGCTGATGGCCTGGTCGGACCGTGCAAGATTGCTGGAAATGTAATACACTGCTTTATTAATCGTAAAAGTGCATAACCAGCCAGTGCTAAATGCTTTCGGCTAATTTCTAATTTGCTTGTAATTGCACTGAGACAAGTAAAGCATTGCACAGTGAGAAGTTATTTCCTGGAGCTGGACGGCTAAATTACAGGCAAATGTTTCATGCGATTAGGACTCTCTAATCGAGCATGTGACATAAAATAGACCGGCTTGTCTTCGGCACGACTGTAGCAAGTGCATTAAGGAAACAGGTATTTGCTACTTTCTAATTATTTAATTGCATGTCTTTTACGTTATTATATCTCAGCAAATAACAATGCATTTGTTTTTCTTTTCAACGAAAGAGAGAGAGAGAGATTAGTCATTGTAACTGATCTAAGCTGGACGCCTTGATCAATGAACTAGTCACATGTCTCCCCTTAGTTGGATTCAGAAAGCTCTACATAAGTGCTTTTTGAGAGGCGTAGCTGTGTGTGTGTTTTATTAGTGCTGCACTTCTGGATGTTTGCTGTAGCTTTATCCCGACTGCACCTGCCAGACCTCCACGCACACTACAAATTATAGCACTCCTTTCTTCCCCTCGCTCTCAGTCGCTCACACTCTTGCAACTCCGCTCTAAAAAACTTACAGTCAGTTTTAAAAGCGTAACTGGCCTACAGCTGAAATCATTAGGCGGTCACCTGTATGTTTCTAATGGGGTCATTACAGAGGTGGCCCTGCAGCCGGCCGCTAATCGCTTGCATGTTATGGGGCAGCTGTTTCTCCAACACTTGTTTCTCTGTTACGTTCCAGCATGCAGGCGTCAACAGAGACAGAACAGAACAAGGCCTGTAAATCAGGTGCGTTTCTGAGTAATCATTTTTGGAAATGTTTTGTACTTACATCACTTCTACGAGCTTTGTGAAATACGTTTTTAATGCCCAATTGGCATTCGTGTTTTTAAACTTCTACTAATCTAAACTGTGTTTATAAAAAAAAAGTCTCCGCATATATAAGGGATCATGGGATGGTACGGAGATAAAAATGCACCCCATTTTTTACCTTTCCAGTTCTGATAGTTTCTCAAAAACTGACTGTTTTTATCCTTCCCAACCTAAAGCCTGGGGGTCTGGACTTCATTAGCCTGACCACACAGCACCCCCCCACCCACCAAAACAGAGGCGACATAATTCACTTTGCCAGGTTTTACAGTGTAGGGGTACGGAATCGGTGAAAGGGTCAATCGAAATCTGTTCCCCAGCTGTGCGGCCCTCTCGCTCACCCCTATGCCTGGAGAGAAAGTGAGAGCAAGAGAGAGAATGCTTGGGGGGAGATGGACCCCGCAGATGCACCCCTGAGCTTCCCGAGTGTCACAAACCTGTTCAGCCATTTACGTCTACTTCAGTCCAGTTTGCACTTGAATTGTGTGACAACTAAACAACTAAAAACTTAACTGTAATGAGATGTAATAAAAAAGTTACGTTTTTGTTGTGTAGAAATAATGTCTGACAGACATACTAAATGATAAAAGGGTGCACTGTCTATCAAGCTCACACCCACTTGCTCTCCAGAACCCACAGACACCTACATATCACCACCACAGAGCCAACACATGGCATTATTTACAGGATCACATAAATGAAATTAAACTCTCATTTCGACTTCAATCATCCTACCTAGATTTACTCACTTTGCTGTCTTACTGAAACCAATAATCTAACATCAGTGTTTATTTCAAATCCCAAATTTTGAGCGGAAAAAATGCATTGGGACAAATATTAAAACTAATATAGAAGCAGAGTACATAAGAATATCGTATGTAATTTATCTGGAAATCAAGACAAAAACCATACCATAACATAATTTTATTATTTAAGTTAATATTTAAATATTGTTGTATCTGGAAATTTCTATAAATGTTTGTGTTCAGTATAGGACTTAAAATTGAAATTAATTTCATAGGTCTTTTGGGGGAATTATTTGCTGTAGCAAATTATTTACTATACGATTTGCGGTTTTTTATTAACATTTAAAAATACGCGGCGCTGCTATGAAATTGCATTGCATGTAACTGCTTTATAAATGACGATAAATAAACGCTTGTGTTTTAGCTGTTATACAAACAAATTATTTCAATAAATTCAGATAAAAATTGACCTGACATGTGTTGTCATATACTCTATATACGAGGGCTTTTAAAATGAACTCCACCTGTGGATGAGAGCGCGTCTGTAATATGTGATCTAATCTCTGAAGCTTCTATCATTCGGCTCACGGAAATGAGGCTCAATCAATGGCTCTGCGCGCGCTCGTGTACTAATACAGATGAGATACAAGCTGCGCGCACTTATAGACTCACTGCTAAAGAAACTGTAAATAAATATTAAAATAATATAAAAAGCTCAACAGATGGATTAATATGCAATATTTACTATGTAACTTATGTGCAATATGGCTTATATGCGACTTTTTTCTTTAAAAATTAATAATTCATATCATGGTTGCTAATTAGATGCTCAAAGATTTTGCATTTTCCCTTGAAATTTATATCAAAGAAATATTAACAGAATTATCTGAAAACATTAGTGATCTAAGTTATTAGCGACTTTATCGTGTTTTTGATGTGAAATGAAAAGTTGCAAGTAGATTCCGCAACCTGCAGATGGCAACTGACCTTTGTGGTAAAGTTTGAAACATCTCCACTTGCCTACACATGCAATGTTGTGATACTGGGTTGGAATATTAATATAGGACTTGCATCCGAAATAAAATTTAGGGAACCATGAAAACGCAGCAACATCTCTTTGTATCTATGTGTGCATGTTTTAATGAATTGTAAGATTATGTATACATTAAACGAATTAGGATATATGCACTTATAAGGCATTTAACCAATTTCAGTATGCCTGTGTTTAAATACAAAAGTATAAAAATTAACTCGTCTAAAAAACTGCTCAATTTACGTATCACATCACTTTTTGGCTTTATACAGAAATTAAAGAATTATTATCGGCTTTTTTTATTGTGTTTCATAAAGTAATTTTAAATACGTTTTAATATTGATCTTAAAATATAAAGTATAGCCTACATTTACAAATTTCATAAGTAGTTCACTCTTTGAATTTAAAATCGAAATAAAACAGAAACAATCTTAGATTTTATCAAACTGTTTTCCCTTTATTGTTTTTATTTAAAATTAACCCATGTTAATTTTACAAAAGGTACTTTCTGAAATTCTTTTCTTTCCCCTTTTTACTACAAACACAGAAACGATGTAATACATGATGATTGCTTTGTTTTTAAGAGAAAGAATTGACTCGAGTTTGAGTTACGCAAATAATTTTTTGGCGGTCTGCGTAAAACAGGTTACACTCAAAATTAACTATAACTTATGTCTATCTCAGAGTCCCAGGTCTCTTTTTGTCGGGTGAGACAAAACAGTCCAGATTTCCAAACACTGCATGATTCCAGCAGCCCAGGGGAGAGAATATGTGGTGGAACTGGGAGTCCAAAAACTAACTTTGATTCATGCGCAGATTGATTTTGTATGCATTACACAACTGGGATAGAAATACAAGCCGTGGTCAGTTTTGCTTTGGTAACTTTGTTCCCACCCTCATCATCTTTCAGACATTATGTTACTGTCTGTAACATGGCAAAAAAATGCGAGATGTATCAAAATACGTGATCTTGACAAATTATTTTGAATCGTCTAAGATATTTTGACAGCGCATATTGTGTTACACACTTGATTTAGTGTTAAACGAATGCGTCATAATCTCGTGCTTGTTATTGACTCTCGTTAAAGTACTCTCCCTGTGAGGCATGAAGATTACGGCGATTTGCAAATGTCAATATTTTAACAGTAAATAAGACACGCGTTCGTGGCACGAGTGCTGCATTCCTACCGGTGAAACACAATGCCAAAGCTTGCCAGCTCTCTGTCAAGCCTGGGTTAAACAGAAATTGGTTTAAATTGTTTTCTCGCGCATGACAGACAGTCTAAGTATAGCTCACCTTTTCACACTTCAGTTTTCCGTATAAGCATTGCCGGAGCAACGCGTAAAGCTGTTATTGGGTTTCACCGCGCAACGTTTGTGCATAGAGTTTCAAAACTTAAAACTTTACACTGACTTAGTGCTATTGTGTTATATGCATAATCGCTGTATGAATGTTAATCTAAACGTTTACCTTAAAACACTGATAACTGCATGTGGAAAAAGGGGCGCAGCGCTTCTTGTAAGCGTATTTACGCACAGTACGATCATTGTTCGAGTTCACAGCGTTTTTACGCTACGCACCCAGCCACCTGCGATACGAAAGACTGCTCGTCGGTCAAGTTTACCTTTGCGCTGCTGTGTTGGCATCCAGTATCCCCGCGCTCTGCATCCACGAGCGGACCGGCGTCATGCCGCTCGTGAGGGGCTCTTCTTTCATGGTCAAGGCTCCCCGTGGGAGACCGTCCTGGATGGAGAACATGAAAATAGCCTTGTGGGGATGTCTCTCTATACCAGCTCGAACGGAATAATCCTGCTACACTCTCAGAACAAGGCCACCTGGATTAACCAAAACCAAGTGAAAGGGAAAAAATCTTCCCCAAAGTGCAACAAATGGGGAAAGCGATAGAGGTCCTTATCCAAAGACGCGTAACCGTATCCCTTTGGGTGTTCCTCTTTATTTTAGATTCCAAACCCAAGTTCAGTTCACTCAAGATTAACCGGTCTCTAGTTAAAAGAGGGTGGAGAGAAGGCAAGCGCTAGAGCTGTGGAGCATCTCAAAGGACAACGATCAGCCGGGATCAAGAAGACCTTCTCGTCGCGGGTGGAAAGAGGGGAGAGCGCGAACTTGCTCTGAAGAAGAAGGCGAACATACGCGCACGGGATTGTGAAATGAAAAGTGGGATAAAACGGGCGACTGCTTCAAAAAGGAGTAAAATGAAATGATTACCAAACAAGAGGGAGGGATGGACCAGGGAAGGCTTGCTGTCCCTGGGGAAAAGTGGGATTGGGTAGCAAGAAATCTCATTCCCTCCCTCCCTCCCGTCTCTTTATGCCTCCTCTGTCCCAGCGGAGCGCACCTTCTCTCGGGTTCCGAGGCTCCGGCGCTCTCGGGGGGGACAAGCGTGGACTCGAAGAGGGCGGAGACTTGCCCTTAAAAGGGAAAGTCATTTAAATGTCAATCTCCGTCCCGGCATCTGATTGGTTGCGGCCATCCTTTGCGTCATTTTCAAATTTCGCCGCAAAAACTCGTAGTTGTGGAGCGCAGCTGATGTTGGATAGACTGAGCGCACTCTTGCAAACAGTGAAAGTTACTTTTACATGCATTATTTCTATTACAAAATGAATTTACTAGGAATCATATCATTATTTAAATAATCGACTATAGCATGTTTACAGAGTTCAAAGCATAGTATATTTGTCTACATGCGCTGCTGATATGATTTAATGTTTTTTATCATTATTAAAATGTAAAGCGTGGTTTAACCCTAAGCTGGCTACAGTCAAAGTTCTTTTAAAGTCACATGTGGACTGTTTATCATCAGACACAGCGCAATGATTTAGTTCTGTCAAATATTATTAGGTTACTTAAAAGTGACATCTCTTTTGCATATTAGTGAGTCAGCTAGCAATAAACATGTAGATAGAAATAAAGAAACATTCAAACTTGATAAATCAATTTGTTTGCATTCTTAAACTCGAATATTAATTTGACATTATTATTCTTTATCATTGCTGCAATAAAAATATCTATTTTATTATTAACAAAGGATTTAAAATAATTAAATAATGTTTTGGCTCATACTAAAATGATTTATATTGAGATGTGTTTGATATACGGCTGAATTGATATTATTCAGAATTTTACCAAATCAAGGTCGATTAAATATTTATTAAAGATATTCACCAAGAGCTGAGAGTCGGAAAATGCTCCCACTGGATTAAAAAAAAACATCGTATTTTAACCTAAACATTTGGTTAATCTATACGCAGTAATCTGTGTTTGCAACAAAACATCACATAGAAAGTACTGCACTCTTCTTAGAAGGCAATACATTTATTTATATTTTATTGTTTTGTCTTTCTATTATTATCATTATTATTATTAGTCTATTATTATTATTATTATTATTATTATTATTATTACCATTACTTTTCTTGCTTATTTGTTTATTAATTATTATTTTTGCATGCTAAAATATTACAAAGCATGTCCACAAACTCTGGAAACTTTAGCAACTTATATTTCACGAGTCTTTAGAATTATAATATTATCTTGATTTGGCTTAGATTATCAAAACCCCAAGAAAACGTTTCGTACACTCAAAAGCGGCACAAAAGCAGATTCAAACGACTAAAGCGCTGTCAAGTGTCCTTCATTTGCACTAATGGAGCGTGACCATAGTGCGCTTCTATTCTATTCTATTCTATTCTATTCTATTCTATTCTATTCTATTCTATTCTATACCAAATACAGATCACTTCAACATCATACTACATTACTTTTATCTGTATTAGATTTAGAAACTAGCACATGGTCGTGTTAGACGCGGTTCAATGTCATTTATTCTATTCTGTTGAAAAAACTAAAAAGATATTCCCATTGTGCTTTATACATGCATGCTCGTGTCAAGATATTAGCCGTGCAAGTTACAAACTCTCAAGAACTGTTCGTAGGGTAGCATATTTCTGCTCCTGAAAATCAAGCAAAATGTTTAGGTCAATCCAAAATTAGACTGATGTCTGAAACTATTTTTTATTTTATTTTTGGCTTGGTTTCTCATGAACATATAACAAAGCCTATATAAATTATTGTATTCAGTGGGGTGAAATAGGGACGCTGTGAATTTGTCATGTGAGATATTCAGCGGCAAACAGCAGATTTTAGCAGCCCAGGTGGGATGCATGAGAACATTTTACACTTCCAGCCATTTTCATGGATCCAATGTAGCAGAACAAATTTTGTCTTTCCTTTACTCCTGACCATAGTTTTATAATATTTCTGAGATTATCGTGTAAGGAACAAACATACGAGAACTAAAATTAAGTAGCATATTTTATCAGGTGTGATGATAAAATAGGTGAAAACTGTAATTTCTCAAACCCAAACAACTCTTAGGTTGATATGTGGTATAGACCTAATTTTTTCTATTCGTTTCATTTAGTCTAAATTTCTAGCACACTTGTTATAATTTAATTACATTTATAAAGTCATCCGTATAAATGCGATTATAAATCCGATTATTATGCAGCTGTTTCCACCTAGTGGTCAATGAGTTTTAAAACTTCAGGCAACGTTTCTACCCAAAAATCCACCATACAAATAATCATAAAAGAAGACATTCAAGCATCTACTAATCTACTAATGACTGTTTTGCAAGAATAGTAAAACAGTTTTATACATGTAGTCTATTTATCAAATTGCTTTAAAAACAAGCTCTCTCAATTTTTAAATGACGTAAGTAGGCTATTTATAAAATCAAATTAAATAGGCGAACGTAAAGATCATATGAGACTACTGATTTTAAACAACATTTTAAAAGACATCAATAAATAAAAAGGCAAGAGTGTTACAGAAATCCTCGAAATGCTAAAATCTGCTCGGTATGCACTGATAAAAGCATGGCGTGTTTATCCCTGACTGAAAACAGAAATAATAGATTTATAAAAAATAATAATATATAGAAGAAAATCTAGTAGCCAAGAATTAAACAGGTTTTACTGTTTTTACAACATGATCAGGACTATACCTGTATTTAATGAGAGTTTAGGCAATACTTATTTTCCAGGTAAAGAGCGCCCTCTTCTGTTTAATTATTGATATAGTAGCTGCTAAAGAAATGGGAAAATACTCTACTACAAACTATATGCTTTTAAGCTTTTGCATCGTTTATTTTCATTCTAGCATGACTGGACTAGTCCAACAAATAAAATAAAAAATGTTACCTTGTTACCTGTAGAGTTAGCTAATTCAAGCTATTGTAGCATCATAATCATAAGAGCGCATGCAGTGCTTCATAAAATTCCCCCTTCACATGGTTTCATAAGTTTTCCCTGAAAGCAGTAGAAGAAAAGACAGATTTCAAGCAAAATAATAATTTAAAGCAAATTATACCATGTTTTAGAAATGTAAAGCTATACAATAGACATTAGAGTCATTCTTAGCAAGAGAAAAACACTTTGTAAAGCTAATATCGTTAATATTAATATTAGCTTGTTACCAGTAGAACACAAAAATGGTTTGTACCATACAGCTAGCTCTGAGAGAAATATTATTGAACTCAATAAAACATTTTGTTCAAGCTATATCACAAATAAAAAAATCTTTTTTAAATCACCTGCGCTAAACTTTAGTTTAAATAATAATAGGCTATTTGGGGCATAAGACATAAGCCTAGTCCTAGACTAACTTGAATGTTAGTGTTGTCTTGATCGAAAACAACTTGCTCTGATCTCAAAATATAAGTGCGACTGTTGTGTATCAAAATGCACACCAGTAATGTTTATTTATAAAGTATGCTTTTAAAAATTACTTAAATAAGCTTAAGCTTATCCCTTTCCGGGAGTTTACTCACCACTAGAGATGTTGCTGCTTTTTTCAACCCACCTGTTTAAAAATAAGCTAATAAAATTGATAAATGAGATCAAAAGAAAAGCCATGCTGAACAGACATGTTCACCGTTTGCCTTTTAGTCAGAATGCAATGTTTTGTGCAAGATTTCATGGTGAATTAGAAAGTTTAAAATGTTTTAAATTACACACTAAACAACACTCTAAACATAAAAAGTAAAAACTGGTTTGGGTGGAAAGCTTTTTAAAATATTAAAAGAATAAAACATTAGATACAAAGTTTAGACGAGGAATCATTTAAAGTCAACGTCCTTTATTGTCATACGGTAGAGTGCGCCATCTAGTGTTAAAATTAAGTAATTGATTAAATTGATTTATAAAATAGTGGCAAAGCTTACCAAGGATGGCATTGCTAATGTAGTTTGTTTATATATATATAAAAGTCTTAGGCCACACCATGCCAAAATTAGATTTGTTGTTTTTGCAACGTTATAGTGATCATATATAATTGTTTCTCAGTCACATTTCCAGAAAATACAGGAGATGTGTATAATAGTATTAAAAAGTTTTTAGGGTAGCCTAAACTCCCCTTCCACTTAAGCATCAGCAGGAAACTGTATGATATCTTACACTTAAATGAAATTAAATCCTAATTTCTAATTTTAAAGAAATTTGTCTTTTACTTCATTCTGCTCAAAAACACTCAAGATGTGTTTAGTGCCAAGCACACTAAACACAGACGATGCCTAAAGAAGACATTTAGTCTCGAAAATCTATTTATTTATTTATTTTTTGTATATATTTCCTGTATTTTCTGTTTGTTAATCTTAATAAAATAGTCACAAACAACACATTTTACCACTTACTGTACAGTGTACTGTATATACATATAAGCTAACTAAACTGTTTCTCTATCTATAATGTATTAATTTTAATAGATTTGGATCTGTTATAACATGCTTAAATGGTAAGACATCATGGTAAGTACAATACACTGACTGTACAAACAATGTGGTTTTTTTTAGATAAGTAATTAAACTGCTTTCACTTACTTTACTTAACCCTCAAACGGTCCTTGGGGTCTATATGACCCCAAACAACATTTCATTAGTTAAAAAAAAATTTTCCCTTAATCTCAGAGATATAAAATTTTCGGACTTTTGCTAAATAATCTATCTTTACACACACCCCAAAAACTAGGCTTGATTCGGTTGTTCTAAAGGTATGTAAAAAACATTTATTAATCAGTCCCCACTGTAAAACCTAACAGTTAACTTAACTCAAATCATTTAAGGAAACCAATTGCTTTAAACCATTTAAGTTTTAAAACACATAAGTTTGAGTACTGTGAACTTGAGTCATGTGCAATTATGCACTTATATTTAAGTATTGTGAACTTAAATATAAGTGCATAACTGCAAATGACTCAATTTGTTTAAGTTCATAGTACTCATTTTAAATCTTAAATGGTCTAATGCAACCGGTTTACTTAAATGGTTTGAGTTGAGTTAACTTTTAGGTTTTATGACCCCAATTGAAATGAATGGGAAATGCAAATAATTTATTTTTTTTCCCATTTGTCATAAAATACATATCAATAAATCCAGCATAAATCTGAAAATTTTGACACAGAAATGAAGGCGTGGTACTTGTGCACAAATGCAATGCAGAAAACACATGCTCACACAAACACACACAGGTATGACTGCCAGAGAGAGCATTTGTATGGAATTTGGCAAATAAAATCAGTCACAAATGCAGAAAATAAGATATAAAGGGGTGTGACCTAATGCACTCACATGTACACTTACAAACACACACACACACACACACACACACACACACACACACACACACACACACACACACACACACACACACACACACACACACACACACACACACACATTTCAAAATGCATCAAAAACTAAAAAAAAATACTATTTTACATAAACGTAAATTTTACAAAATGTATCACTAAAGAAATGATGTAAGCAGTTGCCCATATCCAGTAAAATGAATGGGTCTCTATGGGCATCTAAAACTGTATTTTTTTCTTCATAAAAACAGATGGGTGAATTCAACACCTAACACCTATATCAATATCAATATCTAAAAACAATTTAAATCATATTTAGATCATAATTTATGTGAATTTTCATTAAGAAAATTGATATTTTTCCGGCAAGCTAATGGTGTAGTTGAGGAATTTAGTGGTAAACAGGTACAAAAGTACTTCAAATCTCTCAAAACACAGCTTTAAAGTATAGATGAGAAGTAATCAAAAATCAAACTGATATATTATTTGTATTATTGAAAATGTATATTTTTCTTACAATTATGCTTACAATTTTGGGGTCATATAGACCCCAAGGGCCAGTAGTGTAAACAGAAAACGAGGAGCGTTTGAGGGTTAATTAAACAGATGAGGTTTGCTTTCATTAAAGTCTGAAATATTCTCGAGAAATGCTTATGATGACATCATCAGGTTTTGCACAAACTTGTAAAGTCCACGACAGCTCTTTTAAATTCCACTGTTTGTTTGTCCAAACCTCTTTTATGTAATTCAAGATTTTTAAAATCCTTCTTTACAATACTGTCAACTTTATTAATAGAAGGACACATTGGTCTTTGAGTCGACTTGTTTTCTAGAAAGGGAAAGGCAGCTTCATAAGAAAAGCATCCTAAAATTGGTTGGAACAAATATCCATAAATTAGGGCAGTTTCATAATCCTCTTTCCTCTCTGTTAGTCAATGCTTCCAGGATTTATCACAACATTTACGTAAACAACGCTGAATGTTGCTTCAGAAGAGATACATGGAGTGAGGGGACATTTTGTGTGGAGAGAGAGAGAGAGAGAGAGAGAGAGAGAGAGAGAGAGAGAGAGAGACTAGAGGAGGAGACAGACATACCTATACAAGGTTGTAATATAGACCTGTCTGTACATATTCAATAACTTTTATTCACGTCAGGATTATTTTCTATCAAAGAGCAGGGAGTACGTTGGTCCGTATTAACGGCCGGATTCGTTCGTTTCCGGTTCGGTCTCGTTTCTGTTGGATCTTTAGTCTGGCTAGCGAGCACACTGCTAGCCGCAGCTAGCCGGATAAATCTCCTCTTTCCTAGGCCTCAAGAGCCCATTAAACACAGAGAATGGCATTAAAACGAATTCACAAGGTAAGAAATTAAATTTTATGTTTATAATTATACATTCGGACATCAGAGGGTTTGTTGTTTTCTAGAAAACCTTGCGGGGGAAGCAAATGTTAAACAGGTTAGCTAATGCTATTTGAATGGCAGGATGGGTTAAGTGTTTAGCCTGTTTTCATTAAATATTTTAATATAATTTACAATTTATCTATGTATGTATGTATCTATCTATGTTTTCAACAATGTGTATATAACTTATATGATGCTTATGAAGACATAGTTTTACCCATAAAATGTAAATTTCAGCGCAATATGAATCTCTAAATCCAACATTTCCTTATTATATGTAACAGATAAGTAGGGAAATATTTGTATCAGTAGTAAAAAAGGTGGATGTGAAGGATGTGATTCCTCTCTGAGTCAGACACTGGAATATAAGGCAGAACATTGTGTGTGATTTCTTCTACTTCAAATCACTGTGTTGATTCAGATGTATAATATTTATGAATCATCTAAGCCTCAGAGGAGACTGGCCAGGACAGTTTTAGCTTGGACTGATTCAGAGTAAATGCTATAGGCATACTTAATTATGAATTAAGTGCTCTGTTTTAGATTAGTTTTGCGTCATTGACAGAAGTTCTTCCTGGAAAGCTACTATGGTAGTCTAGTGTGAAGTTGCACAATAGTTGTTGAACTTGGCGACAGATGATTTTTGCCTGCAGTTTGCTGAGTTTGGTATCTTTTATGAATTAGACTGACATGGCAGAATGTTTATGGGCTGACAGCCAAATACTTAATTTGTCAAACAGTCTTTGGGACTCTAGGCTGGACCTATGAACTAAACTCTTTACTTTCTCAACAATTTCAATATTGTTTTAATATATTCTTCTTTTTCTATAGAATAAACATTTCTATTAACTTTGTACGAAACTGTAACATTACACAATTTATGTGAAACTGGAGAACTTTGCCTAAATCACATTTGGGTGATTCTCACGAAAACTTGGTTTTAAAAATGTCAAGCATGAAAATGTAAAAATTGCTTAAATGTACTTTTTACCCCACCAGACATTGAAAAACAAAGTCTGGAGTAAATGGGAACATTAATTTAAAAACTTTTACTTATCATTTAAGTACTTATGTAACATAATTTAAAAAATTAGTCCTAAAAAGTCTCATTACCGCAACAGTCAGAAAACATCAACACTGACATATTTTCAAAATGACATGACAAACCTGAAAGAACATAATTTGGAGATTCAAAAAAATCAAAGTTTTATGCTTCTATTAATTAAATTAACATTTAATAAGCATCTGTTGCGGTAATGATAATCAAAATGTCGTGTAAGCATTCTGACAAGACAATATTTCAAATTAACTGTAAAAAAATGATCTTACCTGGTAGCCATCTTGAAGTAACTGGTCCATGTGCTTGGTCACTCAAAATCAAACTTTATTAAAATTCTGTATGTGTGCTTAAACTGTTCTCAAAAAGTGTTGCGGAGGATGAGAACATCAGGCATGGACACATCATTTTCCTAATTTTTCTTTATAATTATTATACATGAATATTCAGTAAATATTTTTTCTGTCATCTAAAGTAGTCTAGCAAAACATCCATTTTTTTTCTTAATATTTTTGTGTTAATTTGATTAAATTACAACATAACGCATGTTCAAAGACAGCCGGACACATTGCGGTAATGAGAATTTCAGCAGAAAATGAGATAAAATTTACAATTATAAATTCTTATTTTGAAATCACAAATTTAGCAACCTAGAACACATTATTGTGTTAATTCTTATGCTTTTTAATTTTACTATATAACACATATTAAAGCTAAAATCATTACAGCCGAGGTGTTTAAAAGGTTTCGTGAGAATCACCCACTTAGACTTTCACGTGTATTGTGTGAACCGCCAGACTGTCCGCGTAGTGCCAGTAAATGAGAGTTAAGTTCTGCTGAGATTTTTATTGCAGGAAATATCACATTTAGTACACATACTGCCAGTTGAAAATGCCTGCCACATATCTTAAGTGATTGCATATTTGTTTATTCCCCACACCCTCATTTGAAGTATGCGGGCGTATAAATAGCTGCCACTGTTTAGTGCTGATTTCACACTGACCGGTGTTGGTTGAATAGGTTGTTGTACATTGTAAGTCTCATTAAGACTTTCTTCAGCAACATCATCCAAAGATTAACAAGACTTAACAAAACGTGTACAATGATAATTTCCTTTTTTCTGGCATTACTCTTACATATTATAATAAGGAGTATGATAATGAGCAGCATCCTGGACAGGGTTTAGATGAATCCAAGACTAGCCCTTAGTCGTATCAGGTCATTACAGTAGTTTTTACAAACATACCATACAAAAAAACAATTAGGGCTGTGACGATAAATCGTGTGTCGAATTAAAAAGACCTGTCTGAAATCGATTCTCACCCAAAAGGCTGCGATTCCAACCCAGTCTCACCCCATGGCGTCAATACTTGACGACACTTGACCATGCGTCAACATGCCGACGCGGAGGGTATACCCCCCGCGCCATTCCCCGACGAACTGGGGACTTCAATACCACTAAGTCCGTTGCATTCTCTTTCCTATTTTCTTACCATTTTCTACCATTTTCGCGTCGGTTTAGGGTTAGATTTACATAATGACATCCCTACCCAACCCTTTCCCTAACCCCAATGCCAGGCGACAACTGTTTAATTTCGCGTACCTAATAGTATTGAAGTCCCCAGTTCGTCAAAAAATGACGCGAAAGGTATACCCTCCGCGTCAACATATTGACGCATGGTCAAGTGTCGTCAAATATTGACGCCATGGGTGTGAGACCGTGTTAGCGATTCTGTATTTCATGTGCAGCTTGTGCGTGTACTACGGTGTTTTGGTCAGTAAGAAGTTCTTATCAATCTAAAATCACTATGGTGCGGTTTCTCAGACAGGGTTTAGATTAACCCAGAACTAGGCCTTCTGGACGTTGCGTTTATTTAGAAAATTATTTCACAATATCCAAGCCAAAGAACACACATTTAATCTGGAAAGGCGAGTTATTCAACTAAACAATAGCACACAGAACAGCAAGCTGAATAGATGTCTGTACGTTAAAGTAATATTATCAGTTATTTAAACGATAAACCATAGCATACAGCAGGGCTCTAGAGTGCGACCAATTTGGTCGCACATGCGACCTAATTTCTCAATGGTGCGACTTAAAAAAATATCAGGTCGCACTGGTGCAACCCAGGAGTTCGAGGGAAAAAGCCATGGTCCAGATCTACGTGTGTGTACGTTTAAAAATGCGTGTGCGCTCCAGTCAGAGAGAGAGAGAGAGAGACGCTGATGATAAGAGAAGAGGAAAAGAACGATTGACAACTTTTTCGTTAAGAATGTTAAGTTGCCTGATCCGTCCGAAGATCACAACCAATGCTCTGACATCAACCTCCCGTCACATCAGGTCCGAACCCGAAGACGGAATTGAATTAGGTAATGAGCCTCTTACAATCGAGTCAGAGCCAAAGCATAATTCTTTTGAAAGGTGACATAGAATGATTGAACGGAGTATTTATCCTTGTTCTGTGATGTGACATGTAGACAAAAAAAATTTTGTTTGGGTCTGTAATGCCTTAGAAGCTTCCTAAAAACCTCTCTCAGATAGCTCTATTAGGGTGGGGGATTTTAAACAAGTGGTTTTGCACCTATTTTGGCTCCCCCTACTGGCTTAACTTGCAATCTCATTACTGATTGGCTGACTTTGCTGCCACTCAAAAAATGTAGCCAATTATTTTAAAGTGGGTGGGCAGTTAGATGCATGTGATGTCATAAGCATCAGTTTTTAAGATTGGGCTGTTTTCTGGCTGACATTTCTAAAAGAGGAATTTCTATGAGACTAAGATGTTTAGCATGTTTAGCACTTTTTGTATGTTTGTGAATGTGGGTAGACTACCATTATTCAACAGAGACAAGGTAAAAATGTTTTTTCATTCTCTGTCCCCTTTGAAGAAAATTATTTGAACGTAACCCAACAGCAATGTCGCGTTCCGTGCGCCAAATGTATAGAAAAAAGCCAGGAGTCAGGACCGCTGTTTTCTTCATAATCTTATTTCCAAATCTAATCCTATAAACTTTTTGGTGTTTGCTGTATCGCTATCACCGCCCTGCCAGACTGTCTTAAATAGAGAAGTAAGTTCATTCCTTGATTTGCGTTGTTGATTCATTTATAAATAATTCCCCCAAGGGTTTAGTGTATGCGCAAAAGGCATTAAAATGAATAGAACGTGATGATTACATCTTTCTTTTGTGAAAAAATAATAAAATAAATAAGCCTACATGAAATGTGTTTAACTTAAATATTAGCAAATTAACAAAACGAATTCAAAAGTAGCCTAGCCTATATGAGTTTATTTATTGTGTGACCCGCTCCAAATCCGATGCAGCACAAAAAACTTTTTTATGCAATCTCATCACGCATTTCATGCCATCACCGGCGCGGGTTTACGCAGGGCAGCGAGAAAAATACATTAAACTTTAAACATTTAACATTCTACTTGAGTTTTTTTGGACATCCCTCTGGAATCACTGCAATCATATCATCAATTTAAAAGGTATAAATATAAGCGCAGCGCTTATGAGTGTTCAAACACTGCTGACCGCTCAGCTGTCAATCTGCCGACCCTCACAAAGTTTCACATTAAATGTTAATATATTTGTCCAGTCATTGTCCTGTGCTTATTTCTGTCAATGTTCTGCATGAAGATCTTTAAAGGTTTCTACTTACTTCACGATTTGCGGTGCGACCGGTCGCAGTCTTTATGTAAAACGGGCGGGTATGAAATAAATTGATGCTGATGTCGGATAATGGGTCAAGTGTTATTTTAATCGCGCGGATGCGGGTTATCAAACAGGACTGTGCATGACTCGTATAAGGAAAATTATAAAATACCCTAAATGTTTATATTCTGTATTAAACCACCATAACTTGCGGTGTTAAAGGGACAGTTCACCCAAAAATGACAACTCCGTTAGCATTAACCCTCCCTCATTCTGTTACAAACCTGTATAAATTTATTTGTTCTGATAAACACGAAGCAAGATATTTTGAGGAATGTTAATAACCAAACCAAGCATGAGCCCCATTCACTTCTAGGAAAAAAAATACTATGGAAGTGAATGGGGCTCATGAATGGTTTGGTTACAAACATTCCTCAAAATATTTTCATTCATGTTTACCAGAACAAAGACATTTATACAGGTTTGTAACAACATCAGAGTGAGTAAATTATGACAGAATTTTCATTTTTGGGTGAACTATAAATCCGATGCAGTCAAAAATTAGGGTGCACCTATCTTTTGTGCTGGTGCACCTAAGAAAAAATGTTAGGCGCACCAGTGCAACCAGTGCAAAAAGTTAGTCTAGAGCCCTGCATACAGAACTTACCTGGAAGGTTGAATGAATAGTCTAAATTAACCAAACAAGCCAACTAGCGTGAAGTTCGCGTACTTATGATTCCACATTACTGAATCCATTGAATTACATACAGAAGCAACATATGGCGGACTCTCGCGGCTGTAGACGATAATGTTGTCTGTCTCTTGCCTCATAAATGTCAAAATTAATTCATACAGACTTACAAGGCTCACCTGACTGGAAGACGCAGCACCAGCTAAGTTATGAAAAAAACACGGCTTATAGACAGAAAAAATACGGTAATTCTTCTAAGGTACAATTGGAGTTTCTTTACTCAAATAAAACTTAATTTTGAAGAAACTATGGCAAAAAATGAACACATACTAGATTATTAAAGGGGCCGTGAATTGGTCGATTTTATTGCTTTATGACGTTGATTGATGTCTACTTATGCATTTCGCGTTGTTTTTACATTCAAAAACATCAAAAGCAATAAGTAATACGCTATTTTGTAACATGGATTAGTGGCTGTCTTGAGAAATGGTTTGTTTGAAGGGGCGGGCCGCATTGAAGACCTGAACGTAAACACCCACTGCTATGATTGGACAGCTTCATTCCCCGTCATTACATGTAGGGAAATGTTTTAAAAACATGAATGTGATAAAAATAGCAGCCGAACACAAATATGTTTGAGACACAAAAGATTCTGGGTGCTAAACATGATACACATAAATGACAATACGTATATTAAAGTAGAAACAAAACTCGACGTGACTAAATTACCGTATAAAACACAGTAAGCGTGCATCCGAATCTAAACTGCGGCTAATAAATCCTTATCAATAACTTTGTATATTTCTATTGTGCTTGTGAGGTCGCTTTTACATTGACGTAATGTTAAATACCACAGTTATATGATAAAAAATAAGCTTTGTTGAGTGTTTGACCTTTCAAACGGAACTTGCCTAAATTACCGTATACAACACAGTAAACGGGCATCAGAATCTAAACTGCGGTTGATAAATCCTTCCTTATAACTAACTTTGTATATTTCTACCTTTAAATTACAGTCGTATTGTTAAGTGTTGTACCTTTATTAATCGTTTAATGTTTTTAGTAAATTAAAACAGTCAACAAACGTATTTAGACACGGATGTTACAACAGGACACATTAAGCAATCTCTTTTAACAAAGCAATAGTGAAACGCAGTAACTTAAA
This sequence comes from Misgurnus anguillicaudatus, assembly GCF_027580225.2. Classification (NCBI taxonomy): domain Eukaryota; kingdom Metazoa; phylum Chordata; class Actinopteri; order Cypriniformes; family Cobitidae; genus Misgurnus; species Misgurnus anguillicaudatus. The sequence continues at coordinate 31,017,126 of NC_073352.2, read as the reverse complement.
TAAAGTAAAATGTCTTACTGTGAATTATAAAACGGCCAGTTCTGGTTCTTCATTCTGATTGGTTGAAACGCGTTCTCAGCTGTGATAAAACTCACCGGTAAACCCACGGCTCAAACCGTATTACATATCACTGCGCCACTGTTGTTGTGTACTGTAGAAAATAACTGTCAAAATGTCGGATTTTGTTGTCAATTTTGATTTATTGGGTGGGCTAATTATATTATATTGTATTAATTATAATCCTCAACAATTGAACAATTAATGGCGATATCCAGATAAGTGTCAATAAATATTGTTGCGTTTTCTTGTTGATTATGCTTCCGTGAGGAGTAGTTGTACCGTATATTATCCACTGGGTGGCGATCTTACACAACAACATAAACACTGATGCTTTCACTCAACACTTTAAAACTCAAGTGTATTTTGTGATCAGCGATCTGAATCGGATCTCTAACAAAAGTCATTCACAGAAATGGAATTATCCCAACATTTTGCTCAAAATTTGAGAGGATAAAAGAACAATTGAAGGTAGGGTGAAACGTTTTTATTTTGATGTTTGAAAGCAGAGGGTCTGTTCTTTCATTTGATATATTGTATGTTTATATATCTAAAGAAGAACATTTTTCTGGAAGGCATTAATGTTTAACTAAAGCTGGGTGGCAACTCTTTTAAAAAATGCTGGCAGGGAAAGTGTTAAGCATGCTTCCAAGCATATTTGATCCACACGTCAACAGTTGCACGGTATAAATGTTAATGTATAAATTAGATGAATGTTAATTTATGAAAATAAACACCACAGTCTTAATGAATCATATTTTCATTGTGTCTTTGCTCCGTCTGTTTTGCTTGGGAACCGCTCTGTTGCAGACACGCTTGAGTCTGAGGAACTACTTTGTTTGGCGGAAGACTAATATCTGTACTAATATAATTACAACTTATTTGCTGTGTTTTATTATATGAAATCCTGCTATACATAATTTGAAGCAACCGTTTTATAAACGCAATAAGCCCCGCGAAGCAGTGGGTTACCAGTGCATTTTATAACGGCTAAGGGGGTTTTAGGCACTCCGCTTCGCGTCGTGCCTAACAACGCCCCTTAGCCGTTATAAAATGCACTGGTAACCCACTGCTTCTTGGGGCTTATTGCTTTATTATACTGCTGTGTCATTGTTGTCAGATCCAATATAAGTGGTGCTTCTGACTGAGTCTCTCTGCAAATCCAGCATCGACTTCTTTACAAATGAATCCATGTCCACAACGTTAACAAACGCTCCCCACACGAGCTGGAACTTCTTCAAAAGCAAACTTTATCCAAGCATATTGCTAATGTTAAGTTCCAAGCCTCCGATTTGAAGTATTTAGCTTCTGTGTTGTTCCCATGGTTGTTCCCACGCGGTTGTGAAAATGCGTTTCCATGGTATCATAACAGATCACCGCGTCAAAATAAAAGTCTCTCAGAAAAAATGTATTTAAAAAGTCATTTTGGTTAAATTTGTCAATCTTTAAAGACATGTTTACTTACTGAGACACACGTGTCACGCGAAGCTGTGGGCGGGGCTACAAAAGTAGACTTGTCCTTTTGGTTATGGGGAGGTGTTTCAATTCTACTTTGACGTCATAGATTTCCGAATTTTAGACTGGAGTTTTTAGCTGGCTTGGTGCCAAAGACGGTTATATTTCAGTAGCACGGACGTTTTCAGTTCTGAAACTTGCAGGATGTTCATTTAAGTATGATGACCTCTTATATAACAAATTATCAAGTTAAAATTGAGTTTTTGATTCACCGCTCCTTTAATGAATTTAAATGTTTTTAACAGATACAGTGGGGCAAAAAAGTATTTAGTCAACCACCAATTGTGCAAGTTCTCCCACTTAAAAAGATGAGAGGGGCCTGTAATTTTCATCATAGGTACACTTCAACTATGAGAGACAAAATTAGGGAAAAAAATCCAGAAAATCACATTGTCTGATTTTTTAAGAATTTATTTGCAATTTATGGTGGAAAATAAGTATTTGGTCAATAACAAAAAAGCAAGATTTCTTTCTCTCACAGACCTGTAACTTTTTCTTTAAGAGGATCCTCTGTCCTCCACTTGTTACCTGTATTAATGGCACCTGTTTGAACTTGTTAGCAGTATAAAAGACACCTGTCCACAACCTAAAACAGTCAGAATGCAAACTCAACTATGGCCAAGACCAAAGAGCTGTCAAAGGACACCAGAAACAAAATTGTAGACCTGCACCAGGCTGGGAAGACTGAATCTGCAATAGGTAAGCAGCTTGGTGTGAAGAAATCAATTGTGAGAGCAATTATTAGAAAATGTAAGACATACAAGACCACTGATAATCTCCCTCGATCTGGGGCTCCACGCAAGATCTCATCCCTTAGGGTAAAAATTATCACCAGAATGGTGAGCAAAAATCCCAGAACCGCATGGGGGGACCTAGTGAATAACCTGCAGAGAGCTGGGACCAAAGTAACAAAGGCTACCATCAGTAACACACTATGCAGCCAGGGACTCAATTCCTGCAGTGCCAGATGTGTCCACCTGCTTAAGCCAGTACATGTCCGGACCCGTCTGAAGTTTGCTAGAGAGCATTTGGATGATCCAGAAGAAGAGTGGGAGAATGTCATATGGTCAGATGAAACCAAAACATAACTTTTTGGTAGAAACTCAACTTCTTGTGTTTGGAGGAGAAAGATGCTGAGTTGCATCCAAAGAACACCATACCTACTGTGAAGCATGGGGGTGGAAACCTCATGCTTTGGGGCTGTTTTTCTGCAAAGGGACCAGGACGACTGATCCGAGTTAAGGAAAGAATGAATGGGTCCATGTATCGTGAGATTTTGACTCAAAACCTCCTTTCGTCAGCAAGGGCATTGAAGATGAAACGTGGCTGGGTCTTTCAGTATGGCAGTGATCCCAAACATACCGCCCGGGCAACGAAGGAGTGGTTTCGTAAGAAGCATTTCAAGGTCCTGGAGTGGCCTAGCCAGTCTCCAGATCTCAACCCCATAGAAAATCTTTGGAGGGAGTTGAAATCCGTGTTGCCCAGTGACAGCCCTAAAACATCACTGCTCTAGAGGAGATCTGCATGGAGGAATGGGCCAAACTACCATCAACAGTGTGTAAAACCCTTGTGGAGACTTACAGAAAACATTTGATCTATGTCATTGCTAGGGTTGGGTACCTTTCACATTTTTACCGGTACCGGTTCCGATGCCGGTACCTGGAATTCGATACCGGTACCCAGCGGTACCTTTTTCGGTACTTTACTCTGACTTAAGTGACTTTCAGTGGACATAATAAGCCCAAACCTCTCATTTTCAACATTTTGTTATTTATTTCGAAATGTTTAATAATACACACAATCTTTACAAAAAAAACATCCCTATAACATCCAGGGCATATGTCTTACATATAAATAAAATAAATAAATAAAATATATAAGTAAGACAAATGATCAATGAACATAAACGTCCTAAAAGCAACATAAAAGTAAACTTTTATGTTGAAAACAATACTAGCAGTTGATTTTTAGAAAAATCAGCATGTCAACGTTCTCAGGTAAAAGCCATGACAGAGCGGTAAAGAACACTCGCTCTGAGGATGTAGAAGAGGACTGGACACAGAGATACTTTTTTGCCAATCTGGCCAGCATTGGCATTTGGTCCGCATGTGGTTAAATGTGTTCGAACAGCCACGCGGACTGCCTTCTCTCCTCCTATTTATCTAATTTGAGGTACTGAGGACAAAGTTTTACGTCATTTCTGACTTTTAGCGTGAACACACAGTCTTTAGGCTTTCATTGATAAAGCTAAAAGCGGCTGATCTCCGCAGTTTCATTTCGCGAGCGCGTGAAAGTTGTGTGATCTTAATTCATTAATTGTGCTGAAAAATCTGAGAAAGCTCCAACATATTCATGTACAAAACACTGTGCAGCATGTTTACTTAAAACACAAGCATAGTATTAGTTCGTGTGCATTTAAACCCGTCATTACTCCAGCTTAGGTTAAAACGAAAGCAAAGGGACTTCCCCGCGGTCTCCACGGACCACCACTCAAAGTAATCAGGACAGGACCGATCGAAAGTGGAAAAAAGAGACGGACTGGTGTTGCTAAATACCAGGTGTAAACAGAATTTGTCTCTCTCGTCCACTAGTGATCCGATCGACGAAAACGCATTTTATATTAAGCTTTTATATAAGCTTAATAAGCTGTGCTTCTAAATACACACTGTGTTTAAATAAGTGCTTCCTCAGGTTGGATGTATTACCACTGCTTACCTTGCACTTACTGTTACAAATATTACAGGTAGCATTGTCTGCATCATCCTTTGTGAAATTTAACCACATGTTAGATCGCTTTCTGTTAGCCATTAAGCAAGTTGCAAAGAGGTGTCACTTACCACACCATCTCTCTCTCCCGCGCGCACACGCTTTCGCTACGTACCAGACTCACACGGCGCGCTGACATGTTCTCTCAGGTACCGAAATTGAGCACCGATTGATTTTATGTGAATCGATACTGGGTAGTACCGACGCAATTCGGTCGGTGCCTATAAAAGTACCGAGGTCGGTACCCATCCCTATCAATGCCAACAAAGAGTATGTAACAAAGTATTGGCATGAACTTTTGTTATTGACCAAATACTTATTTTTCACCATAATATGCAAATAAATTCTTTAGAAAATCGGACAATGTGATTTTCTGGATTTTTTTCACATTTTGTCTCTCGTGGTTGAGGTGTGCCTGTGGTGGGAATTGCAGGCCTCTCTCGTCTTTTTGAGTGGGAGATCTTGCACAGTTGGTGGCTGGCTGGATACTTTTTTGCCCCACTGTACCTCTAATGGGAATAGCTGCGTTATGAAGTGAAACTAAAGGGTTAATAAACACAAACTAAAGCAGATGTTGTAGATCGTCTGGCGAACCATGATAGATAGCGCAAAAATGGTAAAAACTGATTATTTCCCACTATTAATTACATCATCTTAAAGGAGTGTAACTGTAGCATGTAAATAATGCACATAAATAATGTGAGCAACAATTATATCTAATCAACAGGCACGTGAAACCTAACTAGCAGGTTGCTCAAACAACAAAATCACCAGTTAATTTACTTTAAAGAGTAACTAAACCCTTAACCAACTTTTTTTAGTTAATGATCTGTAAGAATGAAGCTTTATTAGTGCTGTTCATTGATTTTAGTAAGTTTTTTGATATTTGAGTAGAAAGTGTTTCAATACAATATATGGTGTAAAAACGTCTGAGTGCTGCACACTTCAGGTTGAACGGTGGCTACTGCAGTTGAATTTTCCTATTGGATGTTTGGTCCAAAAAGTAACTCGTGAGGTAAGCAGGTTCAAGCTCACCACGCCCTTGTTACGATCTCACCACCACAAACTTGGTACGAGCTTAGTTCGTCCCCTCTATCTCTGTTGGGATCTGCCCACTTTTCTAGCATTTTTCAAATATTGCCAGTGGGTGGAGTCAGGCTCTGACCAGGGGTTTAGTTACGCTTTAAAATTAGAAGAACTATAGACGAATACAATAACAGGCTTAAATAACCCCAAAACATAAGTCCACTTACAGTTCTCACGGACACGCTTTTTATCAACTGGCTATCCTCCAGACATGACGGAGCATGTCTTATCTTATTTCGGCCGTGTGGTGTGGTGTGCGTGCACGCTCGCAGTGTGAAGCACGTCCGCACTATTCTTTGAGATGTTTTATCAACTGGCTAGTTATCCAACAGACAGTGACGGTACTCCGGACCACGTCTTTCTCATTTCGGCCGTGTAGCGCATGTCCCCGCATGCGGTGTGATGCGCGTACGCGCTATTCTCAGAGATGAACTTGACGACCTTTTGTGCAGCAAATTATTATTTTTTTTTTTTTGGCAAGCTAGTTAAGGCGGTAGGGTTTCCAAGCTTAGGCGGGCCGCCTTAACTGAAATATGCTGCAGGAAACCCTGAACTTTCCCGGCGCGAAGTAATACTGTACCTCACAGCACATCTAATACAAGTCAATGGAGTTGGACAAAAACTACGATAAAACCTGTTGAAAAGCATCTTTGGCAGCGATTTTTGTGTGAGCATATCAGTGATTACCCCTGACCACTCGGTGAGTTTCACGTCTTTGTAAACGAGGGTTTAATGCTTTTTGGGAGGGATTGCTCCAGTGCACCTATACAGCCACTGTGAGGGTGGGGGCCGACACAACAAACACCCCAAAACTCTCGGGCCAGCATCATATGTCCAGGTTTCGGTCGGGGCCGTTCTGTTTCGTCGTGAACGGTCTGCAAACAGGGCTTTGGGTTTAAAATTCCGAACTTGTCCTTTAAATGGTACTGCCCCAGTGACAGCTCATTTGTTGACCAATTTTTCTGACATTGTATCATTTTAGTTGAACATGTCTTGGAGAACTAAGATGGTGTCAATTTTATGTTAGCAATTTTATATTTCAATCCTCAAACTTCCAAATTTTTTCCTTTTTTTTCCTATAAACCGCCCTCTCTCAGGTCTGAGAGGAACTAAAGTTGTTTAAACTTTATGAAAATCGTTACAACCATCAACGTTTCCCTATATGTTAAATAAAAAATATTACTAAGATAGCTAAACAGTTTGCTTTTATATGTTTTGATGTTTTAACCATAGACTCCTCCATCATCAAAGAAACCTCCACTTCCTGTCTTCTCACATGCACAGGCATGCAGTGCCAGAGGGTTGCCTGCACTTCGTTCGCATTCGTGAATTCTCAGAAATATTTTTTTTTCTACGATGTGGTTTATATAGTCGCAATGTACCGCTGTCTATATTCCCATAAACAGAGAAAGAGAAAGCTCTAGAATGGTAGTCATTTCCTTGTTGTACCAATGCTATAGGTGTGACCAGAGAACAGATGGGTTACAATTTTACCTTAACAAGTGCAGGTGGACGCATAGTAAACATTTTGGCTAAATTATAAGTTAAGTTGGGTCAAATCACTTTAATTTATTTTTAACCTTCAGGTCAGGTTGTGGAGGTTGAGGATTTTCCAACACGCGTATATGGTTAACCATATATAGTTAACATCTACGAAAACCATAAAACTTTACCATAAGACCAACTCGCTCATGATTTCCTCTCTTTCTGAGCTCCGGTGATTTCCTGATCACATATTATTGAGAATGTTTCATGTTTGTTGTTTTGCACAATAACGTTAAAATGAAGTGAATAAATAAACATAAACACTTTATTACTGGCCTTGAAATGTTGGAAGGATCTGCTGCTGTTTGTGATATTTCATTGACTTTGAGGAAACCAGAGATTTTGCTCAATCTGTTCTCTCACAATTGCATTATGAAGATGACAGTATTCGTTTCCTGTCTGTGTTTTTCCAGAGTTGAGAAAGCTGTCAGGTTTTTGTACCAGTGAGAATGCATCTTCAGGACCAACAGTTTGAGATGTTGTATAGTTGTGTCAGTTCATTAATTCGACCAGTTTGAGCTCTTTCAAATTGAAAGTTTAATGAATTGTCTAACAGACACAAAGTGGATTGCAATAAATTCAGTTTAACACAAAAACTGATTGTGTAAAAAAAATAATATTACAAGGATAAAAAATATACAGTATGAATGCTGATTTATTTCCCCCTGATCTGGATCATCCAACATAAGTAAGAGTTATGAAAATTCATATCTAAATCTGTATACGGTTTATATCATGAACACAATGTCATACTTCTTTGATGCGCGTGTGTTGACTGAGCATTTGCATAGCATTAAACATAGCTGCGAATTCAAATTTTACATGGAAAAAACATGAATACTCCATTCATTTACTGTATAACTGCTTATTTATTTAATTCAGATCTGGATAATGCAGCATTAAACTCTTGCCCTTGGTTTCACAGACAGGCTTAAGGCTAGTCCTAGACTTAAACAAATATTTACCTGTTTCAAGTAACAATAACTTGCACTAACATATTTTAAAATATTTCAGTACCAATTGATTTGTCTCACGATTAGGGCTGCAGCTATCGATTCTTTTTGTAATCGATTAATCTAGCACTGAATCGATCGATTAATCGAGTAATCGGATAATTTTTTTGTGTGTGTTTTTAAAAAACCAAAACAAATAATGCATAACGAAAATGACTTTGCTGTAAAATGTTCAAGCATTTGGCTTTTATTTCTAAAAAAAGAGGTATTTGGCTCCAAGAAATAAGCCTATTTATTTAAATTTTTTACCCATTTAGTGTTTATGGGGCGGTTTCCCGGACAGGGATTAGCTTAAACCAGGACTAGACCTGATTTTAATTGGGAAATATAACTAGTTTTAACAAACATACTTTACTAAAAACATTACTTATGTGCATTTTGAGGCAAAACAAAGGACGCTGGTATATTTTAAGGTACGTCAGTGCAAGTTGATTTGAGTTTGGACAGCTCTTACATTTATTTTAGTCTAGGACTAGTCTAATCCCTGTCCGGGAAACCACCCCATAGTGTTTATAAGTGCCAGTGCCAACAATATAACACTTTAATTTATTAATATGCACAACAGGTTTCATGCTGTAATCTAGCCCTGACATCAAAGTAAATATCTGGTTTATGTACATTTCTACACTTGCAGCATTTACCATTAGGCTTTTAACATATAATATATCATTTCTGGGGTGAGCCTATTTGCTATGGTAACAGCCTGTGTGTATGCGCGCACTTGTGTTTGTGTGTGTGCACGCGTTCTGACGTTCAGTTGCTTCATTGCATTTTGGTACTGCAGAAATACATACATTACTTTTCAATAGAACGCTGCATTTGGTTTGCATCACTTGCATTGCGGTGCATTTTAGGTTAAGAATCCGTTCGAAAAATCACAACATCACGTCCCGCTGTATACAGTGAATGCATGCAGCTAAAATTATTGTTGCGTGTCTAACTGTTACATAAAAGTTTAAGCATATGTGATGCATTGCGCGATCGGTCTGACTCGCGTGAGAGAGAATAACTTCCATATGCTAAACTCCAATAAGACAGAGATTATTATTATTGAACAAAATATGTCAGATTACAAGTTGCCCATATATGATTGCACTGTGGTGCCGTTTTTTGGTACACACACCTGTAGTGCATGCGTGTGTGTCAAGGGGTTCTTTTTTAATCTATACTGTCCTGCAATTGAACGTGAATACGTTTACTACTTAAAAACATCAAAGCTAAACATCATATCTAGTCAAACCGCATAACGACATCGCTACAAATACAGTATGGGATTAAAATCAGCGGAAGCTACGTTACCTTGTTTCATCGACGCTTGGTGAAACAGCAGTGGATGTTTTTAGTTCAGATGCTGAATGTAATGATCCCAAACTTTAGACAGTCTCTCTCTGCCGTTTATGGACATATTCGCTCCGCCATCGCGCCAACTAAATTCAAACTGTACCACGCGCAATGATGTGCTTCCTGAACATTGAACAACGGTCCGTGTGAATCAGATCTCGGCGCGTGTAGTGCGCGTCATAGGAATTTAACGAGGCTTCGAGGCAGAATTTTTGCCTCGAGGAATTTTTTGAATCGAGTAAATCGAGTAACTCGATGAATCGTTTCAGCCCTACTCACGATAAACACCAGTAGTGTCTTTTTTAAAGGCATGTTTATAAAAGATGCTTAAACATCTTAATTTAACTAAGGCCTAGACCTGGCTTTAGCTTAACCTTATCTGTGAAACCAACCATTGATGTACGGAAAATTCAAGATTAAATATGTACTGTATATGTCAACATGCTGTCTTACATGGCATTAAAGGGCACCTATTTCATTGCTAAAAATCAATGTTATTTTGTGTATTTGGTATAATGTGTTTGCGTGGGTTATGGATCAAAAAACACATTCTTTTCCACATACTGTACATTTTTGTAGCTCCAGATATCCCTCTCTTCCTCAAACGCTTTGATTTTGTACAAAAACTCATTGATCTGAAAAGCTGTGTCCCTGATTGGCCAGCTAATTTGTACATTGTGATTGGCCTGAATATCTTTGACATCAGCTGGAAATGTGACGCTCCTTACTATGTTTAAAAGCTCACAATGCTATGCTAACAGAAGTTAACTTACAGGCTGAGAGTCCGAAGCGAGAGGAATTATGATAATGTCGGTCTTGTCCACATCAACAGGCTCAGGAAGTAAACTGTTGCCTACAATCTGTGTGTTTGTTGTAGTCCAAGAAAAGAGATTTACGTTACAAAATCTATGGTTATATTTAAAACGAGACAAGGGGTTGTTATTATTGTTTAACTTATATGGGGTTTACAAGAAGTCTTTATTATTAGTCGACCAATATGTTTTTTTTTTGTTATGGCTCATACCAACATTAATATAGCAGTGTGGCTGACTGGGCAATATGAGGTCAATATAACACAGATGTAATAACAGTAAAACGGAGACAAATAGAAAATTGGTGAAACTTAATAAACGTTTATTATGCATAAGATTTATAAATATACTCTTTTTAACTCTTTCACCGCCAGCGTTTTTTAAAAAAGTTGCCAGCCAGCGCCAGCGTTTTTCATGATTTTCACCAAAGTTTAATGCCTTCCAGAAAATGTTCTTCTTTAAATATATAAACATACAATATACCAAATGAAAGAACAGACCCTCTGCTTTCAAACCGTTCATCCTAACTTAAGTGGTTCTTTTGTAATCAGCTTTTGAATATGGGTAGGTTTCTGCAAAATCACCAAATTTTGAGCTAAAAGCAGAGATAATTCAATTTTTGTGACGGACTTTTCATTGAGATCCCATTCAGAGCGATCTTTAAAACAGACACGGACATGCAGCAGCTTGCCAGAGGGCAATACTTCCGGGTTTAAAAAGTTGCGTTTTCTCTTAATTGACGAGATATCTCGTCAATGGCGGTGAAAGAGTACTTTAAAATATTTTCCAGACAGTTTGTGGATCTGACACCTTCCAGTACTGTTAGAATAAGACTACCGCGAACATACTGTCAGATTAAAAAATGAATGAGTGGTCATTTTACTGTCTGTCAGACTTTGGCTTTACAAATGAGTGTCTTTTCATTAGGGGAAAAAAGTTAAAGAGCAACTATGGTCTGATTCACGATTTTTCATTTCCTTTGGTGTGTAAGTGTTTATTAGTACATGTTAACGATATGCAAAAGGTACAAACCCAAGGCGAGTTATCATTTCTAACGTAAATCTCTTATCTTGGACTACAACAAACACACGGATTGTAGGCAACAGTTTACTTCGTGGCATCAATGGTCATTATCGTAATTCCTGCCACTTCGGACTGAGCCTGTAGCAGTACATTGACACAGGGCATAAGTGTTAACCACTGATCTATATAAATGACTGGATTGCACATGACGTCACAACTGTGAAGCCACTGCGCCGCCATGTTTGTATACCCAAACATTCTATTAAATCAATGGACGTGATCAGATTTTAATGATAAAACATTAAAAACTAGTCTTCGTTTTTGTATCTGAAGTTACCCTGTACATTATTACAACACAAACGTCCTAAGCATGTACATAGTTATTTACTGAAAGTTGTACATTTTAGTTTTTAATCAGTTATTATACATTCATCTTCATTGCAGTATCAGATCAGCAGACAGACTGCACTGCAGCATATTTAGTATTAATGACAAACGTGCTCATTCTGAAATCTAAATAAATAATCATATTTTGTACATGCAATAATTTGCTGGTTTTATGTTATCTAAACTTACAAGTTACCTCAACTTATTTAGAGAAATAACGCTGACCGTGTAGCTGAATGTTAAAAAAACTTTATTTATACCCGTGTCATTATTAACAGAACGCAGCAGACACACTCACCTTAAAGTTTTTTTATAAATCCATTTTCCTGCCTGATTAAAGCATAAACATTGCAAATAACACCAGAATTAACAGTTAATTTACGTACACGTATCCTAAAAATAATCTTGCGTGACTGATACGCTGTAAAGCGGGAGAATTTAAAACATGATTTTGAATGGAAGTCAATGACCCCCTCTCCCGGTTGGGTATACCAAGATGGCGGCTCGAACTCTGCGCTGGCTTCACCTCACGCTGTTACGTTAAGCGTTCTATGCCCAATCCAGTCATTTATATAGATCAGTGGTGTTAACGCTTCTCATTTATTTTAATGGGTGACGTCATGCGTTGCCGAACTGAATTGTGGATTCGTCAACGTCGCGTCACTGCCGTTCCTCGTACATTTCTAAACTTTTCAAGCACCAGTGCGTGCGTCACCCAATCAGATCCCCTTATGCAAATATCTTAGTGCGAGCCAGCCAATTACGTTTATGCAAGACCGGAGCATGTGTTATAGCCACTGTGATTGGCTGTTGGCCAGGCTTCAGACAAGCCCTACGTCAAGCATTAACGCTTTTGCGCTTTGTGAATGTACCATAATAACTCTTGTCAGCATTGCATTGTGACAACAATGCAATCTTTCAAACATGGTAAGGAGCGTCACGTTTCCAGCTGATGTCAGAGGTATTCAGGCCAATCGAAGCATACAGATTAGCTGGCCAATCAGAGCCACGGAGCTTTTCAGCTTGATTAGTTTTGTACAAAAAGCATTTGAGGAAGGCAGGATATCTGGAGCTACAAAAATGTATGGTATGTGGAAAATAATAAACCACGCGAACACATTATACCAAATACACAAAATAACGAAGTTTTTTAGCAATGAAATAGGTGCTCTTTAAGGAACTGAGATTGAAAATATTTATCTTTACAAATACATATATATATATATATATATATATATATATATATATATATATATATATATATATACATATATATATATATATATATATATATATACATATATACATATATACATATATATACATATATATACATATATATATACATATATATATATATATATATATATACATATATATATATACATATATATATACATATATATATACATATATACATATATACATATATATATATATATATATATATATATATATATATATATATATATATATATATATATATATATATATATATATATATATATATATAACTAATTTACATGAATCAAAATGAGCTTTATAATTGTATAAATAAATTTAAAAGATGAGAGATTGATG